>NC_092873.1:306621862-307821862 GCF_028372415.1 Notamacropus eugenii
GTTTTTTTCTTTGATTTTCTAATTTAACTTTCTTTTTCTCCTATCAATTGAGTAGTCTAAAATCTTCCCTCCTCTCTAAACTCTTTTGCATTTTTTCTTTTTTAATATATGCCTTTTGAGAGGGTTAGTGAACCCTGTTCTGTTCACTAACCCTCTCTCCTTTCTTTTTATTCTGAACTTTTATACTCTAGTATATGGTTTACTAATTTATTTTTTTTAATTTCTTTGTGTTCTGTGTGGAGCTAAATGAAGTTTAAAGAATTCAGTTTAAACTCCCTCTTCTAACTGAGTTCTAAACTATTGTCTTTGTATATCTTGTTTCATCATCCCCCTTTTCTTTTTTGTACTTCTTTCTTAGCAGTATCAATTTATGAGTGAAATAATGAGGTTAGGAGCAATACTCCAGGGGTAAAAATGAACAGGTCTCAAATCGCACAGTCTAATTCTGCCCTTCCTTCCAGTGTTCATTCCCCATTTGCTATGCAATCTCATCTCTGCTTCCACACCTGCCCACTTTGGGGGGCAGCTGGTTGGCACAGGATCTCTCAGTTCCTTTCTTCTTGGGCATAGTGTTGTCCATGGAGAGGCAGAATCAAAACATCATGGACTAAATTTTGTGGGACTTCCCCTTTGCATTCCTCTTTTTTCAGTCTCTTCTTTCTATCACTTCTCCCTTTCTTTGGTATCTTCTGTTCTTATTAACAAACTCTAGCTATTCTCCCTTAATTATTCCTTTATATACTTAATTAGAATACATCACATATTTCCTACTGCCCATCTTCTCTCACTCCATTCTGTAACTTTGTTACACAAAGTTTAGTTCATAGTGTTTTTTTCTCTCTCTCTTTTTTTCTTGGCAACAATTCATAACCAAACTTTAATCCTGTGGTTGTCATAAAAAATACTAAAATGACATCATGAAAAAATATTTCAAGGTAACTCCAAAGTGTCACTTCTACAATGTACCCTTAAATAGGAAGGTTTTGTGAATGGTTAATTTTGATTATCACCTATTACTCACCGTGCATAAACTACAAAAAAATAATATGACCTTAAGTGGAAAAAAAATTTCTTGAAATATCTAAAGATTCTCACTTAAGTTATGTAACCACTTACAATGAATTTTCTTTTCTTTTCTAAAATTGCCATCACACTTTTTGAACAGTAGTCTGATTTTGGTTTGCTTTAAGTTTTCCAATTTGCATTCTGGTGTGTTCTATGAGGATGTCTGAAACACTATATATGTTTAACTGCAGTTGTACATATAACTCTGCTGTGGCCAAAGCCAAAGTCTCTCCAGTGTAGTTTTTGTCATGCTTTCCCAGAAGACATAGTCAAGGTGTCATTTTTGGCCATTGCAAGTCTTACAGGTTTATTTACAAATGGTTGCAAAACAAACTGAATAACACCCAATAGAAATTCAAATTACTTGTGCTACTGCACTCAGAGGATTGTTTTCAGGAAGTGTTTTCTAAACCTTAAAGCCCTTATATAAATAGGAGCTAGTATTTTTAATCACACACTCACTCATTCTCACCACAATGGTGCCATCTTTGATTCCTCTCTTTACTTCTAATCATTCACTAACCCTTATTGATTTTTTGCTTTGCATTATGTCTCATAAGAGTCAACATGGAATAGTAGATGGAGAGATGGGCACAAAGTCAGGAATGTCTTGAGTTCTTCAAGGCCTGCTTTTGACATTGTTGTGTGGACACTAAACCTCTCAGTGCTCTAAGTTACTCTTGAAGACTATAAGATGCCAAGAAGGTCCTGACAGACATTGATAGAGGGAATTTCCTTACCTACAAGCTCTCTATAGCAATGAAATTAAATGTTCAGTCTCTTTCCCTAGAATGTCTCACATTTGCCTCCTACCATTCATTTCTAATGTCACTACCCTGTCCAAGCTCTCATCATGTCATTCCTGGGCTATTATTAAACAAACCCTATTCCTGGCTCTTTTCAGTCCCCTATGTGAGGTCATTTATTCTCCATATGAAGATTTAGTGGGTTGTAGGAAAGTTTCAGGGACAAACATTGTGATATAATTAAAATATCTTTTAACTGGGAGGAATAAGACATCCCCTTTCTCTGAACACTTATAATATTGTCTGTCTGTTTGTATTGCACAATTTAGCAATAATTACATACCATCTTCTATATAATTTGACTAACGGTCTTTAGGACAGCCCTTTTCTTTTGTTCTCCGTGGCTGGTAGTAATGATGAAGAGGGTGATGATAATAAAAAAATATTAGTATAAATAAGCCCTTTATAGTCCAACTTATCATCCATGCCTTGAGGCAGAAATAGAAAAAAATTGTGAATATCAGACAGGGTAATGTGCAGTGGAGACTTCATGTGCCCTGGGCCAACTAAGGTAGCTGTGAGTGACAGGGAATCCCTTTCTGGATTTCTGCTGACCAGTTTGTCTTTGGTGATAAGTTAGCAGTAGGTCAAAACGAGGCAACTTCTTCTTAGAGTCAAAAATAGAGATAGAAAGCTTTTGTTTTTGTTGTTGTTGAATCATTCAGTCATGTCCCACTCTACATAACTTTGTATATGGATTTTTCTTGGCAAAGATACTGGAGTGGTTTGTCATTTCCTTTTCCAGTGTTATATACTGACCTTACTCAAAATCATCATGAAGTCATCTGTCCAAAAGTGGGACAGGATGATTCAGGAAATAGATTGCATCTCTTTCCAAGCAAGTGCTAGACCATCACTTGTCAGAGATGTTGTTATAAGGGATTACTGTTCTTGTGTGGTTGGAAGGGAATGGTCCCACAGCTGTGATTCTACAATCCTATCTTTAGTGACTAAATTTGCTATACACAAATAGACCGGCAGAGGACACCATACTCAAACGCTTGAGTGCAGAAATGCTTGAGCAAGATACTGACTGATTTGTTTCTGGGATTGACTTGTCCTTGCCTGGGATTAGGAGGATGTGCACATCCTGGTCCCAGATGCTTAGTCTAAATTGAGGGTTCTAAATCATTTTTGGTGTCATGGACTCCTTTTACATTCTTTAGAAGCTTATGGATTCATCCTCAGAATACTGTTTTTAAATGCATGAAATAAATTACATTAAATGTTAAATTTCAATTAGGGGTTAGTGAAAATAAATATTGTCACTGTTTTGTTTTGGTTTTTTCCCAGTCAGGTTCACAGACCCCCTGAAATCAGGATAAGAACCTCTGGTCTAAAGGGAACATTCTCTGAAATGCAGGGATTGGTTTCAATATTTATCAGGGAGTCAAGTGACCTGGATTTTATCTTGGCTCTGCCAATAACTCATGTAACTTTGGGAAAATCCCTTAACTTCTCTGGGTCTCAAATTTCTTATCTGTAAAATGAAGGAACTGAGTTAGATGATCTCTAAGATGCCTTCTGGCTGGAAAGCTCTTAGGATATCAGTCCAGAAGAGGGATGGATTCATGGTTACATTTTTGCCTCCAGGTTGCTCCCTCAAAATTAGAGTTCAGTGTCTTTTTTTTTTTTTTTACAAAGAAACAAAGCCATCCATTCTGAAAAGATAGTGACTAATTATATTTTTAGTCCAACAACTCACCCCAAGCAGTTTGAACTGGTTGCTTTTGGCTCATCAATTATTTCTGGTTTTTCATTGTTCTTGGGTTTCAGTTCAGTTCATCAAATCTTACCTGATGCTAGAAAGTGGATATGTACCTTCATACATTCAGCTGCCTCAATCTATAAACTGAAGAACCACGTAATTTACCAGATGATTTCTAAGGGAATCCTTCACTCTCACTCCTATTTTGTGATTCTAGAACCCAAAACAGCAAGTGAAAAACAAAAATTGAGTTCAAAATAGAGATATTAGATTAGGTTAGAGGAAAAATACCCTGGATATTTTTCTGTCTTGCTTGACATTTGGGCCAGATTGGAACAGAACAGTGCTTTAACAGGAGAATAATTTCTGCTATAACAACAATATAAAGAAGAATAACTTTGAAAGATTTAAGAACTTAGAGCAGTACAATGCCCAGAAAACTAATGATGAGCCATGCTACCCACCTACTAACAGAGACGTTAATGGACTCAACATGGTGAACGAAACATGCATTTTTGGAAATGTTGGGAATTTATGTGGGAATTTCTTTTGCTGGCCAAGCATATTTGGTACAAGGGTTATGATTTTTTTTTCTTTTTTTCACTGGAAGGTGGGAGATAGGAGGGAGGGGGAACCTAGAGCACCCCCTGCCAAAAAAAAAAAAGGAAGAAAGGATCATTGTTGAAATATTTTTTAAATAATCAGAAGGACCCAAAAGAAAACCAGAAAGAATCATCGACAAGAAAAGCTTTGAAAATTACAAATTGAATTTATTATACAATTAAAAAAGAAAAATAAGCTGTACACAATAGAAATTCACAGTTACATGTACAATACTTTTTTTTTCTAGTCTACTGTCTACATGGAAATGCCCATTTTATTTGGTGTTTGTTAAAATCAGAATTAAAAAATAAATTTCATTTTTTAAAAACAGTGATTTTGAAGCATATATAGCATCACATTAAATTTCAGCTAGATCTGTTAGAATTGTATTGAATTTGTGCTTGTAAAATACATGAGTATCTAAAGATCTCACCAGTTGTATGAAATTCCACTTGGAATCTCAGGTGCATTATATGTAAATGTGCTGGAGATTCCTCACTTCAAAGAATAATGCTGAGCATAAAGGGTAGGGGAGAAGTTTTGAGAACCACTGGAGCAGAGGTACCCTGAACCTCTCTTTGTCTTTCTTTCTGTCTTTCTCCTATTTCTGTCTCTGTGTCTGTCTGCCTGCCTGTTTGTCTCTTTCACATACACACACACACACACATACACACACACACACACACACGCTTATTATTGTTTCTGCCAATGGCTCATCTGCTCCAGAGTCATGTATCATTTCCCATTGAAAACTTGTTTTACCACCTGCCTTGTGAAGGTGGGGAGGGCGTAGGATCATAGGGTTGAAAACTGGAATTAACTTCAGAAATCATGTAGTCCAATCACCTAATTTTTACTCACAAAGAAACTGAGAGAATAGGATGCTGTATTCCTAAGAAACAGAGTAGGGATTTGAACCCAGGTCCTCTGACCCTAAATCTAGTTCTTTCCCTGATAGTTTGGATTACATGAGTTGTGTTCCCTACTCTGTACTTGATCTCTGGCCCACTTACAAGAGCAACCTGGATGTGTTTTAGTAGGAGGGGCAATTTCTACTGTAGCAGAAAACTGAAGTCAGCACATCTGTTTTCAAATTCTACCTCAGGCTCTTGCTAGTTGGGCTTGTAACCATGGACAAGTCACCTTAGTTTCCTCATCTGTAAAATATGGGTAATAATATTTGTACTACCTGCCTCCAGGGTTTCTATGAAGAAAATAATTTGAAAATCTTGAAGTATAATATAAATGGGAGGTTTTTTTAATTAATATTTTTAAAAAGACTCTAGAATCTAGAATCAGAGCCTGGGGTTCTATTCCCTTGACTCTTCCAACTGTGGGGAAATAGTTGCAATGTTCCAAGCCTCCCCACTTGAACTATGAAATCCTATTTTGCTCCACAGCATTAGGGAGATGGTGGAGGGGTGATAGAAGAGAAGTAGAAGAGAGGATGAGGGTGCAGTGCTGTCATATAGCACCAAGATAGCTACAGTACTGGTGGTTTTCTTGAGGGAAAAGACAAGAAAGAGCTGAGCAAAAATGCTCATTCTCAGCTTTCCAGCAGCTAGCTGTGTGATGTTGGGCCCGTGATGTAACTTCCCTGGGCCCATTTTCTGATCATCAAGGCATCTAGATGACCAAAGCAATGGTCCTAAAGTCAAAAAGACCTGAGTTTAAATCTTGCCTCAGACAGTTCCTTAGCAGTATCACCCTGGGCAAGTCACTTAACTTCTGTCTGCCTCAGTTTCTTTAATTGTAAAAAGGAGGTAATAATAGCACCTGCTTCAGAAAGTTGTACCTGGCACAGGAAAAGCCCAGGTTTACATTTCAAGTCAGCTACTGTCTCCACGACCTTGTGCAAATCTCTTGATGTCACAGGTCATTTTCTTTCTTTGTAACATGATCAGCGGGACCAGAAAACCTAGAAGATGACTTCCAGCTCTAGAGACTAGTATCCTAGCTAATATGAATTAGCTTCATATATGTGTGTGTATATGTTTATGTGTATACGTGTGTATGCATGTATGCATGTATATGTGTATATATGTAAGTATGTATGTATATACACACATACATACATACATATACATATATATGTATGTATGTGTGTGTGATGGGGTTCAGACTCTGGGAGCCTCCTTGAGCTCACTTTGAATCTTCCCATTTAATCTGGTCTTTTTTACTCAAATCTAATCTTCCCAATTGTTCCTGTAGTCTCAAGAAGCCCATGGGCTTTTCATTGTCACTGTGCCCAGGTCTCTGTTGCACTCCCCACCCTTGATCCCATCAAAGCCCCATTTTCCCAGGCTGCTGACCACTCCCATCAAGATCCTCCCTAGAGTCTATCAATATTCACTGCAGGGTACCATTCATTCCCATATCGACCCCTATCAAGACCTGGATTGCCCCACCTACTTCCAACCCAAGCCTGCCATTGTCTGATATCTCCTGATTGCCCTCCAGCTATTTCCAAACCTTCACCAGTCATCCCTTCTTTGGACTTCTCCTCAAGACCCTCCCTAAACCCCTCCTCCCATCACCCTAGACTACCAGACCACCCCCACATCCCTCCTATAGTCTTTTCTGTATTTAAGTTCCATCTTGCCTCCATGAAGGCGCTCAGATTCAATCCAGCTCAGACTCTGTCTAGCTGGGATTCTATCTGGCCCGCTTGTGAATACAAGCATTACAAATGCTTAGGCTCCATAAGAGCCAACCCAAGATGACGAATCTTTAATAAACTTTTTCTTTGGCTTTAAGAAGGCTTGAGTTGAATTCATTTGAGCAGGACCTGGCATGTCAGTATTTTGGGGTCCCCAGCACCCCAAACTTCAACATTAGTATGTGTGTGTATGTTTCCCTATCCCTAGTGCCTAGCATACTGTTCTCTGTAGAGCAGATGCTTAATGTTGATGAATGCCAGTTGAAGTTGAAAACCTAACTCATCTATTATATAACATTGTATATTGTAGCCATTTTCTTCCCCTACTAGATAGAAACTCATTGAAGGCAGGGACCTTTTTCCCCCTAAATGTTCTGTCTTCCCTAGAGCCCTGCTCAGGTTTCTTCACTCAGTAGATTCTTGATAAATGTTTATTGTATTACGAATTTAAGATACTGGAATCCAGAACTTGTGGAGAGCGCTTGGCAAGAGAGTGAGGGAGGCAGGCTGCTGTAGTGGTGACATTTGGAGACCTGAGTTTAAATCCTGACATTAGGACTACTTTGCTAGTTATAGTTGCTCACCTTGAATTGGGGGGAGGGGAGTTTGTCCCAGAGGACTTCCTTATCCTAGGAACACCCAGAGTGGGGGCCTTAATCTCTTGGTTTCCCAACACTTACCTGACCAAGGTTGATCTGATTTCTTTATGTACCTGTAACTGTTTGGGGGTACAGTCATCTTAAAATCAATCATGTCTTTCAAATTGGCAAAATAAATGCTCAGAAAGCCCAAGGTCCCATTCCATTTCTAATCTCTCCAGCCCAGTCTTGCCTGTTAAGAGTGAGTTACTGGAGGTCTGGCAAGGGCAAGGCCTGAAACTCAGGATTACTAAGGGAGTCCTCCCTAACAGTCTGATTCTCATGACTGTCTTGGGTGTGGTCTGTCACTCCCAGAGAGGTCAGGACAGTGAGCAAAAACTCTTCCAACCCAAAGGAGGGACCCACCTTTGTAGCTAAAGTCTATGCTAATACTATCCATAGAAACAACTTCTTTATTAACTATTTATGTTTGTAAAGCACTTTGCATGTAGTGTTTCACTTGGTCCTTGCCGCAAGGGTGAGGTTCCCTGCAAGTGAAAGTGTTCTTTGGCTCATTTTACATATGAAGAAAGAAATCAGGAAAAGCTTGAGACCTGTGTGTTTTCAACTAAGGGAGCAGAGGGAGAAAATAGACTTCTGGATATTTCTCAGGGCTGAAAGATCCAAACCGCTATTAGTTTCTATGGCTCTTCAGCCATTTTTCAGTCATGTCCAACTCTTCATGGACCCATTTGGAGTTTTCTTGGCAGAGACACTACAGTGGTTTGCCATTTTCTTCTCCGGCTCATTTTTACAAATGAAGAAACTGACTCAAACAGGGCTAAATGATTTGCCCAAGGTCACACAGGTAGTGTCCAGATTTGAACTCAAAAAGATGTTTTCTTGAACGCAGGCCTGGTACTCTGATACCACCTAGATGCCCCTATATAGTTATAATCATTGCATATATTGTTTTCCTCATTCTGTTTACTCTAAATCAGTCCAAATAAGTCTTCGTAGGCTTCTCAGAATTCTTCATATTTATTGCTTCTGATGGAGCAATATAGATAGATAGCCTTGCATTCATTTACAATTCATTTAACTGTTCCCAAATCAATGGACATCGCTTTGTTTCCAATTCCTTGCTGCAACAAAAAAAGTGCTGCTATTAATACTTTGGTTTAGTCAGGATCTTTCTTTCTCTCTTTGACCTTCAACAAGGATTTCTTGACTAGTCCATTATGAGTTCAAATGGACACTGAAATTTATTACCTGTGTAATCTCTCTCAATCTCAGATTTGTGGAATGAGGGTGGGTGAACTAGACAATCTTGAAGATATTTTCCAGTTTTAAAACCTTTGAGCCAGTGAGGAGAATGTCACACCCATAATCAAATGGAATAGGGATGCTGGAAATCACCAGAGGCAAGATGCAATTATTAATGAGTGATCAGTCTCCAGAAATCAAAGAGACCATGACAATCCAGGGTCCAAATCAGGAGGGGCAGCTTTGGGTCAAGAGCTCAGGACTATCAGGGGTGAGGCAGTTTGGGAGACACAGCCCAAGCTGAAGTGTTGCCTTCGTTAGAGAGTCAGTGGAAAGAATGGTGCATTGAAGGAAGCCCTGAGTGCAAAACTTTGCTTAAGTGCTTGACTAGCTGTGTCCGTAGGCAAGTCATTTAATTTCCCTTGATTTCATCGTGCTTATCTGTTAAATGGAGATAAGATCACCTACCTTGAAGGGTTGTTGGGAGGATCAAATAAGTTATAATATGTAAAGTTTTGTAAACCTGAGAATTTTACATAAATGTTGACAATTTTTATATTGTTATAACAATAACAATAACAATTGTTATAATTCCAACAGCTTGAGTATAGGTCAAGCTCCATGTTCCTTAAAGGCCTTGTCATATTAGGACATAGAGATCGCTAGGAAGAGAGATGGTCATCCAGACACTAGAGGTGAGCTTTGGAATGTTCCCAGACAAGGCAGCCTCCTATCTGGAGTTCATCACCATCTGTGGTTTTGAGTTCCCATGGTATATTTGATGGAGAGTATCAATGCAGGGAAGACAAACCTCTGTGTGACCTACCAGCTTCAGTGTCACTGTGTTCTGTGAGGGTTAAACTGATCTTACAGACTTTTGCACCATCTTCTGAGAATGAGAAGCGTGTAGATGTCTGGAATAGCTGCTAGTTAGACTCATCTAAGGTAGTAGAGGCATTAGATAAACAAATTTAATTATGAAAACAGAACTAATGACATCATGCCTGGACAAGTAGCACCTGGGAGGCCCTGGGTGTTGCCTGGAATGAGAGACCTGGTTTGGAGAGCCCTAGGTTCTCTCCACTTCACAAGGAATAGCAGCTCCTGACTGCATGGCATTTTAAGGTTTACAAAGTGATTTTCCTTGAGTGCAGTGAAATAATCTCGGTTATTGTTTCCATATTATAAATGGAAAAACTGAGGCCTAGATTAGGGAAATGACTTGCCCCAGGCCATGCAACACCATCAAAACTGCTTCAAACACTGGTCTCTTCACCCCTCCTCCATCCTTTTGTACAATTATTTCCAGCATGACCTCTTAACTAAATAATTGTGTCTTTTGATAAATCAAATAAAGACTATAGGCTCCAGTTTTCTAATCTGTGAAGTTGAGGGGAACACACAGAGCTCAGAGATGGTTTCCAGATCTAAGAAATTTTGGCAACAGTATTTAATCAACTTTTCATTGTATAGAAGAACCCTGTGGCAGGGATAGTGTAACTATGAAATAGATAAGAATTAAGCTAAGCGGCACAGTGGATAGAGTGCTAAGCCTAGAGTCAAGGAGACTCATCTTCATGAGTTCAAATCTAACCTCAGACACTTACTAGCTGCATGACCATGGTCAAGTCACTTAACTCTGTTTGACTTGGTTTCCTGGAAGAGGAAATGGCAAACCATTCTAGTATCTTTGCTAAGAAAACCCCAAATGGGGTCACAAAGACTCAGATAAAACTGAAACAACTGAACAACAAAAAACTATCTGTAAATTACCTAAATAATTTTTAATAGCTATTTTTATTTGTAATTTTTAAAAATTTTAAACTTAAACGCAAAATAAGGAAAGAAAAAAGAAACAGATTGAAATACTAAAGCTAAAATAATACAAAATAAGAAAAGAAAGAAAGCATCACCATGTGCACAGCACAATGTGAGAAAGGATTCAAAATATACAGCAATAAATTTCCATTTCAAGAAAGCCGATATAATAACTACAATTGTCTTGTATAGAACTGTTTCCACAGTTGGAAGGGACTTGTCCTCATTCCAAATTCTTTTTCTTCCAAGGCTGACATACAAAGGGCACAATGGGCAGCTGAGCTGTCCCTTCTCCCCAAAGTCTTCCAAATCCCAATGGAAACTCTTAATTGAATTAAATAGCTCTTTCTCAAGGCTTACTATACCAAAGTCCTTTTGCTAGGTGTTTGGGCTATAAGGACAAAACCAAACTAACCTGGGCCCTTCCAGAACTTACATTGTACTAGGGGGATAAAACATGGACACGTGCAGATGATACAAAGCATATGCAGAGTAATAGAAGGCAAGTTCAAAAGGGATAGGGTGGTAAGGACCAAGGGAAATCAGGAAAGGTATTGTGTGGAGTGGTGCACCTGAATGTGCTTTGAAGGCATCTAGAAGTACTGTGAGATGGAGATGATGAGCATATTCTATACATGGAAAACTGATGGGGTTCAGACTCTGGGAGCCTCCTAAACCTCATCAAAACCACCTGTTCAAAGGCACAGAGGTGAGTAGTGGAGGGCAACAAGAAATTATTAAGCACATATTATGTGTCAGGCACAGAATGGGAGATGCAAAAAAGGCAAAAACCACTTCCTGCTTCCAAGAAGTTCAGAGTCTAATGGGGGAGATGACAGACCAACAACTATATACAGACACAAACAGAATAAATTAGAGATAATCTAAGAGGGAAGATAAAGAAGGACCGAGAAGTAGGCAGACTAATTGCGAAATTATCATCAGAGCAATCAGCAAACATTCTTGGAGCCTAGAATAAAAGCAAGGCACTTCTAGGCACCATAAGTGACTGCTTGGACCCTGCTTTAACAGCACACCCTAACACATTTCTGGACTGGCCAAGTAAAGAGAATCACAGTAGACACTGTTATGTAGCAGAAGGAAGCTACAGTGGTCTGAGATCAGGGAAATTGTGTGATGGTCTTTGATTGCCCCTGACCAATTGTGTCAAGTCAGGAAAATCTCGTGACCTCTCTGGCCCTCATTTTCCTCACTTGTTAAAAAGTACAGAGGTTGGACTAAGTAATTCCTTCCTGTTCAAGAGTCAAATGAAACTGGGACATGAGGGGGTAATGTATTCATCCTCCATTAAAGTCCTCCTTGTATGCTTCAACTTGACAAAGAGGTGACCTGGAGCTCTCAGATACTGGACTAGCATATGGAAGGCTCAAACAAGCTAGAAAGAGTTCAGTTCCAAGGTCATCAGTGGACAGTGCCCCATTTGTCTGAGAACCAACCTAGTCAAGTTGGGGAGAGGCTGAATTACTAAGCAAAGCTGTTAGAATCACGCAACTCCTATTTATGAAGATGTGGAAAGGGATTTTTTTAGAAAGTGAGGGAAAACTCTACTGATATCATCACCAAACCCTTGGAAAAAGTTAGAGGGGTATTAGATTCTCTATGGAACTCACTTTGGGCATAAGAATGGCCTAAGTAAGAACTCTGTGTGCCTTCTTATCCATGCCCTAGTCATAGGAAGTAAAGACCTATTATCATCACTAATATATACCCTGAACACCTCAAGGTGTCAACTGGAAGGGAAGTGACTTTAGGCCTAAGTTACCTAGTGAGTCAGTGGCTGAATTGGACTCATACCTGTTCCCTAGAACTCCCATGAAGTTCTTTGACCCCTTGGACTGACCCCTTCCCTCCTAGATAATCCCTTGGGTGAAGGCATTCACAGCCCTGGGAGGGGAATGAGTAGCTTCTCTGATTTCCCTTGGTGAGAGCAACTTGAATTTTTGGTAGAAAGGTGCTGCTGCAAGAACAGCTCCAAATTCTTGGTTATTTTGTCATTGGTCCAAGGCCTTAGTCACTGGGTAATTTACCCAGACTTCGGTAAACACTTGGTGTGGGTGGAACATATTTGCCCCAGTTGTTTCCTACCCACTCCAAAGAAGATGTCACTGAGAAGCCAAGTCTAGTTAACAGGAAGCTTTTTCCCTGGAATGGGCAGTGGGGGGATTGGGGTAGGGTGGGGAATAGTCCTGAGCTACAGGGAACAAGACAGGATTCAATGGAAGAAGGAAAGGTCAGGCTTTCTTATTTTCTTGGGAATACAACTGCAAGCAAACAATCAAATAAGCAAGAAAAATAGGAAGGAAGGAAGGAAGGAAGGAAGGAAGGAAGGAAGGAAGGAAGGAAGGAAGGAAGGAAGGAAGGGAGGGAAGAGGGAAGGAAGGGAAAGGGGGGAGGAAGAGAGAAAAAAGGAAAGAAAGGAGGGAAGGAAAGAAGGAGAAAGAAAGAAAGAGAAGAAAGGAAGGCAGGGAAGGAAGGGAGGAGGGAGGGAGGGAAGGGAAGGATGGGAGTAATAAAATAAAGGAGGAAGGCAAGAAACAAAGAAACAAAGAAAGAAGGAAAGGAAGAAGGAAGGAAGGAAGGGAAAATGGGGGGAAGGGAGGAAGGAAAAGACAGACAAGAGAAGAAGAAAGGAAAGGAAAAAAACCCAATATTTTTCTCCTAAATGACCCAATGTTAGAGTTCTTATTTCAAAAGAAGATTACCTTTCTATTCAGTTGTTACATTGATTTTTTTTTTGCCATTTAACAACAGTATACAGTAGTTTAAGTAAAGGAGGAAAGGGAAACAAAATTTTAGTGACAATAACATATTTTTATTATGAATAATGTAACAATACTATGCACTATAATGGAGAGAGTGTTGGATTTGGAGTCAAGATGACCTCAGCTCACATTCTGCCTTAGATCCATACTGGCTGTATGACCCTGACTAAGTCTGAGCCTCGATTTCGTCATCTATAAAATCAGAATTGGACTCTAATATACTTCTAATATCCCTTCTGGTTCTAAATATGTGAACCTGTGATATCATTAGTAAACGTAACCATTTCAATATGCAAAGAAGAAAAATATAAGGATTTGTGTATGAAACAATGAATGTCTGTTACATGATTCATTTTAAAGTACATATTAAACTTCACCCAAGGGAGAGCCAGGATGCACACCCAGATCCCTGAGCTGCATATTCAGAGCTTTCTCTACTCTGCATGCACCATCAGGCAACCATCCTAGACTTCTCTCTGTTCCTAACCCTGGGCACTCCATCTCTGGACCAAATGGAAACAAAATCACCATCTGTATGTTTCACACACATCCCTGCTCCATCCCTCATCATAGACTCACTGATATTTAAAGCTATAAAAGAGCTTCAAAGATCATGCAGTCCAACCCCCTCATTTTAAAGGGGAGGAAACTGAGGCCCAGAGACATAAAGTGTGAGAGATCATTTCAATCATTCAAGCCCAAGTTTTCTGACTTAGTGTAGGGCTCTTTCAACTACAAGCTGCCTCTGTTAGTTTGGCCTCTGAATACAATAGGAATACCAATCAATCAATCAATTAATCAATCAATCAGCAAGCATTTATTAAGTGTCTTCTATGTGGGAGGATAATAATTAAAAGAATGAAGCAATTCCTAGTCTCATGAACTAATGTAGTTATATAAAGAATAACTTCAAAAATAAATATAAAATAATTAGGGAAATTAGATACTAGCCTTGACAAAGATGGAGACTTCTCATCATCTTTTTCTTTTTTTTTTTATTCTCATTAATAGTAAAAACTAGAGGGAAGACATCAAAGAGATAAAAATGGAAAAGATTTCCATATATCTCCCTAAAAACTCTTCTTTGTTAAAGTTAGAGGAGCAACCACATTTATATTGTTGCATCACAGTCCTTGATGAATTAGAAACAGATTCAAGCTCAAGAACCTGGGTGTGCATCTTTGCTTGGCCATTTGCTTCGTGTGCAACTTTGAGCAAGTTGATTTATTTTCTTGCCCCACAGTGTCCTTATCTGTAAAATGATGGGCTTGGATTGGATGACCTCTCAATTCCCTTCCTGCCCAGAGAGATCTATCATCAAATGATCTCAGGCAGAAATTGTCAATTGCTTTCAATTCTTCATGACTCCATTTGGGGTTTTCTTGGAAGAGATACTTGGCAGAGATAGAGTGGTGTACGTTTCCTTCTCCAGCTCATTTTTTAGATGAGGAAACTGAGGCAAACTGAGTTAAGTGACTTGCCCAGGGTCATACAACTAGGAAGTGACTGAGGCCAGATTTGAACTCAGGTCTTCCTGACTCTAGGCCTTGCACTCTATCCATTGAGACACACATCAGTTCCATGTATAGTCCAGAAATACAAGCCACAGAAATATCATAGACGCTAGAGATGAAAGGGACCTCAGAGACCATAGAGTCCAACCTCTTCATTTTACAGATAAGGAAACTGAGGCAAGCAGACTTAAGTGACTTGGCCAGGGTCACACAACTAGTAAATATCTAATGCCAGATTTTGACCTCAGGTCTTTTTGACTCCAGGCCCAGAACTCTGTTCACTGCCCCATCTAGTCCAGAAATAGGTGGGGCTAAAGCTATGAGGGGAGTGTACCTGCTTCCCCAAGTATTAATGCAGTATCTTTTGTTGGAGTATCTGTAGTCAGGCCTGGGTTTAGCTAAGTGTTCATACTATATGATGAAAGTACTGGTCTTTCATTTCTCACACATATAGAAAACAGATAGAAAAGTTTTATCACACATATAAAAGTAAGAACCATTCCCCAACTGATAAGTGATCAACCTATATAAACTATTTTCAGATGAGGTAACCAAAGCTATTTATATACATAGTAAAAAATACTCTAACTCACTATTCATTGAAACATTGCAAAGCAAAACAATTCTGAGGTACTACACCTCATACCAATTACACTGGCTATTAGGATAGAAAAGGAAAATGACAAATGGGAGAAGGAACTTGGGAAAATGAGACATTAAGGTACTGTTGGTGGAGTTGTGAACTCATTCAACCATCCTGTGGAGAAATCTAGAACTATGCGCAAAGGGCTATATAAAACCACATAAAGCCCTTTGACCTAGGAATACCACTACTAGGTTTGTATCCTAAAAGAGATAAAAAATAAAAAGGAAAATGACCTATATGTACAAAAATATAGCAACTTTTTTCTCACAGCAAAGAAGTGAAAATTGAGGAAATGTCCATCAATTGAGGAATGGCTAGAAAAGTTGTGGTAGGTGATTGTGATGGAAAACTATTATGCTATGGGAAATGAGGAGTGGGATGCTCTCAGAAAAGCCTGGAGAGACTTGTATGAGCTGATGCAAAGTAAAATGTACTGTATACAAAGTAACAATAATATTGTAAAATGATCAGCTGTGAATGATTTAGCTGTTCTCAGCAATACAACAATCCAAAGCAACTCTGAAGAACTTACGATGGAAAATGCTATCCATTCCCGGAGAAAGAACTGATGCTGTCTGAATACAGATTGAAGTATACTTTTTTTACTTTATTTTTCTTGAGGTTTGGTGGTTTGTTTGTTTTTGGTCTATGTTTTCTTTCACAACATGACTGTTACAGAAATGTTTTTCATGACTACACATGTATAACCTACATCAAATTGCTTGCCTTTTCAATGGGGGTGGGGGGGGGAGAAAGGGGGAGGATTTGGAACTGAAAGTTTTAAAAATAAATGTTAATTTTTTTTACGTGTACCTAGGGAAAAATGAAAAACTAAATACATTTTTTTAATTTAATTTTTTTAAAAAAGAAAGTATTGGCCTTCCTGTCTCTTCTCACATTTCCTTTGCCTCAAACCTTCTTTGCCTCAGCCTAATTCAAGTCAACAGGTATTTATTGTGCATTGACTAAGTGCCAGATGTGGTACTATATTGGAAGTACAGAGTAACTATATAAGATCACAGATTTTAAAACTAGAAAAACTTTAGAAACCAGCCTGTCCAACCAAAACATTTTACAGATGAGGAAACTGAGGTGAGGAAACAGGAAAGATGAGGAAATTCTCTCTCCTCAGGGAGAAAGCAATTTGCCCATGGTCACACAAATCCTAAGTAGCAGAGCCAAGACTCAGAATTAGTGTCTCTGATTTCCAGGCCAGTGCTCCTTCTATAATGACAAGCTGTCTCTCTTACAACATAATCCTTGCCCTTGAGGAGTTCATAGGATCATTAGAGAGATGAGATTCAAATCACTTTTGAAACAGTTTAAAGAACTACTTGTAGCTGGTGTCAGTGAGTCCAACTCTCTGCAACCCGTTTTGGGGTTTTCTTGGTAGATACTACAGTGGTTTGTCATTTCCTTCTCCAGCTCATTTTACAGATGAGGAAAGTGAGGCAAACAGGGTTCATTGACTTGCCCAGAGTCACACAGCTACTAAGTGTCTGAGGCTACATTGGCACTCAGGAAGATGAGTCTTCTTGATTCCAGACCTAGGATTCTATCTACTGTGGCCCCAAGCTGCATCCTTAAATAAACTATTAAAACAGTTTAATAATACTCCTGACACCTACTCACAGAACTGTTGTGAAAATTTAATGAGGTTATGCATGTAAAGGACTCTGTAAATTTTAAATTACTATTTCAATGTCATCAGTTATTATTAGGATCTCATCATCTCTTTTTTTAAAATTCTTAATAATAAAACGGACAGGAAAGGAGAACAGCAAGGAGATGAAGATGGAAAAGATCTGCAGGTACTTCTCTGACAAACTCTTCATCGAAGACAGAGGAGCAACAGCATTGTGCCATCATCTCATGGTCTCTGAGGTGCTACATGAGAAAATAAAAGCAACATTAAGGAAAACAACATCAAGAAGAGCCATTAGGTCAAACCAAGTGCACTCAGAGAAGGTCCATACTGGAAGACACACAATATTGAGGAAGTTGAAGGATTAGTTCCGAAGATAAAAGAAGGAGGGTCGGGGGGAGGTATGCAGAACAATTGAAAACACCAATAACCACAGCAGTCAGCATTTGTTAAGCACCTACTAGGAGTCAAAAACTGAATGATTTCTGACCTCAGTGAACTTGTGGAGATAATAGAGTACAAAGGAAATTAAATGCAAATAAATTCAAACATGTGAGGGAATGGCACTAGCAAATGGGAGGACGGTCAAGAAAAGCTTCCAGTTGGACATGCCACTTGAGCTGAAGGAAGCTAGTAATTCTGTGAAAAGGAAATGAAGGGAAAGAAGAGTATTTTCAATGTGGGATCCAGGGAAAAGGATTTAGAATCTTGTATTTGGGGAATGGCATGCAGGTCAATGTGGCTGTAATGTAGATTGTGTGAAAGAATTGCATTCAGTAGTCAAGGAAAGGCAGCCTGGAGTCAGACTGAAAAGGCTTTAAATGCCACACAGAAGAATTTGTGTCCTGTTCTAGAGGAGAGAGAGAATTATTAGAGTTTCTAGAGCAAGGGAATGACATGGTTGAATTTCTGCTTTGGGAGCATCAATTTGGTGGCTGTACAGAAGACAGATTGAAAAGGGGAGAGAGTAGAAGCAAGGCAATGGATTGGTGGCTGTTGCAGGAGTCTGGAAGAGAGGTGGTAAGGGCCTAAAATTGTGTGGAAGCCATCTGAGTCAAGTTGTTGTTTAGTCATTTCAGTACTGTCTGACTCTTTGAGACCCTATTTGGGGTTTTCTTGGCAAAGATACTGGAGTGGTTTGCCATTGCCTTCCCAGGTTCATTTTACAGATGAAAAAACTGAGGCAAACAGGGTGAAGTGACTTGCCCAGGATCACTCAACTAGTAAGTGTCTGAAGCTGGATTTGAACTCATGAGGATGAGTCTTCCTGATTCCAAACCCAGTGTTCTATGTACTATGGTACCACCTAGTTTCCCTCTGAGCAAAAACAAGGGGACAAATGTGAGATGTTATGGAGGTAGAATCAGTAATGCTTGGCAAATGATTAGACATAGGAGGTAAAGGAGAGGGATGAATTGATGTTGCAAACCCGAGTGACTAGAAATCTGACAGCACTCTGAACAAACAGTAAGAAGATGGGAAGTTTTGGTAAGAAAGAAAATGGGTTCTGTTTTAGACGACTGAGTTTGAGATGCTAACAGTATATTCATTGGGAGATATCTGATATGCAGTTGGAGCTGTGGACCTGGAGATTAGAAAAGAGACTTTGGCTGGATCTAATTACAGATTTGTTGGAGTCAGCTCAGAGGGCTCCTGAGAGCCTACAATGAAATTTTCGGTGGGAACATTTATACCCCAGAAATCTGCAAACACTACAAATTAGGAATTAATTTCTTATTGATCTGCTCAGACTAAAGATCAGTGATGGAGAAAATGTTAATGATGCAGATTACACTTTGAAGTATATTGTATAAATATTCTTCCCCCCCAGGGTTGGTTGCTAAACGTTTATTATGGTAGTTATCTGCCAGTTATCTGGCTAGAGGTATATTTGTATAACACAGAGGGAACTGAGAATATGTAGAGAGAAAAGGTGAGGGTCAAGGTAGAGCCTTCTGGTAGCCCATGGTAGGGGAGAGTGCCAGGCCTAGAGGCCTGTGGGCTACCTGAGTCTTCTTACCTCACCTCCCAAGGTCTTTGGTTGGCCAAACCGGATGCGCATATGAGAGAAAGGACGTTCCAGAGTCGAACAAGGGTTGAGCTTTATTTCAGGGTCTCGGTTACAAGTGCAGGGGATTCTTCCTTAGGAGGGATAGAAGAATCTCCCAAGGAGGCAAAGATCTTACAATAAGAGACTGGAAGTAGAAGTACAAGTGGGGAGAGAGGGGGAGGGGAGAGAGGGAGAAGAGGAAAAGCGGAGCCTTGTGTCCTCTTTGGCTCCTCACGTGCTAAGAGAGCTTTCAGGCTTCCCTGATCCTACTTAACTCTCCAGTCGCATAGTTTGCATCTAAATACCGTGCTGTTAGATAACAATAGTGTGCCCAGATCCGGGACAATCTCGAGGGCAGGGAGATCTCTCTCCCATCACGTTTCTCACGGGAAGAGGCAGAAATACACGAGATAGCTCGGTTCACCTCGATTCCCAGCCGTTTCCTGGGGGGGTCTCGTGAGAGCTCTAAGATTTAGAAGTTCCCACCTTTACCCGCCCGAGACTGTCCACACGGAATTGAGCTTCCAACCCCAACAGGAGAGGTGTTGAGTAAAGATGAGGATCTTGCAAAGGAGTTTGAGAAAAAGCAAGTAAGTGATTAGAGAGCAGGGTCAAGAAAACCTGGGAAACAGGGAGTGTCCAGAAGGAAGGAACAGGTAACGGTATCAAATATAACCAAATGGTCAAGAGGATAAGGAGAGAAAGCGCCATTGGATTTGGTTATTTATATATCATTGATAACCTTGTATAGAGCAGTTTCAGTTCAATCAATTAATCAGCTTTTATTAAGTACCTACTATGTGTCAGGCACTGTGCTAAATGCTGGGGATACAAAAAATGGCAAAAGACAGTTCCTGCCCCCAGGGAACTCACAATCAAATGGGAGAGACAGCTGAGTGATGAGATCATAAAAAAAAAATTATGAATGTATGAGTATTGAAAAACACTGAGTGGGAGGACATCAGTAACTGCCAACCCTGTTTTCTCATATCTATAAAATATTTATGAGAGTAATCTATGTATGTATTGAGGGCATTGTTAATGAAAATATTAGAAAGAAATAGACATCCAAATAATACCCTAAAGCAGAATGCATCTTTATAATCACAAAATTGGCTAAAATGTAGAGAAAACAGGAACTCTCACTATGCTTGTTGTTGGTTGACTGTAACCTTTTAAGTTCTCCTCCAACAAGGTGCCTCCCATGCAAATATCAGAATTATACAAGGTTCCCTGAAAGTTCTAATGACAGAGATAATTTATTTTGATATCCCTTTGATGATTAGTCTCATATATGAAAAACGTATGTTCACCAAAGATATTTGTCACAGTCATGGAAGATGTCCAGTGCAGAGTGGAAATTGAAGAAGGCTTCCTTATCAATGGTGTGGTTCTCTAGGCACTCATGACATTATGCTGATTGCCTCAAGATCTGGAGTATCATAAGGTCTTCCAAATGCAATTGTCAGTCATTCAGAAAACGTTGGCCTATTTATCCACATGGGACAAAAGAAGTGGATGAAGAAAAGTTATTGGATAGAAATTATATATGGTTAGGTGGGTAGATCATGGAACTGGTTCCATGATATAAATCTTTGTTAGATATTTCCCATAAATAAGAAATTGGGTCCAGAATTGAATGGGAGGAAGCGAGTAATTATATAGCTTTTGGGAAATGCATAGTTCTTTTAATAACCACAAGTTTTTCCCTAAACAAAAATTCATCTTTTTAATCTCAATACTCTTCTGGTCATAGTATATGTGACTGTGAACTGCAGTTTCTAGAAGACTCAAAATTGTAAATCAATTTAAGACCAATGGGGAAATGCATGGCAATCCAATGTGTTGCATCCTCAGTACTGACAGTGCAAAAAGTGTCTTAAAAGATAATGTCAAGGACATGAATGACCAAAGAATAAAATGGGTTTATCATGTATTGAGAGGGAGGGATAAATAGCTGGCATGCCTGTTGTGGTACACATGGATGAATTGAAGAAGTGTATGGAAAGAACCCCAGCCCCTGGGTAGAATCCCTATAGAGGATATGCAAAAGGACATAGACCAGCATAGCAAAAGATGAGAAGGCCCGAATGGGTCAGAATCCACACTATATAAGGGAGTACCTACATGCACATGATTCACAGTTTTGAACAGTTCAAGATTGTACTCAATTAAGAGTCAAAGGAGTGGTCCTGACAATTATCCCTATAGAAATTCAGAGAAAGGAGAGACAACCACAGTGACTCACAGTAGCTTTGGAAAACTTGTAGAAAGCTAGCCTTGAAATAGGGAATCGGATTTACATGAGCAGACTATTCTAGAGAGAACAATATAAGGTAAGCCATTCTCACATTTCAAATTTTGCTCTGATGGAAAGACAAAAAAGGAAGTAGAAACAGTATACTATGGGATATCACCAGTCCCATCTCATTCAGAGACAGCTGGGTGTGGCAGTGGATAGGGAGCTGAGCCTGGAGTCAGGAAACTTGGGTTCAAATCTGGCTTCAAATGCTTCCTAGTGATATGACCTTGGGCAAATCACTTATCTTTTGTCTGCCTTAGTTTCTTCATTTGTAAAGTAGAAATAATAGCATCTATCTCCCAGACTTGTTGTGAGGATCAAATGAAATATTTGCAAAGTACTTAGCACAGAGCCTGGTACTTTAAAAAAGCTTATTCCCTTCCCCTCTGCATGGACAATAGCACCTCATAGGCTTTAAAGCCAGAGATCCCCTTAGAGGTCATTTGATTCCACTCCCTTATTTTATACTTTACAGTAAAATTAACTAATGTTCACAGAGGAGGAAAGACTTGTCCAAGGTCACATGTCAACACTGAGGAAGAACAAGGATTTGAAGTAATATCTCTTGCTTTAAAAGTCTAGCACGTGTTTCTGCTCCCTTTCTCCGCCTCTTCCCAGGGCTTTGCTTTGTGTGCCTGAATCTGGATGACACCTTTTCAGTCTAGGTCCTCCCCCTAGAATTGTTTGGTAGTGCCTGGTGTCTTCCTGTCTCTCCACCTGTGAAAACAGAAGACTTTGTCATGGTTGGGAACCACATTGCATATTTCCATGCGTCCCAGTAGTCAGATTCCCCAGCCTTCCCCTACTATTTTTATCCCTTTGCCCCACCTGTGTTTATTGACCTCATGATGTTGAATGTTCTTCAATGATCAGCCTCCTTTCCCTCTATTGCTCACTCTAGAGGCACCCATGGAATCACCACCTCCAGCCAAAGGCCTTGGAGGGAGCCCTGACCTTCTTCCAATAGATAACATGTGACTTTGCTGAGCCATTGTGGGAAGGGCAAGCCATCCAGAGTTCCCTCAAGCAGCCATGCCTAGCTGGCTTTATTCCCAGACAATGAGCTTCGCTGCTAAGTCCAGACACCTGGAAAAGAGAATTAGTCCTACGGGTGACTCAGGCTCCATGATTCTTGGTCTCTGTTGCTTTAGGAAAGCAGTGCCTATATCAGCCAGCAGAGGGAACTGTTCAGCACAAATGACTACAAGACCAGAGAGATCCTGGTTTGAAGTCCGTTTATCACCTTCCTTGAAACTTTTATATTTGTCTCATATTTGGAGGAGACTTGAGGGAGAGACAGAGAGACAGAGAGAGACAGAGACAGAGAGAGACAGAGACAGAGAGAGAGAGATTCTGATTAAGTTTAGCCTCAAACTTGGCAAGGAAAAGAGATTAAACTGGATGATCTTGAAAATCCTCTTTAGCTCTGAAGTGCTGATCCTAGGCTTTCCTCCTAACAGTACAGGCTGAGCCAAGACTGCCCTGCATGCCTGGAATGCACTTCCTTTTCACCTCCACCTCAGAGAATCCCTTGCTTGCTTCAAAACTCACCTCAAACACTCCCTTCCACAGGAAGCCTTCTGTCACCATCATTGATCCTCAGCTATCAGTAGTGCCTTCCCCACAACAATGTCCTTGTATTTACTGTGGCCATAGTTTGCGTATATGTACACATTGTCTCACCTTATAGAATGTGAACATCTGAAGGGGATGATTTGTTTGATTCATTTTCATCTTTGTAACTCCCATACTTAATATGAGGCTTGGCACATAATAAATTCTTGATAAAAATAAATAGATACTGAGATACTTACTAGCTGTGTGACTCTGGGCAAGTCACTTAACCCTGATTACCTCCCTCCACCCAAAATAAATAAAAGCCTTTTTAAAAAATAGATAGATAGACAGATAAGAAGATAGGGTGGTAGATAAAGAGTGATAGAGAGAGAGAGATAAATAGATAAGTATACAGAAAGGGATGTGTAGACAGAGTAAGAGAGAGAGACAGAGATGAGAGATGGTAGACAGGGTGATAAGAAGAGAGATAGATAGAGCAATAGATAGATAGATAGATAGATAGATAGATAGATAGATAGATAGATAGACAGACAGACAGACAGATAGATTTAGTGATATGTCCAGTGAAAGGGTACTGGCTAAGGAATCAGAGAAGCTGCTGGTTTCAAATCTAGACTTTGTCCCTGGCTTTTGGAGTCTAAGACAGGCGGTATAAGAGGTTATTCTGAGCCCTTAAAACGGAGCTGGAAAGAACCTCAGAGGTTTGGTGAAATCTTACCTAAAACAGGAGCCCATGGGGTAAAGACAGGAAAAAGCAATAAGATAGATACCATGTGCAATACTGAGAATAATCCCCATTTACACTGCCTGCCTTATAGGTCCTGTCCAACCCAGAACCTAGAAAACGTGTATCTGGGATCTAGAGATTTCTTCACTGGATTTTCCTAAACTACTTTGCCTGACTCTCTCTTTTGCTCCCCTCACAGTGTTCCTTGCATTATATTTCTCTTTCCACATGCCATATCCTCTCAGTTAATTGTAAATTCCTTGAGAACAAGGCAGTACGATTTTTCTTTGTCTTCACAGCCTTTCCACATTGCCTTGTTCACAGCAGACTTTTGAAAAAAAATTTAATTGAAATAAATCGAATGACTAGAATTTAAATTAACTGGATCTCATTTTAAAGTAACTAAACTACACTGTATAAGTTACCACATACTCTTGATTATTCAGGCTAATAAAAGTAATGATAATAATATAATATACACATATCTTTTAGGCTAGTAAACCACTCTATATTATATTAACTCATTTGATGATCTGATAGAGATGTAGTTTACTCCTAAATGATGTAAGACAAGTGAATCAGGCCATGATTCATCACATTTATTATGATTTCTAGAAAGAATGAATGAATGAAGAATTGAAGTGTCTCACTTGAAATCCTGGAAGTCAGTAGACTTTACCCAGGCCTAGGTGGAGGGAGATGCCATACCAAACTGTTGACTAGGAAACAAACAAAAACAAATCCTCACTGTCTGTGGTTCTAAATTCTGATTAACAATGAAAAAGGGTAGTGGGAAGAACACAGGGTAAGGGAAATTACATTCCACTGATAATTCCTTATGATCTTAAATGAGGCTATTAAGCTATCTGGGTCTCAGATTCCTTATCAATAAAATGAGGAAATTTGCCCCTCCATATTGGGGATAGGTATAGACAATCCCCAACTAAAAGTTTTAGGTTGGATGTTTGGAACTCAAAGTGTGTTTTCCTGAAGAAACAATGATTAAAAAGGTGATTAGGTTCCCATGTAATCAATCAATTAATGAGCACTTATTAAGCATCTACTATGATCCAGAGGTGGGGAACCTACAGCCTTGAGGGCACATGTGGCCCTCTAGGTCCTCAGGTGTGGCCCTTGATTGAATCCAAATATCACAAAACAAATCTCTTTAATAAAAGAATTTGTTCTGTAAAACTTGAGCTCAGTCAAAAGGCCACACCCAAGGCCATAGAAGGTCACATGTGGCCTTGAGACCTCAGGTTCCCCACCCCTGTCAAGGTGCTGTACTTGGGTGCCAAGGATGATAAAACAAATGACCTTGCAAAAGATTTTATAGTGGAGCTGGGTAAGACAATATGTGCATATATGGGTATATACAAAGTAAACACACAATAGAAACAAAGTGATTTTGAAAGAGGCACCGATAACTCAGGGCATCAGGAAAGAACCGGTGTTGAAGGTGGCATTTGGTCTGAGCCTCAAGAAAGTTCAGAATTTTGAAAAGTGAAGGTAAGACAGGGATGCATGGGGGATAGTCAGTACAAAGGCATGGAGGTGAGAGATTGAATGCAATGTATAAGAAACAGAAAATAGGACAGGACCTCAAGGTGTGTGGAGGGGAGTGAAAGAAAAGGTAAATAGTGGTCAAGTTGCAAATGTGTTTAGATGCCAACCAGAGTAATTTATATTCAATCTTAGAGGTACTAGTGAGCCACTAGAGTTTATTGAGTAGGAGAGTGACATGATCAGATTTGCACTTTAGGAAAATCATTTTGGCAGCTGTGTAAACAGATGAATTGGAGAGGAAGACCATATTTATCAATTTATCAAAAAAACACTTTTTGTGCATAATACTGCTGAGTGCTATATGTGATTTAAAATTCATAGATTCCCAGACTATCAGAGTTGGAAAGGACCTCAGAGACCACCAAGTCTAACCCATACCTGAACAATGTCCTCTACAATATGCCCAACAGTCTATAATCTAGCCTTTGCTTGAAGTCTTCTCTTGAGGAGGAAAGTACTACCACCCAAGCTTCTACTTTTATATGGCTCTGATTATTAGGAAGTTAGTTTTCTGACATTCATCCTTAAGTCTGCCTCTCTGCAACTTCCTGCCACTGATCCTCATTCTGCCCACATCTTGAAGGAAGGCATGGTCTCTGCCCTCATGGAACTCACAGTTTTGTGACTTTTGAGAATTCACTTAAGTAAATTCAGCAAGTATTTATTAAACACATGTATTCTGGGCATTGGGGGAAAAAAGAAAAGCTAAAGTATTCCTACCCTTAGGGAGCTCTCATCTTACAACGTGTAATCTATCTATCATCAATTTATCCATCCATCCATCCATCCATCGATCCATCCATCCATCCATCCATCTATCCATTCATCCATCCATCTTTCTATCTATCCATCTATCCATCCATCCACTCGTCCATCCATCCATCTATCCATCCATCCATCTATCTATCTATCTGTCTGTCTGTCTGTCTGTCTATCTACCTATCTATCTCTATTATCTATCTATGTAACACCTCTATCAAGCTATTTTCTATTTATTCATATCACTGTCTATAGACAGTGGTAGAGACAGGGATGGGGAACCTGTCTCTATCCTCAATCTGCCCTCTCTGTCTATCTCTTCAGATTTACTTATCTATCTATCTAGTAGAGGCAGCTGGTGGTACAGTAGATGCTCCAGGTCTATAATCAAGAAGACTTGAGTTCAAAGATACATTAACTGTGTGACTGAGAAAGTCACTTAACTTTTATTTGCCTCAGTTTCCTTAGCTGTAAAATAGCACCTAACTTTCGGGTTTGGAGTAAAAAAGTAAAAGAGATAATATTTATCTGAAAAAATTCTCAACACAATGCCTAGCACATAGTGGTATTATTCTCTTCCCCTTCACCCTCTCCCTGCTACCCCCCAATCAATCTACAGGGGGTAAATTGGAGGGAAGGTACTAGTATTGAGAGGGTCTTGGAAAAGCCTCTTGAAGAAAGTAACCTCTGAGCTGAGACTTGAGGGAAGCCAAGAAGTGGAGGTGAAGAGGGAGATCATTCCAGGTACAGCCAGTGAAAAGGCACAAGACCCGGAGATTGTGTCATATATAGTCAAAGAAATGAAAGAAGACAAGTGTGACTGGATTGTAGAGTGTGTGTGGAGGAGAGTCAGATATAAGAACACTGGGAAGATAAGAAGGGGCAAGGTTGTACAGGACTTTGAAAGCCAAATAGAAGAGTTTACATTTGATCCTAGTTTCTTTGTGCCTCGGTCCCCTCCTTTCTAAATGGGAGTAATAATATTTGTACTACCTACATCACAAGAATATTGTAAAGAAAGCTCTTAGTAAACCCGAAAGCATCACAGAAATGTGAGCAGCTACTGAAGTTATCATCATCACCACCACTACTAATAGTACTAACAGATAAGTGGCTAAGATCACTGGGCTTAGAGGTCAGAGTTTGAATCCTGCCTCATACACTGTGTCACCCGGGGCAAGACACTTGATCTCTATGATTCTCAATTTCTTCCTCAGTAAAATAAAAATAACAATAGCACCTAACTCCCAGGATTATTATGAGGATCAAAAGATAAATAACATGTGTACAATGCTTAGCAATCTTTAAGGGCTATGTAATACTAGCTATTATCATTACTACTGGAATAAAACACAATAACAAAGAATCCTGACTCCCATTTCATGGGAGGTTCCTTAAAAGCATGTAAGACAAAGTGCTTTCTGAGGGGCAAAGTCATTGACTGGGGGCATTAAGGGAGACTTCCTGGAGGAGATGCCATGTGAGTTGGACTTTAAATGTTGAGGAGGAACTCCGCAGGCAAAGTGGGAGAGAAAAGACAGTCTAAGCATCAAAAATCAACCTATTTAATCCAGAATGGAACAGAAATATTGACTGTTTATGGGTTTTATTGTTGACAGCTTCCTGAGAACCAGAGGATACAGAGTAGGAAAGTTCTGGATTGGGAATCAGAAGCCTGAGATGTGTATTCTGTATATACTTATCTGGGAACATCTTCCATCCAATAGAACGGGAGCTCCTTGAAGGCAGAGACAGCCTCACTTTCTATTTGGATCCTTAGTGACTGACACCTTGAGACATTAATAAATGCTGATTGAATTCAATCTAATTGGACCAACTCATGTAACCTTGGAAATATCAGAATTCCCTTATGACGTAGGTAGTACAAGTATCATTGTCCCCATTGCTGTACAACCAATTTTTATTTTATTTTATCTTCAATTACATGTAATCAAAAATTTTTAACATTCATTCTAAAATTATTTCCAATTCTCTCCTTCCCTCCCCCAACCCATCCTTGAGAAGGCAACCCATTTGATATAGAATATACAAGCACAGGCATGCAAAACATTTCCATATTAGCCATGTTGCAAAAAACAACACCCTCCCCCAAAACAAAAATGATTTTAAAAAACAGCTTGCTTCAATCTGCATTCATGCTTTGTCAGTTCTTTCTCTGAAGGTAGATAGTACTTTTTGTCATAAGTCCTTGGAAAGATTTCTGGCTTACCCCATTATAGACAATGCTTGTTGATGGTTTTAAATAAATACTACTTATCATTTTAAGGACATCTCCATTTATTCCCAAGCTTCTTGGTGTTTTTTTAAAAATAGGTATGAACATTATATTTTGTCAAAAACTTTCTCTACATATATTGAGATAATCATATGATTTTTGTTGGTTTTATTATTAGACACATTTTAAAGAGGAGAGGACTGAGACCTAGAAAAATGAAATGCTGTTTCTAAGTTCTCTGGGTCTCAGTTTCCTCATCCGTAAAGTGAGAGAGCTGAACTCATAACAGCTCCTGTTTATAGAGTGCTTTCCTTACAAAAACCCTACTAGAGTAGATAATTCAATTATCATACCCATTTTACAAATAAAGAAAATTAGGCTCAGTGAATAATATCATTTGCCCACTTGACCATAGCTATTAAGTGTTAGAGCCAGATTGGAATTCGCACCTTCTAACTCCAGGTTGGACTGAAGATCTTTCCATTGTACTGCACTGCCTCTGGACAATGAGATGTCTAAGAGGTAGCTCTCTGAGCCTGCTCTTCACCAAGTATGATCTCAACAATGCTGTTAGAAATAGATAAATTAAATGGAAAAACATGACATTTTTCACTGCAAATGTGTATGGTTTGGCTACCTGGCCAAGTCTTTTGTAGATTTTTTTTTAGCAATCTAACCACCATTTATAATGCTGCTTCAATGGAAAAATATCTTAGGATTTCAGGGGCTTCTCTCTCTCTAGCTACAACTACAAGCATGAGAAGGGATATACCTGCTACCCACCCTAGGCCACAGCCATTCATTATCACCTATCATTCAGTCAATAAATGTTTATAAGCACCTATAATGTGTCAAATAGGCATTGTGCTAAACACTGGGGATACAAAGGGAGGCAAAAACACAATCTCTGCCTTCAAAGACCTCAAAGACCTTGAATGTGGGAGACAATGTTCAGACAACATGTGTGTACATATATACATACATCTATATGTACATATGCATATATAGTATAGGTTAGTATATATTATATACATATATGTAAGTGTGTATGTATTTATAAATACATAAAGATAGATAGATAGAGATAGATAGATAGATAGATAGATAGATAGATAGATAGATAGATAGATAGATAGATGATAGATAGATAGACTAAATACAATGTAAATGGGAGGCATTTTTAGAGGAGAAGCACTAGAAATTGGAGGAGACCAGGAAGTTCCCTTTTAATAAAGGGTGGGATTTGAGTTCAGTCTTGAAGGAAGCCAGGAGGTGGAAGTAAGGAAGGAGGGTGTTCCATGCATGAGGGATGGGCAGAAAAAAAGGCTTAAGTTGGAGAATGGAGCGTATGTGTGTGTGTGTGTGTGTGTGTGTGTGTGTGTGTGTGTGTGTGTGTGTGTGTGTGTGTGTTCTTCCTTCGTTGCCAAAGAAGACCATGCCATCAGAGAAATGATGACATGACTTGCACTTGACTTTGTTTTGAGAGAGGGAGGGCTGTGCAGATCACCAGCCTCACTTCTCCTCCTAAGCCATCTGAATTCAGTGGCCAGATATTCATCAGGATGACTGGAGATGACCCAGGATGAGGCATTTGGGGTTAAGTGACTTGCCCAGGGTCACACAGCTTGTGAGTGTCAAGTGTCTGAGGTGAGATTTGAACTCAGGTCCTCCTGACTTCTGCACTGGTGCTCTATCTACTGCACCACCTAGCTGCCCCAGAGAATGGAGTACCATACAAAAGAAGAGGAAAAAGGTCTTCATGGTTGAATTACAAAGAGATGGAATTCACCACCCCTGCATGTTGGCACCCTAACAAAATCCCATTGCACAACGTTAGGTATGACTCTACATTTAATTATGTGAACTTATGCATTCTCAGTTGTTGTGCCTACCCTGCCAAAGGGTATCACACTGCAGGTAAAAGTGAGCACACCCTTCCCTCCCCATGATGGAACAAATGTGTTTCCTTGATTCCCAATGCAAAGTAAAGATAATTTCTGCTTTTATTGTCACTGCTCATGTTTTATTAGTGATGATTTCTCTTGTTAGAACAAGTAAGGAAGAAGGCACAGGTCCCTACTCTGAGCCTATATAGACTTCCTAGAATTCTTGGTCCACTGAAGAATAAGGATACTAAGTTGGTTTGAAGTAAGTGAATTTTGTAATACAGTCCTCATTCTAAAAGAGAGTGTGGTATTTTAGTTTTGGGATATTCTGATAAAGAATTTTCTTTTCCTAGAAGCCATCTTTGGCACACCCTGTAAGTATGGAGCATAGTAGAGCTGCCTATGAGATTGATATGAGAACCATGTGGAGAAGGAATATGCAATCTTAGGAGATCTATCACACTGTCTTTCTGAATGAAGATAGGAATCTAACCTAATTCTGCTGAGTGCCTAACTTTATGTGTGGGTTAGAAGTATTGGACCCTTGGAATGTGAAAAGTCAGCCCCACTGCCAATTGTGAAAGAGTCAGTCATCTCACAAATGGGTCAGAGCCCACACACAGAAGACTATAAAAGGTCTTGTCTCTTAGGGCTTTTCAGTCCAACTGACTCCTTGGGAACCTCCTCTCATCATCCATCCAGAAAGGTATCTTTCCTGACAGTGGGATGGAGATGAGGGAGAACAAGCATTGCTTCTTCAAAAGGAGATTGGAGGATGAGAGAGAGAGGAGAGACCCAATCTAAAAGTTGGGGGAGGGGAAAGCACTCACGAAGGGAGAGCATCAAGACAAGAAAAGAAAAACCAACAAGAAGCGATGGGTGTGCACTGTGGAGAGGTTAGAGGTGTAGCTTCCAGGACTAGGGAAGTGATTATCCCTCTGTGCTGGGCACTCCTTCCATCACATCTAGGCTATTGTATGCAGTTGTGGGCATCATATTTTAAGGAATTATATTGATAGAAAGCTGGCCTTAGAACTGAGAAGGTTTGAGTTCAGGTTACACAACTGTCATAGAATTGCTGTGTGACTGAGCAGTTCATTTAAACTCTCAGTTGGGACAGCCAAGTGGGACAGTGGATAGAGCACCAAGCCTAGAGCCAGGAGGGCCTGAGTTCAAATCTGGCTTCAGACACCTGCTAGTTGTGTGACCCTGGGCAAGTCACTTAACTCCATTGCCTCCAAAACAATAACAACAAAACCTTCTCAGTGCCCCAAATAATTCCCTAAGACTTAAAGTTAAAAACAACCCTTCCTGCCTCCCCCCTCCCCAATCTGTGCTTTCGTTGGTATAGGGAACTCCAGAGAGGGCAACTCCCTCTCCCAACAAAGATCATCACCTACTCTGCTCTGCAATTCATAATCTCAAAGAATTTCCTGGAGCATTGGGAGGTTAAATAACTTGTCAGAATCATACAGCCAGTATGCCACAGAGATAAAACTTGAACATTATACTAATGAAATCATAGATCCAGTGTTCCTCCCCCCACCAAAAAAAGAAACATGTTGGAGAGCAGTCAGAAGTGGGTAAGGAGGATGATGAAGGAACTCAAGGTTTGATCAACTGAAAAAAGTAAGGACATTTACTAACTTGTGACCCTGGGCAAGTCACTTAAACCCATTTGCCTCAGTTTCCTCATCTGTCAAATGAAGAAACTCATTTAGTTTCCTCTGTAGCTAGCTGTAGAGGGAAAGAGTAAACCATTCTAATATCTTTGCCAAGAAAACCCCAAAGGGTCCAACATGACTGAAACTGAACAACAACAAAGGGGGCATTTAACCTCCAGAAGAGAAAACTCAGCCCTGAATCTGATTAGCTATTTTTATAAATCTGAAGAACTGTCAGAAAGAAGAGGAATATACAAAGAAATATAATGTTTACTCCTCAAGTTTAGCCCCTCAAGGCAAAACTGAGAACTCTTGGTGGAAGGGAAAAAGATACAAATCTAGACTTGTAAAACTTCTTAACAGTCGGTGATGACATCCCAAGGAGGAATGGGGCATCCAAGGAGGTAGTGGTTTCCTCCTCCCTGAAGATCTTCACAAAAGGGCTAGATGAGCACTTCTCTGGTACGTTGTAGAGAGAATTCATTTTTTCTTTTTTATCTAGGAGGCCCCTTCTTGCTCTGAAATTCTCTAATTCTGCATTTGGTAAAATGAAAGCGGGGAGGTGAGAGCTAATGGCTTTGAAGTTATTGAGAATTTATTTGAACCAAATGAAGTCAATAGAACATAAACTCTTCAGTAATAGCAACCATTTTGTAATTTCTAGGGCCTAGGTTTTAAAATTTTGTTTGATCATAAGTAAAATGTATTAAGAATTTTATTTCAGGTAGTCTGCACTCTGTCTGCATGCTCTCTGTGCCTGCCCTGCTCTCTCCCGCCCAGCCCTCCTGCAAACACGGCCTCTGCAGCCACTGCCCCACCTGTGAGGATTGGGATTATTCGTGGAACTGGTCTAGATGATCCTGAAATTTTAGAAGGAAAAACTGAAAAATATGTTGATATAACATATGGCAAATCATCAGATACCTTGATTTGGGGGAAGGTAAAAAATGTTGACTTGATTGCAAGACATGGAAGGCAGTATACCATCATGCCTTCAAATATCAACTTCCAAGCAAACATGGGTCTTAAAGGAGGAGGGCTGCACTCACATTATAGTGACTACTGCTTGTGGCTCTTTAAGCGAAGAAATCCAACCTGGAGACATAGTCATAATTGACCAGTTTGTTGACAGGACAACCAAAAGACCTCGAGCCTTCTATGATGGAAGCCATGCCTGTTCTGCAGGAGTCACATTCCAATGACTGAGTCATTTTGCTTCAAAACCAGAGAGGTTCTCATAGAGACTGCTAAGAAACTTGGGTTCAAGTGCCACTCAAAGGGAACAATGGTGACCATGGAGGGACCCCGTTTTAGTTTTCAGGGAGAAAGCCTGATGTTCAGTGTTTGGGGAGGAAATCTGATCAATATCACCACAGTTCTGGAGGTGGTGTTTGCCAGAGAAGCTGGAATTTGCTATGCACCTTTGCTATGGTGACAGATTATGACTGATGGAAAGAGCATGAGGAAGTGGTTTCAGTTGATAATGTCATGAAGACTGAAAGAAAATTCGAATAAGGCCGTAAGTTTACTTCTCATTGCAATACCACAGATCGGATCTATGGAGTGGACAAAAACCCTATGCAACATGAAACACATGGTCCAATTTTCCATTATTTTACCAAGACACTGAAATGGTGTGGAAACTCAGAGGAGCAGAAGAGGTCCCTTTTTGAAGTAATTTCCAGGATGCATAATTACTACAAATAATAGAGTATCACATGTTTTGTACCACTTGTGAAATAGTTGTGGTGATAAAAGATTGTATTTACTAAAGAGTTTACTTTTGCTAGGTCTTGGTAGCTTCAGAAGTAAGGGGAACCTGAAGATTTCTAAAGGTACTTGGAAACAAGCTGCCATCCCAGTATCTCTAATGTTTGCAAGTTTAAGGAAAGAAATTTCCATGCTAAAGTGGATTATTTCTCCCAACGTTAAATGCTAACAGTATATTTTGCTCTGAGAAGTAGGTAGCTTGTTGAGTCTTTTCTGTTAGAAAAGTGCTTGACATTCTTTTTCATTGCCTGTCTTTCCAAGGAGAATTATATTTGTCTAGAGATGAAGACAATTCAAGAAAAAATATATGTATACATTTGAGTATTGTAGGCATTTTATTTTTGACATTTTATCTATTTTTAAAATTGTTGTTGCTTTTGTGGAACTGTGAATTACTTTATATGTGATTTATTAATTTGAGCTTTTTGATTTTTTAATAAAATCATTTTCTTGCCTACCATTAAAAAAAAGAATTTTATTTCAAATTTAAATGTAAGGAGGTCACTGATATATAGCAACCTTGATCACTTGTGTATATCTTTCAGCTTCCCTAAAAGTACTACCAGTGAAGCCAGAAGTCATGCCAGCCCCTTTACCAAAGCCATCCCAAATGCCCTGCCCTCCAGCCATCCTCCCATTCTGCCATGCCATCGTCCAGTCTCTTTCTGCTATGGTTCTATCTACTGTGGTTCTACCTATGGAGGACATACAGGATGCTGTCATCTTAGCTCTGGCAGAAGCTGAAGTTCTAACTCTGGGAAATGCTGGGGCTGCCTCTTTCCCAATGATCCAAAGAGATCCCATAGGCACAGGCACCAGAGTTCTTCCTGCTGGGACAACAGCAGCATCAGTGGGAGGAATAAGCAGTTTGGGAGTTCCAACAGTGGCTGATATAGAAAGATCTGGGGGCTGTTGATAAATTGCTTCCTTTCATCCAGAGGAGCAGCTTGGACACAGGCAAAAGAATCAATGACCTCTCCAAGACTAGATTCTCACCTCCCTTCTTTTCTGTGACCTGAACTAGTGAACGCTCCTTATGGTACCTCAGCTTTCACCAAAAGGCTCTTTCTGCTTTGCTCTCCCAGTCCCCTAGGACAGGACATCCTAGACATCATCCTGGATTCCTCAGCATTTCCTCTCCCATATCTAAACTGTTGCCTATTGCTTTCACCTTATCAACTTCTCTCAAATATACCATCTTCTCTCCTCTGACACTGACACCGTTCTGTTGCAGACCCTTACCACCTCACACATGGACTATTGCAATAGCCTTCTGGGAATCTGCCTGCCTCACTTCTCTTCACACTCTAATCCATCCATTGTTCAGCCACTAAAGTGATCATGTTACCCTGACCCCCACCCCCAACCTACTCAATAAACTACGTTGTCACTTCTGTCATGTCTGGTGCTTTGTGACTTCATTTGGGGTTTTCTTGGCAAAGATAGAGTGGTTTGCTATTTCCTTCGCTAGCTCATTTGACAGATGAGGAAACTGAGGCAAACGTGGTGAAGTGACTTGCCCAGGGTCACACACCAATAAGTGTCTGAGATCAGATCTGATCAGATAAGTCTCCTGAGTCTTCCTGATTCTAGACTAGATATTCTACCACCTAGCTGCCCTCAATAAACGACAATGGCTTCCTATTGCCCAGAAGCAAATGCAAAATGCTTTATTTGTCATTTAAAGCCTTTCAAAACCTAGTCTCTCCTGCCTTTCCAGTCTTCTTGCACCTGACTCTTTGATCCAGCCACAGGCTAGATCTTAGTTGGAATGCCAACTAACTAACAAGATGTCCCATCTCTTGGTTTTGGGCATTTTCTCTTGCTGTCCTCTATGCCTGTAATCCCTCCTCCACTCTAACCAGTGACCTCTCTGGTTTCCTTTAAGTCCCAACTAAAACCCCACAATTTACAGGAAGCCTTTTTCCAACCACTCTTCATTCCAGTGCCTTCCCTCTATTCATTATTTCTGATTTATCCTGTATGTGGCTCACTTTGTCTATATTTGTTTGTATGGTGTCTCCTGCATTAGATTGTGAGCTTCTTTTGCCTCTCTTTGTATTTCTATCATTTAACACAGGGCCTGGCACCTAGCAGGTGCTTAAAAAATGTTTGATTGATTGATTGACCTTCACACACACGAGTTTTCTGTTAGGTGATGAGTTGACTTCCTCTCTCACATACATTTTGGTGAAATCCTTGGCATTAAAATCTTCACCTCTAATTACTAACTGATGACAGAGCTTAGAATTTCTGGTATTTGCTGTCTTCTATTTGTTCCTTGTTCCCCTAGCCTGTTTCTCCCCTCAAGCCATCATACCCTTTCCCTCTTCTTTCTTCTGTATCATAAAGGGAGATATAAAAATGACTGAGGCCACTTCTCTGCATGTCTCCATCATGGAGGAACATGCTGTCCATAGTTATATCCTGTCCCCTGTGTTCCAGAATCTTGCTCAGTTTCTGAGCACACATGTAAGGAACAACATTTCCCCCCAACGTGGAAGCACTTCAGGTACCCAGTCTGTGCCAGGAGGCAGAGGGTCTTGGTCCACTTTTCCCAGGTTCTTTGATCATAGGTTCTATTGCAAAAGTCATCAAGGTTACATAAGAGAATTTTTAAGGGAGCTAATTTAGGAAAGAAGAAAGTGTTCCTTCTGGGAAGCTGGGACTGCTGGCTCAAGATCAGAGCAGAGAACAAACTGGGTTAAGCTGTGCCCACCTGACTGTAAAAGCAAGGACCTCAACATACACAGGAGGGCCTGATATCACAAGTTCTTTGATCTGCTTTTCTAAAAGGAAAGTCAACTTTTGAGCTGTCAGCAATCACTTTAATCAAACATATATATAATTCACTTAGTTCAGGGAAAAAGTCAATACTCTGAACTCAGAGAAAATACAAAGAGAGAAACAAAGACCAATCAACAAATGGGGCTTCCAGTTGCCTGACCATAAGCAATACAAATATCACAGATCAACAGACAGATCCAACTGTCTGACCATTACATACATACATAGTTACTAGAGAGACAAGCACAACATCTGGGTTTTCAAAGCCAGGGGGCTCCTTAGCAGTTGCCCAGAGTCTAGTCTGATCAAACAAACACTTCCAATGAGTAAGCCCCAAAGTAAAACCTCACCTCAGAGTATTTATATACTTTTTAGAGGAAGAGGGCATCACAATTCTTGAAAACCAGTGCATTATTAACAAAAGATGTGGGCCTTCCTAATTAAACTCCCCTTAATGGGAAGACCCTTTAATGAGTGGGGAAGATCTTTGATCTCATTACCATTACGCTGACCAACAGATGACTCTGGGACTTTCGCCATCCAGGCACAGCCAAGTGATGTTTTCCTCGGGCCTCGCCATGTCTCTTCACCTTTCAAAAGTCACGCAGAAGGCTGGAAGGAGGGAGTTATAAATCATGGATGTATTGGTATCCTCAGGACCTAGTACAGTATTTGATATATAGTAAGTGATGAAGAAGAAGAATACATTTATCTCATAATAGCTAGCATTTATGTAACACTTTAAAGTTTACAAAGACTCACAAACAACCCTGGAAGTAGATCCCATTATTATTTCCATTTTACAGATAAGTCAACTGACACTGAGAGATGTTTAATGACTTGCCCAGGGTCACACAGCTATTAACTATCTGAGGCCATATTTGAACTCTGGAGTATCTCTAACTCCAGGTCCAGCACTCTGTCTGTCCACTACACCTGAAGTATCAAACACTGGTTCTCCATGTAACCCAGAATATCCAGAGTGAGACCAGAAACAGATTAAAATGTAATTGAGAAATATCTACCAAAATAAATAAAAATACAATGGAACATAGATGATGATATTAATATGTGGTTTTTTAAGTCAATATACCCCTGCAGGGATCCTAATGTAGGGTTAAGTGGCCCCTGCATCTATCTGAGTTTGATACCATTGGTAAATAGCACGTAGTGGCTTAATAAATTTTTGTTGATTGATTAATTGATTAGAATCACCTGCTTAGTCAATTACCACAGAAGACTTTTAATCCAGGGATCATTGTCTAACATCAGGGCTCCTACTGCAGGTGTTTACACTCGTGTGTACTGTTAGTCACTACTTACCTGCTCACCAAGTTACATTTGAAGGTTATATCCAAGAAGTTAGCCAAGATATCAGAAGCATTTCTTAATCAAGCATGATGTCAGGAAGGAGAGTATTTGTACCAAATTCTTTCATCTCCTTCCCCATATTACAACTGGACACATGTTTCCTGAACAAATTCTATCCCTTCTCCTTCCTTCCTTATCTTCCTTTACACCAGCTCCCACTTTGCCCATTGATGAAATCAAGTCAGATCTTGGCTCACATTCTTCTAAGTATATGTAATAAGAAATCCTAATTCTCAGGACAACTACCTGAAATTGATATGTCATTGGTAATATTTATTTTCTCCGTATTGTCTTTTTTCAGTTTTCTTCAAGATGCCAAATTTTTCAAAATTCTCAGCTTTGGATCCCTCTGATTCATTCGTTGGTTCAGAAGCAAATAGGAGATTGGATTTAAGAGTCTTAGATAGTTTCTCTGGACATCAAGATTCCGTCTTTTGCCATTGTAATTGTGTACCTAGCTTGCCATGGAACACTTTTTTTTTTTCCCAAAAGGAGAAAGAAAACAATCCAGAGAAATGCAGATCTCCTATACTAGATAGATCAACATCATAGAAGCAGGGGCAGGGATCTACATATTGATGTCAATTCTTCAAAGATGCCTAGTTTCTTCTGTGTGGGTACTTCTTCATGTATAATCCCTCAGTGCTTTACTTCATCATTGAATGAAACCATTAGAATGCAGTGTGGGGTACAATGCAAATGGCTCTAGAGAGAGAAACTAGGTTCTAATTTTGCCTCTGCTACTTACTTCCTTTGTGACTCTAGGTAAATCATTGAGCCTCTTAGACCCTCTGTTTTTTTATGTGTAGAGATGTTTGATTAGGTGACTTCTAAGATTCCTTCCAACTTTAAATCTGTGATGCTATGAAGCATCATTTCTTTGAGTAGCAGAATTCCAGGCACTAGGCTAACCAAGCAGCTGGCAGTAGGGAACAACGATCAAGTTAAAATAGTCTTGAACCAAAATAACCAATTTTTAAAAATACAGTGCTAAGTAAACAACTTTATATAGGAGTATATAAATGGTCATGAGCATAATCTGAGGAGCTTAGAAGGTAAGAGCTGTGGCCCAAGAAGGATGGACCTCTAGACAACTCCAGACTCTTTTACTTTTTCCTCTTGTCTTCCCCCTCAATCCAACCCAGCACAAATGCATCTTTCACACACACACACACACACACACACACACACACACACACACACATACACACACACATAACAGCTACCTTCCTGGTGAGTGGAGCCATGTTGGAAAAAATCAATATGCCAGAGGCAAACTGGCACCTCTCTGAAGTGATTTGAATTCCCACGTGTACCACCTACAGTACTCACTGTGCAGGACATGAGTGATGGAAGAATTTGGCTTGGGGACATGAGCTGTCACCAGGGCATGCATATTGTGAAAGAGGCCCCACCTTCCCATAGCAAGAGCCTATGTTTTCACTAGCCAGGTGACAGTCTAGAACCTGTATAAAAAGTCTTCCACCTGTTTGCTACTCAGTTCATTACTCTAGAAGTGACGACGTCTCTTGGTTGAAGAACTGAGTGAAACATCCCTGGGAACCCAGTGTGGGGTGAGTCTCAAAGAGGAACCTGGAAGGAGAAGGCTATGGGGAGTCAGAGACAGAGGTGCATGGGGGGAGGATGGATATGTCAAGAAGTTACTTACTGGAATGGGGAGCTTTGGAATGTTAGAACTGGTTGGGGTTTCAAAGATCCCTGAGAACTCCTTTATTTTACAGATAATGAAACAGGCCAAAAGATATGATATGGCTTGCTTAGGGCCACATAACAATTTATTCTGGCTAGTTAGGGGCAGAAATGGGACTAGAATCCAGGTCCTCTCTGTAGTGTAACCCAGTGTCCTTTCTGCCTCATCATGATATACTCCTTATGGATCATATGGGATAAATGAGAATATGAAGCAAGAAAGAATGGGAGAGAGAAAAACCCAGTTTTGGAACATTGGTCTAAAAAACTTCAATCTTTGTTTTAGTTATAAGAATACATTCGTAAACATATAGATATATGTATGTATACTACATAGGTAATATTTTATTATATGATTATAGTGGAATATACATATTACATGTGTATATTGCCTATAAATGCCCTGATATGTATATAGTAATAGCCGCAGTATTTCATTTTGTACCACCCATTGAGACCTTTTGGAGTTAGTGGCAAATTGACTCCTTGTAGAAAATTTCCACTCAAAAAATAGATCTTGTCTCTGTCACTTACCACCCCTATGACTGCGGACAAGTAATTTCACTTCCCTAGAGCTCAGTTTCCTCTAAAGTAAATTAGGCCAGTGAGTTTCTCTCTATACCCTTCTAGTTCTCAATCTGTGGTCCAGGGATCTAACCAGAGGGATGTATTGCTGAAAGATTATTTGAGAGACTTCTTTTGTTTTACATACTAACTGTGCTATATTTCAAGAATGCCCAAATTCTAGGTCTGGGAAGGAAAAAAAATTAACTTGTGTTTTATATATGGTACTTTCTTCCAGGCTTGCTTAGACAGCAGAAAGATGTCTTCCCAGGCTTCAGCCAAAGGCTATCCCCAATGCTCCTCTTCGACCCCCATGCCAGCCCCTACTCCAGCTCCTTCATCTAGTGGATGCTGTGGGTCCAACTCAGGAGGATGCTGCGGGTCTAGCTCAGGAGGATGCTGTGGGTCCAGATCAGGAGGATGCTGTGGGTCTGATTCTGAAGGATGCTGTGGGTCCTCAGGATGCTGTGGGTCTAGTTCTACTGGATGCTTTGGAGGCTGCTGTCTACCTTCCCGGCGCCGCAGACGTCGAGGCTGCTGCTGCTGTGGGGATAGCAGTAGCCAGAGATCCCAGACCTCTGTAGGCCGGGGTGGCTCTGGCTGCTGCTCTGGAGGCTGCTGAGTTGGCCCCAGCAGCAAAAGTGAAGACCAGCCTACAAGGAGAATGACAGAAAAGGCTTCCCCTGCCTACTGCCTCCCCTTACTTCTCTTCCCCTCCCTTTGGAGATGTCTTGGGAGAGCTGAGTTTCCCCCAGAAGGTTAACTGCAGAAACCCATGCTCTCCTCTGATCCATGTAACTGCCTGATCTACACATAGAGGTCTTTCTCTATGGAGATTTCTCTGTGGACTCAGCCATATGCATTTTTTTTCTGCAGATACACACACAGTAGGCCCTAAAACAGTATTGGCTGACTAAATTTGATTTTGTGAATGTGTGATAATAAAGCGTAAAGGAATACCTCAATTTCTGGTTGTTTCTTATTCCTCAAATCTCTGTTACTACTTCCCTGATGAAATTTTTCTAAGCATCTTTGGTCAGCTGGGAAAGACACAAAAATGAAGTCCCTGCTTTGGTCATGGACCAAGCCACCTCTGTGCACTATATTCAGGAGTAACCTTAGAGCTAAAGTGATGATAGAAGGAAGTAGAATCAGTGCCTTGCTATTCCCAAATGAATGGTGTGTCAGATGGGTAGAAATAACTCCACCTACAAGCAAAGTGTTGCAACGATTTTGATTTAGGATGTCGTTCCTCCTGAGGCACTCCTGGTATGTCTGGCTCAGCAGCCAAGTGTTTCATCAGGAGGTTGGGTTTCTGCCTTTGAGATATGAGGGCTTGTGGAAAGGGCTGCCAAGATAATGATAATAATAATAAATAGTAATAATAATGTTGGCACATTTATAAAGCACTTACTATGCTGCGCACTGTGCTAAGTGCTTTATGGTGCTTATCTCATTTGACCCTCACAACAACCCTAGGAAGTTGGTATTATTATTATCCTCCATATGAAGAAACTGAGGCAGACAGAGGGTAAGTGACTTACCTGGAGCCATATAGTTAGTAAGTGTCTGAGGCCAGATTTGAACTCAGGTCTTCCTGATTCTACAGGAAAGTAGCTCTCATAGAGAACTGTGTATGCGAGGGAGTAGTAGGAGCCCAGGTTGGTTCCTTATGGCCCCCTCTAGTTCTTGGAAGGAAACTGGATTCTGTTTGAAGACTTATGGAAAATGGAGGACAGACTTCCCTGTCTTACATACTTAAGTCTGACACAGAAGTAATCTCCACTTTTGCATGTTCCTTCTCACAAGTAAAAGAAAGGATAAATGTGGAATTCTGATCTCATTCTCCAGGATAGGCTGGCATATGGCCTGAAGAGAGAGGTTTTCTCAGAAAACTGTGCCCACATCTTTATGACACTTTATGACAGAGAGAAAGCAGGAAGTGAAGTACCAGAAGTTCCGAGTACACTGCTACCTGGAATGTACTCTGAAAGGGAAGAAGAGCTGCCTTCTGGGATGGAAGGAAGGAAAGGGAAAGAAAAAGAAGGAAGGAAAAAGAAGGGGAGACAAAGGAAGGAAGAGAAAAAGGAAGAAAAGGAATGGAAGAAAAAGGAAGGGAGGAGAAGGGAAAGGAAAGGAAGGGAAGGGAAGGGAAGGGAAGAAAAGGGAAGGGAAGGGAAGAGAAGGGAAGGGAAAAGAAGGGAAGGGAAAGGAAGGAAGAAAGGATCTATATGACTCCTGATAGATATTTTTAAAAACTGAAATAGACTTTTATGTGAGGTAGCAACAGAGACTTGGCCATCCCTATCTGTCCTGCTCAGTAGAGCTGGAGCTGTTGGCTTGAAAGGATGTCACTTCTTTCTCCCTGGAAGTATTCAAGTAAAAGCCATCAATGAGTTGGGCTCCAAAGTAAGTTAAAGGGGATTCCAGTGCTGAATGGGAGGATGGGCCTGATAATTTCTAAATTTCCCTTGAATACCAAGGTTGAATGATTCTCAGAAGCAAAGTGGTACATTGCGAAAAATCAGTTTTAAAAGTGACTCCAGTCTCAGTTGTGATACATAGATGAATTGGCCATATAACCCATCTTTGTCTCAATTTCCACATCTGTAAAATGGGAATAACACAAGGTGGTTGCTAAGAAAATTTTTTGTAAACCATAATGTGTTGTCTAGATAGACACAGGCTACTATAATTATTAAGTAGGAGGCTATTTGAGAAAAATGTTTACAAATAGATGATTTCACCAGCTGACCTTGCCACCCCCACACTAGTGATAGCTATTAAAGAAATGAGCCTGTGGAGTTGGAAGGGAAGGGGTGGATGGTGAAGTGACCAATCCTTGGCAGGATAAGAAACCGAGGTCTGAGGATAAGAGAGGAAAAGAGACCCCCTGAAACAAGAAGTCTGGGATCACCTGGGACTTAGAGAGGACATGCGGCAACTTTCCATACCAGGACACATCTAAATCCCAAAGAACCAGAGATGATTCACTAATGAGACCAGATAGAGTAATGTGAAGGATAATAGTAGTTGAATCCCACAGTCACCAAGACTTAGAGGATCATCACGAAGATCTGTGACCAGAGAGATCTAATGTCCTTATCAAAGCAGCCTGATCCCTTCCCTCCTACCCCAACCCTGAACAAAAAAAGTGAACTTTTAATGCTGTAGTGTTAGGTTTGAGCTCAGTGGAAAAAAAACAACTTTATCTTTGTCCATCCCTCAGCATCTAGCATGGTGCTCTCCTTGTTCTTAGAAAAAGCATTGGATCCAGATTCAGGGACCAGGTCTTAGGTCTCTTGTCTGGCACTTATATCTGCATGACCTTGGGCAAGACACTTTAATTTTCTCAGACTCAGTTTCCTCATCTGTACAATGAGAAGTTTGCAGTGAATTTTGTTTCAATTTAATAAATATTTCATTATAATTGGTTTCCTTTGTAATCCTAAGTATTTTATTTTATGTATTTAAGACCATTATTCTAAGAAGAGGTCAATAGGTCAGAGGGGTCCATGACAGAAAAATAGTTGGGGCAGAGCCAAAATGACGGAGTAGAAAGACAAAAAAATGCAGACTCTCCCCACACAGCCCATAAAATATCTATAGAGAGGGACTCTCAACAAATTTTGGAGCAGCAGAAGTAAGAACAACAGAGTGGAGGAGATTTCCAGCCCAGGGTGACCTGAAAGGCGCATGGGAAAGGTTGGTTGCAACAGACACAGAGCCCAGCCCAGCCTTGGCCACACAGGGTGGTGAGAGGAGGCTCTGGGAGGAGGACACCTCAGGGGCGGAATCTCCAGTTGCAACAGCGGGTCCTTAGATCCCTCAACCCACATGTGCCAAAGGTCAGTGACGGGGTCTTTTTAGCTGGCTAGGAAGGGAGAAGGGCCTTCCCATAGCTCTGGCCTCAGGCAGCGGCCAGCAGAGGCCACATTGAGCAGGCAGCAGCAGATCTCAAGGCAACCCCTACAGCAGCCTGAGACCATTGCTGGACTGTAAAAACCCCTGGGGGCACTGAGGGAGCTGGTCTTTGTCTTGCACTGAATGGTGGCTCTGCCCCCACAGCTTAACTGAATCCCACCCACCCAGTGCTAGTTTGGCAGAACTGGAGGTCAGGTGCCTGTGGAGAGGAAACTCTGCTAAGATTTTGGGCACAAAAATTCTTCACTGCTCCCAGACCAGTATACGCTTGATTGTGCTACCTTGGAGGAACTGATATCTTACAGGTCCCCAGAGTATACCCTACTCTTGACAAAAGACCCAAAAGCCAAGTAACTGGTTGGGAAAATGCCCACAAAAGGGAAAAAATATAAGACCATAGAAGGTTACTTTCTTGGTGAACAGATATCTTCTCCCATGCTCTCGGATGAGGAAGAACATGCTTACCATCAGGGAAAGATGTAAAAGTCAAGGCTTCTGTATCCCAAACATCCAAAATAAATATTCAATGGTCTCAGACTATGGAAGAGCTCAAAAAGGATTTTGAAAATCAAGCAAGAGAAGTGGAGGAAAAATTGGGAAGAGAAATAAGAGAGATGCAAAAAAAGCATGAAAAGTGGGTCAATACGTTGCTAAAGGAGACCCAAAAAGATGCTGAAGAAAATAATACCTTTAAAAATAGGCTAACTCAATTGACAAAAGAGGTTCAAAAAGACAGAAAAATGGTCAAGAATCTCCAGATTAGATACTCCCCTAGGCTCTTTCCAGCCTTTAATATAGAATCTGTGACCCCCCTTCAGCACTTAATGTTCAAGTGACTACCTTTACCAGTACAGATTGCAATCCCTCTATGCCTTAGGTCTTGGGAAGTTACACTGACTGAAAATTTCTACCACCTTGTGGCCAACCTTCCATTGCTGTTCTTCTTGGAATTTAACTGAGGATCTTGGGAGGACAGATATAGTCCATTTCCAGGACAGTATACATTGTTTGAGGGTGGAAATGTTTACATTTTTGACTTTGTAACTCCAACAGCTAACATGGCGCCCTCCACACAGATACTTGTTGGACCCTGGGCTCTTCCTTGAAGCCTTTCTAGCTTGATGGGACCTACCAAAAGGGATTCATAGCCTTCAAAAGCCCAGGGTAACTTCCCGACCACAATGAAGCATTAAGCCAGCGGTGAGGAACCTGCAGGCTCAAGGCCACATGTAGCCCTCTAAGTCCTCAAGTGCAGCCCTTTGATTAAATCCAAACATCAAAGAACAAATTCTCTTAATAAAAGGATTTGTTCTGTAAAACGCAGTCTTAGTCAAAAGACCACACACAAGGATCTAGAAGGTCCTATATGGCCCAAGGCTGTAGCCTCCTGACTGCTGGATTAAGCAAAGGCTTTGAACATATTCATAATAGTAGCTAATATTTATGTAACACAAAGCTTTGCAAAGGACTTTATAAATGATATATAATATAAATTGTATCACATATAATGTATACTATGTCACATATACTACATATTATATATAACATGATACATATTATATCACATAATCTCTTTTGATTCTCTTGACAACCCAATTTGCCGACAGAGAGCTTCAGGCTGAGTGAGATTAAATGACTTTCCCAGGTAATATAGTTAACAAGTAGCTGAGGCAAGATTCCAGGCGAAGACTTCTTGACTCCAATCCCAGCCTGCCACACAGCGGGTGCTGTATATGTGTCTACACAGTTAAAGTATAATGGTATTCATCATGACATCAGTTTGTGAAATGACTACAGACAGAGGCCCTGGGGAAAGCTGTTATGCTCCAGCAGCCATGGATTGAAAGAATTTTGGTATTCTGGCATAATGGGGCTGTGCTATATAATGCTCTTTGTCAGGTGGGCTCTAATTTCTGGTCCTCTCTTTTCTTTGGGAGCAGCAAAGCAGACAGAGCATCTGGAGTCAGAAAGACCTAAGTTTCAAATTTGGCTTGGGCTGCTTCCTATCTGTGTGACCATGGACAAGTCACTTAACCTCTGTCTATCTCAGTTTCCTCAATTGTAAAATGAAGATCATGATAGCACCTACATCCCAGATTTCTTGTGAGGATAAAATGAGGTAATAATTATAAAGTGTTAGGCACACAGTGTCTGGAACGTCGTAGACACTTAATGAATCTTTCTCTCCTTTCCCTTTCCCTCCCCTTCTTTGACTTTTAGATGTCCCATAAGAATAGTTCAAGGAAGGACTTATTATATTTCTATAACATTTTTCAATTATAAACAACTTTCACATATATTGTCTCCTTATATCCTGACCCCAGGCCTGTGACATATGCAGGACAATTGTTATTATAGCTATTTTATAGATGAGTAAACTGAAGCCAAGAGAGATGAAGTGTCCTGCAAGCTCTAAGTGAGTCACCAGGATATGGTGCCAACCAAGAAAGCTCCAGCAAGTCTGGGATGTCATGTGTGTCCAGGGATCATGAAGAGACTTTGTGTATAGAATACTGAATTTGAAATCAGCAAGAAATCTTGCCTCAGGTGGTTATTAGCTGTGGGACCCTGGTCAAGTTATTTAACTTCCCTCAGCCTTAGTTTACAAATCTGTAAAATGAAGAAAATAAAACTAGTTTATATCAAAGGTCTCTTCCAACTCAAAATCATTGCTGCTTTAAACATGAAGAAGTAGGAAGAACATTTGACTTAGAAAGATTAGAGGATTCTATTCTACCACTAATTAGCAATATTTCTTCTTCTGAGTCTCAGTTTCCATACCACTGAAGTGAAGGAGTGGGTTTACATGGTTTCTGAACTCCTCCCAGCCCTAAATCTATGATCCTAGGAGATGATCATAACTAATTTAATAAGACAGCAGAAAAATATGCCCTAGGAGTGCAGGGAAGGTGACATCAGTGTGGGTTGAAGTGGGTTGGAAAGGCTTAACAGTGGAAGGAGATTAAAAATAAATAGGATTTGAGGGGGAAAATGTATATGGTCAAAGTACAGAGATGGGAAGGCACAATATATATTAGAGGGGCTGTGAAGGGGAGAGATCTGTTTAAATGGAGCAGAATGCTTAGGCTGTTAAGTAGATTGAGAGAAAACTATGGTGCCATATTTTGAGGGCCTTGAATACTAGGCTAGGGAATCAGGATTTTGGTTAAAAAAATACTGTAATTATAAAACAATTATAATTATTATAGTAGTAATATTAGAGTTAGGAAGATTTATCTGTGAGTTCAAATCCAGTTTCAGACTTATTAGTTGTGTGACCCTGGGTAAGTCACTTAATTCTGTTTGCCTCAGTTCCTCATCTAGAAAAATGAGAGAAGGAAATTTCAAACTACTTCAATGTCTCTATCAGAAAAAAAAACCCAAATGGGGTCATATACAGTTGGACACAACTGAAAAAATGACTGAACAACATCAATATTATACTATTAATTTTATAATAGCAATTAATAGTATTACATAATGATAATAATTATAAAATAATGGGATCATAAGCAGAGAAAAAGGGAACTCGGAACTCATCTAGTCCAACCTTCTCATTTTATGAATGAGGAAATTGAGAACCAACAGAAGGAGCCACTTGCTCAGGGTCACATAGGAAGTAAATAACAAAACTGAGATATCAAGTCAAGGCCTTTGGTGCCAAATCCAATGGTCTTTCTATTGCACCATCATCTCATGGTAAAATATGGGCTTGAATGGCTACCATAACACCATGTGCTGTTCAAGTCTATAATCTAACCAATGTCTTTTAGGTATCAACGATGTCTGGGAGTAGAAGAAAAAGCCCTTAAGGAATAAGTAAGCAAGTTTACTTGGGTTGGGGTACATACACTATATGCACAAGAAAATAAATACAAATTATTGAAAAAGTTATTCCAAACAGGAGAGCGCTACTCTGAAGCAATCACTTGAAGCCATGGAAATGATTTTCAAAGGAAATGCCTTTATTCAGGAGAAGCACGTGGGGAGAAAAGGGAAGAGAGCTAAGGACAACACTTGGAGGAAGATTGTGGTTAAATGAAGGGGCAGGGAATAGGCATTGATTTAGTACCTCCTATGTGTGCTATTTACCAAGTATTGTGGAAGGGGAAGGGAATAGTCATTGATTTAGGACCTTCCATGTGCCAGGCACCATACTAAACACTTTTTATGATTATTATCTCATTTAAGTCTCCCAACAACCCTGGAAGGTAGGTTTTATTATCCCCATTTTAGTGATGAGGAAATAGGCAAAGAGAGGTTGAGTGACTTTGACAGTCACACACACAGGAATTGTCTGAATTTAGATTTGAATTCAGGTCTTCCAGACTCCAGGCCCAGTGCTCTTTCCCCTGTGCCACCTAGGCACCTATAAGGAACAGAAGGAACAATGATAGTGTATCTAGGTTCAAATTCAGCCCCCAGCAGTTGCCAGGTGTGACACTGAGCAAATCACTTCCTTTTCCTAGGCCTCCATTGTCTCATTTGTAATATGATGGGGTTGGACTCAGTGACATCTCAAGTCCCTTTAAGCTATAATCTTGTCTATGAATGTATGTATGATACCATAAGAGAAGCCTGTGAAAGAGGAAGAGAAAGAAAAAGCAAAGAGATTAGAGAGGAAGCAGGGGAGTATGGAATCAAGGAAGCCAAGGGTAGTCATCCGATATGGTTAGTCATGCACTACCTTCCTTCCCATTTGAAGGTGATATTTCAATAATTTGAAATAATTGAACAGTTAGCCTGAGAAATTTTATCTAGTCACTAGGGGAATAGCAGTTTCAGGATAATTAAACTTAACAGGTCAAACAGGGCAACTGTCATTCACAGGAGGTGGTGAGTAAGGAGAACATCATCTCACCTCCTATCAATGACTCTTCAACAGGTTAGGAAGGGATGGATGTTGATAAACCTGAAAAATGTTCTCATGTCACAGGATGACTGATCGAACTAATAAGTCTTAGAGAAGAGAGCTAAACATTGTCCCTTCTCTCTCAAACAGCATCTTATCAGTTGGAGAGGGACAGCTGCAATCATTTCTGACATATCAACCTGTGATATGTATAGTAGGTAACAAATGCCTAGGAATTTTCTTACATCTCAGGAGCCTGGATGAAGTATGAATTCTATTTTCCATAATGATGCTTCATCAGAGACTGGTCACAAATGATATTAGATCCACTTCCATGTCATTTTAATGATTCATTAACCACTTCCCTAGAAACCTTTGCTTATCCCTTTCCCCTCACCCCACCCCCAAATGGCTAATTCTCAACTCTGGATAATCTCTACTATCTAATTCCCTAGCTCCTGTTCCTGGGTTGCTCAGAGTCTCTGGAAACATTCACAAGATTATTAGACTTGCTCCACTACAAACTAAGATTGTGAAGACTGGGCTGGGTCCTCCTTGCTGCATGGCAATCAATCACGGTGTTCTGTTGTTATTGATGCCTTATTTTCTCCCCTCTTCATGGCATAGAAGTGACCCTGGGTTTTCTAAGGTTACACCAATGCAGCACAAATTTTTATAGCTCTTTTGAAGCTAGGAAGACTTCACCTATATCCCAGAATCATCCAAGGATCAACCCCATTTTGTTTAGAGAGGTTCATTGCCAGACTGGCCTCAGAGGGTTGAGGCACTTTTGTTTGTTTATTTATTTGTCTTGGCAACAATCCCTCTCCAAGATTATCTTCTTTGTGACTCTGTTCCAAAGTTTTTCTTCTTTCTTTATGCCCCCAAATCACCTCTATCCTTCATGCTCTCAATAATTAAACAGACATTTATTTTAAGTACATCCTATGTACCAGGTAGTGTGTTGCATAGACACTGGAGTGACAAACAAAAGAATGAAGCTATGTGTGCCCTCATGGGGCCCAAATTCCACTGAGGGTGGTGGAGGGAGGCAGCAACAGGCACATAAATAACTGAATATAATAAAATTTCAAGAGGGAATGAGTACTAATATAGGAGTGAGATAGGGAAATAGGGAAAGTTTTGTGTAGAAGGTGGTATCTGAGCAAAACCTTAAAGTTAGGGAGTATAAAAGGGACAATTGAAAAAGGGATCCACATTAGGCCTTGGAAGCTTGCCTGAGCAAGGGGATAGAGGAAGGAAATGGATTATTTCAAATGAAGAACAGTGTATAGGTCAGCCTGATTAGAATAGAGAGTACAACAAGGGGAATAAATCAAAAGATAGAAAAGTAGCTGGGAGCCAGCACAGTGATTAGAAGAAAGAACTAAAATTGTTATTTTAGAATCTTTAAATCCATGAGGAACACAAATAGACTAATAAAGTAATAAAGAAGTATAAAGAACATGAATCAAAAAAAGTTTATAATAGATACAAAAGGAACAGGATTAATGAAGAAAACAAGGTAAGTAAATCTTTTTTTTAGAAAAAAATTAGAAAATGAAAACAGGAAAAAAAGTTTAAGGGAGAAAAAGTAGAGAAAAGAAGGGGAAATTTCAATTAACTGAGAGGAAAAGAAGGGAAGAATTCGGTAACTAAAAAGAAAGAGGAAAACATATCAATAAGTGAAATAAAATCTTAAATAGGAAAAGGGTTACAAATTAGAGGAAGTGGTTTGAAGGTGAAGAGAGCCTGTGGAAACAGTATTATCTTAAGATTGATTAAGTAAAAATAATTATAGAGACAAAATACTGTCCTAGAGGAGGAGGAGGAACTAAAAGGAAATCCTAAATCAGAAAAAACAAACAAACAAACCAGTACTACAGAAATGAACGGAAAAAAAGATAAATTTAACTTCATAACTTCAAATGTGAATGGATCAAATAACCCAGTAAAACAAAAGAGAGTGACAAATTGGATAAGAAAACAAAATCTCACAATTCCCTACTTAGAAGAAAGATAACTCAAAGGCAAAGGCAAAACCACATATAGAATGAAAATGAAGGATATAAAATTTACTCCATGTCAAGTGAACCTCAAAGAATAGGAGTTGCAATCATGCTATCAAAGAAAGCAAAAACAAAAATTCATAATATAGAGATAAGCAAGGAAATTACATTATGATCAAAGGAAACAGACAACAAATATAGTACCAAATTTATACAATGAAAATATAAAAATTGGTCATGTATTAGGGCACAGAGATATTATAAATAAATGTAAAGAAGTCAAATAATAAACACATCCTTTGTAGACCATAATATCACAACAGTAGTGATCAGTTCATTGAGTACAAACAAAAGAAACAGACTCAAGGGAAAATTAATAATGAAATCCTATATAATGATTGAATCCAAGAACAAATCATAGAAACGACAAATAATTATGTGAAAGACAATGACAAGAATGAAACCATATACCACTATTTCTGGGCTGCAGCTAAAGCAATCTTCAGACCAAAGTTACATTCCTAAAAACATACATTAACAAAATAGAAAAGGAGAGGATTAATGTACTGAATGTGTATTTAAAAATTAGAAAATTGACAAATAAACCCCAAATAAGCACAAAAGAAGGGGATATTGAAATTTAGAGGAGAAATAGATAAATTATCATGATGAACACGATGATCATGATGAACAAAACTAGCAGTTCTTTAAAAAGACTAACAAAAATCTATAAATTTTTAGAGATTTAAAAAAGGATAGAGAAATCAGATGAACAAAACAGTAAATGAACAATGTGGTATCAGCCACATGCACACAAATATTTATACTAGCACTTTTTGTAGTACCAAATAATTGGAAACAAAATGGATGCTCATCAATTGGGGAATGACTAAACAAAGTATGGTATGTAAATATAATGGAATATTATTGTCCTGTAAGAAATGATTAATGCAAAGAAGTATGAAAAGATTTACAGGATCTGATGCCAAGTGAGGTAAGCAGAACAAAAAAAAACACCCAGCAACTACAACAAAACACCAGTACACACAATAACTATAACAACGTGCAGTAAAGAACAACCACCAAACAATCCAAAGAGAATGATGCAAAAAATTGCAAAGAGTAAGTATGGCCTCAAAGAAGAGATCTGAGAAGACTTTTTTATTTTCCATTTTCTTTTTAAAATTTATTTATTTTAGTTTTCAACATTCACTTCCACAAAGATTCTGAGTTGCAAATTTTCTCCCCATCACTCCCTTCTGCCTGCCCCCAAACAGCATGCATTCTGATTACCCTTTCTACCAATCTGCCCTCTCTTCTATCATGCCCCTCCCTTATCTTATCCCCTTCCCCTTTATTTTCCTGTAGGGCAAGATAGATTTCTATATTCCATTGCCTGTATATCTTATTTTCCAGTTGCACATAAAAATAAATTTTAACATTTGTTTTTAAAACTTTAAGTTCCAATTTCTCTTCTTTCCTCCCTCCCTATCCATCCCCATTGAGAAGGCAAGCAACTCGATATAGGTTACATATATGTCATCATATAAAACACTTCCATAACAGTCATGTTGCAAAAGACTATATTTCCCTCCATCCTATTCTGCCCCCCATTTATTCTATTCTCTCTTTTGACCCTGTCCCTCCTCAAAAATGTTAACTTCTAATTACCCCCTCTTCCCATTTGCCCTCCCATCTATCATCCCCCACCCTTGCTTAATTCCTTCCCCACTACTTTCTTGTAGTGTAAGATAGATTTTCATAACAAATTGAGTGTACATGTTATTCCCTCCTTAAGCCAAATCTGATAAGGGTAAGGTTCACTCTTTCCATCTTATCTCCCCCCTCTTGCCCTCCATTGAAAAAGGTTTTCTTACCTTTTTTATGTGAGAGATAATTTACCCCTTTCTATTTCTCCTTTCTCCCTCTCCCAATATATTCCTCTCTCATCCCTTAATTTTATTTTTTAGATATCATCCCTTTATATTCAATTCACCCTGTGCCTTCTCTGTGTATGTGTGTATGTGTATGTGTGTATACATATATATGTATGTATGTATGTATGTACATAATCCCTCTAACTACCCTAATACAGAGAAAAGCATTGAGTTACAAATATTATCTTTCCATGTAGGAATGTAAACAGTTCAACTTGAATAAGTCCCTTATGATTTCACTTTCCTATTTACCCTTTCATGCTTCTCTTGATTCTTGTGTTTGAAAGTCAAATTTCCTATTCAGCTCTGATCTTTTCATCAAAAATGTGTGGAAGTTCTCTATTTCATTGAATGACCAACTTTTTCCCAGAAAGATTATACTCAGTTTTGCTGGGTAGGTGATTCTCGGTTGTAATCCTAGCTAAAGCCCTGTGATCCCTTAATGTAGAAGCTGCTAGATGTTGTGTTATCTTGATTGTGTTTCCACAATATTTGAATTGTTTCTTTCTGGTTGCTTGCAATATTTTCTCCTCAATCTGGGACTTCTGGAATTTGGTTACAATATTCCTAGGAGTTTTCCTTTTAGGATTCCTTTCAGGAGGTGATCGGTGGATTCTTTCAATATTTATTTTACCCTCCGGTTCTAGAATTTCAGGGCAGTTTTCTTTGATAATTCCTTGAAAGATGATATCTAGGTTCTTTTTTTGATCATGGCTTTCAGGTAGTCCAATAATTTATAAATTGTCTCTCCTGGATCTATTTTCCAGGTCAGTTGTTTTTCCAATGAGATATTTCACCTGGACTGTTTTTTTCATTCCTTTGGTTTTGTTTCATAATTTCTTGATTTTTCATAACGCTATTAGCATCCATCTGCTCCATTCTAATCTTTAAGGAATTTTTTTCAGTGAGTTTTTGGACCTCCTTTTCCATCTGGCCAGTTCTATTTCTTAAGGTATTCTTCTCCTCATTGGCTTTTTGGATCTCTTTTGCCATTTGGTTTAGTCTATTTTTCAAGATAGTCTTTACTTCAGCATTTGTGAGTCCCCTTTAGCAAGCAGTTGACTGTTTTTTCATGATCTTCTTGTATCACGGTCATTTTTCTTCTCAATTTTTCCTCTACTTCTCTTATTTCATTTTCAAAATCCTTTTTGAGCTCTTCCATGGCTTGAGACCAATTCATGTTTTTCTTGGAGGCTTTGGATGGAAGAGCTTTGACTTTGTTGTCTTCTTCTGTTTGTATATTTTGGTCTTCCTTGTCACCAAAGTGAGATTCTATAGTCTGATTCTTTTTTCCAGTTTTTGCTCATTTTCTCAGCCATTTACTGGACTTTTGAGCTCTTTGTCAAGGCAGTTCTCTGCTTCCAGTGGGGGTGGGTGGTGTACTATCAGCCACTCAATCCCTCCACAATCTATGGGCCTAGAGCTCCAGAAAAAGCTGCCAATGCTGTGGCTACCCCAGGCTCTTCTGCCCCCTCCACCACGTTGGGACTGGGGCTGGGCCACTCTACTCTCTCACACAGGTCAGACAGGGTTTTTCCACTGAACTTCCAATTTTTCCTCAATATTTTGGGGTTGTGAAGTCTGAAAACAGCCACAGGTGCCAGAGATTCAGTCTCTCCCATACTCCCCCAGGACTGCTCAGAGCCCATCTGTGCTGGTGAGGTTGCCCATGCTGGACTGCATTCTTCTCCCAGTGCAGTGCAATAAACACTTCCAGTCACACTTCCAGGCTATTTTGGGCTGGAGATTTGCTTTACTCCATCCATCTGTGGATACTGCAACTCCCGAATTTGTCCAGAGTTAATTTTTTACAGGTATTTCATTGGGTTTAATGGAGAGCTCTAGCAAGTCCTTGTTTTAACTCCACCATCTTGGCTCCACCCCCTTTATTTTCCATTTTCAAGTAAAAATAGGAAAAAACAAAGAAAAAGAAAAATCAGCAAAATTAATCAATGCATAGAGAAAATATGAAAATATATTCAATGTACCACATCTGTGAGCCTCACATCTTTGCAAATGAGTTAGATTGGGGTAACTGTCTAGTATTTGATTGGTCTTGCTGATTTTTTCTCTTCCTATTTTTCTTCTAAAAATATCATTTGCTATATGTGATGGTTTTATATGAGAAGGAAGGTGAGGGGAACTGGCAGAAATTCTAATGAAACACAAAGCAAAGGATATCAATAAAAATTTGTCTTGAAAAGAAATCAAAACAAAGCTAGAAGAAATATAAAATAAGTTTTAGAACCTACTCTGCACAGTTATATACAAAAACAAAACAAAATAATAATACAAAATAAATACAGCATTACCCTAAAGAAATTTTTTAAAAGATGTCAAATACTGAAAGTAATAGAATACCAAATAAAGACCTCAAATAAGCCACACTCAGAAAAGGAAGAAGAACCATCTAAAATGGAACTATCAAAGAAAAAAACTTCAGGACCTGATGGATTCACAGGAAAATTCTATCAAACTTTTAAAAAAATGAGTATTGAAAATACACAAATTATTACCAAAGATCAGAAAGAAATCAAGCTACTAGACTCTTTTTTATGAGACAAATATGGTACTAATACATAACTCAGGGAAGGATAAAGCAAGTATTAGTTATATACTAATAACACTAAAGGACATCCATTTCAAAATGCTATATAAAATCTTACCACACTATAACAATTCATCAAAAAAAGCCATTCACTATTACCAAGTTGTATTTATGCCAGGGATACAAGAATGACTCAACAGTAGGAAAAGCAATGAACACATCATCCTACAAGCAAATTTTAAAACTTCACGATTATGTCAATAGATATAGAAGAAAACCTTTGAGAACATATAATACTTATTTTATGCTAAAAAAAAAAAAGCCTAAAAAATAGAGGCATGGAGGGAATTTTTTTTTAGTATTATTAAAAAATCCATCTAAAACCAAGAGCAAGTGCCATCTGCAATGGGAATGCAATGGAAGTCTTACAATAAATGTAGCAATAAAGCCAGGGAGCCCACCCTCCTTACCACTACTTTCTATAGTTCTTTGCAATAGACAACCGAACCCTGCTATTTTGCATAGGGGTCATATATTGAATATGCTTTAGATATTTTTACATATTGATTGGTTTTACTTATTTTTTCCTCCTTCCCTTTTAAATTGTTTTTCTTGAAAGCAGTTTTTTTTTCTAACTATTATGTTCTACACCTAGAAAAGGCTGGGTGGCACAATGAATAGTGCACTGGACCCAGAGTCAGGAAGTCTTGACCTCAAATCTGGCCTCAGACACTTTACCAACTTTGTGAGACTGGGAAAGTCACTTAACTTTCATCTGCCTCAGTTTCCTTATCTGAAAAAATGGAGATAATAATAGCGTCTACCTCCCAGAGTTATTCTGAAGATAAAATGGAGCAATATACGTGAAACACTTTGCAAGCTATTAAGCATTGCATAAATGCTAACTATTACTATTATGAGTAGCAGTAGTATTTTTAGAAATGGCTGCAATCGTAATGAAACAAGATAAAGAAATTAAGAGTCTAAAAACAGGGAGAAAAAAGAGATAAAACTATTTCTACTTGCTCTTGACAAGCTGGCTTACTTTAAAAATCATAGGGAATCAGAGATAGCAATTGTAGTAACTTGAGAAAAGTTTTAGGCTAAAAAATAAACCCATAAAAATCAGTAGTATTTCTGTAAAATTATAATAAAATCCAAGAGGAAATAAAATAAAAAAAGGAAATCTTTTTCTTAAAAGCTATAAAATAGGCAAAATATTTAGGGATCTGCTAAAAATATGAAAGATTTGTATAGAGTAAATTACAAAGTGCTCCTTAAAGAACAATTTAAATAGCTGGAAGAATATTCAGTGCTCATGTCTGGGTCATGGCAATAAAATACAAATGACAATACAGCTTAAATTGATGAAACATTTTAATGCTATCTTTATCAAACCATCAAAAGGGTACTTCATAGGCCTTGAAAAAATAACAAAATTCATCTAGAAGAACAAAAGATCTAGACTATCAAGATAAGTAATGAAAAAGCCAAGAATCATGGGGGAATAATATTCCAGTCCTCAAACTTTATTATAAAAAGCAACCATAAAATCCATTTGGTATTGGTTAAAATAGAAAAGTTGGCCAATGGAAGAGCTTCTCACCAGGCTCCCTCCTGGGCCCTCTTCTCTTCTCCTGTGATACTATTTTACTTGGTGACTTCATCAGCTTCTATGGATTCAATGATCATTTCTATTCAGATGATTCCTATTTCTATTTATTCGTCTCTGACCTCTCTCCTGAGCTCTGGTCTCATATCCCCAGTTGCCTATTAAACATCTCAGACTGGAGGTCTCGTAGACATCGTAAATTCAACATCCTCCCAAGTGAATTAATTATCTTTTCTCCAAAACCTTCCATATTCTTAAATTCCTAATTATTGTCAAGGGCTACACTATCCTTCCAGTAACACAGACTTGCAACCTAGGTATTATCATCAACTCCTCACTTTTCTCACCATCACCACCCCTATAACTAATAAGTTGCGAAGTCTTACCAGTTTTACCATTACAATATTTTTCACATACATCTCCTCTCCCAGCACTGACACCATCCTCATCATCTCACACCTGGCCTATTATAATAGCCTGCTCTTTAATCTGGCTGCCACAAGTCTACGTCTCTACTACATTGTCAGATAGATCTTCCTAAATTGCAAGTCTGACCATGTCACACACACACAGACACACACACACACTCTCCCTAACTTAAATAAACTATAGTGACTCCAAATCTCCTCCAGGATCAAATATAAAATTCCCTTGTATTCAAAGCCCTTTGTAACCTGCTCCTCTCCACAACCTTTCCGATCTGCTTACACCTTACACTGCCCCACCCCCACCTCTTCATCATGTACTTTTGATCCAGTGACACTGGCCTCCTTCCTGTTGTTTAACTGTGGAATCAGGAAGACCTAAGTTCAAATCTGGTCTCAGATACTTCCTTTCTAAGTGACTGTGGCAAGCCACTTCACCTTTGTCTTCCTCAGTTTCTTAATTGTAAATTGAGGATAACAATAGCACTTCCCTCACAAGGCTGTTGTGAAGATGAAATGAGATACTTGTAAAGTCCTTAAAATAGTGCCTGGTACTTAGTAGACACTTAAATGTTTGCTTCCTTCCTTCCTTCCTTCCTTCCTTCCTTCCTTCCTTCCTTCCTTCCTTCCTTCCTTCCTTCCTTCCTTCTTCCTGGCATTTTCCCTAGCTATCACCATCCATGGAGCACCCTTTCTACTCATCTCTCCCTCCTCACTTTCTTGGCTTCTTTCAAGTTCCAGATAACATACTGGCCTTTTACGGGAAATCCTTCCCAAGCCCCCTTAATTCTAGTAACTATTTCCAATTTATCCTGTATGTATATAGTTATTTGCATGTTGTGTCCATCATTAAATGTGAGTTTTATAAGAACAGAGACTGCCTTTTACTTTTCTTCGTATTCCTGGCATTTAACACAGGACCTGGCACATGGTGGGCACTTAATAAATGCTTATTTACTGACAGAAATAATAGAACCCAATAATCCAGTGTTAAATAAACTCCCAAAATTAAATCACTTAGGAAAGAATTCCCTGTTTGACATGAATTGGTGGAAGAACTGGAGAGCATTCTAGCAGAAATTTGGCTTATGTTAACATCATATACATATTGCCAATAAATTGAAAAAGCATAAATAATCTGACATTTAAAAGATCATACCATAAAAAATGAGAAGAAAAGATCATATAATTTTCCCAGCTACAGTTAGGAGATGCATTCTTAATCAAATAATGGATAGAAGCAATTACAAAAGATAAAATTAATATTTTTGATTATTTAAAATTGAAAAGCTTCTGAAAAACAATTAATGCATCTAGTATAAAAAGGAAAGTGATGGAATGGGAAAACATGTTTGTACCAAAATTTTCAGATAAGAGTTTGGCACACAAGCTATAAAGATGACTTACATTTCCCTATCTACATATATGTATATACTTATGCATATGTGGATAAAGACACACGCAACCCTGAGTTTACGCTAAACTACCCAGCAAATTGGCAGAGATGATAAAAGACACAAATAGTCAAAGTTGGAGTGGGTGTGAGAGTATAGGTGGAGCTATAAGTTAGTACAATCATTTTGATAGCAATTTGAAATTATGCAAATAAAATGTTGATGCCCTTTGATCCAGAAGTTCTTCTTCTAAGTCTACAACCCCAAAAGATCATTGATAAAAAGAAAGACTCCATAAGCACCAAACACATTTATAGCAGCACTTTTTGTAGTAGCAAAGGACTATGAACAAATTAGATACCAAAAGAGTAGGAAATGACTAAACAAATTGTCATCTATGAATGTAATAGAGTATTATAGTACTGCAAAAAGTGGTGAATATGATGAATACCAAGAAGAATAGAAAGACTTTCACAAACTGATTCAGAGTGAAGTAAGCAGAGCCAAGAAAGCAATATGCACAGTGACTGCAACCATGTGAATGGAAAGAACAACTATGACTAAACAACTGGAAATGAATATTAGGAAATTACAAAAAGCAAGCATGACTCCAAAGAAGAGATATGACAAAACACCCTTGCCCTACTCTTTTGTAGAAATGGGAGGTCCGCAGATGTGGAACATTGCATATATTTTTAGATTCTTTTCCCCCAAGTATTGATTGGTTTTGCTGATTTTTGTCAACCTCTTTTTCTTTAAAAAAAATATTCTCTTTTATATGGGTTGGATACCATGGGATAATTTGGTTATATACAAACAAAAGATATCGATAAAGCTTTATTTTAAAAAAATTAGAAAAGGACAAACCCAAACTTGTAATAGTAACTATCCTTATTTGGAACCAACACGAAAGGTGCCACTGATGTCTCAGAAGGCTTTCAAAATTCTTTGAGTTGTTACTATTAGGGATTTGTTGTTACTGTGGTTCAGTTTTTCAGTCATGTCTGACTTTTCTTGAACTCCTTTGGGGTTTTTTTGATAAAGATACTGGAGTGCTCTGCCATTTTCTTCTCCAGCTCATTTTACAGATGAGGAAACCGAGGCAAACAGGGAAAAGTAATTTTCCCAGAGTCACAGAGCTGGTAAGTGTCAGAGGCCAGATATGAACTCAGAAAGCTGAGGCTCTGTGCACTATGGCGCCACCTACCTGCCCACAATTAAAGATAGGGTATTTCATTCAAACAGTCGATTTCCATGGAAAACCCAATTATATTTCAACTTCTTATTAACTATTGAAGAGCTTTGATAATAGAGTTTTAATCAATTTTCCCACAAAAGTGGAAGTTGAAAATGGGAAGAAGTAGGTCATAGAAGAACTATGTGGCAAGGTCTATTCTTGTAGTCAAATTTAACTTATCGGGCGCTGTTTTCTTAAAAGGTAGAAGGGAAGGAAATTTGAACAATTTATTTTCTAAATGATTGCAATTTACATTTGTAAATAAAAATGTCTAATAACAACAATTCCTGCAATTTAAATGTGTAACTTACAGAGCTAATAAATATGAATTAAATATTTAAATTACACATAAAATGAAAAACGTGAACATTTCTAGGGTTGGGTTTTTTTCTTTTGAATTTAAGTGGAGAGCAATTTTTTTGTATCTTTGAATTTTTACATAATTAGTACTTCCTTTCTCAGTTCACTAAAAGCATTTGATAAATAATGCTAGATTTCAATTTCATTCTTTTTTTTTCCTAAAAGAAAAACCAACTCTTTGAGGGTAAGATTGGAAGCACACTGACTGTGGAGCCAGAGGAGCCGGATTGAAATTTCACCTCTTGTTGCTAAATACCTGGGTGATCTTGGGCCAGTCGTGGAGACTCTAGGCTTCAGTTTCCTCACCTATAAAATGAGGAGGTAGGAGCAGATGGCTTCTTAAGATCCCTTCTAACCAGATCTTTCTAATCCTATTATGCCCTTGTTGAGGATTTTGTAGAGGGAATTTGTGTCCAAGAGGCAGGGGTACAATGGGGAAAGCACTGGCTTCAATCAGGAAGACCTAGGTTAAAATCCCACCTCTGAATATGAAGTTTTGTGATCCTAAGATCCATAACTATCTTGGGATTTGGGGTCCTCCCAGTGATGACTGATGTCCCCATTCCTCTCCTCTCCTCCACTACCGTGTGCCCTATGCTAGATAACTATCCATAAGCCACACATCTTATTCTCTTCTCTCCATCTCTCCCAGGGGTGAAGTCTAGACAGCCCATGTCCTGGTGTAACTGCATCTCAGTGGTGCTATCTTCTCCCTCCACTACATCCCATCTCACCCCAGTGTTTTTGCCATACATGAAAAAATCCTACTTCTGACTCTGATTTTGGGATCCCTAAGATTCCATAAGTCTCTGAAGTCTGTGTTCTTTTCCTCCTCTGAACTCTAATAGAACTTGGGAGCTACATCATTCCTTTGGCCATTGTCACATTCTACTTTGCATATACAATCAGCATGTATGTTAGGGGGCAGGGTGTCCATTAAAGAGCCCATTCTCCCACATTGAGATCCCTTGTTTGCTTTTCAATTATCATTTATCCTGGGGCCTAGGATGATGGTAGTTTGAGGGGAAAATAAAGAGGCCTGATTAACACTGCTGAGGGTTCCATCTTCCTCTCTCCTTGGAAATCTGTTCTCTGTCTGTCACCATTTTTTGCTTCCAGAGTGTTGGACAATATTTAAGTCACCCTAAAGAATTTAAAGGAAAAGTGGAAGACAATATTTGGAAGATGAGTGCGAGATGAGCATCATGCTTTATTGTCTCTTTGCAATTTCAGCCTAGGATCATTGATTTAGAGGCAGAAGGGGACTTAATGTCAACTACTCCAAACCTTTCATTTTATAGAGTAGGACATTATAGCCTAAGAAGGTTAAGTGTCTTTCCCAAGTTGACCTAGATAGTAACAGAGATGTGATTTGAACCCATATCACATGTGCCTACCAAAGATGATCACCTGCATAACATCAACATAGAGGAAATGAGATGGAACTCTGAAATTTCCCAGATAGGAGAAATTGGGGTTCTGGAGTTATAAGTTGCCTTATGTTCATAATCCCGAGTAAAAATTTTGTATTGTGCCATGGAATCATTGTGAACTTTGGTGAATAAGAGATTCTTTCTTGCTCAATCATTTTGAAGCCCCAGACTTGGTGGAGATTGGGCAGCTTGAGGATGAACACAGAGGAAGTCTTCTGCCAATGTGTCAAAGGGAAATTGAGGTCACCACCAAGCTGGTGGTTAGAGAGGAGCACCACCTTGTGGGTAAAATTATAAAGTACAATCCTCTGCTGGTGAATGGTAAAAATGACGTGGGTGAAATTTCTGTACACCTACAGGAGGCAGAATGGAGCTGATATGTGTTTCAAGTGTATTCTAGAACACCCAAGAATGTCCATAGCTCATGCTAAATGTCATAAATGGTTACAGCATCAAAGGCTATAATGGACCACAGAGATCAAAGAATGTCAGAGAGAGAAAAGAGTGCAGAGGTCATTTTGTACCTGACCAAGGATCTCCTTGATGATCTAACCTCTGCCTGAGGACCTTCAACAAAAGAGAACTCATGCCTTCTGGGACAGATCATTCTACTTGGGATTAGCTCTACTTAGTAGGGTGTTTGTCTTTCCTTTATACCTAAACCTTCCTCCTTCCTCCTAGCAATTCCATTGCTCCTGGCTCTTCCCTCTGGGATCAAATAATACATGTCTAATACCTCTTCACATACTAGAAGATTGTTACCATATCTCTCCTTTTATAGGTGCAGAAACTGAGGCCCAGAGAAAAGAAAGGAATTACTCAGGGTTAACCAGACAGTAAATAGCAGAGCTGGTATTTAAACCCAACTCCACTGACTCCAAGGCCAGAGCTCATCCTACTCTTGACACTGCTGACCACTTCTTTCTCATTCTTTCTTCTCTTAACCCCATAACAGCATATTTTGCTCTGCCTCTTTGACATTTTTGTATTTTTTCTTTAAACATTAACATGCATGCATATGTATATATGTGTGTATATACGTATATACATATACATACATACATGCATATATATATATATATACACTACTTAAAGAGACCTGTTCATTGAATGGATGCATCTCATTCAAAGTGAGAGTCTGATAAGACCTTAGCCTAAAAGAGCCAGGGTCTCCCATTGCATCCTGGGCCATCTCCAGTCATCCTGATGAATATCAGACCACTACACCCAGATGGCTCAGGAGAAGAAAGTGAGGTTGGTGACCTTGCACAGCCCTCTCTCATTCAAATCAAAATCAGCTACAAGTCATGTCACATCTTGATGTCATGGTTCTCTTTTTTTAAAATTCATTTTATTTATTTTTAATGTTCTACAATCACAACCATAAAACTTAGATTTTTTTTCCCCCTACCTACCTCCCACTACCCCCCTCCCTCCCTAAGATGGTATACAATTCTATATAGGATCTACACATAAACTCCTATTGAATACATTTTCACTATAGTCATGCTGTGTAGAAGAAATAAACTAAATGGAAGAAATCAGAACTAAAATAAATGGGAGAAATCCGTGATCCTCTTTGAGAACAAAGGACAAACACAGCAAAAACAACAATTATCCTACTCCACCATTTTTCATATGTTCTTGTACCTAATTCTTTGTATCAGCCGCAGTGCCCTGTACATAATAAGCACTCAAAAAATATTTGTTGATTGACTATTCAACAATGTAACCAATTCGAATAATTCAGTCCTTCCTAAGAACTATAAATTCACCAGAGAATTTCATCAAAATATGGTGCATTACTGGGTTAAAATAAATAGCAGAGTGGTAACCTATACTCTGCCAGTTCTAGGCATAAACATAAATATATGCATGTGTATTTTTGTTTCACTCTGTTTCTCCAATAAGTTGGCCACTATCATCCCTACACTCACTAATCTTCCATGTCTTACTATAACCTGGCAACTTCATTGGTGCCTACAAGCCCCCCCCCCCCCCCATATTTCCCTTATCCTTAAAAAACCCTCACTTAATCTCTCTGAAACATGACTAATTCTCTTTCTCTCCAAACTCTCTTATCTTCCAAACTTCCTTATTACCATGAGCACGGTTGTCAAAGGCATCCCTATCCTCCTAGTCATCCGGGTTCACAACCTGTATATCATCTTTGACTCCTCACTTGGGTTCATCCCACACATCAATCTGTTTCTAAATCTTGCTATTTATACCTTCCTTGCATTTCTAGAATACATTCTTTTCAGTCCACTCACACATCCACCACCCTGGTGCAGGCCCTCATCGTCTTAGCCTGGATTATTGCAGTAGTCTGTGATTGGTCTCTCTGACTCAAATCTCTTCTCACTCCAATCTATTCTCTGCTCAGATGCCAAATAATTTCCCTAAAGCATCGTCTAACCATGCCACTCCCCACTTCTCATTCAATAAACCCTTGTAGCTCTCAATTACTTCCCCAATAAAATACTTAAAGCCCTTTACCACCTGACTGCTTCCGGCCTTTTTAGCCTTCTTATACTTTGTGCCACACCATACGTGCTATGGTCCAGCAAGATGGACCTTGATTTTCTACCTTCCAATTCTATACTTCTTCATTGACTATCCCCCAAGCATGGAATGCTTGCTCTTCTGACATCCACCTTCTGACTTCATTGGCTTCTTCCAAGATTCAGTTCAATTTGCACCTTTTATATTGTTATTATTATTAAACATTTATATTACATAAGCATTATATAGGGCTTACTATATGCCAGGCACTATGCTTAGCACTTCACAATTATTATCTCATTTGATCATTTCAATAACCCAGGAGGGAGTAAATGCTATTATCCTTATTTTACAGATGAGGAAAATGAGGCAGAGGTTAAGTGACTTGCCTAATATTATACAGCTAGTACGAAGCTTTTCTGCTTTCCCTCCATTGCTAATGCTTTGCCTCTGAGAATGCTTTCCATCTACAATGTATATTCTCCCTCTCTCTCTGTCTTTACACACACACACATACACACACACACACACACATACATACACAATTTTCCACATTGTTTCCACAATTAGAATGCAAATTTCTTGAGAGCAAGACTGTACTTTTGCTCTTCTTTTTATCTATAGCTCTTAGCACAGTATCTGGCACATAATAAGCACTAAATAAATGTTGTTGATTAACTATCACAGTACAATTCCCTCTTCGGTGTATGTGTCCTCTCTAATTTATGTTACATAATCTCAACTGGGCTCTCACTGTGCCAAGGCAATCCTTTCATATCTCCCGAATTGACTCACAATCCCACTCACTTCAGTGGCTTTTCTAAACCTTTTCATCCTTTTCAAACCTTCCATGTCTTTATGTCTTTCCCTCTCCCTACCTTCTTAACTGAGAATCTTTGACAAATATTTCTTGGAAAAAATGAGCCCATCCTCAAAAACCCTTCACTTGATCCATCCATCCCTAACCTTATGATCCTAGATGTCTCCTTTTTGTGGCTAACTTCCTCAAGAAGGCCATCTACAATCAACTTTTCCATTTCTTCTCTTCTTAATTCTCTGCAATCTGGCTTCCAACATCATCATTCATCATCAACTGAAACGTCTCTCTTTTGAAACAAAAGTTGATTCTAACTTGTTACTTGTATAACCTGGCCATCTTATGGGACTTTCTTCATTGGTGGAGATGGATTATTTAATAGCCTCTGCCTCAGTAAGCACCAGGATTGTCAGGAATATGTGAGTGAAAAGAGATTTTGACCTTCTGGCTTCTAGCTTCAAGAGAAAACACAAAGTGCCAGACTCTCTAAGTCTAAGGAGACTTAGGAGAGAGGAAGAGACCCTGGAAAGAAGCCAGCATGTAGAGGAACCAGAACTTAGTACATACCCTGTCCCCCGCTTACTGTCCTAGAGACTTTGGGGGAATTTCCTGTTTGGTGAGAAATGGGATTCTCTCTTGGCTAAGCAAAGATAAACTTGTTCCCAGTGGGAGAACTCATTCATTTTGTGTACTGTCTAGTATTCTCCCATGCATAATTTCTCTGATTTTAGTTTGCCATCAGTTTGGATAAATGAATTTATTTGCTATTCATTATGTATGTTCACCATGGAAGTGGCATTTGGTTGTGTATTCAAGCCATGAATACATAGTTTAGGGGTCCTCCTTTCCCATTAAGGGATAATGATCAGGAGCTCAGCTTGAACCTGAAAATGATTTCCCTAGATTTACAATATTTAGGGGGATGGATGAATATAATTCTAGTCTGGTAACCCCTCTGTCTGAGAAAACAAAGTAACTACCTTTGGCCCCTATCTCCTTCCCCACTCCTGACAGGAATCAACCTCCCTTGGAGAAGAGTGGAAGCAGAGACTAGAGATATCTCTTCATGCCTCCCTGCCAGCCACATCTAGATAGACCATGTGGACATGCATAACTTACCTAAGCAAAACACACAAGCATCCCCTTTTATATGAGTAGGAACTTCCCAAGTACCTCATTATCCTAAAGTACAATCATGATAGGTGTTTCATCTATCATGGAACTCCTCCAGAGTTTTCTACTATGCCCCAGAAACTTCTTTAGCTCTGGAATTCACAACACAGCAGTACCCTCTGCCCCAAGCTCCTCCTTCTGCTTGGATGACTCCTCCCAGAAGCTCCATTTAAGGAAGGTACCCAGATCAATCATCTCTTCATTTCTCACCAGGCTGTGTCCCAACTCCCATCATGCCCCATGTTGGGCACCTTCACCCCGCTTTTATGTGTTGTCTTCCTCATTCAAATCTAAGTTTCTTGAGGGTGTCTATTTCTATCCTCAAAGCTTAGCACAGTACCATAGATAGAGCTTAATAAATGCTTGTTGACTGCCAACTGAATAAGTTTGCAGAAAGTCAGCTAAAAGGGATCTGAGATGCCACTGAGTCCAACCTCTCATTTTATCAATGAGGAAATAAAAGCCCAAAGAAGGTAGGTCACTAGCTGAAAGTCACACAGATGGTAAATGGTTGGGTCAAGGTTCAAACCTGGGTCTTCTGACTTTAAGACCAGTCACTTTCCACTGCACCATACTGCCTCATTAGGTAATGGCAATCACTCTGATCAAGTGTAATGGCCTGCCTTGTGTGTTGGCAGGGATAACTAACACTTTTGGAGGGCTTCATGACATTTTCATCATCTCCCTTGATCATCACAGCAACCTGTGAGGCAGGTGCAGGGTGGCAAGTATTCTCATACTTATTTCACAAATGAGGAAGTTGGGGCACAAAGAAGTTATTACTTGTTCAAGGTCACACAGAAAAGAAGTGATTGAAACTCATCTTTTCTGACTCCAGGCCTAGGGACTATTCTAGTATCCCATGGCTGAATCCCCATCCCTAAGGGTCTATAACAGTTTGTCCTAAAAGATGCAGAGAGAATTCCTAGTCAGGTTGGACTGGATGACCTCTACTACCCATTCCAACTCTGAAAGGCTATGATACTTAACACAATAATTACAAGGCTGTGTAAATTCAGCAGGTGTGGAATCTAATTCATCATTTAAAAAACAATCAACTCACTTTGGAGGTCCCAAGAGATCTAGAAGGAAGGTCTGCTAGCTGCTACAGTTTTTAAAATTATTTTTACAGGAAGACTCCATTAAAGAATGTGAACAAAAGAGGTGAGAGGGGGTGAGATCTGAATTGGTGAAGGAAAGTATCCACCCTGGAGAGATCACATTTTTTAAAGTATTGTTTTGACCCAAATCCCTGTCTGAGTTCCTCCAGGACATCCTAACCCCAAATGACCCAGAAATCTGTGGGGCAGAGCCTTTTACTAAAGAACTATGGAAATCTAGGAGGAGCCAAGACTATGAACTGCCCTTAGGCAGTTCATGGAGAGGAGCTGGGGGAGACTGTTCTTCATCCTTAACCCCTTCTATAAGGGTGTTTTGGACACTAGTTTCCCTATTTGCTATGACTACAGTTTATCTAGAGGCAGAAGAAGCCTCATATTCCACCAATGTTAGCAGGCAAAATCATCTTTGTAGGTTCAAGGAAGGGAGAGGTGACTGGGAAGGACATTCCCCACTCCTCCCAGAGTTACCCAGTGCCTGAGACTAAAAAAAAAATTAAGGAAAAGCTAGTTTTCCCTGGTTTCATTCCTTTTTGTTCAAAAGGGGAGAAAAACCGTGTGTGTGTGTGTGTGTGTGTGTGTGTGTGTGTGTGTGTGTGTACGTGTGTGTGTTATAATGAGTCATATTTTAGCCAAATACAATTGCAGAGGCCATATACATAGAAAGAAAAAAAAACTAACTTGGGAACCAGAAAGACTGGACTTCAAATTCTGTGTGCAATAAACTGTCTGTGAATTTCTTTGCTTTTGTGACCCGTCCACTAGTAAAGACTCTGGAAAGAAGACTGAGAGAAGCCTGAGTCAGACATTCTGGGTTCAGATCCCAGAAATGCCACTTCCCTTCTCAGTTTCCTCATCTGAAAAAATTGCAAAGTTGAATTAGATGAGCTCTAAGATCCCTTCCAGATCTAGAACCTATACTTCCTCTATTGCTTTAAAAACAACAGCCCAAACTTATTTCTGAAGCAAAAGCACAGTGAAATCTTGGTATCATCTGACAAGCAGATGGTGGATCATGAGAGGACCATTTTGTGAATTTGCTGGAAAGCATTGCAGAATGCAGAAAGGACACCAGACAGCCCTGCGGCTTCATTCACTAGTCAAAACTTGTTACACGGTAAGTCCAACTCTCTTCCAAAGGAATGGAAATGACCGGTTAGGACAGGTGTTGCAGGACTCTAGTGTCCACTGGAGAGCTCTACTCTGGGTGCAAATTTTCCACCCTTGGCCTTCCTGATCCTCCCCAAATGAAAACATAGGGCTTGGGTTTCTGATCCCATTGGGGAAATTGGAGGTCAGGAAAGGGCAAGGCTCAATTTCCCAAGCTGTAAAAGCAGGGCTGTGGGTTTAAAGATCCTTAAGGTTCCTTCCAACTCTGAAGTCTATGAGCTTTATAACTGAGGAGTTTTACTCTCTCTCTCTCTCTCTCTGTCTCTCTCATTCTCTGTGTGTGTGTTTCTCTGTCTCTGTCTCTCTCTCTCAGTTGAGTATCACAACAAACTTGCAAAATAGTATTACAGGTGCTATAATTTCCATCACAAAAATAAGGAAACTGAGGCAAATTGGGATAAGTGACTTGGCCATGGTCACACAACTAGCAAAGATCAGAGACTGGAATCAGAAGTAGGGATCCCCCTACTTCAAAAGTCATCTACTCCAATCCAAACCTGAACATGAATCCCCTATACAACAAATCAGTCAAGTAACCATTCTCCACAATCATTCAGAGATCAATGACAATTGTTCAGCAACTGGGGCAATGAGGTGGCACCAATAGGGCATAGAATATTGGATCTAGAATCAGGAAGACTCATCTTCCTGAGTTAAAATCTGGCCTCAGACATTTACTAGCTGTGTGATTGTGGGCAAGTCATGATGAATGAGGGTAAAATAGGATGAAAGGAAATACATAGTTAGGAATCATAACTGAAAAAAAAAGATTTAGAGCAAGTTTTTCTGATAAGGACATAATTTTTCAAATATATAGAAAACTGAGTAAAATTTATAAAAATCAGGGCCAACCCCAAATTGATAAAATGGCTAAAGAACATAAAAAGTCAGTTTTCAGATGAAGTAATCAAAGAGGTCTGTAGTCATATGAAAAAAATATTCTAAATTACTATTGATTAGAGAAGTGCAAATTAAAAAACCTCTCACTTCTACTCTCTACACTTATAAGATTGGCTAATATGACAGAAAAGGAAAATGACACATGTTGAAAGGGATGTGGAAAAATTGAGACTCTAATGTACTGTTGGTGAAGTTGTGAACCAATTTAATCTTTTTGGAGAACACTTTGGATCTATGCCCATAGGGCTATAAAACCATGCATAGCCTTTGACCTAGCAGTACCACTACTAGGCACCTAGGGGTACATCGATTCTATTCTGAAGATCTGAAGGGGAGAAAAAAGGAAAGGGAAGAGGAAAAAGAAGGGAGTGGAACTTGATATTTGTTATTTCAGGTAAAAAAGAAGAGTACATGGAGGAAGGAATGGAGTTGCAACCAAGCCCCCTACCTCTCTCCCCTACCCTCACAGTTTGATGTAGAATGAGTGAAGATTAGGTGTGAAGAGAAGGCAAGAGAAAGGGTAACTGTGGGTAGGGAATAGTCTCAATAAAACAAACTTCTTAATACTGATGAGGAAGTAATGATGCCAAAAATAGAAGACTTTTGGTACAGTGTTTTAAAATGCACAAAGAATAGAAGGGGCAGCTAGGTGGTACAGTGGATAGAGCACCAGTGCACGAGTCAGAAGGATCTGAGTTCAAATCTCACCTCAGACACTTGACGCTCACTAGCTGTGTGACCTTGGGCAAGTCACTTAACCCCAAATGCCTCATCCTGGGTCATTTCCCGTCATCCTGGTGAATATCTGGTCATTGGATTCAGATGGCTCAGGAGGAGAAGTGAGGCTGGTGACCTGCACAGCCCTCCCTCACTCAAAACAAAGTCAAGTTCAAGTTATGTCATTATTTCTCTGATGGCATGGTCTTCAGCAACGAAGGATGAATACACACCACTACTAGGCCTATATCCTAAAGAGAGTTTTTTAAGAAGAGGAAAGGACCTATATGTATAACAGCTCTTTTTGTAGTGGCAAAGAATTGTAAATTGAGGGGATGCCCATCAACTGGAAAATTTCTGAACAAGTTATGGTATATGATTGTGATGGAATATTATTATACTATAAGAACAGATGCCCTCAGAAAAATCTGGGCATGAACTGATGCAAAGTTATATCAGCAGAACTAGGACAGCATTGTACACAGTAACCGCAATATTGTACCATGATCAGCTGTGAATGACTTAGCTATTCTTAGCAAAACAATGACCCGAGACAATTCCAAAGGACTTTTAATGAAACATACTATACATTTCCAGAGAAATACCTGATGGAGTCCAAATTCAGAACAAAGCATATTATTTAAAAAATCTTTATTTCTCTTCGTTAGTTTGTTTGGTTATTTTTGTTTGTATTTTCTTTTATAAACATGACTAACATGGAAACATGTTTTGCATTACTGCACATGTATAATCTATATCAAGTTTCTTGCTGTCTCAGGGAGAGGGAAAGGAAGGAAGGAAAAAGAAGAATTTGGAACTTAAAAAAATTTAAAACAAATGTTAAAAATTGTTTTTGCATGTAATTGGGATTAATTAAAATATTAAATAAGAAATTATATATATATACCTACACATAAAAATTGCAGGTCTGATTTCACTACTCCCTTGCTCAAGGGCCTCCTTCTTTCCTCCAGGATAATATACAAATTCATTTCTTTTACACTGAAAATCTTTTACTATCTGGCTCATGTTTACCTTTCTAGGATTCTTACACAATCCTCCATGTGTGTCCCTTTTAGCTGCCTTGATCTGTTTGCTGTTCCCTGTGTGTGACATTCCCTCTCCTGATCATCCTCCGTGCTTGGAGTCCAACCCTTCTCACCTCAGTCTTGCAGAATCCTGTTTCATTCAAAACTCACCTCAAGAGTCATGTTCTACAGAAAGCATATTCTGATACTCCCCATAGCTCAGCCCTGCCTTCCAGAAATTCCTTTAGATCTGCTTCATAACTACTGTACATGACTTTACTCTGTGCTTCCCCCAATAGCATTTAAGTTCCTTGGGAACAAGGTCCATTTTATTTATTTATTTATTTGTAGCCCAGAAACTGTTACTTTTTCTGGCAAATGGTAAGTACTTAATAGGCACTTATTAGATGAACATATGAAACAGGAATAGAAAAAGTAGGTGAGAGAGTCTGGAGTTGCAGGGTGTTAGGATAAGGGCCAAAGCCAAAAGGAAATGGGGATTTTAACAGTGAGTGGGGATGATTTTAGTCCTGGTCAACTAGGCAGCCAAGAACAGTATATGAAATATTGCCCAGACATCCAGATGAATTGTTAGCTTTGTTCAAATGTTTTATGTTGTTATGAGACACCTCTCTTCAAGTGGGAGTAATCAGCAAATGTTTGTAATGTAAAAACAAATTGTCATTGAAACTTTGAAAAGATAAAAAAGGAGTGGTATGTTAAGATGAGTAACTATATGTAGCAGGCCTGGATGGAGGAGGTCATGAATGAGTGGTCCAGATATTATGGCAGTAACACAGACTGAGGAAATGTGGTTTGGACTGTGTGACTGTGGAAAGAAGGAGGATTCCATTGAAAGGTGTGACGAAAGCTAAAGGAAACTTGAGAAAAGGGGAGTATGGGGATCAACAAAAGAGATTTTTGAAGATCTCAATTAGCCAAATGGGCAATGCTCATGCCATTGACAGGAGAAGGAAAATTGCAAAGGATTCCTGTTTTGAAAATGAGTAGATGATGAGGGGTGAAGTAGGGAGGACAGAAATGGTTTTAGAAGGAAACTGAAGTAGCGTGGTTTAGTTGATACAGCTCAGAATCAAGAGACCCGGATTCAAAATCTAGCTCTACCACTAACTCACTCTGTTAAGTGCAAGTTGTTTCCTCTCTAGGGACTATTTCTTCCCCTACAAATGAGAATATCACCTGGATGATAACCTAGGGTCTACCGGGACCCCACCATTCCCTGGTTCCATAGTTCTCCAGCATCTCTTTAGGACCATAGTATTCCTCAGTCATATATCCCTAGAAATATGACTTCTAGAACTTCTACAAGTGCTGAGCTTGTAGAAGTGGTCTGAAACATCTAACAAATGCTGAATGTAAATGTCCTACAGTAGGAGTCCCCAGACCTCAAGGAAACATTCCTAGAAGGAGAAATAACACAAGCCAAGTTATTTTCTAGCAGCATTATTTACAAGATTGTTTTTGTTCAGTCATTTCAGTCATGTTCCTCTGAACCTGGGAGGGAGCTTTTGTATCTGCAGGTTATTGGTACCTGGAGAAAGGCCTTTTGGTCTTGGGAAGGATGGACATAAGAGGTAGAAGGCAGTGATCTCTCTAGGAAACTATTGGAAAGGAGTACCCCCAGTTACTTGTTCCTACACAGGGGTCCTAGAGGCTAGGAAGTCCAGGCTAAAAAATGTTTTTTATGTTCCCCAGTGGGTCACACCCAGAGCCAACTCTCATCTTTGTTCTCTGAATTCTTACCTGGGAACATTTTTCCCCTTAGAAAAGATTAGCTCTTAAAATCAATTGATTTTCAATCAAATTTAACATAAACAAAAGCTCCCCATCCCCTTGGATAGGAATCTAGAGAAGTCCCTGGACATTTCTCCCAAAGCTACCCCTGAGCAAATACAACCAGGTAATGTGGGGTGATTCTTGGCAAAAGGAAGCCAATCGATTGTTAAGAAAGAAGAGCACAGAGCAGGAGGTATCTGTGACCAGAGAGAGCTTTATTGGTGCATTAGGTAAACGAGGCAGAGAGGGTTGGATTCAGCTCTGAAATTTGGGGAATTTGAAAGGAGATGAAATGACAATCCTGACGTCTCTATTCCCAAAGGACATCTCAGTGGCTTAGACTCTAGGGGTAAGGAGGTGAATCAATTAAGAATGACAGGAAAGTCAGTGGTTTCTTTTGATTCTTCAAAATCTGTTTGTCAGCCAAGGGCACCAGGTTAGCAGCAGCCCCCAGAGCTGCCACCACAACCCCCAGAGACACCACCACAGCCCCCAGACGGCTGGTTGCACCCACTGCCACTGTCACAGCATCCAGGGCTCTGGCTTCTGCATATATTGGCTCTTCTGTGGTGGGAAAAAAGAGACCAGCCACTCCCAGAGCCTAAGCTGCCCCATCCTCCAGAGCTGCCCCATCCTCCAGAGCTGATGCATCTTCCAGAGTTGCCCCATCCTCCAGAGCTGCCCCATCCTCCAGAGCTGATGCATCTTCCAGAGTTGCCCCATCTTCCAGAATTGCCCCATCCTCCAGAGCTGATGCATCTTCCAGAGTTGCCCCATCGTCCAGAGCTGCCCCATCCTCCAGAGCCGATGCATCTTCCAGAGTTGCCCCATCTTCCAGAATTGCCCCATCCTCCAGAGCTGCCCCATCCTCCAGAGCTGATGTATCTTCCAGAGTTGCCACATCCTCCAGAGCTGATGCATCCTCCAGAACTGGACCCACAGCCAGAAGAGATAGGAGCAGTGCAAGGAGCCTGGAGAGGGTTCTTGGGGGTCTGGCATTTGGGAGGGGGCTGGTACTGCTTCTGGCTTTGCTGGTAAGACATCTTTGGGTGAGTTCAATAAACCTGAAAGACAATAATGGAATTTTTCAGATCCTTGAAACCCAGGGAATATTTTTAATTTTCCATTTTGAAAAATCAATCTACTCTGTGAAAGTGAGTTATATCAATAACACAGTGTCTAATCGCAAAAAGATCTAAAATTCATTCCTATAGACAAGTCCATTCAGATAAAAATTTGGGGAGCAAGGAATGAGCATCCAGCACTAATACTAAGATTAGGAACATTTTATAAACATATCTAAGTAGCCTGAGAGGCAGCATTGTGGCATCCCTGGCCAGGGGGCCAGCCTCAAAGCCAAGAAGACCTGGGTCAAGTCCTGCCTTTGACAGAGTGGCTGTGTGACCTTGGACAAGTCACAGCCTCTCAATGCTCTGACCACCTTTCTAAGACTGTAGGAGCGGCGGAGAAGGTGTCAGCTTGCATTGGTAGAAGGAGTTTCATCATATGAGGGGTTCCTTATGCCAAGGTAATGAGAAGTCCAGGCCTTGTCCTAATTTAATGGATAAGTCACAACCCAAAAAATTCTGCAGAATCTCTTTTACCTCAAATATTTCTGTTCTAGATAAAGGAGGTGATAAAGTTCCCTGAGAACCTAGTCTATCAAAAGGATTCTAGGACATTGCTGTTTCCAAGACTTCAGGCGTCTGCTGCACCCTCCCCTCACTGTAGGTAGTAGGCTTTTGGCTTTTCATCTGGGATAATCCAGACTGGTTCTCCATCACTATGTGATGACAACAGTAGCACAAACAACAACCACCAGCATTTGGAGTTTTCTAAGAACTTACAAATATTAACTCGTTGTATCCATACAACAACCTTAAGAGGCAGGTGCCATCATTATCTCCTTTTTACAGATGAGGAAACTGAGGCAGACAGAAGCTAAGTGACTTGCCTAGGGTTACACCGCTAGTAAGTGTAACGGACAGAATTTGAACTGAGGTTTGCCTTATTCCAATTCCAGCACTCTATCCACTGTCCCACAAATCCAAAATTCAAACTTTTGCTCTTCACAAATGCTGGACTTCTCACTTAGTTTAAGTCTATTTGCTCCTCAGGCCCTTTATCCTTCCTCCTTTGTCCTCTCCATAACCTTGCTTCTCTTTTTTATCCCCTCATTCCCTCTCCTCCATTTCTCTGCTCCAACCCTTTCCTTTAGTTCTCATGAGGATACTTACCCCGATCACAGACACAGATAGGTACTCTTTGCTGAAGAACCAGAGTAGATGAGGAGCCAAGGGCAGGGACACCTTATATAGGCCATCCTAGATTGAGCTGTTGGCATGAGTCTCAGCTCACTGGAGGAAGAGTGTTCTTGCCAACCCATGGCATGTGTCAGACAATTCCTCACATTCCCCAGTCTCTCATACATAGGCTTGAGTTAATACCTGAATCACTCCTTTGAAAGGGACATTAGAAATCTTCTAGTGTAGTTTTTTATTTATTTTACGGATGAGGAAACTGAGGCCTGGAGATATCATGCAAGATCAGAGTAGTCAGGGGGAAAACCCAAGTCACCAAAAATGAAGTCTAGTGTGTTTTTCATTTCACTAACCCTTGGTAACTCTAAGATGGCTCCTTTGTAGAGTCATTTTAGGAGTCTTATCTAAAACACACATATTGGAGTAAGAAAGATGTTGCATGCTTTTAGAAAGCCATATCCTTTCTAAAATTTGAGAGTCTACCAATCACATAGAAATCTAGGAAAATGTCATAAAGTTTAGACTTTGAGCAAAGACTAGATAAGTCACAGAGGTTGTCTTCAGTCCTAGAAATGTCTCAGACCTCTCATCCCACTCCTCTCCATGCCCATTCTTCTGCCCAGAATCCAGTGCAGTCCAGGGAATCTAACTAGGAGACAAAAGGCCTAAATTCACATCCTGACCTTATTATTTACCTCTTCTGTGACCTAGGATAAACAATGTAGGCTATTTAGGTTTTAGTTCTTCATTTCTAAAATAAAAAGATTGGAATATGTGACCTCTTTCCATCTCTCTGATTATCTGACTATTGTGCCTTGGGATGCTCTCGTCCTGTCTCCAGCTTTAAGCTGTGGCTTCTCCAAGGCATATTCTGTAAGGCATCCACCTCAGCTTTCCCCTCAGTGTAGGAATTTATCCTCAGATTCTCTTTTTCCTGAGACACTGAATGGCTATTCTCTTGTCTTTCAGGGAGAAACTAAAAGGCAATAACTGGCTATATATTTGGTTTTTTCATTCATTCATTGTTTCAGCAAATACTTGAGAGTTTACTCTACACAAGACTCTCTGGTCAAGGTTGCTGATAAGAAGACTGATATATAATTTCCAACTTTAAGGAGTCTATAATTTATCAGGAGGACAATGCATTCACAAAGATCTATAATGGAATATAGGAAAAAATAGATGCCATAAAAGAGGTACTGACCTTGTGGGAGAGGAGGGATATTAAATAGGAGGAGATTACTTCTACCTCAGGTTACTGGAAACATTTGCCTTGGTATAGTGAGAAAAGTCATGGATCTGAGGTTAAAGGATCTGAGTCCAAATCTTGACCTTGCCAGAACCTTGGGTAAATAATTTAAACTCTCAGGGAATCAGTTTTGCAAAATGAGTGGATTGAATTAGATGACCTTTAAGCTCTTTTCCTTCTAAATCTTTGATCCTTTGTGTATTACACTGTGTGTAATGCCATAGACCTGTGCTTCACTTGGTACAGATCTCAACAAATTTCTATTAACTGTAACAATGATGATTGTGGCTGTTGTGGTGGTGGTAGCATTGATGATGATGGTGGGGAAAGAACACTGATGATGGTAAGTGGTGGTGGTGACAGCAGTATTGATAATGATGGTGGTAACGACAGTAATGATAGTGGGGTAAGGATAAAAATGATGGAGGTGGTATTGATACTGATGATGGTAAAGATGATGATGACAGCAATGATTGTGGCAGTGGTATAAATGATGATAGTGGTAAGGACAATGGTGATAGTAATGATGGTTAGGAAGTATTTTTGGTAGTGATGGTAAGGGCAGTTATGATCTAATGAGACAATGCAAGCAAAGTACTTTTTAAGCCTTCATGTGCTAAGTGAAGGTCACCTTACTTATCATACCATGATGAAACAGGCAACAATGCTGATGAGAGTAGAAAAAGATCCAGTCTTGCTTGTCACCTAGTCCCCACTCCACCAGTCATATACTGCTCCAGTTTCTCAGTAGACAGTTCTGGACTCTGAACCTCAGGGAAGATTTGAAAACTCCCATGATGGACTAGGATGGGTAGGCAAACTAGTGGTCAGTGGGCTTAGTCAAGACTGGTGCATCCTGTGTGGCCAAAGCCAAGAGAATTGCTGGGGTATTTTCTCCAGGTATCTTTGAGGTTATTGGATGGGGAATTCCTTATGTTCTCCTCTAAGGGTATGATGGACAGTGGGTTAAAATAGTGAAGGAGGCTCTGGCAGGAATTGGGGACCAGGGCAGAGTATGCCAATGGTGTGTGTGTTCATCCTTTTTTACCAAAGAAGACCATGCCATCAGAGAAATGACTTGCACTTGACTTTGTTTTGAGTGAGGGAGGATTGTGCAGGCCACCAGCCTCACTTCTCCTCTAGAACCATATAATAGGAAGACTTGGAAAAACCAAGGTGGGCCCTGTTGAAGGTGTGTGACTATATTCCGGACAAATACAAATGTTCCCATTTAAATTCATCCTTTCCTCCCTTACGTGCAAGGAGTAGGGTTGACCCCATCATATGTGGGACTTGTAACAAGGAGCTAGGCTCAGCCTGTCACTTTTTCCCTTTAATGCTTGGTTCTATATTTGGCTTGTCTTTCCCAAAAGTACAGGAGCAAGGCAGCCACGCTATGACCATTGGGAGGGACATATGAGTGTGAACCTTATAGCCATTACTCTGAATAACCCCCCTTCCTGAAACACACACACACACATACACACACACACACACACACACACACACACACACACACACACACACACACACGGTTCACTGTGTCAACCCTAACCCTAAATGCTCATAAAGTCTACTTCTTTCTTTGTCTGTGGAGATTTCTCTACAACTCTGTTGGGATCTTTGGATTCCTTCTCATTTTCTTCCCTCTGGTCTCACTGCCATTTTCTATCTTGAACTTGGCTTTGATGGTTGTTGGGTTTCTTCAGTATTGTTGTCTTGTTCACTTTCTATCTGCCTAGCCTTCTGATTCTTGTTTGGACCATTTATTGGTAACATTTCTACCTTTAGGAAACTTTATTTACTACTCATTGACTATACAATGTTTTTAAATATGAAATAATAATAATAAATCAAGAATTCTCTTGGTATTTTGAAATGAAACATGATTGGGAAGAACATGTTTGAGATAATTAACATCTACACAATACTGTTCTTAATGTATACCTTTCAGATTATAAAACTGATCATAACAGGTTTGAAAAATACTCTCTTAAAAATCTACACAATACTAAAAAATAACACAGGACCTGTTACCCTAAGGAAGCTGCAGAAAGATAAGCACTTCCACACAAAAAAGAGAAAGAAGATGACAGATGTTTTTAGAGTACCTGATAAGCATATAAAAGACCTATAGATATACTCTTGGAAGAATCAAAGTCATGTCGATGAGTGTGAGCAAAGGCTCCTAATAGGTATATATGAGTTGTTTTCTTGAATTTATATGAAAGTTCCTTGCCTCCAAATGAGGGCCTAAGATATAGCTAAGATTCAAAATGGAAATCCAAAGGCCTTTCATGGGTTGCATCTAGATGAATTTGGCCAACAAATATGCTAACTATGAAGCATCAAAAATGACTGAGTCATGAATTTGTTTGTGGAAATGGAAGGACTCATGATGGTAATTTAGTATCAGGCCATTGTTGCCAGAAATTACAGAAGGATTATTCTAAAGAAGATTTAATTATTAACAGAGCTTATTCAAGGAAATGGTGGAGATTGTGAAACAACACAACAGGCTGTCAAAATTCAGAACCACCCAAATACCTAGTAAGACATGAGTTGGTGGCCAGAATTCTTTAAAAGAAGCTCACTCTCTCATGGAATGACAGATGGCAAATCCCCATACAATAAATAAAGAAATTAAAGTCTCCTAGAGACAGTTCACAGTACTACCTGTGAACTGTACTAGAACTGGACCATTATACAAACTGATCTGTTATCTTCAATTATCTGGAATTAACATTGTTTCATAAAAAATTAAAAATAATATTTTTTCTAGACTTCTCTGTACCAAAGAGATTCAAAAATTGTAGATTCAAAATCTCCAAGCTACAACTAACAGGAAACTTTCAAGGTAGCAAAGATTAGCTAAGGAATTCAAAGTCATAAAGAAAAAGGATGTCTTTCATGTTGACCTCTGGGCTGTTGTGGTTGTATTGGACCCCAGCTCTTCAATGTGAAACCTTACTCCAGCCCCAGAATTGACTTTGAAAGTACCTTCTGCCCCTGTGGTCTCTTCATCTGAATGAGTGGCCCCTCCCTGAACCCCCATGTAAGGAGGGCACCTAGGCCAGCCACATCTCATTCCCCTTCAAATTGCATTCTGGACTTCCTTTATTCTGTCCCCAAGTTGTATCCCTTTGTTCACCACTCTACCCTACTTTTCAGCTTCATTTATATGCTATCTTGGAATGTAAGCTCCTTGAAAGCAGGAGCTGTCTTTCTTTCTACTTTTATTTCCTGTGTTTACCACAGTTCTGGCACATAATAAATTCTTCATAAGTGCTTAACTGACTGGACTGATAGACTTTTGGGCTGATTGTACTGAAGAAGCTTTCAATGATCCTGAAGAGTATGAACTTATTCATAAAAACTGAATTTATCCAACTAAAAAAGCTATTATTTGCAACTACTTGCAATACTTAACAGAACATTGAATTTTAGGTATAGTGGTAGGATAGCCTGACTTGAGTCAGGCCCATTTCACTCTGAGCCTCATGGGGGAAGGGACTTGAGAAAGATGAGATAACAGTAACAAAACAACAATAGCAATAAATAACAATGATGATGCAAAAGATTACAAACATTTAGCTTAGCAAACATGACCTGGTGGTCAGAATTATGCATCAGAAACTATGTTTCATGAACTAAAGGATGACAAATCTCCATATTTCAGATACACAATTCACAATATCCTGGAGAACCTGACCAACAAAAATGCACTGGGATGTAAGATTTATCACAGAACAATCAGGTTATACACAATCATGTGAACACAACATTGATTCATTAAAAAAAAAATTTTTAATGTTTATTTATTTATTTTTAGTCTTCAACATTCATTTCCACAAAATTTTGACTTCCAAATTTTCTCCCCATCTTTCCCCTCCCCCCACCCTAAAACACCAAGCATTCTGATTACCCCTTTCACCAATCTGTCCTCCCTTCTAATCCCCCCTCTTCCCTTATCCCCATCTTCTCTCTTATCTTGTAGGGTAAGATAAATTTCTATACCCCATTACCTGTATTTCTTATGTCCAAGCTGTATACAAAAACAATTCTCAACATTTGTTCCTACAACTTTGAGTTCCAATTTCTCTCCCTTCCTCCCTCCCCACCCATCCCCACTGAGAAGGCAAGCAATTCAATATAGGCTATATATGTGTAGTTTTGCAAATGACTTCCATAATAGTCATGTTGTGTAAGACTAACTATATTTCCCTCCATCCTATCCTGCCCCTCATTTCTTCTATTCTCTTTTTTGACCTTGTCCCTCCCCAAGAGTGTTTACTTCTGACTGGTCTCTCCTCCCATTCACCATCTCTTCCATCATCCCCCTTACCTTGCTTATCCCCTTCTCCCCTACTTTCCTGTAGTGTAAGATAGATTTTCATACCAAATTAAGTGTGCATGTTATTCTTTCCTTGTCCCAAATGTGATGAGAGTAAGCTTCACTTTTCCCCTCTCACCTCCCCGCTTTTCCCCTCCATTAAAAAAGCTTTTTCTTTTATGAGCGATAATTTACCCCATTCCATTTCTCCCTTTCTCCTCCCAATATATTCTTCTCTCATCCATTAATTTTATTTTTTTAGATATGATCCCTTCCTATTCAACTCACCCTGTGCTCTCTGTCTATATGTGTGTGTGTGTATATGTAATGTGTGTGTGTGTGTGTGTGTGTGTGTGTGTGTGTGTATAATCCCTCCAACTACCCAAATACAGAGAAAAGTTTCCAGAGTTACAAATAACTATCTTTCCATGTAGGAATGTAAGCAGTTCAACTTTAGTAAGTCCCTTGTGATTTCTCTTTCCTGTTTGCTTTTTCATGCTTCCCTTGATTCTTGTGTTTGAAAGTCAAATTTTCTTTTCAGCTCTGGTCTTTTCATCAAGAATGCTTGAAAGTCCTCTATTTCACTTAATGACCATTTTTGCCCCTGAAGTATTATATTCAGTTTCCTGGGTAGGTGATTCTTGATTTTAATTCTAGTTCTTTGACTTCTGGAATATCATATTCCACACCCTTCAATCCCTTAATGTAGAAGCTGCTAGATCTTGTGCTATCCTGGTTGTATTTCCACAATACTCAAATTATTTCTTCTACTTGCAATATTTCTCCTTGACCTGGGAACTCTGGAATTTGGCTACAATATTCCTAGGAGTTTCTCTTTTTAGATCTCATTCAGGAGGTGATTGATTGGTGAATTCTTTCAATATTTATTTTGCCCTCTCGTTCTAGAATATCAGGGCAGTTTTCCTTGATAATTTCATGAAAGATGATGTCTAGGCTCTTCTTTTGATCATGGTTTTCAGGTAGTCCCATAATTTTTAAATTGTCTCTCCTGGATTGATTTTTCAAAATCCTTTTTGAGCTCTTCCATGACCTGAGACCATTGCATATTTACTTTGGAGGTTATGGAAGCCTTGACTTCCTCTGAGGGTATGCATTGGTTCTTTCTTATCCAAAAGGATGGAAGAAATTACCTATTCACCAAGAAATTAATCTTCTATAATAATTTTTTCCCCTTTTTTGGGCATTTTTTTCAGCCAGCTATTTGAATTTTGAGTCCTTTGTCAGGAGGAGGGTATACTCTGGGGACCTGTAAGTTCTCACTTCCTCCAATCAAGAATCTGCACACTGGTCTGGGAGCTACCAAAGTTTTTCTGCCCAGAATCTTCAAGTAGTAGAATTCCCTCTCCACAACTACTTCAGCTCCACCATGCCCCAGGACAGTGCTCAGGGCTGAGGTTCAGATCAGCTATTCAATTCCCCTAGGGGCTTTATGCTGAGAGCTTCACAAATGGACACCACTGCTGCTGCTGTTGCTGCCCCTGTTGCTGCTAGTGCTGCCACAACCACTGCTACCACCAACACCTGGGGCTGGGACTAGAGGAGGACCCTGCTCCCTTGTCATTGAGGTAGAAAATCACTGACCTTTGAAGTTGCCTTTGGTGTTTGTGGGTTGAGGGGTCTGGGAATCTCCCCTGCTACTGGAGATTCCACCCCTGAGGCCTGTTCCAGTCCTGTTCCTCCTGGTGCTGCATGGCCAAGGTTGGGCTGCTCTCCATGCCCCATGTGATAGACCTTTCCTGTCAACCTTCCAGGATACCTTGGGCTGGAAATCTTTTTCACTTTGTCCTTCTGTGGTTTCTGCTGTTCTAGAATTTGTTGAGAGTCATTTTTTACAGTATTTTATGAGCTATGGGGGAAGAGCTAGAGTATGTGCATCTTTCTACTCTGCCATCTTGGCTCTATCCCCTGATTCATTGAAATTTAAAAATAAAGCCTTAAATAGATATCAAAGATGACAAAAGGTAAGAATAATCAGTTAGAAGGGCTGTGGAAAGAGGTATGTGATGCACTTTTGGGGGAGCTGGGAATTGGTACAGACATTTTGAGAAAACAACTTAGAATTGTACAAATAAAGTGGCTATAATATTCGTATCCTTTGACCCAGAGATTCCACTACTAGGCATATGCCCCAAGGAAATCATTGATTAAAGAAAAAGTCTTATTAAAGAAAAAGCAAATACTTATAGCAACACTTTTGTGTACAGCAAAAAACTGGAAAAATATCTGAAATTTTTTCCCAATAATGAGACAAAATCCACCTCCCTGTAATCCTTACCTATGGTTCTTGTTTTACCATTTGGGGCCAATCAGCATATAAGTCCAATGTTTTATACATATATAAAAATATATATGTTTATATATATATATGTGTGTGTATGTACATGTATATATATGTATATGTGTATGTATATGTATACTTATATGTATATGCATATGCATATGTATATATAGTAGCCTTTTAAAAATTTGAAGATGACTCAAGTCTCCTCTAAGTTTTCTTTCTCAACCAATCATCTCTCAACATATTTTGAACATCATACTCCAGATGTGAATTGATCAAGGCAGAAAAAAGTATGACTATCACCTCTCTGTCTGCAGAAACAATTCATCTACTTAGGCACCCTCAGTGGCTTGATGGATGAAGGGGAAGACCTGGAGTTGGGAAGACTCATCTTCCTGAATTCAAATCTGTCCTCAGATCTTACTAGCTATGTAACCTTGGACAAGTCACTTAATCTGCTTTGCTTCTGCTTCCTTATCTGTCTTATAAGCTTGGAGAAGAAAATGGCAAACCATTGCAGGATCTTTGTCAAGAAAATCCCAAATGGAGTCATAGAGAGCTGAATATGACTGAACACAAAATACACAAAAGACTAAATTACCTCTTCTGGCTAACACATCATATTGCTATTTCATAATGAGTTTACGGTTCACTAGTGCTCCAAGATCTATTGTATATAAAATGCTTTCTAGTCATTTCTACCTGATTATGTGCTTGTGCCTTCAGATTTTTGAGCCTAAGGGCCAGACTTTATATTTATGTTCGATTGTCTGAATCTGCATTCTCTGACACTTCTTTATTAACTTTAAAGAGAGCAATTTCAGTGGAGAGATGGAATGGAAGTCAGGTGGCAAGGATTTGAGAAATGAGTGAGAGATGGGAGGAGAGAAAGGAAAAGAAAAAGGAAGAAAAGTTAGTCCTTCTAGAAGTTTGATAATAAAGAAGTGAATTGGAAAGATAACTGGTGGTGGTCACAGGGTCAAGGGGAGGGTTTTGAGATTAGGGGAAACCCTACCTGAGCATGTTCCTCAGTAGACAGGAAAAGATTTAAACTGCAAGGGAGAGAAGGGACAATTGCTAGAGTGAGTTCCCAGGGGATGAGATCCCAAGCATAAGCATAGCAGTCAGTCTCATCAAGGAAAAGGGATATCTCCTTCTCTGAGAGAGGTGGAAAGAAGGAGAAGATGGATAAAGACAGAGAAATTATTGAGTAGGAGAAAGATATAGGGATGGGGAACTCTCATGAGATGATCCTCATGTTCTGAATCAAATAAGAGGCTTTACCATCTCTTAGGATGAAGCTAGAGGTGAGATCTTCAGTGAATAGAGAAAAGTTTAGAGTAGCCATGATTAGGAATTCAATGGTCAGCAAGAGATGAATAAAAGGATTTCTGTAGAGTTGTGAAGCTTTAGCTGAAATTTAAAAACCTGGATTAAATCAGCACAGCTACAGTGTCAGTAGAGGAGCTTAACACATGATTTGAATGGACTTTTGAAATTATGTTCTGAAACAGAAGTTAAAAAATGAGACCACGGGTCCACATTGACCACTCTGTGTCAGAACCTACAAGGTAACTTTTTCTACAAAGTACAAATAGTAAGAATAATTTCATAAAGAAAATGAAGAACTAAATGCTGTAGAAAATAGATTAAGTTAGAACTTACATGTGTTCATATGGTTGATATATGCCTGGTAACTGTAAATCTGAGTCTCTGCCTCCCCTCAGACCCAAACTCACCAAGTACAGTGTCTTAATATGGTGAGTGCCTAATTGTGTTCATCCTTCATTGCTGGAGAAGACCATGCTATCAGAGAAATGATGACATGACTTGCACTTGACTTTATTTTGAGTGAGGGAGGGCAGTGCAGGTCACCAGTCTGACATCCTCCAGAGCCATCTGAATCTAGTGACCTGATATTCCTCAGGATGACTGGAGATGACCCAGGATGCACTGGGAGACCTTGGGTCTCCCCAAAAAAAAAAGCTAGGAGGGTCCAGAGGAGCCTTTAGGCAGGGGTCCATTGGAGTCAGTTTCAGAGTGCAGTAGGTTTGAGGTTTTAGGACAGGACAGGAAATCTTTTGGCCATCCAAATTTACCTTCCTTTGGAGAGGAGAAGGAAAGGGAGGGGGAGGCAGATGGGAGAGGAGGAACTGAGTTATCCAGCTAGCCGGGTCCCTATTCATCCAGCTGCATCTACTCACAGGATTGTGTTCGTTCTTTGTTCCTGAAGACCATGCCATCAGAGAAATGCCTAATAAAGAAGTGGGGAGTAGATGAATGAGTGAATGGAGGGATGAATGAGTGATAAACAGTGTGGTATAGTATGTATTGAAGAAGAGTATGTCATCAGAGAAATAATGACACGACTTGTACTTGACTTTGTTTTGAGTGAGGGAGGGCTGTGCAGGTCACCAGCCTCACTTCTCCTCCAGAGCCATCTGAATCCAGTGACCAGATATTCATCAGGATGACTGCAGATGACCCAGGATGAAGCAACTGGGGTTAAGTGACTTGCCCAAGGTCACACAGCTAGTGAGTGTCAAGTGTCTGAGGTGACATTTGAACTCGGGTCCTCCTGACTCCTGCACTAGTGCTCTATCCACTGCATGACCTAACTGCCCTGCCCTATAGTGAAAACAACCAATGAGTGGGAATCAGAGACCTGACTTCATATCCTGACACTCCTACTTTCTTTATCATCCTGAACAAATTGCTCCCCTCCTTGAACCTCAGTTTTCTCATTTGTAAAATTAAGCAATTAGCCTTGATGATTCCTTCCAGCTCTAACATTCTGGAATTCCATGAGTCATGGACTCAATTGTGAAGGTAGGGCGTATGCCTTCTGCAAACCTTTGGGTGAGGGTGAGGCTGTGTGTGATGTGGGACCTCAGCTCATAGGAACTAATCCCATTCCCTTTTGCCCCTTGGAATGGAGTGCTTGTGGCTGCTGATGAATCAAAATTCTGTCTAAGGGACCTTGGCAAGCTGCCCTGACAAAGAGTTTCCAGGATTGGAGGAAAGTGGAAGACAGCTCCTGCCCACTCTAATAACAAGAGCAGACTAGCTCCTAGCCTAGATATAAGATGGAAGCACTAAGAGAAAGGTGTGTTTAAGAAACCTGGTACCAGTTTGTGGTTGCCTCGGGTAGCTAGAGGATGTGTGGTTTGAGAAGAGGTACTAGGTTTTGTGCAGAGAATTGCATGGATCCAGATGTTCTGTGTCTATAGGCTCCTGAGACCTGCTTATGGCCTGGTGGATAAAGGGCTTCCGTCCAAGAGATGATGTAGACCCTTTGGAGAGCAGATTTCAGGCCACCACAATTCAAGGATTAGGACTACGTGGAGAAATAAATAGGAATGTCAAAAATTCAGCCTGTTACATCTCAGTCCATTCCTCTTGGTGGTAGCACTTATATCCAGGAGTGTGTTGGCACTGACTGGTACCAGCTCAGAGATCCAGTTGTTAATGTTTTAGGGTGAACACCTACACTAAGAAAACTGGCAAATGTGAGAAATCAGGGCTGAATTTCTTGTTTGATTAATTGTCTAGGTGAAGAAAATGATGGAGAAGTGTGTTAATCATGAAGAACAGACTTAAAAGTATGTTGTGAGCATATATTTGTTATATAGATATGTAATTTAAATTTAATTTTATATTTATATATATGCCAAAATTGCACACATGTCAGTATGTATTTATATACACACAGACACACATACACAAGTCCTCATCATCTATCACAGACTATCACAATAGCCTGCTGGGGTTCTGAGAAGAGATACCCAATGGGAGAGCGAGGCCAAAGAGGCAGAGACTACTTCCACTGTGTTGGAATTCCAGGGCTGGAGTAGACTTCCAGGATGAAATGTTTCTGAGGCATGGTAGCGAAAGTTTGAAGTGCAGCCAAATTCAAAGCTATAGTTTAATCCTAAATTATTTAGTCCAAATTCATAATATTACAAGTAAGGAAACTGAGGTGCAGAGTCAGTGACTCATCCAGAGTCCTCTGTAAAATGTTATTTTATTAAAATAAATTCATTATAATTAAATTATATTCATTATATTATCATAACTTAATTTATATAATTATCAAAACTGTTGTTAATTATTAATTATATTATTAACCATATTCAATCATTAATATATTAATTGTTAATAATATTTAATATCAATGATTATTTATTAATCATAATCAATCTTATTTAATGATTATTAAATATATAATCACATTTATTTATTAATTATAATTTTTATCTACAATATTATTGTTCATAATTAATTATATTAATCATAATTAAATTAATCATACTTATATATTAACCATAATTAAAATGCAAGTAGCCTAGAAAAACATCATTTTTCATCTGAACATGAGTTATACTATAACTCTGTAGCTAAAAAAGCAGGTGGGAACTATACCTGGGGTAGGGGGAAGGCAGCATGGTAGAAAGTGTTTGTTGGGGAGAAGGGAGCAAGGATGGGAGGAAGGCCCATTTGTAAGTTGTGTCTGGGAGTCTTTAATTTGATGAAAGACACTAGCAGGGAAGCTATTGTCAGAGTTCTGTCTAATCTCCAGAGTCCTCCTGAAAGAGTACCTTTTCACCAGACCCACAGTTCATCAATGACCTGGTCTCTGGTCCCTGTGACAAAGGAGAAGGCTACCTGTGGTGCATGTTGGGGTCAGGTGTGTATGAGACATGTGATGGATGAGACATGTATGGAGACAGAGATGGGGGTAGAGGGCAGGGGAGAAAGGGCTTTGGGGAGTCTAGCAACTGGGCCAGCTGTGGAAGGAGGAGGTGCCTCTAGGAATGGTCAGGATGCTCCTGCCTGAGTGGGGAGTCTGAGAGAGGAGGAACTGGGCTTATTTGAGGCTCATTCTAGTAAAAACAGTGAAATATTGGTGCCTAAAAGATGAAAGCAGTCAGCCAGGTCAAGTGTTTGGACAGAGACAGTACAACCCATACATGGGAGAAGCCAGAATGATAATGGGCTCTCTCTTCACTCCCTGTTTTTCAAGCTGTTCTGCTTTGAGCTTGTGGGAGATACAAGTGGAGGGGTTTGGGACTATCTTTTTGGTCCTTCCCAAGCCTACCCAGCCTCACCTTCTCATCTTGACCTTAAACCTAAATTTGAATCTTCTCTCTGAGGTTTACTATTTGTATGACCCTGAATAAATTACCTCACCTCTCTGTGCCTCAGTGTCCTCATCTGTAAAATAAAGGGGTGTACTCGATGGCCTCTAAGGCTCTTTCTGCTCTGAATCAACGATCTTATTATGTTATCACTCTATTTTACCCTGAGACCCCTCAGCTTCTAGACTTCTAGACTCTGTTTGAATGATCCCTCAGACTACAAAGTGCTAAGCTTTCTCTTACCAAAATCATTCAAGAACAAAGAACATTGTCATGTTCTTGTTCAATGAAGGATATTGGCAGTAAAGTCAAACTGTGAGGCAGTTGTTACAAGCTGTGGCTCTTGGGCCTCTCTTGGAGTCCTCAAAGGTTTATCCTGGGTCAACAAACAAGGGACATGGTGAGGTTCCCACTAAGTCAGAAAGGCATCAATCCTTTCTTCGCACACTTAGTCTTCAAATGCTGGACCTGGGTAAGCCAGGGGCTCCTGGGGCAATCATTGAAACCTGGAGCATGTTGGGCCTATGTGTCTCTGAGCCTTCCTTTACTCTCCACTTTTCTCTAATTATGTGCCCCACAAAGTTAATTTGACATAGTTCTGTCACCCTAAAGATGCTTCCTTATCCTGATTCTGAAGAAACAGCTAGGACTTGTTTGGGGGCCCAGTGGGTTTTAGCCAAAGTATCCTGTAGTTCCCAGAATCAGAGGATTTGCCATAAATATATATGGATATATATATATACATATATATATATATATATATACATACACACACACATATATATGTATGAATATATAAATATTTGCACACATATATATATGAATAAAATATATGTATTAAATATATAGAGAATATATTTGTGTAGATGTGTACACATATGTGAATGCAAATATATATATATACACACACATACATTACTATCTCTGTGTCTCTGTTTCTCACTCAATGTCTCTGCCTTTGCTTCTGTGTCTGTCTGTCTGTCTCTCTTATACACAAACAAATCAGAAGAGCAGTCTCTCTCTTCTTCATGCCAAGAAGGTAGGAGCAAACAGGAACCCAGGTTATGATAAAGGATCATCATATGTTTAAAAATTTCCCCTGAAGCTCCTTTTCAGCTCTAAACCCATGACATAGCAAAACTACAATATAAAGGAGAGAGCATAAACCAGCAGTTCCCTGGTTATGAAATCTGATGACACTGGGGGCAGGGATGTTGCAAATGAAAGCAATTATCAAGTGAGATAAAGTTTGTGAAATGCTTTGTAAAAATACTTCATATAAGCACCTTTCTGTAATGCAAAGAAGAGCCATGACAGAGATGACCGTAAGAAAAGACTGAGTACCGCTTGTCACCTAATCTCCAACCCACCAGTCAACTATTATTTCTACTTAGTACAAAGTCCAGGGCTTAGACCCTCAGGTAAGCTTTGAGACCTCACATAATGGTCAGGGGAAAATTGATTACTGTCAGTCAACGACTATGGGTAAGAAAGCCAGAGTGGGGACAGCAAAAAGTTGGTGATTCTATAATCAGTATAGATAGGACCATTATTCATTTTAAGATTGGGATTCACTCCATCCTATGTGGGACCTGTGAAGAAGACATGGTTGAGATAAGGCCTTTCTTTAAACAAGTCCCTTATAGTGGGAGGAGACGGGGGAGGAACTAAAAAGTTAGGGCATCTTTTACCAGACCTAGGCAGAGACAGATGAACATCAGTCCACTCTTCCTGTCTCTACCAACAACTCTATCCTTTCCCTAATTTCAACTAGTTGGAATCTTCCTTTGATGGCTACTTCTCTGATAAGGAGTTGAGATCTTTTACTTCTGCCTCTCCTTACTGGGTCTGTATGTTCTCTTTAAGAGACCAACTCCCAAATTCTTTTGTTCTACCCTTGGACTCCCCTAGTTATTGTGTTTCTTTAGAAGTATCTTCTTCAGTCAGGAGCTAGTCATCACTTTGGTGCTGGGGAGAATCTTTTGTTGTGGACAGTTTTCTTCAGTGAAACCTAGTTGTTACTCATTTACTATGAAGTGTCATCAGAAAATAAACAGCAAATACGTGTTTTCAGGATTTCTAAGTAGGCAGGCAGAGATATCGGTTACTCAGTTTCCCCTAGCTTTGTATGGGCTGGGATACAGAAAAGCTCACTCTTCTCTAGGGGTTTTCCTTCTCCTCAGCCACTCCCTGGCCTTGGTTTTCTTTTAAACTGGCCAGTCAAAGAAGTAATGACCGTGCCTGGCTCACCAAGCCACATTTCTGTAATGTTACTTGCTCCTTGGATACCTAGAGAAATCCCAGTGAATGTATGCTTTCTACCTTTGGAAGGCATCAAAATAAAGCAGTTATTTCTATTTCTCCTATGACTGTGAGCCCCTAACCAGAAATCTTGCTCTAGCAAACAGAGCAATTTTATTCTGTCTCTCCTGGTTCTTTCTCAATCCAACTTTCCCTCTCTCCAACACTGAATCCAAAGCACTAATATATACTGCTTAACAGTTAAACCAGGATTTCAACACAATAGAGATCAAAGCAAATTGAATTAAGTGACCTGGGTTCAGTTTATTAACTTACAGACATATAATCTTGTTTTGCAGTTAAGTAAATGAGAGCTGTATTCTCAATGAAGAAGATTTGAGGGAAGATGTGACATTGAGAAAGTTAGAGACATAGCTTCTGTGTAATTAATCATTTTATTAACCAAGCTAGTAGATAATAAAAGGGGTTGTGGCACTCTCAAATGTCAAATACCCCTCATGGAACCCAGTTAATTCTTGTATGCCCTTGGGTGATCCTAAGGGCAACAATCAACTTCCGATTGGTTAACAAATAATGAGGGAGTGAATATTACAATGAGAGGTGGAATTATACTAATGAGGGTTTTAGGGAAGAGTTTCAGATAACTCAGTCTTGGTCCAAGAGATTTACCTATACCCATATCACTCCCTCTAGGGTAATCTAGAAAAAAGAGGAAATCCATCTCTACTCAGACCTATCTGACTAAATCATGAGACAGAATCCACCAATTCACCTAAAATAAAATTTCTTTGCCTTTTGATCAGATCTGAGTTTTCTAGTTGGGTTTCATTTCATTATGAGCCCTGCATTTCCAAGGCTTCCTAAATAACCTACAGGGTTATTTAGTATTTCTACAGGATTTCTAAATGAGGAAAATAAAGGGGAAAAACCTTAATTCAATAATTGGCTATTAGTAAAGGAGAGCATAATCATTTCTCTCAAAGCTTGAAGAATAGAGAGAGACCCAGAGCATGGACAGGGCTCAGAAAGATGGTGAGACTGGAAGACAGGGTATGGATAAGAGTGGGGAGCGGGGAGAAGAGGTCCTTGGACACTGAGATTTGGCAGATGGAAGAGGGACCTATTTGTTTATAGGATGAAAGTCTGCATCTGATGAAAAGAGGCATTGCCTGGAGACAGGAAGAGTATGAGAGGAGAAGAGGGAGACCTCTACCCTTCTGCGGTAGAAGTGAGTTGGTTTGGCAACCAGGACTAGCATAGAAAGGGAAAGAATAGGGAAAACATATATCCCACATCCATTATATCTCGAATGACACCATAGCAAAGGCTGGCACTATGCTGGATTTGCAGGCAGGAAATTTCTGGGTGAGTTCACTAATTATGAAATAGAGAGACTTTTCAGATAAAGAAGCTTTCTTTACCTCCATTCAACAGATACAATGAGAGAACCCTTTTAAATAATTAAACCAAGCCCTACTTCTCCAAACTGTGTTCTCCAAACCAGAAAACTGGGAGGCCTCTTTTTGGCAGGTCTCTAGACTTGCTGCCTCCAGAGTCTGTAGGTTTTACTGATAATGTTCATCATCTTTAACTTTTCTCCATGAGGCTTTTGCTTCATGAAATGGATAGTGCCCAAAACCTAGAATCCCCTTTGGCCCTCTCTGTCCTATGCTTTATGAGATCTTCCAGGGAAACTCCTTCCATCTGGGGGAAGACTGGGTGCTCACAATCAATTGATTTTCAACTTGGTAAAGCACACACTGATGTTCCATGTCCTTTTGGGCCTTAATGGAGAGAAATTGCCCCAGCAGCCTCTGAGGCAGGCATAAAAAAGGGGTATTGGGTGTAGGGGCACATTACAGGAAGGTAGAGTTTGGCTATAAGAGAACAGAGAATAGGAGACAATTGTGACCAGATAGAACTTTATTGTTACATGAAACAAATGAGGCAGAGATAGTTTGATTCAAATTTGAGATCTAGAGTTTTGAGATGAGATGAAATGATCCTCCTAGACTCTCTTAGGTGCTTCAAGATACCCTAAAAACTCAGATCCCAGAGGGAAATTAAAGAGAAGAGGAGCAAGAAGCAAAGGAAAGATAGGAAGGTTGCCTCTCTTGATTCCTCCAGGTCAACACTTAGTCAAGGGTACCAGGTTAGCAGCAGCCTCCAGAGCTCCCACCACAGTCCCCAAACTGCTGATTGTGCCCCCTACCACTGTCACAGGGGCCAGGGCTCTGGCCTCTGCATCTATGGGATCTCCTGTGATGAGAAAAGAGACTGCAGCCACCCCCAGAGCCTAAGCTGCCGCGTCCTCCAGAGCCGGCACATCCTCCAGAGCCAGCACATCCTCCAGAACTAGACCCACAGCCAGAAGAGATAGGAGCAGTGCAAGGAGCCTGGGGAAGTTTCTTGGGGGTCTGGAATTTGGGAGGGGGCTGGCACTGCTGCTGGCTTTGCTGGTAGGAAATCTTTGGATGAGTTCAGTAATCCTGGAAGATAATGGAGAGATTTTTCAGGGGCATGAAACCCACATTAAGGAGCTTCCTTCACTTAGAATCAGTAGACACTGTAAACTACATCAAAAGCACCTTAACACCCAGTCAGAGAAGGCTTAAGCAATTCATTCTATTATCTAACCCTCTGCAGGTTGTAATTGTTCAAGTAGGCGGTGGGCTTTGAGTTAAATCATGGATTAATAACAGCTTATAGGCATATCAATTAGAGAAGTAAATCATGCAGAATCTACAAGGAAGTAGCAGAATATGGTTTTAAGATGTGGGGAGGGGAATGTCTCCCCAAACCTGCTTAAGATTCTAGTTCATGGCACAGTTTTTAGCAATTCTGACCATTGTAGCTTCTTTCCTGCCTGATACTAGGTCTTTACTTTCTTGTGCTATGGGGAGATCCAGACAGATTCTCCATCAGCCTGTGGCAAAACCAAAGCACAACCTATGATTTTCTTAAACTTCTATGATTCTGACTCTGTTGGACCCTTTTTCATTTTTTTCCTAGCTTTCCCATCCTGATTGATCTCTTTTTATGTCTCTCTCCCCTGATTTGTGATCACTCTGTCTCCAGTCCCCTGTTCAAAGCCCCTCCCCCTTCTCTTTTCATAAGGGTACTCACCCTGATCACAGACACCAATGTTCCTGAAGAACCAGAGTAGATGGCAATCAAGTGGCAAGGACACCTTTTATAGGGTATTGTAGGCTGAGCTGTTGGCATGAGACCCAGCTCTCTAGGAGGAAGAATGTCCTTCCCAACCCAAAACATTTGTCAGACAATTCTTGACATTCCCCAGAGTCCCATCAATGGACATGAGTCAATAAAGATATTATTGAGTTATAAGGGAAGGGAATAAGCATTCATTAAGTGTCTATTGTGTTCCAGGAACTGTACTAAGTGCTTTATGAATATAATCTCATTTGATCTCATTTTTAAGGGATTTTAAACATTCTAGGAGGCAACTAGGTAGCAAAGTGGATGGAGTGTTGGATGTGGGGTCAGAAAAACGAATTCCTATCTGGTCTCAGACTACTAATTGTGTGATCCTGGGCAAATCACTTAATATGTTTGCCTTAATTTCCTTATCTGTAAAATGAGGACAATAACAGCACCTACCTCCCAGGATTGTTGTGAGGATAAAGCATTTTGCAAACCTCAAAGCACTATATAAAGTAGGTACTGCTACTACTACCATCATCATCATCACCACCACCACCGCTACTATTACTACTACTACTAATAATAATAGCATTTTAGGCCCTTTATTTTGCAGAAGCAAAAGCTGAGGCTCAAACAAATTTAGTAATTTGCCCAAGCTCACATAGGTAATAAATGGAAGAGCTTGGATATAAAGCCAAGTTTCCTGACACAGTATCCTTTGCTCTTTTCATTATTGTGCCCAGTCTGTTGTAGAGTATTCCGAGCTTGTATTGATCTGATCAGCCACAGTCAGACACACTGAAATTTCACGGTATCATGGTGATGTCATTTTGGTCCTCTTTGAGAACGAAGGACAACTAACCAACCAATACTTTATGCATGGGAGCACTAAGATTTCTCCTCTGGAAATCTGGGGTCTAGAGAATCCTTTCAGAAAGCCATGTATTATTTAGGGATTAAGACCCTGATCCTCCCCTACTCAATTATGGGGGATGTCCATGATGTCCATCCACTAAGGCACAGGGGCTCCAGAAACTGAGTTCATAGGATTCCAAAGAACTTTCAGGTAAGTCCCTGCCCCTTCCCCCACAAAGGGCTCCATTATTCTCTAAGATCCTCCAGTTTGGTCTCACCTTTGATTTGTAGCTTCTCCCAGATTTATTTCTATAGATCACTCACATCTAAAGTGTATCTCTCCCTGCCTTACACCTTAGTGCTGACTTTCTCACACTTGACTTTCCATTGTCAAGGCCCCTGAATCACTGAACAGTTGCTAAAAATCAGAGACCCCCTCCTTCTCAATTTCTGGGCCTTGTAGGTTAGAAAGAATTGACCATTTATTGATTCTTTTATTAACCACTTAATAAATAACTATTGACTATATCATAAGTATAAGCTTCTGTGCTCAGGGCTTCTAGAAATACAAAAAAATGACCATTGTCCTCAAGGAGCTTGTCAACTTGTAAAGGGAAAAACAAACATGCAGTGAGGATGAGAAAAGTGCCATAAGAGAGATATCGACAATATGCTGTAGGACATTAAAGCAAGGAGATGTCCCTTCTGGCAGGGATAACTAGGGGTATCTAAATGAATGAGAGGTTATTTATGGTAATGGTGATGGTGGTTGTCCTTCATTCTCTTGGAGGATCTAAAATGACATCATTAGGTTGGGGTCAATGTACTGTTATTTGAAAGGGGATCTTGAAGAATAGGCAATATTTTACTTTTCTCTTAAACTAAGATGCAGTCCTTTTATTATTGTTTCCATCAGTGTGTGTTCTATGTTCTCTACACAATGCCTCCTAACAACTGTAATTGTCTCTTCTTGTGGTGTCACCCTGAGATTTTCTAAGTGCCCACAGAATGTATTAAACCTAACCTAACCACTGAACTCTCCTCCTACTCTAGTCTATCATGTTGACTAGAGTGCTATGGTGACGGCATAGCTTACCGAGAGGAGCAAGTCTTATGCCTGACCAGCAGGCTGCTTGTCCTCCTGTGGAGCTTGCAAGTAAAAGAATGAGGTGGGAGAGCGGGTCATGAAGCAACTCTGATTTATTCAAGCAAGCACTTTGATTATATAGTCTTTGCCAGCTAGCCCAGTGAACCATGGTAACACACACAAACAAACCCGAAGCTATAGTAATGAACACAAGCTGGAACTATAGTGACAAAAACAAACCAGGGGTGGGACCATCCCTTCCAGCACCATCTTGTTCACCCTTCCCTGCACCAGACTCAGTTTACCTGATGTCCGTCAGTGTGGCGTCCCAGATGGTGTGGCGGTCAGCGCCCCTTACACTAGAGGGGAGGAGTTCTTAAAATTTTCCTAAGGTTCCAAGTCCTAGACTTTGTATTAAGTGGCTAAGACAATAATTGTGGGGCAAGAACCAAGAGACAAGCAAGACTGGATCCTTTCCTGCCATTACTGTCATTGCTGTCTTATTCATCATGGGAAGGTACTTAGAGTAACCTGGCTTTCAGGTAGAGCTTTAAACTTTATGGAATTTGGCCCATTTGGTCATCACTGTCTACTATCATCATCAAAACTACCATCGTTATCATGATTACCAAAGTCAATAGGAATTTACTGAGTTCTGTAGCAAAAGAATTACAGGTATATTTCACTTTGCACAATAAGATCAAAAGACAAATGTTCAGATGTCTTCTAATCGAATCCCCTCATTTTACAGATGAGGAAACGGAAGTCTTGAGAACTTAAGATATGTTCCTAAAGAAACACAGATAGTAAATAGCAAAGTCAAGATTTGAACCCATACCCTCTGACATCAGACTTAGTGCTTTTCCCACTGTTGCCTGCAACATTTACTATAAATTACATATATATATGAATGGACACTATTAATATATAGGCTGTTCAAGGAAAATTATTGAAAGGATTTAGGCTATGAATTCATATCTAAAAGGAAAACCCATTTTACACAAAAGCATACCTTATTTTACTGTGTTTTGCTTCATTGTGCTAGGCAGATATTATGATTTAATTTAATTTAATTTTTTACAAATTGAAGGTTTGTGGCAACTCTGCCTCAATGAATTCTACTAGCACCATTTTTTCCAACAGCATATGCTCATATTGTGTCTCTATGTCACCTTTTAGTAATTCTTATAATATCTCAAACTTTTTCATTGTAATTATCATATCTGTTTTGGTGATCTGTGATCAATGATCTTTGATGTTATATTGGAATTATTTTGAGGCACCACACACAGGGCCCATATAAGATGGCAAACTTAATAGATGTGTGTGTGTTCTGGCTGCTCCCCCCATTTGTCTCTCTCTCCTTGGGCCTCCCTATTCTCTGAGACACAAAAATATTGAAGAATATTACAGAAACTAGTTGATAAAGCAGTGGCAGGGTTTGAGAGAATTGATTTCAATTTTCAAAAAAGTTCTACCGTTGGTAAAATTCTATCAAGCAGCATTGCTTTTTACAGAGAAATCTTTTGTGAAAGGAAGAGTCAACAGATGAGACAAACTTCACTCTTTTCAGTTTAAGAAATTGCCACAGCCACCCCCAAACTGTAGCAGCCACTGCCCTGATCAATTACCAGTCATCAATATCAAGGCAAGACCTTCCATAGCAAAAATGACTCACTGGAGGCTTGAATGATGGTTAGCATTTTTTTAGCAAGAAAGTATTTTTTTTGTTAATTAAGATATATACACTGGTTTTTTTAGACATAATACTGTCACCCACTTAATGAACTACAGTAAAGTATAAACATAACTTTTATATGCACTGAGAAACCAAAAACTTCATGAGAGTTGGTTTATTGCAATATTCACTTTATTGAAGTGGTCTGGAACTTAACTCGCAGTATCTCCAAGGCTTTCCTGTAACAAGAAATACTCTCTCTTGGTTTGTTTGTTTGTTTTTTGCCGTTTTGAGGGTTGTCTATCTGATTCTCTAAAAATGCACTCCCTTTCCCAGTTCAATCAGAGCAACACCTCTGTCCTGTGAAGAAGGTGTATATATGGGCAGCAACAAAGTAGATCTAATTCTGAATCAGAAAGACTCCTCTTTTGAGTTCAAATCCAGCCTCAAACACTTACTAGCTGTGTGACTCTGGGCAAGTCACTTATCATTGTTTGCCTCAATTCCTCATCTGTAAAATGAACTGGATAAGGAAATGGCAAACCCCTCAAGTAGGTTTGCAAGAAGACCCCATTGGCATCCCAAAGAGTCAGACAAGACTGAAAAACAGCTCAACAACAAAAACAATAAGGAGTACATATGTAGGTATGCCAGGTCTTTTGTTTTTCTCAGAAAAAAAATGAATTTTTAAAAAACTCAACAAGCTAATAAAGGGTTTGGAGCTAAACTGGTCCATCCTGCTGTGGGGGGGAATGAGATGTATTGAAATGGTCCAGGACTGATATAACACATTGCATCATAGGTTTCCTGTTTTTCCCTCTCCTTGATGGAGGTGACAATTATGGAGAATAGAGAATGGCTGCCCTGGATCTGATTATAGTTGGTGCTTGGGAATGTATACAAGTCTGTGGGTGTGAAAGAGAGAGGACATAGATATTAATAGGAAGAAATGGACTTGGGCGTGTAGGTGGTTGACTTGGAGTATGACTCTGTGCTGAGAAGGAAGGAAAATAGCTGCCTATCCCAAGGCATTCTTTTGTGTCCTAGAATGGTTACAGCTCTGTCAGAGCTGTGTCATACCTAGAAATTGCTTATTAAACCTTTGTCTATAGAATGAGAGACAACATGATATGGCAGAAGAAACATGGAATTTGGAGGAAGAGGACCCTGCCTCATAGCTCAGCTCTGTCACTCATGACTTAAGACCAGGCAACTCATCTCATTTCTTAGCCCTTGGCTTCCTAACATGTAAAAGGAGTGTTTTGGATGAGATTGGAATAAATTTAGTATGAAAACTGTTGGACCCTATGTTTCACATCCTCCCCTCCATATGGGGATATTCTACAGATATGATCAGCGATTGATGGGAACAATAAGGGACAACATATTTAAGAGCAAAGTCATCCTTCAAGGCCACATCATATAGCTCCTCATTCATGCTGATGACCCTGGTCACCTCAGCTAAATATGATTTTTCCCTAAACTAACTTCCTATAGCAGGATCTATGAACTATTTTTTAAAAAATCAATAAATGTATTTCAGTTAGTCAATAAGCATTTATATTTCAATATGATTTGTTTTATTTGTAATTCTGTATATTTTATTTTATGCATTTAAAGACATTATTCTGAAAGAGGGTCTGTGGCTTCGAGTCTGTCATGAACCCCACAAAAAGGCTCACACACAAATTAACATCCCCTGTCCTATGACATGTTGTCTATACCTTTTTGAAAGTTTTTTCCCACCTTATGTGATGTAACAGAGAGGGGCGGTGTACAGCAGTGAGTAGAGAGCTAGACTAAGAACTCAGAAGGCCAGTTTCAAGTCCAGTCCCTGACACAGAATTGCTGTGTGACCCTAAGTAAATCATTTAGCCACTAAGTGCTCAGGCAACTTTCCAAGACTCTAAGTTGTATAGAAGCTGCTGACCTGCACTTATAGGAGATTCATCATCTAGGGGAGGGGGTAAGTCCTGGTGTAATGGATAACATCCTGAGCTTAGCACCTGCCTATGGAGGTACCTAATAAATGTTTTTTGATTGATTAAACATTTTTCTTTTTCTTTTTTATGAATTTATTTATTTTTAGTTTTCAACATTTACTTTTATAAGATTTCAAGGTCTAAAATTTTCCACCTCATCAAGATGGCCTGCAATCTGATATAGGCTATACATGTACAATTATGTTACACATGTTTCCACATTAGTCATGCGGTAAAAGAAGAATCAGAATCAAAAGGAAAAACCATGATAAGAGAAAAAAAGAAAAAAATTAGTATGCTTTGATCTGCATTCAGATTTCATTCTTTCTGTGGATGTGAATTGATTAAACTTAAATTTTGGGGGTAACTCTTTCAAATAATTAGTTTCCTTCATAATCATATACCTATTAATAGATACATGTAATATCTAAAAGCATAAGAAATATACACTAAACTAAATATACCAAAAGCATTATTATTAAATACTATCTCAAAAATTACTAAGGGGTTCCTAGATTGCACCAAAGCACGAAAGGGGTCCATGACACAAGGAAATTAAGACTCTTCTCTATGGAATTCCAAATGTCAGCGAAATCACAAGTCCAATCTAGTCTCCCTGTATGGCACAGTATTTATTTGTGTACTTGTCTACCATCTGTAATGTTACAAGCTCACTGAGGATGTGGGGCTGTTTCATTATCTTTTATTTTCCCAGATTCCCGGAGGCTCAGAACTTTGTACACAATACTGGCTCAATATGTTTTTCTCCAGTGATGAATGAGTAGATGAATGAATGAGTGAATGAATGAATGATTAGATGAATGAAAAAGTCAATTATCCCCCCAAACCCCAAGTCCTCAGTAGTTCAGAGGAGAGAGAATTGGAAAGGAAAGTAGAGCCTTGGACTTTATGAGAATTTCTCAAACTTTTCTGTGAGGAGGAAGCCATTAATTTCCAGAAAGGACACAGCTTTCTGAAAGCATCGTCTTTTTACCCTCTTCTTGAAGGAAGAGATAACTCAACTCTACCATAACCTGGCATAATGAAGAAAGCATTAACATTGGTTATGGAGGACTTGGATTCAAACATGGGCAAGTCATCTAATCTCTTGAAGCCTCAGTTTCTTCATCTGTATAATGGGGGTTTGGAGTAGATGTATTGAAGGTCCTTTCCAACTCAGTGGTCCAAGTAATGACTCATGTCTCTGACTGAGAGGCTGAAGAATGTCAGGAATTATCTGACACGTGCCACGGGTTGGGAAAGGCTCTCTTCCTTCTAGAGAGCTGGATCCCATGCCAACAGCTCAGCCTAGGATGACTTATAAAAGGTGTCCGTGCCCCTGGCTCCTCACCCAGTCTCGTTCTTCAGCAGAGAGTTCCTGTCCGTGTTGTGATCAGGGTGAGTATCTGCATGAGAGCCTGGGGAGGCTTGGAGTAGGGTGTTGGAGGAGAGGGAAGGAGAGCATAAAGCAGGGGGAGAGAGGAGTAGGAAAGGAGAAAAAGGAAAAAACAAAGCACTCAACACAGTTCTTGGCACACAGCAGGTACTTAATAAATGTTTATGGATTGCTTGAAAAAGGAGAGAGGGGTTGAGAAGAAAATAGTAAGGAGCTGAATGAGAAGTGCTGCAGCTGGTGAAGATGAGAAACTTGTACTTTGGATTTGGGTCCCATTGGATAGGACAGAGTGTTGGAACTGGAGTCAGAAAAACCTAAGGTCAAATCCTGCCCCACACACTAACTAGCTGTGGGAAAGTCACTTAACTTCTGTCTGCCTCAGGATCCTTATCTGTAAAGTGGGGATGATAATAATAACGCCTACAATCTGTGGTTGTTGTGAGGATAAAATGAGATCATATTTGTAAGGTTCTCCGAAAACCTTAAAGTGCTATAAAAATGCTGTCATCAGCATGATTATTGCTCTACACTGATGGAGAATCATGCTGGGTTACCCCAGAAGAAAAGCCAAGAGCTTAATGTTTGGAGGGGGAGGGAGCAGCAAAAATCTGAGTTCCTGGAAAATCTGCAATGTCCTGGAATCATTGTGATGGCCTGGGCATTCTGGGGAGGTCATCTTCCCTTCTCTAGAACACACGTATGTGTGTATGCATGTAAAGAGAGATTCTGTAGAGTTTATCAAATTGCTACTTACCCATTAATAAGGCCTGGACCTCTTGGCATGAGGAATCCCTTATATGATGAAACTCCTTCTACCAATGCAGTTCCTATAGTTTTTTAGAAAGTTGGTCAGAGCACTGAGAGACTGTGACTTGTCCAAGGTCACACAGTCACTCTGTTACAGGCAGAACTTGACCCAGGTCTTCCTGGCTTTGAGGCTAGCTCCTTAGCCAGAACACAATGTTGCCTCTCAGATCACATAGAAATGTTCACAAAATGTTCCTAACCCTAAGTGGTGCTATATGTTCATTCCCTACTCTTCAAATTTTTACCTAAATGCATTTGTCTATAGGAATAAATTTTATTTATTAGATTACTATTGGATATTAATGTGTTATAGATTAGTTCATCTTCACAATGTGAATTGGTTCAAAATGGAAAAATTAAAAATATTCTCTGGGTTTCAAGAATCTGAAAAACTCCATTATTGTCTTCTAGGTTTACTGAATTTACCCAAAGATGTCTTACCAGCAAAGCCAGCAGCAGTGCCAGCCCCCTCCCAAATGCCAGACCCCCAAGAATCCTCCCCAGGCTCCTTGCACTGCTCCTATCACTTCTGGCTGTGGGTCCATCTCTGGAGGATGTGGCAGCTCTGGAGGATGTGCCAACTCTGGAGGATGCATCAGTTCTGGAGGATGGGGCAGCTCTGGAGGATGTGGCAGCTTAGGCTCAGGGAGTGGCTGCTCTCTCTTTTCCCATCACAGGAGATCCAATAGATGCAGAGGCCAGAGCCCTGGCCGCTGTGACAGTGGCAGTGGGCGCAACCAGCAATCTGGGGGCTGTGGTGGCAGCTCTGGGGGCTGCTACTGACCTGGTGCCCTTACCTGAAGAACAGAATGTGAGGAATCAAAAAAAGCCACTCATCATCCTTCTTCTTTCCCATTCCTCCTCCTAAGCTGCTGAGATGTCCCTTGGGAACTGAGAGACCCAGCATTAACACTTCATCTCCTCTCAAATTCCCCAAATTTCAGAGCTGAATCCAACAATCTAATGCATCAATAAAGATCTATCTGGTCACAGACACCTCCTGCTTTCTGCTCTTCTTTCTTTATAAGCAATGGCTCCCACTGGGCCAATTTGGCCAAGGACCACTCTACAGAAAATCTGTCACTTAGTTTCAAATTAAAAGGCACAAACACATGTTGAGGGGGAGGGGGGGGCGAGAAGGAGAAGTTACTAGAAAGCAGTTTATACATAATAGACCTAAGATGGTTAGTGGATCACATGCTCAATGTAAATTAGCAGCATGATGAGCTGGACAAAGAGAGCTAATTTGGGGTTTCCTGAATAAAGGATTTGTTTCTATAGACACAGAGGTGATAGTTTTATTTTCCCCTGCCCTGATCAATCCACATCTGCAGTGTGACATCCAATCCCAGATACCACTCTGAAGGCAGAGTATGTTGAGAGATGATTGGCTGAGAGAGAAAACTTGGAGGGATCCCAAATGTCATCTTCAAATTTTTAAAAGCTTGCCATGTGTAATCTGTTAAACTTGTGCTCATTGATCCCAGAGGGCAAAACCAGGACCATAGGTAGAGGGTATAAATTGACAGTTTTAGTCTCAGTATCAGGAAGAATTTCCTAATAATTAGAACCATTCCAAAATTAAATTGGCTTGTGAGCAGAGGTGATGGTAGCACTTCAAAGACCACTTGGCACAGACCTAGAGAATAGAGCCAGGAATACTAACCTCAGAAAGGTCTGAGTCTGACCGGGACAGCTAACAACAAGTTTAAATGGTTTAAAAATATTGGGGGAAGTGGCGGGGGGAATGATGGAAGGGAGGGCAGATGGGAGAAAGGATCAGTTAGAAGTCAACACTCTTGGGGAGGGACAAGGTCAAAAGAGAGAATAGAGAAATGGGGGCAGGACAGGATGGAGGGAAATAGTTAGTCTTACACAACATGACTATTATGGAAGTCATTTGCAAAACTACACATATATAGCCTAAATTGAACTGCTTGCCTTTTCAGTGGGAATGGGTGGGGGGGGAGGAAGGAAGAGAAATTGGAACTCAAAGTTTTAGGAATAAATGTTGAGAATTGTTTTTGCGTACAACTGGGAAATAAGAAATACAGGTAATGGAGTATAGAAATTTATCTTGTCCTACAAGACAAGAGAGAATATGGGGATAAGGGAAGGGAGGGGTGTTAGAAGGGAGGGTACATTAGTGAAAGGGCAATCAGAATGCAAGCTATTTTGGGGTGGAGGAGGGGAGAGATGGGGAGAAAATTTGGAACTCAAATTTTGTGGAAATGAATGTTGAAAACTTAAAATAAATAAATAAATAAATTTTTATAAAAGAAAAAATATTGGGAGAAATAGGAAGATCAATGGAGAATAGCTATTTGGAGTGTATTGGACAATGGTAATTGATGATGGAAGTAATAATTACAGCTAACATTTATGTAGCAATTTAGGTTTGAAGAACAATTTTCATATATTATTTCATGATATCTCTAGAGGAGGTGTTATTGTTACTCCCATTTTACAGATGGGGAGACGAAGGCTGAGAGTCGTTAAATAACTTACCTAAGGTCAAACAAGCAAATAAGTGTCTGGGGCAGGATTTGAACCTAGATTTTCCAAGCTCCAGGTCTAGAATGAAGACAGAATTCAGCCATTCATTTATTTGGTTTCTGTTTTCTCTCACAAGAAATAGTTCCTGACAATTTCTCAGCAAACTTTGGATTGGCAAATATACTTCGAAAATCTCTAATAGAGAGTATGATATCCACGATAAATAGGGAGATAGTTAAAGAGCACCAAATCATTAAAATAGGGGCAGCGAGATCACACAGTAGATAATGCACCAACCCTTGAGTCAGGACGATCTGAGTTCAAATCTGGCCTCAGACATTTACTAGCTGTGTGACCCTGGGCCAGTCACTTCACCCCATTGCCTCCCTAAAGCAATCAGTCAACCAATCATCGGAATATATCTCCCCCTACTCTTTCTCCCCAATGTCTATGTTGTTTTCTTTCAATTCCTTCCCTTCCTTGAGCCTCTTGCTGGAGTTCCCATAGAACCTTCAAAGTCCTTTTATGAAAAATGTTCCTGTAATGGAAAACAACCAGAGATGGGAATCATCAAGGATATTGCAGGGCTGAGAAACTTTGCCATAGGAAAATCGGTGGAATCAGTTGGAGACCTCTTGAATCTGGAGAAGAAGATACATAGTAGTGGAGACTGGTCAAAGGTGCTTGAAGATCCAATAGGAGTCTAGAAGTATTTAAAGGACTGTCTTGTGAAGAAAAAAAAGGATATAGCTTTTTCTGACTGTTTCCAGGAGGCAAAGTTAGAAGAAATGGATAGGCATTGCTAAGACCTAAATTTAGGCTTGTCAGGAAATAAAAATAAAATTCTTAAAGGGGAAATTGTCTTAAATAGCAGTGGGATGCCTCAGGGGACAGGGGGTTTCCCTTCACTGGAAACCTTCAACATAAGCCTCCATGACCACCATTTCCTGGATGTACTGCAGAATCAAGTCAACAAGTATTTATTAAGCACCTACTAAGGCACTGTGCTAAATACTAAGTATAAAAAGAAAGACAAAAATAGTGCCTGTCCTCATGGAGTTAAAAATCTAATAAGGAGACAAAATGAAAACAGCTATGTACATATAAGATATATACAGTATAAATGGGGGGGTAATCTTGGAGGAAAGGAGTGGGACCAGGAAAGGCTTCTTGTAGGTGAGATTTTAGTTGAGACTTTTAGCTCTGAAATTCTCTGATCTGATGAATTAGATGACTGATGGTCATATTCTCTAGGTGTTCCCCAAAACTGGCTCTTAGTATGAAAGATGGCTTTCTAGGAGGAAAAAACTCTTTCATAATCCAGGATAATTATGTCATGCAATTCTGACCTTCCCTAGGCCACCCTTACAGGAAGAACTTTGGTGCTCAGAGACTCATCCTGAGAGATAGTTGAGGGAGGCTTCTAGATGGAGTCTTTAGAGAGTTCTGGCTTTCCTATTTGTTACGGCACACAAACCTCAACTGGGTCCTCATTGCAACTAGATAATCCTTCTAGGCCTCCCTTATCAATTCATTCTCCTACTCTCCACATCTGTTTTTCCAACTTTTTTCATCCTTTTTCAAGCCTCCTTTAATTGCCCTCCCCCCATCTTTTCAGCTGAGAAATTTGGCTCATATTGTACAGAAAAAAACTGACACTATTCATTTTGGGCTTCCTCTTCTTCTCCCCGTTTTTCTTGTATCACTCAGCTTTCATATGTCATTATTTCCTTTATCTTGTCTCACAAGCTGATGACTTTGTGTAACTCTGCCTCACTTAAATCCAATTCACTCACCAGTCATCACCCATTATCCACTCTTTATGATGTCATCAGTCTTCAAAAATGAAGAATGAACAATATAATGAAGTGGTTTTACTCCTTACCTGGAGTAAGGTACTAGCCCTTCTAGCTTTCACCCCATATACTCCATAGATTTCCCCCTCTGTATCCCCACTCTTTAATTCCTCCCTCTTTACTGTCTCATTCCCTACTGCCTATAAACATGTCCATGTCTTCCCATACTGAAAAAACCTTCACTTAATCTTTCCATGCCCATTAACGTTTTTCCTGTAGCTTTTCTGTCTTTGTGCCCTTTTTTGGGGGAAAAAATCTATAATAAATTCCTCTCTGTTTTACCTTCTCATTCTTTTTTTTAACCTCTTCCAAACTGCCTTCCAACCTTACCATGGTGTTATAACTGCTCTCTCCAAAGTTATCAGTGATCTCTTAGTTGCCTGATCCATGGCTTTTTCTTGATCCTCATTCTCCTGGACCTCTCTGCAGCCTCTGGTACCATTGATCACCTTCTCTTCCTTTTTGGGACATCCTTCTCCTACCTATCAGACCATTCCTTCTCAGGCTCCATTAATGGATGTTTACTTGAGTGACACTATCTAATCTTAGATGTCCCTCAGTCCTAGGCCCTCTTCTCTTTCCCCTCCTGCCTCAAGTCTCTCCCTGATCCAGTACATCCTTTCTTAAAAGGCAGGTATGTGCATACTCAATAAACTCCAGTAGCTTCCTGTTACTTCCTATACTAAATGCAAAATCCTTTGTTTGGCATTCAAAGCTTTTCACACGATTTATGCCCCTACTTACCCACTCCCAGAACTCATCTTTCTAGTTTTCTTATACCTTAGGTACTCTTCAATCTAGTAACAAGGACCTCCTGGCTATTTCATGAACAAAATATTTCATCTTTCCACTCTGAGCATTTTCTCTGGCTGTCCTTCATACCCAGAATGCTCTTCCTTCTGGCTCCCGAGCTTCCTTCAGGTCCTATCTAAAATCTAATCTACAGAAAGTCTTTCCTAAACTCTCTTAAGTCTAATGCTTTCCACTGGCTAATTATTTACTATTTATCCTGTATATAGTTCACATGTACATATGTGTTTGTTGTCTCCCCCATCACATAGTAAATTTCCAGAGTTCAGGGACTGCCTTTCGCCTCTTTTTGCATCTCCAGCACTTAGTAAAGTGCCTGCCATATAGTAGGTGCTTAATAAATATTCTGTGACCAGTTGACTGAGTCTAGTGTTGCTGTTGTCCATCCTTGGTTTTTGGAGAGAACCAGTGACATCACAGATGATGTCTTGACTCATTCATGAACTGGATTTATGTGAGGCAGAGTTGCACAAAGTCATCAGCCTCATTCTTTCCTCTAGTCGCTGAAGTCCAATGGAAAGACAGAACTCAAGACAACTGGTGATGGCCCAGAATAGAGTGGATGACCTTGGTATCTTTGATGTAGGACCAAGTGATAAGCTCTTCACAGTGCCTGCTTCAGTTACCTTCATAACTATTGGAACAAATTGTTCTCATCTATCCATTCATTCAGGGGAAGTCTTCACATACTTGGGGTGGACATCCCCTTCATTCACCAACGTGTTTGAGGTCTACTAATTACTCTCAACCTGGTTTAGCCTGTCTGCTGAGAGAGTATACCAGGGTGTGGCCTCTTCTGATGTTACAGTTTCCTGGAACCACAAGTGAGAGTTGGGTGAAGGATGGACACCCAAGGTGGATGAGCAGCCCTGAACAGGGCTTAGCAAGCCTTCTCACCAGAAGCTTTAGTCCTCCCTGAACACGAGTCTAGTGTTCAACTTAATTGTTCAATTTAATTAATTAGTGTTAAGTTTAATTGAAACCACAGTCAAGAGATGAGGATTGGGCAGCTGAGGTAAGTCTTTGCCTCAGAGATTAGAAGCCTGGGAAAGGGATGCATCTAAAAGTAGAAGCCTGTTGGCAAACTTCTATTGAACATTGACTATGTTCCAGGCCTGGGGAGAAAATAAAAATAAGGAAAGATTAGAAGACTCTTAAAGAAGGAGACATATAAAAAGACAAGTAAAGACAAAAGGAAAAAATGAGGCTTTTTTGTGCTTTGAGGGCAATTAAATTACCCTTTAAGGTCCTCAGTAGATATCTGATCATCCTGCCTTTGCTCAAATCATAGCTCATGCTTGGTGTGCAGGCCCTTACTTCCACCTTTCTTTCTTCAAGACACAAATCAAGCATGACTTCCTACATAAAGTTTTTCCAGCTCTTTCCAACCATTAGATGACTCTCCAAACTCTCTTGTATTTAGCCACTTTGTAATAATTTATATTTCATTCCCTTTTTATTTATTTCTTATATACTGATTATACTCATTACAACGCAAACCTCTTGAGAGCAGGGATTGGCGCCAATGACTGGCACAATGCCTGACACTGAATAAGTACTTAATTAATGATTATTGATCAACTGACTGAGCCATTGTGTAGAGCAGAAAGAACACAAGATATGGAATCACCAGCTCTGGGTGGTATTTCTAGTTCTGACACCTACTAGTTTTATTTTTTTTGTTATCATTAGTAGCGTGTTTCAATTGTTTCAGACTGTTTGTGACCCCATTTGGAATTTTCTTGGCAGAGATACTGGAGTGGTTTGCCATTTCCTTTTCCAGCTTATTTCACATATGAGAAAACTGAAGTAAATAGGGTTGAGTGATTTGCCCAGGTTCACACAGCTAGTAACTGTCTGAAACCAGATTTGAACTAAGGAAGATGAGTTTTCCTGACTCATGGCCTGGCACTCTATTCACTCTGTCACTTAGCTGCCACTAGCTGTGTATGTTACCACTGACAAATCAAGTAACTTCTTTAAACCTAAGTTTAAAGTCCACCAACAATGAAAGGGGGACAGTTACAAGTATTCCACTCTGTAAAATGTAGACAATGATACTTGAACTATCTGCTTCTTAAAAGCTTTGAGAGGGAAGGCTCTTAATATAAAACTTTAGGGCATTGCGTGAGTGAATTGTTATGATCACTGTGAAGCAAAGGAGTTTTGAGGCCCTCTGGTCCAGAGGGGTGAAACTTATTGGTACAATTAGCTTCAAAACTCCAGAATGAGACTCCAACCACATTAAAATGTAATTGGGAAATGTTTGATAAGATAAATAAAAATATAACACAACATAGATAACCTTAGTTTGTGGTTTTCTAAATCAATGTGCATTTCCATTTGAGTTTGAGACCCCTTCTCTACTCCACCCCATCATGTGACAGATGAGAAAATTGAGATGAAGGGAGGTAAGCCAATTGTCCAAATCCACCCAGTAAGGCAGTGGTGGAGCTAGGGACCCAGCTAGGAATTCATGAGTCTCAATATAGTTTAGTGTGATTAACATTACATAACCCAAATGGTTTTTTTTACCCGAACCATAGTTTGCTATTTATTGGTTTCTGCCTCATTGGATTTGGTGGTTACCTAAAGGTCAAAGGACCAACCCTTCAACCTTTATAGCTATAAAACTTTCATCAGCGTATTTGTTCAGTTCCCTGCCTTACTAGAATCAATCATGGTTTGGGATTTGGAAGGACAGTGGGGCCATGGAGCTCACATTGCTGATCATTAATAATAATAATGGTCCAGTACTGTTCCTGTAACTGACCAAAGGGAAAGATACTGCTCTTAACCTACGCTGATCCTGGGTTGTATCCTGAGATTGATTTTTTTCAAAAGAAAATCCCAGGATACAACTTGTTTTCTTGCTATCTTTTCTTTGCCCTGAAAGTGGTTTGTGGAGAAAGCCTGGTTAATTGAGGTGACTGGTTAAGTTGGTGCCAGTTCATTAAAGTATAATTTAATTAAGAGAAATTCAAGTACGTTACGTATAATCATCATAATTACAGAGAGGCAGAATAGTGTCATTATAGATAGCGTTAGACTTGGGAGTAGGCTGGTAGGTGGCACAGTGGATAGAGTCAGGAAGACTCCTCTTCCTGAGTCCAAAACTGATACTTACTAGTTATGTGAATTTGAATAAGTCACTTAATCCTGTTTGCCTCAGTTTGCTCATCTCTAAATGAGTTAGAAAAGGAAATGGAAAATCACTCCAATACCTTTGCCAAGAAAACCTCAAATTTGATGACAAAAAGACACTATTGAAAAATGACTGAGCAACAAAGGTCTTGGGAGTCATGAAGATTCGAGTTCAGATTCAGCCTCAGACATTTACCAACTGGGTGATAATGAGCAAATCGTCTAACCCCCTTGAGTCTTGGTTTCCCCATCTGTAAAATAATTATAATAATAGCACTTAGTGAAATTGTGGTAGGGGCTAGATGAGATATTAGTTTTCTAAGTATTCAAGTGTTACATAAAGGTCAACTATAATAAGAGGAAACCCTTGCTTAGAATATTGTTTATAATTATCTTAAACCTAGAGGTATATAGACATTACAGGTATATTTATACACATTTTGTGTTTGAAAAAGCTGAGACACCATGAATTTGAGTTACTAGTCACTTGGCCACTTAGATCATAAAGATCAGAATTAGAATTCAAATCCCCAATTCTTGATGCCAAATCTAACAATATCTACATTATGTCTCCTCTGCCCACAGATCCCTAGGAAACAGACCACAAGAGAACAGTATGCTTGGTGAGAAAGATCCCTTTCCAGGGATCTGGTGATTGACTGTTTGAACTATAAGTACAATGGCCACTTATGGACCTAACCCTCGATTCACATGGAAGTTTTGACCTGGTCCATTTCTGACCTAGACCAATTTACCCCTCCTCAGACACCTTGGTTGTTGTCCTTGGTTCTCTAAGAGGACCAAAATGACATCACCATGATAAAGTGAAATTTCATTGTGTCCTACTGTGACTGATCAGACCAATGTGAGCTCAGAATGCTCTACCACAGATTGGGCACTGATAGTCCATGTGAATATTTGGGGTGGATATCCCAAATTTGTGCATCCTGCATTTACTTTGTGCTGTCTCAATTCTGCTTTGCTCAAAGAGTACAGCACCTTTTCTCATGTGGGCACGCCATGCTGAGTGGTCCTGTGCCAGTGTCTCCTATGTCCCACAATCAAATCCAAAGTTCTTGAGAGAGACATTGAGAGTATCCTTGTATCATTTCTTCTGACCACCATGTAATCACTTGCCCCATGCAAGTTCTCCATAAAAAGTCTTTTTGGCAAGTGTATATTTTGCATTCGAACAACGTGGCCAATCCATCAGAGCTGAGCTCTCTTAGTTTGAATGCTTGGCAGTTTAGTTTGAGCAAGGACCTCAGTGTCTGGTACCTCATCTTGCCAGGTGATCCTCGGAATCTTCCTAAGACAGTTCCAATGGAAGCGATTCAGTTTCCTGGCATGGTGCTGATAGACTGCCCATGTTTCATGGGAATACAACAATGAGGTCAGCACAATGGCTCTGTAGACCTTCAGTTTGGTAGTCAATCGAATCTTTTTTTTCAGGATAAAAATACCTTTTTTTATTTTATTTATTTACTTTAAAGTTTCCAACATTCATTTCCACAAAATTTTGAGTTCCGAATTTTCTCCCCATCTCTCCCCTCCCCCCACTCCAAAATACCTTGAATTCTGATTACCCCTTCCACCAATCTGCCCTCCCTTTCCTTGTCCCCATCTTTTCTCTTATCCTGTAGGACAAGATGAATTTCTATACCCCATTACCTGTATTTCTTATATCCAAGCTGTATATAAAAACAATTCTCAACATTTGTTCCTACAACTTTGAGGTCCAACTCCTCTTCCTTCCTCCCTCTCTACCCATCCCCACTGAGAAGGCAAGCAATTCAATTTAGACTATATATGTGTTGGTCTGCAAATGACTTCCATAATAGTCATGTTGTGTAAGACTAACTATATTTCCCTCCATTCTATCCTGCTCCCCATTTCTTCTACTCCCTCTTTTGACCTTGTCCCTCCCCAAGAGTGTTTTACTTCTAATTGCTCCCTCCTTCCATTTGCACTCCCTTCTATCATCCCCCCCACTCTGTTTAGCCCTTTCTCCCCTACTTTCCTGTAGTGTAAGATAAGTTTTCATACCAAACTGAACGTGCATGTTATTCCTTCCCTGAGTCAAATGTGATGAGAGTAAGCTACACTTTTTCCCTCTCATCTCCTCCCTTTCCTCTCCATTGAAAAAGCTTTTTCTTGCCTCTTTTATGAAAGATAATTTGCCCCATTCCATTTCTCCCTTTCTCCTCCCAATATATTCCTCTCTCACACCTTCATTTTATTTTTTTAGCTATGATCCCTTCCTATTCAACTCACCCTGTACTCTCTCTCTCTCTCTCTCTCTCTCTCTCTCTCTCTCTCTCTCTCTCTCTCTCTGTGTGTGTGTGTGTGTGTGTGAGTGTGTGTGTAATCCCTCCAACTACCTAGATACTGAGAAAAGTTTCAAGAGTTACAAATATTATCTTTCCATGTAGGAATGTAAACAGTTCAACTTTAGTAAGTCCCTTGTGATTTCTCTTTCCTGTTTACCTTTCATTCTTCTCTTGTTCTTGTGTTTGAAAGTTAAATTTTCTTTTCAGCTCTGGTCTTTTCATCAACAATGCTTGAAAGTCCTCTATTTCATAGAATGACCATTTTTCCCCTGAAATATTATACTTAGTTTTGCTGGGTGGGTGATTCTTCATTTTAATCCTAGTTCCTTTGACTTCTAGAATATCATATTCCATGCCCTTCAATCCCTTAATGTAGAAGATGCTAGATCTTGTGTTATCCTGATTGTATTTCCACAATACTCAAATTGTTTCTTTATGGTTGCTTGCAATATTTTCTCCTTGACCTGGGAACTCTGGAATTTGGCTACAATATTGCTAGGAGTTTCCCTTTTTGGATATCTTTCAGGAGGTGATCAGTGAATTCTTTCAATATTTATTTTGCCCTCTGGTTCTAGAATATCAGGACAGCTTTCCTTGATGATTTCATGAAAGATGAGGCTCTTTTTTTTGATCATGGCTTTCAGGTAGTCCCTTAATTTTTAAATTGTCTCTCCTGGATCTATTTTCCAGGTCAGCTGTTTTTTCCAATGAGATATTTCACATTATCTTCCATTTTTTCATTCTTGTGGTTTTGTTTTGTAATTTCTTGATTTCTCATAAAGTCGTTAGCTTCCATCTGCTCCATTCTCATTTTTAAAGAACTACTTTCTTCAGTGAACTTTTGAACCTCCTCTTCCATTTGACTAATTCTGCTTTTTGAAGCATTCTTCTCCTCATTGACTTTTTGGACCTCTTTTGCCAATTGAATTAGCCTATTTTTAAAGGTGTTATTTTCTTCAGCATTTTTTTGGGTGTCTTTTAGCAATCTGTTGACTTGTTTTTCATGATTTTCTTACATCTCTCTCATTTTTCTCCCCAATTTTTCCTCCACCTCTCTTACTTAATTTTCAAAATCCTTTTTGAGCTCTTCCATGGCCTGAGACCATTATATATTTATTTAGGATGTTTGGAATGCAGAAGCCTTGACTTTTTTGTCTTTCCCTGATGGTAAGCATTGTTCTTCCTCATCCGAAAGGGTGGGAGAAAATATATGTTCACCAAGAAAGTAACCTTCTATTGTCTTATTTTTTCCCTTTTTTGGGGTATTTTCCCAACCAGTTACTTGACTTTTGTGTCCTTGTCAAGAGTAGTGTATACTCTGGGGATCTGTAAGTTCTCAGTCCCTCCAAGTTTGCATAATCAAGGGAGAGGAGTTTACTCCTCAAGGGCTTCCAGCTCTACCACACCAGCACTCCTCCTTACCCCAGGACTGTGCTCAGGGCTGAGGTTCAGATCAGTTGCTCAATTCCTCCAGGGTCTTTAAGCTGAGGGCTCCAACAATGGAGGTTGGCTGCTGCCTGCCATGGCCACCACCACCACAGCTGCCGCTGCCTGCTGCTGCCTCCCTGCCATCTGGGGCTGGGGCTAGGGGAGGAACTGCTCCCTTGTCACTGAGGTGGAAAAGTTTATTCACTGACCTTTGAAGCTGCCTTTGGCATTTGTGGGTTGAGGGATTTGAGAACCTCTGCTGCTGCTGGGATTCCACCCCCAAGGCCTGCTCCAGTCCTGCTCCTCCTGGTGCTGTGTGGTTAAGACTGGGCTGTGCTTTGCTCCATGTCTGGTGTAATAGACCTTTCCCATCGGCCTTCCAGGTCACCCTGGGCTGGAAATCTCCTCCACTCCATTGTTCTGTGGCTTCTGCTGCTCTAGAATTTGTTGAGAGTCATTCTTTACAGGTACTATAGGGGCTGTGGGGGAAGAGTTAGAGTATGTGCGTCTTTCTACTATACCATCTTAGCTCTGCCTAATACGTCTTCTCTCCCATACTTTTCTTCAGAGCGTCTCAAACCCTGAGCTAGTTCTGGCAGTGTGAGCATCAACATCATTGCCAATGTGTACATCCCTGGAAAGCACACTACCAAGGTAAATGAACTTATCCACAGAATTTGAAACTTCTCCATTTGTTGTAACCAATGGTTCCACATATGGATGGTGTGGTGGTGGCTGATGGAGCACCTGTGTTTTCTTGGTGTTAATTATTAGGCCAAATTTAGCATAGGCAGCAGAGAACTGATCCATACTTTGCTGCATCTCAGCTCCAGAGGTTGCATTGAATGCACAATCATCTGCAAACAGAAAATCATGCACCAACACTCCTTCCACTTTGGTCTTGGCTTGTAACTTTTCCAAATTAAAGAATTTACCATCAGTGCAATAGTTGACCTTGATGCCATGTTCCTACTTGTTGAAAGCATTTGACAACATGGCTGAAAACATCATGCTAAAAAGCATAGGAGCAAACACACAGCCCTGTTTCACTCTACTGGTAACTGGGAAGGCAGGAGAGTATTGTCCACTATCCAGAACCTGAGCAAACATGCCATTATGAAATCGATGTACAATACTGACACCCTACACTCCTGAGGTTCACCATATTTGTGTCAGACTTTGGGTGGATGGACACTTGACTGCTTTTACCCCTGCTGCAACCCAGAATTCTTGAGCTGAAGCAGGCCACCAGCTTCAGCCTCTCTAGTAGGGGGGATGAAAGGCGTATTCCCACTATATTTATTTTTCATTGACTAAACTATTGCAATTATTCTGACAATAGTCATAATGTGTCCTTTCTTGTACCTATTACTCATTTTATGAATAACTTGTTTGAACAGGTCAGAACTAAGTGACTTTAATTGCATACTATAAATTTTAATTGGTATTCCTTCTTCAAACTTGATATTAATTTTGTTCTTGTTCTAATTAGTTGATCTGCCAGGACAAAGACAGCCAATTCATGCATGAATCATTTTGCTTCATTTCATTTCCCATATGTTAAAATAGGATCATTTTTTCTTTTTAGAGGGTGATGTGATGTTATTCAGTGCTTACCATTTCAAGCATCTTCCATTTATCAAAGAAAGAATTAATGATATATAGGCATGAGACTTCTGGGTGGCCAACAAATCTTTGGCCACTCACATTCCTTTATTCTGATATATATTTTCCAATATAGTTCGTGTGTGTGTGTGTGTGTGTGTGTGTGTGTGTGTGTGTATGTGTAGTCATCCTCATCTAGTTTCTGCTCTTCACTGAAGTCACTGAACATCAAAGTATATCTTATTTAACTTGGAGGGTAATATTGATTTCTTTATAGAATTTTGTTGCCTCTTTTCTCCATGAGTAGCAACTATTTTTATGGTGATCTTTTTCAAATAATTATTATGAGCAATGAGATGAACAGATATCCATCTTGTTGCTTTTGGGTACCCAAAGAAATTAATTCCATCAAGGAGTTGGAGACTATATGAATCATTGCTTCATTTGGCTGGAACTCAAGCCTTCCAAATTCTAAGCCCAGTCCTTTATCCACTGTGCCATCTGTCTGTAACTACCTCCTGCTTTCACATTGTATATGGGAAAATGTCAGAAAATAAGTCCTAGGTTACTAAAAATCACTGGCTTTAGAATATCTTTCTAAATGTTATCTTGGCTGTTGGCATTCTACATGTGAGATTCTGGGTGCACTACTGCAGGAACTGAATTGTAACAATATTTTTCCCTATGAATGAAACCAGCAGAAACTTAATGTATGTTAGAGGCATAGGACTTGAACCCAGGACTTCCTGACCTGCTGTCCATATGCTATGTAAAATTGTCCCTCAAAAATAAACAATAATAATTTTTTAAGGTATCAGTTGGCATGTCAGGCACCGTTCTAGTAAGAATTTTTGCCCTTATAATTCCAGTATTTGGCACAGTGCCTGATACCTAATAAGCAGTTAATGAATTCTTGTTCATTGATTGAGGAAGTGAAAAAAGAAATAATCCCTTCCCTGAAGGAGTTTGTGTTTTACTTTTGAGGTCCCTTCAAATTTTGAGAGTCTCTGGTTGTATGAGTTAGACTGAATGATAAGCTAATAGTGGGGATACCTTTTATGGGTGTTACCTGAAGTGGGGCTTATGGAATGAGATACAGCTTCTTAGGAAGACAAGAATATTTCATAATTCAGTCCATGCTTATGTCATATGATCCTTAGCATTTCCAAGCCTCCTCATCCCTCCCTTCTAGGAAAAACATGGAACCTCTGAGTTAATTATTCCACATGAGGGGAGGAAGGGATGATCTAGATGGAACTTTCAGAAAATCCCAGGCATTCCTCTACTTTGAAACACAAAATTTCCCTCATAAATAAGCTTAGAGATTCATATACAGCTTGGGACATTGTGTTATCCTCTTAAAGAAGGAGCAGATACAACAGATTTCAAAAAGTAACACTACAGTGGTTTGCCATTTCCTTCTCTAGCTCATTTTATAGATGGAGAACTAAGGCAAATAAAGGTTAAGTGACTTGCCCAGGGTCACATAGCCAGTAAGTATCTGAGGCCAGATTTGAATTCACCAAGGTGAGTCTATCCACTCTATCCACTGATCCACCACCTAGCTGCCCAGAGAAGAAAACAGACAATGAAATAAAAGATGTCTCCAAGGTTTCAAGTTTGGTTGCAAGCTACTGCCATTCACAGAAATAAGAATGGGAAGAGAGATGTTTTTAAGCTAAATGATGAATTCAGTTCAGGGTTTATTGAATCGGACATGATCAAAAGCTATCCTGCTTCTGAAACTTACTGGCTATGAAACCTATAACACAAGGTTAGTTTCTTCAATGGTAAAAAGAGTAATTTAGATGTAATGACCTTTAAGGTCTTTTTTTCACATTAGACCTATGATAATAGAATGCTATAATAAGTGGAATAATCCGATTGACAAACTGAAGTTACAAGACTGGAGCTCAAAGTCTTTCCAGGAGACAAGGTTCCCATGTGGATTATGTTGAAAATGAACTTAATTTTAGGAAAAGTGTAGTAAAAAATCAGTTAGTCTTTTCATTTTTCGTCATTTGAATAGATTCATTCAAGCCCCTTGAATGAACCCATGAGCCCTTTGAACATGTTGTTGTTGAGTCATTTCATTTGTGCCCAATGCTTTATGATTCCATTTAAGGTTTTCTTGGCAGAGATACTGAAGAGGTTTACTATTTCCTTTTCCTTCTCATTTTACATATGAGGAAACTGAGGCAAATAGGGTTAAGTGACTTACACAGCTAGTAAGCGTCTGAGGCTGGATTTGAACTCAGGTCCTCCTGAGTTCAGGGTCAAAGCTTTATACACTGACGTCAGATGTGCTTCAAATGATAAATTGATGTCAAAGGCCATGGAGGTGGGAATCACTTAATTAAATGTTTTCAGCACTGAGATCTAAGTTTCCCAGTCCTTCCTACGTCATAACATAGCTATACAGAGATGTACTTAATTATCTCACCAGGGCATAAGGTAAGGGTGGAGAAATGATTGTGGAATACACAGCCAAGGGTGGAGCTGCGTGATGCTCCTGTGAGTCTGAAACTTGTTCTTTGAGAACTAAGACAGATGAGGTCAGGAGAGGGCACCATGGCATTGGTAGTCAGGGCAGTTTGAGTTACATAGTAATGCAGACTAGGGGAAGACTGTGACGTGAGGAGTTAAACAATGGTTATTAGCAGAACAAATCCTCCCCCTAGTGTCGGCATCCTGGAATAAAGCCCTATTCACTCCACCAGAGTTAGGGTCTTGTGCCTGTGATTCTGCCAGTGTACACTGGGAATACAATTTCTAGCTTTTTAGGCCCCTGGACACTCTTAGAACCACTAATACTCGAGTCTTTTTTAGTCAAGTCCAACTCTTCATGGCCCCCTTTGGGGTCTTCTTTGAATTAGACTTCTTCCTTAAGTGAGAATTCTTCCTTTTTGCAACAAAATCATCATTAATTGGGAAAATTGTGATTTGTGCTCATGTTGCATGATACGGAGAAAAATAATGGAATTGGAACTAGGTTCAAGTCTGAGTCCTGGTTCTACTTCTTACATCCTGTGAGATTCTGGGGTCTCGTTTTCCTCATTTCTAAAATGAGAGTGTTGGTTTTGATGAAGTTTGATATTTCTTCTAGTTCTATATTTATGCTCCTTTAGTCTTCTTGCATAAAGTGAGATATATCTGGAGTTTTCTAGGCAAGCTGTCCTAGTTGATGCAGTGAGATATCCTGAGGGAAAGACAGCAGGTAGCATGTGCTAAGAGAATCAGATTGGTGCCACCATGGAGACATCACAAGAGGGACAGCCCAAGATCCTGAACTCATGAGTACTGGGAAGAGATGCCCACTGGCTGCTAGCAACCTGATCCCTTCAGCCATCATTTAGGGGATACAACCCTTGGGGAGAATGGAGTCACCATTCTGGTGGTAACCACCACCAATAGCAGCTGCTGACCAACTGTCTTCAATAGAGAGGTAAGCCCAAGAGCAGCCCTGAAAGTCATAGCTCCTTCACATCACTTGCCCTGCTTCCAACCTAGTCCCTGAAGTCACTATACTGGGAATCTCCCTTGGTGAAAATGACACCTGGTTACTGTTCTTGCAGGTATATTTAGCCCCTTCCTCCTCAGAAGCCACAGACACTGAAGAACAGGAAAAGAAAAAGCCCTTGCCACCAAAGTCTTTGTCACTATCAAATGATTCATTGTCAGAAATGCATATGATCTTATCAGTGGAAGTAATAGTAAAGAATACACATTATTGTCTGCTTTGCCAGACTAAAGACTATGGACCTTCAAGGGGCAGAGCCAGGATGGTGGAACAGCAACATGGACTTGCTGGAGCTCTCCCCTCAAAGCCCTTAAAATACCTGTAAATTATGACTCTAAGAAAATTCTAGAGCAGCAGAAGTCACAAAATGACAGAGTAAAACAGATTTATAGCCTAAGACAGCCTGGAAGGCCAACAGGAAGGATCTATCACACCAGCTTGGAGCGAAGCACAGCCCAGTGTGGGCTGTGCAACATAGACAGTACTGGAGCATGCTTCATGGTGCTGTATCACAGGTAGCTGCTGCAGTTTCCAGATTTCTCAACCCACACATGCCAAAGAGAGCTTCAAAGGTCAGTGAGAAAGCCTTTCACCTGGATGAGAAGGGAATGTGGTCTGGCCCCAGCCCCAGCATGGCAGCAAGCACTGCTACAGCATTAGCCACTTCTGGAGCTCTCAACCCACAGATGGTGGAGGAATAAAGTGGCTGATCTAGGTCTCAGTCCTGAATGTAGTCCACAGGTGAGAAGGAATACTGGTGTGGCAGAGCTGGTGGCAGCTGTGGAGAGGAAATCTTACTCAAAGTTCCAGGGCAGAAAAGAGTGCTTGTGGTTGCTCACAGACCAGAGCATGAGTCAGGAGAGGAGTAAACCCCTCTCTTTTAATCATCCAACATTGGAGGAACTGAGAATTCACAGGTCCCTAGAGATTTCTCAGAGAATATCTACACAAAATCTCTGAAGCATGGGGTAGTATACTCTCCACTTGATAAAGGGCTCAAAAGTCAAGTAATTGGCTGCAAAATGCCCAAAATGCAGGAAAAAAATAAGACTATAGAAGATTACTTTCTTGGTGAAAATGTATTTTCTTCCATACTTTCAGAGGAGGAAGATGAAAGCATACAACTGAAGAAAGATAGCAAGGTCAAGGCTCCTACATCCAAATCCTCCAGAAATAAAATATGAAGTGGTCTTAGGCCATGGAAGAGCTCTAAAAGGACATTGAAAATCAAGTAGGAGAGGTGGAGGAAAAATTGGAAAGAGAAATGAGAGCAATGCAAGAGAATCATGAAAAATGAATCAACTGCTTGCTAAAGGAGACCCCCAAAAATGCTGAAGAAAATGACACCTTTAAAAATAGGCTAACCCAAATGGCAAAAGAGATCCAAAAAGCCAATGAGGAGAAGAATTCCTTAAAAAGAAGAAATTGGCTAAAACGAAAATGAAGTAGAAAAGCTCACTGAAGAAAACAGTTCATTAAAAATTAGAATGAAGCAGATGGAAGGTAATGACTTTATGAGAAATCAAGAAATTATAAACCAAACCAAAAGAATGAAAAAATAGAAAACAATGCAAAATATCTCACTGGAAAAACAACTGACTTGGAAAATAAATCCAGGAGAGATAATTTAAAAATTATTGGTCTACCTGAAAACCATAATCAAAAAAAAAAAATCTAGACATCATCTTCCAAGAAATTATGAAGGAAAATTGCCCAGATATTCTAGAACTAGAGAGTAAAATAGAAATCAAAAGAATTCACTGATCACCTCCTGAAAGAGATCCCAAAAGGAAAACATCTAGGAATATTGTAGACAAATTTCAGAGTTCCTAGGTCAAGGAATAAATTTTATAAGCAGCTAGAAAGAAGCAATTCAACTACTGTGAAAATACAATCAGGATAAGATGGGTTTGGCAGCTTCTACACTAAAGGACTGAAGTTTTGGAATATAATATTCCAGAGGTCAAAGATGGTAGGATTAAAACCAAGAATTACCTACCCAGCAAAACTGAGTATAATACTTCAGGGGGAAAAATGGAATTTCAATGAAAGAGAGGACTTCCAAGCATTCTTGTTGAAAAGACCAGAGCTGAATAGAAAATTTGACTTTCAAATACAAGAATCAAGAAAAACATGTAAACAGGAAAGAGAAGCCATAAGGAACTCATTAAAGTTGAACTGTTTATATTCCTCCATGGAAAGATAATATTTGTAACTTATGAGATCTATTTCAGTATTAGGGTAGTTAGAGGGAATATATGTGTGTGTGTGTGTGTGTAGATATATGTATGTATATGTGTAGATAGATGCATGTATATGGGTGTATGTGTGTATATGTATATGTGTGTACATATACATATATATGTATGTGTATATATGTGCATGTATCCACATAGAGGACACTTGGCACACCTTAAAGCGCTATATAAATATTAGCACTCATTAATGATTATATTAAGACTGTTCGTAATGTGGATGCTCTGGCCTTACTCTTTCAGGACCAGGTAGGCATTGCCCTCACTCTGGGTTCTAGGGTATCCTGAGAGGTTGAAGTCTCTTATTTTTGCCGTTGCCTCAGTCCCAACTGGTCCCTAACAAATGTGTTTCTCCCATTTGTTAAGGGCTAGTGACTAGTACACCAATTCCACTTAATCAGAACACTGGAATGATTTTACAAAATAATAATAATGATTATTATTGTGGTTGTGGTTGCTGTCATCATTATCTCACTCTTCTCATCACTGTCAATGGGGTTCAAAGAGAGATGGTACTGGAAGAAGTTGCTTTCTAGCTACTATTCCTTTACATTTAATGACTTTAAACTCTTGTGAGGTGGATAAAAATAACTGCTTTCATTGATGAATAAAAGTTCAGTTTTTATTACTGTAAATCCATCCCCTTTATGATCATTGAAAGTGGTCTTAGTATAACTTCAACAGCCAACAACATGGCAGACATACATGGAAGGACAGCATGGAAGACATATCATTCCTCATACTATTCTCAAATGATTTTGATTTCCTCAGCTTGATCTGTAGATTTTGAAAGCTTTTTTTTTGTTGCAGCCTGGAGATTGTGAGCTTGTCATATGAAGAGACACTTACTAGCTGTGTAACCCAGGGCAAGTCATTTAGCCCTGTTTGCCTCAGTTCTCTCATCTGTAAAATGAGCTGGAGAAGGAAATCGCAAATCATCCCAATATCTTTGCCAAGAAAACCTTAAATGGCATCACAAAGAATCCTACATGACTGAAAAATTATTGACTGAGTATAGATAGATCTGGTAAAAACATTATTTTTAAATTCTTATGAATCAACATTATTTAAAGATAATTTCATGTGACAGTTCAGTCCAGTTCCAGTCCAGTCTGTTGGCTGAATTCTCCAGGATATTTTGAGGTCTGTATTTAGAGTATGAAGATTTGTCATCTCTCATTCCATGATAGTGAATTTCTCATATATACTTCTAGTCACCTAGTCCTTCTGTAATTTCTGGTAGTAATATCTTAGTCCTGAATTATCATTACAAATCCTTCCATTTCCTCAACAAAGCCAGATACTTTTTATGTTTTTTGGTTTGTTTGGTTGGTTTTTTTGCCTTGTAGGGTCTTTTGATTTCACTCTGGAATTGCAGTTTTTTCACAAGCTATGTCTGGAGATAAGCCACTTTCTCCTAAATAGAAATAGATATATGTGTGTGTATACATGAGATAGACAGACTGATATATCATGTTTATGTATATGTATATATACACATACATGCACACACATATGTGTGAATACGTATATGTGCATGTGCACACACATGTACATACATACACATGTGTAGACACAGATAGACAGATTATAGTAGCCTTTGCTTAGGATTTCTGATTTTCCAAGAATATATCTGTAGGGTTTTAAATATGATTATCAGGCACGCTAAAAACATCTGTATCTTCTTTCTCCTTTTGGTGTGGATTCACTAATGTTCCTAAAGCTTCCTTAGGGTAACCGTCCTGTATTTTGTTAATATTGTGTGAATTTTGTGACTGTATCTTCCCAATCCATGATGGTCACTTTTATAATTAAGAATGATATTGTTTGTTTAGACGTAGAAGGTCTTCATCGTGTTCTTCCCATTCACCTTTCATTTCAGAATGCCAATAAACTTCTTAATGCACTATTATTATTACTGCTGTTGCTGTTTCTCATTTTAAAACCATATTTTATAGTCAATGGGTAATAAGTGAAGTTCTCTGAAGGTAATAACCAATAGGTGGACAAACCAGAATCAAAAGTCTGGGCAGTCAGAAAGTGAACAAAACAACGATGCTGGAGAAACCCAACAGACAGCAAGCCCAGGGTGGGCAGTTTAGTTAGATGGAGGGTGGCAATGAGACCAGAGGGAGGAAAGAGAAAAGGAGTGTGAGTATTCCAAAAGGGCTGTAGAGAAATATCTGTAGACAAGAAAAGAAGTAGGGTTTGTGTGTGTGTCTGTGTGTGCATGTGTCTGTGTGTGTGTGTGTGTGTGTGTTTCCAGAGGAGGACTATTCAGGGTAGAGACCATAATGTTCATACTCATCTGTCTTTCCCAAATCTGGTTAAAAATGGTGTGTCTCCCATGCTTTTGAAGTGTACAGAGCAAATACAGAACCAGACACTAAAGGAGAATAGTGATCAGCTGAGCCTAGCTCCTTCTGACAAGTTCCTCATATGATGGGCTCAACCCCAGTCCTTCCATCTAAGGGAAGAAAGGCTGAATTTAAATGGGACATTCATATTTGCTCATATGACAGTCACACACCTTCAACAGGCCCCACCTTGGTGTTTTCAAGTCCTCTTATTATTAACTTTCGTTGTTCCCATTGACAGACACCCTCCACTTGCAGCCAGGGCATCCTTTACTATTTTAACCCATTGTCCCTCATACCCCCAGAGGAGAACATGAGGAACATCCCTCCAATAGCAACAAAGAGACCTAGAGAAAACACTCCAACAATTCTCTTGCCTCTGGACAGAGTCTTGACTGAGCCCATCATGGGAGACTTCAAATCTTCCCTGAGGTTCAGAGTCCAGAGCTGTCTATTGAGCAACTGGAACAGTAGATGACTGGTGGGGTGGGGATTAGGTGACAAACTGGACTGGATCCTTTCTTTTATTGTTGGTGTTGCTGCCTGTTTCATCATGGCATGATATATGTAGTAAGGTGACATTCACTCAGCACATGAAGGTTTACAAAGCTCTTTGCAAGCATTATGTCATTAAATCAATATTGCCCTTACCATCATCAAAATCATCATCAATGTCACCACCATCGTCATCATTGTCCTTACCGCTGTCATCATCAATACCACTGCTATGACTACCACTACTATCTTAATTATTCTTACCGTGCTATCATCATTTTCCTTGCCACCATTGTCAATACTGTCCCTGTAACCACCACTGCCATCACTGCTACCCATTGTTAATAGGAATTTAAGTCATACCAACTGAAAAGCAGGTCTACCTCTGCATATAATGCTATAGATCCAAGTATCACAGTTTTAGAAGGGAGACTCTTTAGAAGTCAACTAAACCAATTGAAACATTTTACAAGTGTAGAAACTGATGTATAAAGAGCTTATCCAGAGTAGTAGTAGAGCTGAGATTCATCCCCAGATCCTCTGACCCCAGATCTAGTGATTTTCCCACTTCACCAAAACAGATGCTCTTGGTAACCACAGCTACAAATGAGTTCTCTCTTTTTTGACCTCCCAAAATATTTGGTGAAGATGCCTCCTATGAGACCTGTATTCTATTATAAATTTATTTGAATTCATTGTCCTCCTACTAAGTTATAGGCTCTTTGAAGGCAGGAACTACATCTTAGTTATCCTTTTTGTTTTTGTCAACCCTGACCTCAGAGCTTTACACAGAATAAGCCCTCAGGTATTTGCTGAAACAATGAATGAATAAAAAAATGAATACATGGTCATTTGCTCCCTTTTGATTTCTCCCTGAAAAATAAGAGGGGAGGAGGAGCCTTAGATCTGGGTTAACCATTCAGTGGTTTGAGGAAGTGAAAGCTTGAGGACAAAGTTCTGTGCTGAAGCTTGAGTACATGAACGGAAGGGATAGGATGATAGGTAGATACCTCACAAAAATATGCCATGGAGAAGACACCGATCAAGGCTAATAATAGGATGAGAATGTCTCAGGGGATAATACAGAGATTATAGATGGAGTCATAGAAAGATATCTTAGTGGTCATATATCCAAATAACTTCATTTTGGAAATGAAGAAACTGAAATAGAGATGATTTAAGTGGGTTTCCCAAGGTCACTTAATCATAAGTAGTAGAGCCAAGATTTAAATTTAGGCCCTTTGACTCCTAGTTAAATTTGCCCTTCCTTGTATAGAACTGGGTTCTGCATGGGGTAGGACTAGGGCAGGGGTGGGGTGCAGCAGAATGGAAGGGATCGTGAGAGCACTTGGATATTTCTAGGAGTGAAGAGAACAGTGACCAAAACCCATAGAACTTTTGCTGAAGGGCTGAACTTCATGGCATTTTCCTCACACTTGATTGAAGGACTCTCAATCTTTTAAAAAGTGGTTTTCCAAAAGTACAATCTAGCTCCCTCCCACCCCTGCCCAAAGGAGCAGTCTTCATGTTACCATGATTTAGAACAGTAAAAAGAGCACTGGACTTCGTGTCTGAGGATATGGGTTCTTTTGTCTTCTTCTCTAACTACTCCTGTAATCTTCTACAATACCTCAGTTTCCTCAACTGTAATGATAGATAAGTGGCTGTCCCTTTCAAATGAATGATCCTTGTATTAGCTCACATCCATGCACGAGATGCTGGAGAATGTCAGGAATTGTCTGACACATGCCATGGGTTGGGAAAGACAATTTTCCTCCTAGAGAGCTGGCTCTCATGCTAACAGCTCAGTCCAGGATGCCCTATAAAAGGTGTCCCCTTCCCCGGCTCATCATCCACTTTGGTTCTTCAGCAGAGAGTTCCTGTCCGTGTCTGTGATCAGGGTGAGTGTCTGCATGAGAACCTGGAGGAGGGCTTGGAAAGTGTTGGAGGAGAGGCAAGGAAAGAGCACAAAGCGGGGTAAGAGAAGAATGGGAAGACAGGAAGCAGTAGGGATGAAGGAAGAAGCATAGAGGATCCAGGAAGGAGGAAATAGAGTTACCCTTAGGAGTACAGTAGTTTGTAAGGAATAGAAGCTTGTGCTTTGAATTTGTTCTAGGCTGGTGGAGAACCAGTCTGAATCTTCTCAGGAGACAACTAGGCAAGGGTCTAATCTGGAGGAAGAAAGGATAGCAAATGTCTGAGTTCCTTGAAATTGTCATGAACTGAAACCCAAAGGATGTGATCAGTCAGTCAGTTAGCCAACAGGCATTTATTAAGCACTACTGTGCCAGTGCTGATTCCCTAAAAAGGGGGACAAACAGTCCCTATCTACAAGGAGCTTACATTCCATTGGGAAAGACAATGGGCAAACAACTACATTCATATGAGATCTATGCAGTGTAAATGAGAGGTAATCTCCAAGTGGGATGCACTGGTATCTGGGGGAAGGCTGGGAACGGCTTCTTGCAGAAGATGGGATTTGAGCTCAGTGTTAGAGGGACCAGGGAGAGCTGAGGAAGGAGAGCATTCCATACATGAGGTACAGTCAGGTAAAAGACACAGGGAGCAGGTGGCATGTTATGTATGAGGCCTGGATCACAGAGTATGTGGAGTTCAGTAAAAGGTAGGAAAGCTTTGTTGTGAATGGCTTTATAAACCCAACAAGAGACTTTCTACTTGATCCTAGAGATAACAGGGAGTCATTGAAGTTATCAATGGAATGAGGGTTTATGTAGTCAGAGCTGAGCTTTAGGAAATCATTGTGGCCAGTGAATGAAGGATAGACTGAAAATGCCTAGAGACTTGGATCAGGCAGACCCACTTGGCAGGCTATTGCAATAGTCCAGGCCTGAGGTAATGAGGGCCTGCTCTGAGTGGTGTAAGTGAGAGAAGAGAGACATCAAAAGATGTTCTGAGGTTAGAAATCTGACCATGAATTGGAAATACATGGCGGGGAGGGAGCATGTGAGTGAAAAGTGAAGGACAACGATTAAGTGAGGTTGTAAGCTTGGGGAACTGGAAGGATGGTGGTACCTTGAAAAGTAATAGAGAAGTTTAGGAAAAGGGAGAGTTTTAGGGGAAAGATAATAAATTCTGGTTTAAATGTCTAGGCACATTTTTCCCCCTAGAACATATAAACTACAACTTAACTTTTAAGATTATGTATACTTTACCTGGTTCTAAATTATGCATCATATTTGTGTACATATATAAATATATATGTACATACAACACACACACGTTATACACATGGACATAGACAAAATGTTAGTAATTCCATATATATATATATACATATATATATATATATATATATATATTTAAGATTCCCAAATTCCAATCAACCAGCATTTAGCTGAAAGAAAATAAGTTGTTTTTTTTTTTCTGAATGCTAATGTGTTCTAGATAAATTTTACCAGTACAAGGTAGATTGATTACAAATGAACACAAGTTTTGTATATTTAAAAACAGTTATTTTATTTCAGGGTTACTGAACTCAGCCAGAGATGTCCTGCCAACAAAGCCAACAACAGTGCCAGCCACCTCCCAAATGCCAGACCCCCAAATGTCCTCCCAAGTGTCCCCCCAAGTGCCCTCAGGCCCCCTGCCCTCCTCCAGTCTCTTCCTGCTGTGGGTCCAGCTCTGGAGGATGCTGCAGCTCTGGGGGATGCTGTGGGTCCAGCTCTGGGGGATGCTGCAGCTCTGGCTCTGGAGGAGGTTGCTGCCTCTTTTCCCATCACAGGAGATCCCACAGACGCAGGCACCAGAGGTCTGACTGCTGTGACAGTGGGAGTGGTAGCAGCCAGCAGTCTGGGGGCTGCTGTGGGAGCTCTGGGGGCTGCTGCTGATCTAGTGCCCTAACCTAAGAAAAGCAGAAGATGTTACTGATTCCACTCCTTTTTCTCCTCACTCCTTCACCTCCTGCCTCTTCCCCGGATTTAAACTGTTCAGATCTTCTTAGGGGATGGAGAGAATCAAGGCCTATCACTCCATTTTATTTAAAATTCCCCTATAATTGAACTCCTCCTGTCCCTCATTTGTCCTGAGCAACAATAAAGCTGTTTTGTTCTGTTTTTCTGGTCCCAGCTGTGTTGATTCTCTATTCTCTCTTTATGACTTCCTTCAAAGTTCCCTTCTTGTTAATGAATCCACACACTTTCCTGAGTAATGCGTTCGGGGACTGCCCAGGCAGTGACTCTTGGGGGTAGGGCTGGGAGGCTTCTCTTCACTCAGACCTAAGGAGAGACATAGACCGTCTGTAGAAATCATTTAGTTGGGACAGTCACCATTCTTTAAAGGACAAAAGGTACCCAGGCATGAAACCTGAGGATAGAGAACTGGCTCTGAGTGACTGGGGAGAGGTAAAGGCTCAAGCCCAGTTGAAGAGAAGGGAAGCTGGTCAGGTGTGGGAGCAACCCTCTGATGTGGAACAAAGAGCCCCAAGGGACAGAGCCTGGAGAACTATTGATAGCTTTGATTTCTTCTGAAAACTGCCTCTTCATACTCTTTGACCACTTATTAAGTGGAGAATGGTTCTTACTTTTATAAATTTGATTTAGTTCCCTATGTACTTGAGAAATGAGGCTTTTACTTCATTGTCCATGATACCTTTTAGTAAAATGTAGTTTCCCTGATTATCTTTTAATTAGGCCTCTTTTTGTTTTTGCTTTGTCTGGTATCATGAATGCTACCCCTGCCTTTTTTTATTTTGGATGAAGCATAATATATTCTGCTTCAGCCCCTTACCTTTACTCTCTGTCTTTCTGTTTCAAGAGTGTCTCTTGTAAACAACATATTGTTAGATTCTGATTTTTAATCTCTTCTGCCATCCACTTCTCTTTCATGGGTGAGGTCATCTCATTCACATTCACAGTTATGATTACTGCGTATTTCCATCCTGTTTTCTTCTGTTTATCCTTCTCTTTCTCTTTTTATTCTGTCTCTCCTCAAAAGTGTTTTGCTTCTGACTACTGTGTCCCTTCATCTAGCCTTACTTTAAAAACTCCCCTTCTACCTTCTATCCCCTTCCCCTTCTATTTCCCTATGGAGTTTAATAGATTTCTATACCCAGCTAAGTGTGTATATATATTCTTCCCTCTTTGAACCAATTATGATGAGTGAGGTTCAAGCATTGCTCACCCTCTCCTATAATTTTCTCCTCCACTATACACGTTCTTCTTTGTATACCTCTTTTATGTGAGAATGTATTTCCCATTCTACCTCTCCATTCCCCTTCTAATGAATCCCTCTTTCTCACACCTTCATTTGTTTCTTTTGGGATCATCTCAATATAATTGACTCACACACATGCCCTCTGTCTATGTAGACTCTAACTATCCCAATGATGATAAACTTCTTAAGAGTTACATGTAAGGAGTGTAAACAATTTAACTTTATTGAGTCCATTATGATTACTCTTTCATGTTTACCTTCTTATGTTTCTCTTGAATCTTGTGTTTGAATGTAAAATTTTCTATTCAACTCTGATCTTCTCGTCAGCAATGCTTGAAAGTCCTCTATTTCATTAAATAGCCGTTCCCTGGACCCCAAAGGATTGTACTCAGTTTTTCTGAGTAGGTTATCCTTGGTTGTAATCCTAGCCCCCTTTGTCTTCCAGAGTATTATATTTCAATTCCTTTGCTCCTTTAATATGGAAGCTGTTAAATCTGTGGGATCTTGACTGTGTCTCCACGATATTTGAGTTGTTTCTTTCTGGCTGCTTACAATATTTTCTCCTTGACCTGGGAACTCTGGAATTTGGCTATCATATTCCTGAGAGTTTTCCTTTTGAGATCACTTTCAGGAGGTGATTAGTAGATTCCTTCCATTTGTGTTTTACCTTCTGGATATTGAGGCAGTTTTCCTTTATAATTTCTTGAAATAGGATATCTAAGCTCTTTTTTGATCATGTAATTTCAGGTAATCAAATAATATTTAATATTAACAAATTTAATATTATCAAATTTAATCAAATCATGTTTAAATTATCTCTCCTCAATCTATTTTGCAAGTAAGTTGTCTTTCAGGTAAGACATTTCACATTTTCTACTATTTTTTTTTTCATTCTTTTTTACTTTGTTTTATTGTTTCTTGATGTCACATGGGGTCATTAGCTTCTACTTACCAAATTCTAATTTTTAAGGAGTTACTTTCTTTAGTGAGCTTTTGTATTTCTTTTTCCATTTGTCTAATTCTGATTTTTTTTAATATGTAATTTATTTATTTTCAGTTTTCAACATTTACTTCCACAAGATTCTGAATTGAAAATTTTCTCCCCATTTCTCACCTCCCCCCCCACCCTAGGACAGTGTGCATTCCAACCATCCCTTTCCCCAATCTGCCTTCCCTTCTATCACCCCCCACCTTTTCCCATCAACATCCCCTCTGTTTTCCTGTAGAGAAAGATAGATTTCTATACCACATTGCCACTACAGTTTATTTCCAAGTTGCATGGAAAAAACAGTTTTTAACATTCATTTTTACAGTTTTGAGTTCTACCTTTTCTCCTCCCTCCCCACCCACCTTCACTGAAAAAATAAGCAATTTGATATGGGTCATACATGTGTGGCCATGCAAAACACTTCCATAACAGTCATGTTGTGAAAGACTAACCACATTTCTCTCTATCCTGTTCTGCCCTCCATTTATTCCATTTTCTCTCTTGATCTGTTACCCTACAATAGTGTTTGCTTCTGATTACCCCTTCCCTAATCTTCTGTCCTTTCTATTATCCTCCCTCTCCTATCCCCCTTCCTTCTGCTTTCCAGTAGGGTAAGATAAACTTTCATACCCAATTGAGTGTATATTTTATTCCCTTCTTAAGCCAAATCCAATGAAAGGAAGGCTCCCTTATTCCCTCTCACCTCCCGCCTCTTTTCCTCCATTGTAAGATCTCTTTCTTGTCTCTTCTATGTGAGATGATTTACTACATTCTGCCTCTCCCTTTCTCTTTCTCCCAGTATGTTTCTCTCAACACCTAATTTTATTTTTTTTAGGCATCCTTCCTTCATATTCAGCTCACTCTGTGACCACTGTCTATATGTGTATACATATATACACACATATATATGTATATGTGTGTTTATATATACACATATACACCCACATACATATACATATGGCTATACATGTGTAACACACATATATACACACATACATATATACATATATATACATACATATATCCTCTAACTACCCTAATACTGAGAAAAGTCTCATGAGTTGCAAATATCATCTTTCCATGCAGGAATATAAACAGTTCAACTGAAATGAGTCCCTTATGGCTTTTCTTTCTTGTTGGCCTTTTCATGTTTCTCTTGAGTCGTATTTGAAAAATCTTTTTTTTTTTTTTTTTGCAGAACTTTTTGTGTCTATTTTATCATTAGGCCAATTCTATTATTAAGGTGTTTTTGTTTTTGTATTTTTGTGCCTCTTTTACCATTGCCATTAATTCTATTTTCATAGTTTTATTGCTTCATTCTCATTTATTTTCATAACTTTTCTTCTACCACTTTTATACCTTTCTTTAACTCTTTATTGTAGGGCTCAGGTTCAATTAGCATTTTTCTTTGAGCCTTTCATTTTAGCTGTTTTCACATTGTTATCTTCTTTTGAGCAAAAATAAAAGTATAAATATTTTCCCACCCCCGATGCCTGAGGGCCTAATCATCTTTATTTTACCTGGGCCACTGAAGAGAGTGGATTCATCCTTAAAGAAATTACTACAAAATATTCACCCTCACCTAATTCACTTCTTAGTGTAGCATAGTTAATGAACAAATTGCTATCCCTCTTTTATGGCTTTCTTGTATACCATGGCAACTAAGCAGAACTTTGCTCTTCAGTAGGCATGATGGTCTACAAAATCTATCATTGACTATGTTTCCTAGAACTCTGATGACTTGCTCTCCTGATCTTTTTCAAACCTATCACAACTTATCATGATATTTTTTCACACTGGATTGGGGCAGGGAGTAAATATAAAGTAAGAGACAAGAACAAATAGCCATGTTCAAGGATCACCTGTTGGTGTCCCAGACAAAGAAGCCTCTTTCCACACCCATACAATTACCTTATTCCTTCCCTTTGCATTTGACTATAGTTAGGCAGGAAGGATCATCTGGTTATCTCTTTGTAAGCACTCTCAGTTCATAATGTAGTAGTCACTCAACAGGCTCCTTTTCTTTAAGTGGTTAAGCCAACTGAAAATCAAGTCTATTTGTAGGGATTGCATCAACACATGATAAGTCATCTTGAGAAAGTAACTTACACTTTATCTGCCTCTGTTTATTCAACTGTAAAATGGGGATAATAATGGCAATAATCTCTTAGAATTGTTGTGAGGATCAAATGAGATCATTTGTAAAGTGCTGAGAGTAGTGCTTGCCACATAGCAGTTGCTTGATAAATGTTTATTTTAGAAAAGCATTCTGTGTACGCCTATAAGCACTGGACTTTCAATGTCCAAGCCCAATGACTTATTATAATTACATAATCATGATCTCATAAACTTGATTATTATAAAATAAGCTAATAATTCATAATAATTATTGATTTTAATTTTCCTCATGTATATTATTTTTAGAGCAATTAGGTGGCACAACAAATAGAGTGTCAGGCCTAGAGTCAGGAAAACTAATCTTTCTGAGCTAAAATTTGATCTCAGTCACTGAACTAGCTGTGTGACCATGAGCAAGTCACTTAACCCTGTTTGCCTCAGTTTCCTCATTTGCAAAATGAGCTGGAGAAGGACATGGCAAGCCACTGCATTATCCTTGCCAAGAAAATCCATGTGGGGTCACAAAGAGTCAGATACAACTTAAAAATGACTGAACAACAAAAATTTGAGAGAATCTACTATATGCTCAGCATCGTGCTAAGTAGCTATAATAATCACAAGAATAATAGTTAGGATTTAATAAGGCAAATTTGATCCTCACATTAAACCATTTGACTTGTCTTAGAAAGATTCTAAAGATCACCTGGTAGGATAAGATATCACACACTGAGGTCTTTTCTCAAACTAAACTGCCAAGCCTTCATGCTCTCTCTGGAGAGCACAACTCTGATGGGCTGGTCATGTCATTTAAATGTCAAATGTCCACTTGCCAAAAAGAATATTTCATGGAGAACTCACACAGGGCAAGCTCTCACATGGTGGTCAGAAAAAGCTGCAACAGGACACTCTCAAGCTCTCTCTGAAGAAGTTTAGAATTGATTCAATGACATGGGAAACACTAGTACAGGATGGTCCAGCATGGTGTGCCCTCATCAAAGAAGGTACTGTGCTTTAGGAGTAAATCAGAATTCAGGTAGCTCAAAATGAATGTGAGATATGCAGATCTAGAGAATCCACCCCAAATGTTCACCCAGACTATTTCTGCCTGACCTCTGGTAGAACATTCCAAGCTCATAATGGTCTGATCAGCCACAGTTCGATGCACTATAGCTTGACTCTAATATAGAAATGTCATTTTGGTCCTCTTTGAGAACTAAGGACAACAACCAACCAAACCTATAAGGCATGTGCTATTAAAACTGTCAATTTACAGGAGAAAAAACTGAGGCTGAAAAAGGTAGCACAGTTAATAGGTGTGTGAAGCAAATTTGAACTCAGACCTTTCAAATTCTAAGTCCAAGATTTTGCCCACTGAGCTACCTCACTGCCTAATTGGAGTACATATGACAGTTGCTCACATTTACATGGAGATTTAGCTTTTTCAAAGTCATCTCCCTTCTAAAACTTTCTAAGGTACATAGAACAAATGATCCAATCCATTTTTTGACAGAAAGGGAAATTGAAGTCTGGAGACGTAAGATGACTTACCCATGAATGCAATAGACATGATCTGAGAATCAGTATTTTACACCCAGGTCCCCAGAATCCAAAACAATCACAAATCTAGAACACAAAAATACAGATTTAACCTAAAAGTATCACATCCCCCAAGAGTGGAATTGTAAGCAGAGACTAGATGATCACCAGTCAGGTATGCTAAATTAGGATTTCCTTTTCTATATGAATTAGTCAGGATAGTCACTGGGAACCGTTGGAACTCTAACATTCTGTGATCCCATGGTGCTGTGAAATCAATGCAGAGTGGAGAGAAATATTTCAGTGGAAAATGAAGGTACCTTAGTTATATTCCTGGCCACTAGGGCAGTTTCCTAGTTCTTTGCTCTATGCCCACAGCACTAGTCCTGGTCATGAAGGGCTGCTTAGACAGTGAGAGAGATGAAAGTTATCTCAGAGGTCACCAAATCAAAACATCTCCCTTATAGTCCCTTCTCTCCATGGGGCACCACTAAGACTGCTCTATTAGAATGACACATTAATTCTGTAACTCACAGTGTTATGAGTAGTTAAATTCTTGTCCTTTCCTTTTTTCTTCAGTGCAAGGGATGTGAAGAGGAATGATAATTGTTTGAAAGGTTTTTGTTTAAATCAAAAATTAGAATTAGATCTATTAAAAATGAGTGCCAACTAAAATTTTCTAAAGGAAATGGAGCCACCAACAGAAGGACATCCCCATAACTAGACGGATGACCAGCTCTAGAGAACATGAACAAGGTATCAATAAGGAAGCAAAACTCCTCAGGGAAGCCAATACCAGAGGGATGGGGAGATTTAGTAGATGGAGGAGGAAAGTAAGACCAGGCTGGCACAAGTTAAAAATTCTAATATTCCAAACTCAAGCAGAGAACTCCCTAATAGACAAACAAATTGGTGAGGATTGTCAGATACTGCAGTAGTGCATACACCATTCAGATGGTGTGTTGGAGGCCAGTTCTGGAGGTAAAGGTTCTCCCTCCTGTGTCTCCCCTAAATCCATAGGTTTGGGGGAAGATGGTCTGCCTAGTCATCTCGCCCTTTCTGACTGGGGAATGCTGAGGTAATGGCCCTCTCCCAACCACAGAGTCCTGCACAGAAAGAGGGAGCTGGAAAGGCTGTGTGGATCCTTCACACTAATCTCACATCATCACCACCCTAGCATTTCCATAGTGAGTTAAGGTTTAAAGAATTCTACTTCCATGTCTTATATGATCCTCATTCCTGATACCCCAAAAACCCACAGAAACCACCTCAATCATCCTCTTGCCTCCAACTGACATCATGCACTAAATAACTAGTAACATAACCACTGAACCCTCCCCTCCCCCCAGCTTTAGTCTGTCATGGGGGAGGAGAAGTACAGGCAATCTTAAAGCTTCCCAAAGGGTCCAAGTCATGGACTTTGTATTGAACGTCTAAAATTGCAGTTGACTAGTGGGGTGGGGATGAGGTGACAAGCAGGACTGGATCCTTTCCTGATATCATCATTGCCATTGCTGTCTTCTTCATCATCCTCTTCACCCAGAGGTATCTGGTATTCAAATAGTGCTTTCTTGTTGGCCAGGCAGTTACATCCTGTATCTCATCTGATCCTCATTAACTTTATTGCCATCTACACCATCTCCATTCCTTCAGTCAACAAGAATGCAGGGATATCTACACCTATATATCTCCATGAGTAACTTACTTCAAAGATTAAGAGCAAAGGATCATGAATTTAGAGCCAGAAGAGGCTCAGAAGTCATTGAATCCAATCTCCTCATTTTACAGGTGAATCCATTGAGATTCTGAGCATGGAAATGATTTAAACAAGGTCTCACAGGTAAAAAAATAGAAGATCCTTTCAACAACATCCCCTAACTGTTATCCCCATGCATTTGATACATTGTCATATAACATTAAATATAAAAGCTAAAACTGAATATATTAACATATATCCTGGGTTTTGTGAGGAAGAGACTCTCTTCTTCAAATTCCTTTATATAGGGAAGGAAGGATACATTTGTAATTAAAAACAATATTCTTATATTGTCTTCAGTGCACATAAATGTCAAACTTAGGTTTTTGTGGAGCAAGTTTCCTCAAAATCCATGCCCTCTAATCCTACTCAGACCAACAACAGTCACATATCTATCTTCTAGATATTATCAGCTCAGGCTCTGTCCGTGGGGTTGCCGGATGAGTTGTTTGATTCAAACACCCTGTTTGGGGACCATCTATACACAACATGAGTAAAATCATTAGGAAGGAGTTTGGGATAGGACTTGCAAGTGGGACAAGGAGGTATATGCCAACAGTGAAACAATGCCTCAAGTTCTGAGATTCCTTTCCCACCTTCCTTTACGTAGGATATTCTCCAGTGTGTATAGAGGAAAGAAGATAGCATTCTTTTTATTTACCTTTGACTTGGAGCATGAGTTTTTATGTGGCTGTGCCTCCGAGACAGAAAGAAAGACAGACAGACAAAAACAGAAAAAGACAAAAGAGGATGAGCAAGTAATTGACCTGGGGAATGACTTCATTCTGGGAGAATGAAGCTATTCCAAGATGTTCCAAGGTCACTGTGGTGTAATAACCTAAGATACATTAAGAAATATTTGTCGACGGTTTAGATAGCATTATTTGTGAATTGGGTATCTCTTGATTAGATTATATTTTCTGAATTGAAATCCTACCCCAGAGGCTTTTTAGCTGTGTGACCCTGTACAAGTCACTTAACCTCTTTTAAACTCCATTACCTCAGCTGTATAACTGGAAATCTGAGCACCTATTTCCTGTGATTGTACTCAGGATAAAATGAGATAGTATATATAAACTGCTCACCAAACTTTAATGAGCAAGATGATTTTTACCTTCTTTTAACATTAATATTATTGAAGACAGGAACTGTGTCTCATTCATCTTTCTTCCTCCTCAGAAACTCTTTGCAGAAAATTTACTTATCAGCTAATTGCTGAATGAATGAATGGATGGAAAGAGGAATGAATGGATGGATGGCCACAGACTCCCAACATTTGGTGGCCCTATAAAATTGGATGGAGTAGATTTAGGGAGGGATGCGTCTTAAAGGTGGGATAGGGGAAAGCCAAGTATGAAGGTCTCACTTGAGGTGTGGATGCATGTAGGAGTAAAGCCAAAATGCAGTTACACGATAGAAATACATTAAGGTGAAGTGAAAGATCAAATGAAAAGGTTCACGAAATTATCATAGGTTCATAACACTAATAATGAAAGATCTTGGAGGTCATATATTATATACCGTCCTGCTAGAGATGAGGAATCTTAGCCTGGCAAGTGGTAGTCATATGCCCCACCTCACACAAGCAGACTCAGATTTATGTTCCAAGTCCCATGTCTCCAACTAAAGGCTCTTTTCACTATCTCCTAGGCATCTCCTAGAGGAAAACAGGGCATGAGGCTACATGGAAATTTCTAGAAGCTGATAGAGTCGATCTTTTAGTCAAGAACAAGACTTCATGATTTTTTTTTTTTGGTTGAGGATTCCCAATCTTTTCAAAGAGTATTTCTAATTGATGTGGATCTTCTTCTATTAGAGTAGTTGCCTCCAATATTCTTGGGCAAGGGATAATGAAAAGAGGATTACATTCCAATTGAATTCCATTCAATCCAAATGAAATGGATTTCATTTGAGGGGATAATGATTTAAGCCTTTGCTAATCTACTTACTGATAGCTTGGAGAGTCAGAAGATAACAGCACTTGCCCTAGAGTCATGTAGCTGAGTTCAAATCAAATCTCAGACAGTTACTAGCTGTGAGTAGTGAAATACCCATTTGCTCAGTTTCCACACTTATAAAATGAGCTGGAGAAAGAAATGGCACATTTTTTCAGTATCTTTCACAAGAAAATTGTAAATGGAGTCACAAAGAGTTATAAGTGATGGAAAAGACTCAAAAACCATGGCAAATACACTTCCTACTTCTGTGACTTTCTACAAAGCAGGTGCCAAGTCTCAGGACCTCAGTGCCTTCACCTATAAAATGAGTCAACTAAATGAGATGTTTCCTAGCATCCCTCAACAACTCAGTGATCCATGTGCTGGCACATGTAAATATATGTGAATTTGGAGAATGTCTGGAATTGTCTGACACATGCCCTGGGTTGTGAAAGACTCTCTTCTTTCTAGAGAGCTGGCTCTCATGCTAACAGCTCAGCCTGGGATGCCCTATAAAAGGTGTCCCTGTCCCTGGCTCCTCATCCACTCTGGTTCTTCAGCAGAGAGTTCCTGTCTGAGCTTGTCTTCAAGGTAAGTGTCTGCATGAAAGCCTGAGGAGTTGTTGGGAGGAGGGTGTTGAAAGAGAGGGAAGGAGAGCACAAAGCAGAGGGAAGTAGAAATGAGGAGGAAAGCAGCAGAGGGCATGGAGGAAGATGTATGTATAGAGGACCTGGGGAGGAGGAAGGAGTTAAAATGAGTGAGAAACACAATGGCTAGTGAAGAATAGAAGTTTGTACTTTGGTGTTGGTCTAGACTGATAGAGACTCCACTGGGATGTGACAGAGAACAATCAAAAAGGGCCTGGTATCTATATGAAGATGGTGGGGAGGAACAATGATCTGAGTTTCTGGAAATTCTCATGAACTGGAATTGGAAAAGTGTCCTCAGGATGTCGAGGGAAGTTATCCTCTCTCTTCTCTTGGACACATGCACCACTTTTTTACCCATAAGACAACAGTTTTCCTAGAACTGCAATATGCAACAGGTATACAAACATATAAAATGAATATATGGAGGAAGACAGAGGGAGAAAGAGAAGGAGAGAAAAAGAAAAGTAAGAGAGAGATACAAGCAAGGAGAGACAGAGAGAAATGATGGTAGCCTGAGGTGGTGTGCAGTGCATGTTCCCTCAACCCAAATTCTAACCTCTGTGTAATTGAACAGAGGGATAATTTTGTTGAACCTTTTCTTTCTGGATAATGATATCTTCCAGCCAAAATTCACCATCACATTGTGGATGAGTTCTGGTGAAGAAAGCTCAATTTCATTCATCTGAAAAAGTCCTATATTGTCTTTCAGGTTTCCTGAACCCCCACCAAGATGTCCTGCCAGCAAAGCCAGCAGCAGTGCCAGGCCCCAAAGTGCCCACCTAAATGTCCTCCCAAATGCCAGACCCCCAAATGCCCACCCAAGTGTCCTCCCAAGTGTCCCCCCAAGTGCCCTCAGGCTCCTTGCCCTCCTCCAGTCTCTTCCTGCTGTGGCTCCAGCTCTGGAGGATGCTGCAGCTCTGGGGGATGCTGTGGGTCCAGCTCTGGGGGATGCTGCAGCTCTGGCTCTGGGAGTGGCTGCTGCCTCTTTTCCCATCACAGGAGATCCCACAGATGCAGGCACCACAGGTCTGACTGCTGTGGTAGTGGGAGTGGGCACAGCCAGCAGTCTGGGGGCTGCTGTGGGAGCTCTGGGGGCTGCTGCTGATCTGGTGCCCTAATCCAAGAAGAGCAGAAGAGGCAATTGATGGACCCTGATCCCTTTTCTCCTCAATTCTTAGCCTCCTCCCTCTCTGCCTTGATTTCACCTCTTTTTAGGGGAGGGAGACAGTCAAGGTCTGTCACATCATTCTATTGCACCCCAAATTCAAACCATCCTTCTCTCCCTCATTCATCCCTAGCAACAATAAAAATGCATTTTTCTGCTGATTCCTGCTTCTTATTCACTGTTCTTTCCATTTATAGCTTCCTTCAAGGCTCCCTTCTTGGTAATCATCTAAACTCACCCCCCTAACCCCACTGTACTGCTTCATGCCTTGAGAGACTGAGTGGGCAGTGACTGTTGGTGGGAGGGCTGGGAAACTAGGTAAGGTTCCCTTCCTTCTGACTCAAGGGTATCATAAAGTGTCTAAATAGATATCAGTTAATTGTGACAACCACCACTTTTATGAATGGAAAAATGTGCCAAGGCTTGGATGTCTCTGGATGTGATTTATTGGGGAAAAGACAAAACTCCTGACGGGGGAAAGGAGAGAGATATTCAGGTGAGGGAACAAACTTCTGTTTGGAGCAGAGCCTTCTAAGGGAATTCAGAAGAATCTTGCCCTTTCTGTTAGATCGTTTAAGGTTGGGCTGGTTAAGGAACCCATGATCTACCCTCTTTACCCTTTCCCTCTGTCCACTAGCCCTAGATTTCTGTTTGACCCAGAGCACAAGCAAATCCAATACTGTTCCCCATGCTCAGTTTTTAAGAAGACCCTCTCTTTTTGGCACGGAGTTGCTCCCTTTCATTGGTTACAGCTCCCTAGATCTCAGAACAGCTAAAGCGTTTCCAAGGTCTGACATCATCCTTCCTTAATTTTTTTATTGTTTAATGGAGTTTGCCCAATTGCAGTGCCCAGGACCAACTCCCAGGTCCTGTCTTCTGACTCAACTATCTTCCCTTTCTGGGTACTGGCACATTTTAGGGAATCACTATTGATCTCCTTTTTCCAAGGGTGCTAGATGTAAGTTGCATTTCAGTTGCAGAAACAATACTACCACATAATTCATTAATGATTGAGCTTGGGAACAAAGAAGTCAAAAGAGGCACCTTCTTCTCTTCCTTGCAGATAGGCAAGACTTACTGTGTGGAAAGGGGCATATACCATCAGACTCAGCTGGACTGTTGGTTGATGGTGGAAAGATTTTTTTTTTCATTCTTCATTCTAAGGGATAGCTCAGTGGGTAGGGCACAAGAGATGGATTCATTTGGATATGAAGGTGAAGTGACACAAAATGTACAAAAGTTATGAGTTAATTCTGTATTATCATTTAGACCAGAGCGAGCATGTGGGGATGCTAATCCCAACTCTAAATATATCAGTCAGATTCTAAACAGCAAGGTTTATGTCTGCTACTATGTTTTAGGGGTACGTCCAAGAGAACCCATGTCAGTGTGTTCTTTTTAACATTAAACTTTAGTTACATTGTCTTCTTTATAGCAGTGATATTTTTCAGGGACTACTACCCCAGTATTATTTAATAGATTGATATCAATTAGCTTTTACCTAAAGATTTCTTGAGAAAATAAAGCAAAATCAGAAATATAAGAATTTTCCCTAACCCTAAACCCTGAGGACGCAGTCATCCCTGTAATACCTAGAGCCCTGAAGAGAGTAGATTCAACCATAAAACAATTGCTACAAAGTATTCACTTTATCAAATTTACTTGTTAGTGTAACACAGTTGATAAATGAATTGCTCTCCCTCCCTTATGGCTTCCTTGGATACCCTGGCAAGTTGAGCTGAGGACAACTTTGCTCTTCACCACTCATGGCTGCCTACAACATCTATCAAGGACAATGTCTCCTTGCCCCATCACATGCATCAACTACAATTTGAGACAGTCAATTTGTGATGCCCATGTGTCAGGGTCAGAATCTATGGTTAAACCCTGGTCCCCAGAATTCAAAACCAACACTCAAAGAAAAAGTTTTCACTTAAAAGTATACCACCCTAAAAGGTGGAATTGTATCAAGTATGCTTGAGTAGCAATTACTTTTGTGTATGAATTGACTAGGATATTCACTGGAGCCCCTTGGAAAAATAACATTCTGTGATCCCATGATTCTGTGAAGTCAATGCAGAGTGAAGAATGATATTTTAGTGAAAAATAAAGGAATCTTAGTTGTAGCTTTCAAATCCTGTCCACTGAGGCAGCCAGCTACATGGCTACAGTATTAACCCTGACCACAAAGAGCTTCTTGTGCAGTGAGAGTGTTGGAAGTTGACTCAGAGGTCACCTAATCCAACCCTCTCCCTTACAGCCCCTTTTCTCCATGACACACCACTGAGATAGTTCTGCTAGAATAATATGTCAGTTCTTTAACTCACTCTTTTATTATTGTTTAAAGTGAGATTTTACAATAAAAAAAAATAAAGAACATTATTTTCTTCCCTCTTTTGTTCAATGAGGGGCAGGCGAAAGGACCCGATAATAGTTTCTGAGTTTTTTGTTAATTTAAAAATGAAAATGAAATCTACTAAAAACCAGTAAAAACCAAGGGTTGCTGGAGGAAATGAAAACATCAACACAAGGATATTCCCATGATCAGAGGAAGGACTAATTTTTGAAAAAAGAGAAGAGAAAAACCACAAAGTAACACTCACCAGGGAAGGCAGCACCAGGAGAATGGGGAGGTTTGATAGATGGATGAGGAGAGATCTGGCAGACACAAGAAAGAGAGATCCAACCATCCCAGCCCCTAACACAGAGCATCCCAAGAGACAGGGAAGGAGGTAGGTATGTCAGATAATGCAGGAGAGAATGAGTCATTCACAAGGTGTGCTGGAGGGCAATTCTAAGGCTGAGACTGTAGGATTCTCCACCTCCCCTCCCCCCCATCTATTCACTGAACCTTCAGTTTTGGAGAAAGATGTTCTGGCTGGCTAGATCCCCCTCACCTAAAGGAAGATTGCTGAGGGAAAGGCCTTCTCCCAACCACAGAGCCCTGCACAGAAAGAGGGAGCTGAACAGACTGCATGGTTCCTTCACACTCATCTCACCCCATCATCATCCTCACATTTCTATAGTGAGTTAAGGTCGAAAGCTCTCTACCTCCATGACCTCATATGACCCTCATAACAACTATGTGAGGTAAGTGTCATTGTTCCTGTTTCACAGATGAGGAAACTGAGGCTACGAAAAGAGAGTGACTTACCCAAAGTCATAGAGTAAATGAGCCAGGATTCAGCCTCAGGTCTTCCTGACTCCAAGTTGAACACTCCACATACAATGCCTCTTGTGCTAGATATAATGAGGTCAACCCCTCTCCCTCCAGCAGAGGGAGAAAAGAGACTGACCCTAGCTGTACTGGCTGTATAATATGAAGCTTCCTATTTCCTCCCACGTGGATTTCTCAGCTTCTCCTATTATGGACAAGTGTTTCTATTGGCAGAGCCCAATGCTGCCCCCAAGCCCTTTCCATTCTAGGCCTCCAAGTCTCTATGTAGCCCCTTATCTCTCCTATCCCCAAATAGAAACCTGAGGAACTCCTTCCTCACTCCTGACATCACAAGGACCCACAGAAACCACCTCAACCATCCTCTTGCCTCCAAACTGACAGCATTCACTAAATAACTACTAACAGAACCACTGAACCCTCCCTTCCCCCAGCTTTGGGGGCAGTAGACACAGGGAGTCTTAAAACTTCCCTAAGGTTCCAAGTCATGGACTTTGTACTGACTGTCTAAAATTGTAGCTGACTAGTGGGGTGGGGACGAGGTGACAAGCAGGAGTGGACGCTTTCCTGATATCATCATTGCCATTGCTGTCTTCTTCATCATCCTCTTCACCTAGAGGTATCTGGTGTTTAAATAGTGCTTTATTGTTGGCCAGGCATAGTTACATCCTGTATCTCATCTGATCCTCATCACCTTTACCACCATCTACACCATCCTTATTACTTCAGTTAGCAAGAATGCAAGGATATCTATACCTATGTATCTCCAAGAGTAACTTACTTCAAATAAGAGCAAAGGGTCATGAATTTAGAGCCAGAAGAGAGCTCAGAGATCATTGAATCCAATCTCTGCATCTGATAGGAGAATTCATTGAGATTCTGAGCATGGAAATGATTTAAACAAGGTTTCATGGGTAAAAAAAAATAGAAGTTCCTTTCAGCAACATCCCCTGACTGTTATTCCCATGGATTTTGCTACAATGTCATAAAAAATTAAATATAAATGCAAAAGCCAAACATGTTAACATGTATCCTGGGTTTTGTGAGCAAAACAGGCTCTTCTTCAAGGAATCAGAATGGAAATTCCTTTATATCAGGTCGGGGGGGGGGGGTGCATCAGTTGTAATTAAAAACCATGTTCTTTCATTATTTTCAGTGCAATTAAATAGCAAACTTGGGTTTTTGTGGAGCAGGTTTCTCCAAAATCTTTGCTCTGTAACCCTACTCAGACCAATCACAGTCCCATGTTTGTCCTCTGGATATTATCATCTCAGGCTCTGTCCATGGGGCTGCCAGATGAATTATTTGATTCAAACATCCTGTTTGGGTACCCTCTATACACAACACAAGTAAAATCAACAAGAAACAGTTTGGAATAGAACTTGCAAGTGCGACATGGAGGCATGTGCAAGATTCCTTTCCTACCTTCCTTTAGGTGGAGGGATATTCTTCAAGGGCTGTAGAGGAAAGAGGATAGATAGCATTCTTATTTGCTTTTGACTTAGGGCATGAACTTTTATGTGGCTGTGCCTAAGTGGCAGAAAAGCAGACAGAGAGACAGAGACAAAGACAGAGACAGATAGAGAGGATGAAAAAGTAATTGACCTGGGGCATGACTTCGTGCTGGGAGATGAGGAAACTCCATTCATTCCAAGGTGTTGCAAGGTTTTGGTAGAATCACAGGTGTGTAATAACCTGTGATACAACATTAAGAAATATTTGTCTATGGAATAGGTGGCATGATCACAGTCCTCAGGAGACGTTCATGCAGATAGGGCATAAAGATGACATTGATGGTGATGAAAACCGATACGAGAGTGTTCTAAGAGGAAAGTACAAACCAAGCCAGACCTCATCTGTGCAAATACTCTTGAAGCACCCAGGTGGAAATAATCTCTCACAGTCCTGACACTCTATAGTGTGAAATTTATGATATTGACATTACCTTACACTGAATTACAATTATTTGTGAAGTTGGCATCCCTTGATTAGATTACAGAGGCTGAAAGGAAATCCTGCCCCAGAGGCTCTTTAGTTGTGTGACCATGGGCAAGTCACTTAACCTCTCTCAAACTCTATTTCCTCAGCTGTATATCTGAGAAAATCGAAGCAACTATTTCTCATGATTATACTGAGGATCAAATGAGATAGTACACATGAAAGACTCACCAAACTTTAGTGGGCAAGATAATTTTTACCTTCTATTAGCAGTAGTACTATGGAATATGGGAACTCTCATTCATCTTTCTTCCTCCTCAGAAATTCTTTGAATATATTTAATTATCAGTTAATTGCTCCATGAATGAATGGATGGAACGATGAATGAATGGATGGATGGTCACTTACTCCCTGTCTTTGAGTGATTCTTTGAAAAAAGAGATGGTGCAACTTTAGGGAGGGGTGTGTCTCAGAACTAGGGGAGTGGGGAAATAGGTGTGAAGATCCCACTTGAGGGGTGGATGCATGTAGGAGTAAAGACAAAATGTGGTAACCCCATAGAAATATGTCAACATGAAGCTAAAGACCAAGTGAAATGGTCCAAGAAATTACCAGAAAATCATAGCTCTAAAAATGAAAGATCTCAGAGGTCGTGTATTCTATCCTGTCCTGCTAGAGATAAGGAATCCGTAGCATATCCAGTTCTAGTGACTTGCCCTCCCTCATAGGTAAAAAGAGGCAGATTCAAATTTGTATTGCAGGTCCCATGACTTCAACTGAAAACTCTTTTCACTGTACTACCTGGCATCTCCTAGAGGAGAACAAGGCATGAGGACACATGGAAATTTCTAGGAGCTGATAGAGGCTCCCAGACTAGACTTTATGTTTTATTAGCTAAGGGCTCTCAATCTTCTCAAAGAATATTTCTAACTGCTCTGGACCTCCTCTTACTGGAGAAGTTCCCTCAGATATGCTCTGGCAGGGAATAATGAAAAGAACATTGACTTCATTTGGGGGATCCTGGTTTAAACCTTGCTAATCTACTTACTGAGTAGCTAGGAGGGTCAGCATATAAGAGCACTTTGCCTAAATTCGTTCATGTAGATCTGAGTTCAGATCTGGTCTCAGACACTTACTACCTGTGTGACAAGCATAATACCCCAGTTTGACTCAGTTTCCCCATCTCTAAAATGAGCTGGAGAAAGAAACGGCAAAAGTTTCACCATCTTTCATGAGAAAACCCTAAATGGAGTCACAGAGACTTAAAGACGATTGAAAAGACTGAAAAGCAGTATCAGATACTCTTTCTACATCTGTGATTTTGTGCAAGGCATTTGGGAAATCTCAGTGTCCTCACCTATAAAATGAGTCAATTAAATAAGATCTCTTCTAGTACCCTTCAACACATCAATGATCCATGTGCTGTCACATGTCAATATATGTGAATTTGGAGAATGTCTGGAATTGTCTGACACATGCCCTGGGTTGTGAAAGACTCTCTTCTTTCTAGAGAGCTGGCTCTCATGCTAACAGCTCAGCCTGGGATGCCCTATAAAAGGTGTCCCTGTCCCTGGCTCCTCATCCACTCTGGTTCTTCAGCAGAGAGTTCCTGTCTGAGTCTGTGTTCAGGGTGAGTGTCTGCATGAAAGTCTGAGCAGTTGTTGGGAGGAGGGTGTTGAAAGAGAGGGAAGGAGAGCACAAAGCAGAGGGAAGTAGAAATGAGGAGGAAAGCAGCCGAGGGCATGAAGGAAGATGTATGTATAAAGGACCTGGGGAGGAGGAAGGAGTTAAAAGGAGTGAGAGATACAATGACTAGTAAAGAATAGAAGTTTGTACTTTGGTGTTGGTCTAGACTGATAGAGACTCCATTGGGATGTGACAGAGAACAATCAAAAAGGGCCTGGTGTCTATATGAGGATGGTGGGGTGGAACAATGATCTGAGTTTCTGGAAATTCTCATGAACTGGAATTCAAAATGTGTCCTCAGGATGTTGAGGGAAGTCATCCTTTCTCTTCTCTTGAACATATATATCACTTCTCTTCTCTTGGACACATATATCACTTTTTTACCCATAAAACAATAGTTTTACTAGAACTGCAATATGTTACGGATACACAAACACATATACATGAATATATAGAGGAAGACAGAGGGAGAAAAAGAAGGAGAGAAAAAGAAAAGTAAGAGAGAGATACAAGCAGGGAGAGGCAGAGAGAAATGATGGTAATCTGAGGTGATGTTCAGTGCATGTTCCCTCAACTCAAATTCTAACCTCTGCGTAATTGAACAGAGGGATAATTTTGTTAAACTTTTCTTTCTGGATAATGATATCTTCTAGCCAAAATTCACCATCACATTGTGGATGAGTTCTGGTGAAGAAAACTCGGTTTCATTCATCTGAAAACATCCTATGTTGTCTTGCAGGTTTACTGAACTCCCACCATGATGTCCTGCCAGCAAAGCCAGCAGCAGTGCCAGGCCCCAAAGTGCCCACCTGTTGGGACTGGAAGCTCAAATCCGTGTGGACAGTCTCGGGCGGGTAAAAGTGGGACTTCTAAATCTTAGAGTCTTACGAGGCCCTCCATGAACAGCGGGGGTTCGAGAAGGTCAGACTGAGCTAGCTCGGCTAGCTCGGGTATTTCCGCCTCTCCCCCGGAGATACCTGATGGGTGGAGTCTCCCTGCCCTCGAGGTCGTCCCGGATTGGAGCACACCTAGTTACCTAACAGCATAGTATTGAGATGCAAACTGTGTGGCTGAAGATTAAGTAGGATTGAGGAAGCCTAAAAGCGCTCTTAGCACGTGTGGAGCCAAAGAGAAAAGTAGGGCTCCGCTTCTTTTCTTTCCTCTCTCCCCTCCCCCTCTCTCCCCGCTTGTACTTCTACTTCCATTCCCTTAAGCTTAGCCTTCTTAGGAAATCTCCCCCTCTTCGTCCTAAGAAAGAAGACCCCCTGCACTTGTAACCGAAACCCTGTAATAAAGCTCAACCCCTATTTGACTCTGGAACGTCCTTTCTCTCATATGTGCATCCGGCGTGGCCAGCCGAAGACCTGGACAGGTAAGAAAGACTCGGGTAGCCCAATACAGGCCTCTAGGCTTGGCAGTTGGCGCCCCAACAGGGATTGGGAGCGTAGATAATCCTGGGTGCTTTTGGGGTACACCCGGAAGGGGCTGTGAAAGAAGCGAGTCCCGAATCCTAGATTCGGAAGGAGAGAAAGGGGAGAGAAGCTTCCCAAACCCCTGGGAAAAGGGCAGGGATGAGGAATCAATTGCCAGTAATAAAGCCAGAGGAACAGGAGGTCTGGGCTGAGACACTTCACAGGGAAGGCAGGGAGGCGGGGGTCACAATAGAGTTAAACGACCTCCGAGAATTTTGTAAGGAAGGGCCGGAGAGGCCAGGGCGGGATTGGAAAGAGAGTGGAAGCGGAGAGAGGGGAGGGGAGGACCCAGGCAAGCAGAAAGTTAAGCGGAAAGTTAAGGAGCATAAAGAAAAAATAGGTTCGGAGCTCCATCTAGAGGATGGGAAAGGCGAGGCAGGGGAGAATACGCCGTGCCTTCCCTCCGCGCCTCCTTATAACCTGCTCCATTGGTCAGACAGTTCAGGGCCACAGTCCAGTTTGGAAAAAGGAATAAGAAAGGCTATAGAGAATGGAGAAGATGTAGGGACATTTCCTGTGTTAGAAATAGCGGACCCCAGTGTCCCCGGTGGGGTTCGGAGGAGCCACATACCTATAGAGTGGAAGAGAGTGGCGACTCTTAAAGAGGCTTGTACCAAGCATGGCCCTAATTCACCCTTTGTCATAGCCATGCTTGAAACTCTCTGTGGTCAGTTCGTTCTGACTCCTAATGACTGGAAGAGCTTAGCCAGAGCCTGCCTTACCCCTGGGCAGAATGTGATTTGGGTATCAGAATTTTCTCAGAGGCTAAAGAGCACTACCGGTGGGCTAGGGGCTCAGGCCCCCCAGGCTTATCAGCAATTTACAGGAACAGGGCAGTTTGAGGCTACAGGAAATCAATTACAGTACTCAGCCTCCGATTATGTCTTGATTGCCGGAATGGCTTTCAGCCGCCTCGGGATGAGGTTATCAAATTTTTAGTAAGGGCCATTGCAGTTGCACTGGAGTCCCCACCCTTGAATTGGAAGTCAGACACCCCGATTTGGGTGGAGCAATGGTCTCTGACTTCAGAAAAACTCCAGGCATTACAACTATTGTTTAAGGAGCAATTAGCACCCTGGAATGCTCCTGTGTTTGTTATAAAGAAAAAATCTGGGAAAGTCAGGTTCCTTACAGATGTTAATGAAGCATTTGTAAGCACCTGGCAGCAGCTATACCTAAGTAAAGAGCCACTATGCATTCTTATCATCTTTACCTTAAAGGCGATCCTCGCTAAACAAAGAAGGGGAAAAGGTCGCCTAATACAATCAGAGCTAAGATTAAGAGGCCTAATACAATCAGAGATAAGATCAAGAGGCCTAATACAATCAGAGCCTGATACAGCTGTCTCAAGGAGCGCACATACTACTCCAGCTATGAGACATTTTAAGATACTAATAGGGGGTCGAGGGTATGTTTGTGTCTCCACAGGAAAAGGTGATGCGTGGATTCCCATTAGAAGGATCCGTAGGTGGGAACCGAGGTCGGAGACGACGGAGACGCAGGAGGCGGAGACCCTGGAGAGCCCAGAGACCCCGGAGAAGGATCATACACCACCTGAGCCTGCTGCTGACAGCTTTAACCTTGCTGCCCAGAGAGGAAGCAGCCCTCATCACAACCGCAGACACTGCTGCTGACAGTTTCCCATCTAGGCATCCTTTTTTCGCCAGCTGAATGAGGACTTTGATATCACAAACCCAGGACACTTGGGTGGGGAGGAGGTGACCAATTTTCCACCTGTATAGATCCATTTGCAAGATTAAGGGAGTGGTGATGTGTAAGGCGCCTACACCAGCTGCTTCTCTTAAAATATGCTTTGGGATTTTAGTTGATTGCACTTCCCCTGTTGTAACTCAGCCATTTAGTTTCATCTTTGTTTTATTTGATGCCTCCCTTTGTCAGTTGTGCTAGCTGCAGATTTCTGTGTGAATGAAGTCTTGTTGTAAGGTACTCATATGCTAAAGGCCTTCCTAATCCACTCAGCCTCCAGCCACTGTTTGCTCTAGAGCCAGGTGCGCTCCGCGCATAACAAAGAAGGGGATATGTTGGGACTGGAAGCTCAAATCCGTGTGGACAGTCTCGGGCGGGTAAAAGTGGGACTTCTAAATCTTAGAGTCTTACGAGGCCCTCCATGAACAGCGGGGGTTCGAGAAGGTCAGACTGAGCTAGCTCGGCTAGCTCGGGTATTTCCGCCTCTCCCCCGGAGATACCTGATGGGTGGAGTCTCCCTGCCCTCGAGGTCGTCCCGGATTGGAGCACACCTAGTTACCTAACAGCATAGTATTGAGATGCAAACTGTGTGGCTGAAGATTAAGTAGGATTGAGGAAGCCTAAAAGCGCTCTTAGCACGTGTGGAGCCAAAGAGAAAAGTAGGGCTCCGCTTCTTTTCTTTCCTCTCTCCCCTCCCCCTCTCTCCCCGCTTGTACTTCTACTTCCATTCCCTTAAGCTTAGCCTTCTTAGGAAATCTCCCCCTCTTCGTCCTAAGAAAGAAGACCCCCTGCACTTGTAACCGAAACCCTGTAATAAAGCTCAACCCCTGTTTGACTCTGGAACGTCCTTTCTCTCATATGTGCATCCGGCGTGGCCAGCCGAAGACCTGGACAGGTAAGAAAGACTCGGGTAGCCCAATACAGGCCTCTAGGCTTGCCACCCACCTAAATGTCCTCCCAAATGCCAGACCCCCAAATGCCCACCCAAGTGTCCTCCCAAATGTCCCCCCAAGTGCCCTCAAGCTCCTTGCCCTCCTCCCATCTCTTCCTGCTGTGGCTCTAGCTCTGGAGGATGCTGCAGCTCTGGGGGATGCTGCAGCTCTGGCTCTGGAGGTGGCTGCTGCCTCTTTTCCCATCATAGGAGATCCCACAGATGCAGGCACCAGAGGTCTGACTGCTGTGATAGTGGTCATAGGAACAGCCAGCAGTCTGGGGGCTGCTGTGGGAGCTCTGGGGGCTGCTGCTGATCTGGTGCCCTAATCCAAGAAGAGCAGAAGAGGCAATTGATGGACCCTGATCCCTTTTCTCCTCAATTCTTAGCCTCCTCCCTCTCTGCCTTGATTTCACCTCTTTTTAGGGGAGGGAGACAGTCAAGGTCTGTCACATCATTTTATTGAACCCCAAATTCAAACCATCCTTCTCTCCCTCATTCATCCCTAGCAACAATAAAAATGTATTTTTCTGCTGATTCCTGCCTCCTATTCACTGTTCTTTCCATTTATAGCTTCCTTCAAGGCTCCCTTCCTGGTAATGACCTAAACCCAGCCCCCCACCCTCACTGTACTGCTTCATGCCTTGAGAGACTGAGTGGGCAGTGACTGTTGGTGGGAGGGCTGGGAACCTAGGTAAGGTTCCCTTCATTCTGACTCAAGGGTACCATAAAGTGTCTAAATAGATATCAGTTAATTGTGACAACCACCAGTTTCCTGAATGGAAAAATGTGCCAAGGCTCAGATGTCTCTGGATCTGATTTACTGGGGAAAAGATGAGGCTCCTGACAGGGGGAAAAGAAGAGAGACTATTCAGGTGAGGGAAAAACCTTCTGTTTGGAGCAGAGCCTTCTAAGGGAATTCACGAGAATCTTGCCCTTTCTGTTAGATTGTTTAAGGTTGGGCTGGCTAAAGAATCCATGATCTACCCCTATTTACGCTTTCCCCCTGTCCACTAGCCCTGGATTTCTGTTTGACCCAGAGCACAGGCATATCCAATACTGTCCCCCATGCTCAGTTTTTAGGAAAGCCCTCTCTCTGGCACTGAGTTGCTCTCTTCCATTGGTTATAGCCCCCAAATTTCAGAAAAGCTGAAGTGTTTCCAAGGTCTGACATCATCCTTCTTTGACTCTTTTTTTTCTTTTAATGGAGTTTGCCCAATTCCAGTGCCCAGGACCAACTCCCAGGTCCCGTCGTCTGACTTAACTATCCTCCCTTTTTGGGTATGGCCACATTTTTGGGGATCTCTATTGACTTCGCTTTTCTCAATTCTCCATTTTCCAGGGGTGCTAGATGTAAGTTGTATTTCAGTTGCAGAAACAATACTACCAGATAATTCATTAATGACTGAGGTTGGTAACAAAGAAGTGGGGGGGGAAATGTATGTTCTTCTGTTCCTTGCAGATATGATTTGCAGCATGGAAAGGAGAATATACTGTTAGACTCAGCTGGCCTGTTGATTGATTTTCTAAAGATTCCTTTTTTTATTCCTTTTTCTAAGGGATATCTCAGTGGGAAGGGCAGAAGGGATGTATTCATTTGCATATGAAGGTGAAGTCAAACCAAATGTACCAAAATTATGAGTTAATTATTTATTATCATGTAGCCCAGAGTGGGCATGTGCGGATCCTCTTCTCAACTCTCACTCTATGAGTCAGATTCTACAGAGCAAGGTTTTACATCCCCTGTTGCCTTTCAGGGGAGAAACCTTGAACCCATATCTATGTGTTCTCCTTAATATCAATATTTAGTTACATTATGTTTCTTATATCAGTGATCCTTTTCTGGGACTGCTACCACAATATTATTTAATAGATTAATATCAATTAGCTTTTACCCAAGGATTTCTTGAGAAAATGAAGCCAGATCAGAAGTTGAAGAATTTTCCCCAAACCTAAACCCTGAGGAGTCATCCCTGTAGAACTTGGAGCCCTGAAGACTCAACCATAAAGCAGTTGATACAAAGTACTCACTTTTCAAATTCACTTGTTAGTGTAGCACAGTTGAAGAATGAATTGCTCTTCCTCCCTTATGACTTCCTTGGCTACTTAGGCCGGCTCAGCTGAGCAGAATTTTGCTCTTCACTATTCATCGCTGTCTACAAGATCTGTCATGGACTGTGTCTCCTTTTCTCCATCCCACTAGTCAATTACGATGTCAAACAGTCAATTTCTGATGCCCAAGTGTCAGAGTCAGAATCTATAGTTAAACTCTAGTCCTCCAAATTCAAAACCAGCACCCAAAGAAAAAGTTTTCATTTAAAAATATCCCATCCTAAAAGGTAGAATTGTATCAATATGCTAGAGTAGTGATTGTTTTTCTGTATGATTTAGCTAGCATATTCACTGGAGCCCCTTGAAAAAATAACTTTCTGTGATCCCATGATTCTGTGAAGTCAATGCAGAGTGAAGGAAATATTTTGGTGGAAAATGAAGGTATCTTAGTTGTACCCTTCAAATCTTGGTCACAAAGGCAGCCAGCTACTTGTTTTCTACATATCTAAAGCATTAGCCCTGACTACAAAGGGCTTCTTGAGCAGTGAGAGTGCTGGAAGCTTACTCAGAAATCACCTAATACAACCCTCTCCCTTACAGACCCTTCTCTCCATGGGACACCACTGAGATAGCTCTACTAAAATGACACATTAATTCTTTAACTCATTCTTTTATTATTATGTATTATATATAATAATAATTATATATAATAATAAAATATAATATAATAATATATAATATATTATAATAATATAATAATACATTATATATAATAATATATAATTATTATAATTAATAAGAAACAATATATGATCATAATTATATATAATAAAATATATAATAATATATTGTATATTATAATAATATATTATACATAATTATTATAATTAATAAGAAACAATGAACATTCTTTTTCTCTCTTTTGTTCAGTGAGGGGGAGGCAGAAGGAGCAGATAATATTTTGTGATTTTTGTGTTAATTTAAAAGTGAAATCTACTAAAAACAAGTAAAAAAACAAGTAAAAAAAGGTTGCTAGAGGAAGTGGAGACACCAACAGAAGGACATCCCGATGACCAGAGAGATGACTGGTTCTATAGAGTAGAGAAGACAAAAACAAAGAGGTAACACTCACCAGGGAAGACAACACCAAGTGGGTAGGGAGATTTGATAGGTGGACGAGGAGAGATCTGGCAGACGCAAGAAAGAGAGATACAACCATCCCAACCCCTAAGCAGAGAACATCCCAAAAGACAAGGAAGGAGGTGGGTATTGTCAGATACTGCAGCAGAGCACAAGTCATTCAGACTGTGTGCTGGAGGGCAACTCTAGGATTAGACTATAGGATTCTCCCACCCATATCTCCACTGATCCCACAGTTTTGGGGAAAGATGCTCTGGCTGGCCAGTTCCCCCTCCAGAAGAATGCTGAGGGAGAGACATAAATAAGGAAATTGAGGCTAAGAAAAGACAGTGACTTACTCAAAGTCACAGAGTGAGTGAGACACGATTCAGTCTCAGGTCTTCCTGACTCCAAGTTCAGCACTCTACCCACAATGCCTCTTGTGCTAGATATGATGGTGTCAACCCTTCTCCCTCCAACAGAGGGAGAAAAGAGATTGTTCCTAGTTGTACTGGTTGTATCTGCAACTGCTGCTTCATCCCCTGCGTATCAGCACAGGACTTTGAAGCATATAGTTAAATGGTATGGGTGATGTCTGTTGATTCATGGGTAAGTTGAATTTCAGTGAGGTAAAGTTGCACAAAGTCGTCAGCCTCATTCTCTCCTCTGGAGTTATCATGGTGCAGTGGCAGGACAGAGTCAAGACAGCTGGCGAAGACTCGGGATGCAGTGGATGACATTGGAGTCTTTGGTGTCTAACCAAGCTCTAAACACTCCACATTGCCTGCTTCATCTGCCTTCATGACTTTTGGAACAAATTGTTCTCATCCTCCCATTCTACCAGAGGAAGTCTTCACATGCTTGAGGTAGATACCCCCCCTAAGTTACCAATGGGTTTGAGACCCCTGGGATACTCTCAGCCTGGTCTGGCCCCTGACAAAATGGTTTACTTCAGTGTGGCTGCTGCGCATGTGACAGCTTCTTGGAGCCACACATAAGAATTAGGTGGAACAGGTGGACACCAAGGATGGGAAGAACATCGAAAAAGGCTCGGCAGCCATCACACCAAAGGTACTCGTCCTGCCTGAACACACTCTACAACCCAAATATTCACATGGACTATCTGTGCCCAGCCTGGGGTAGAGCATTCCGAGCTTGTATTGATCTAATCAGCCACAGTCAGGCACACTGAAATTTCACTTTGTCATGGTGATGTCATTTTGGCCCTCTTTGAGAATGAAGGACAACCACCAACCACTCAATTGGCTGTATAATCTAAAGCTTTTTATGTCCTCCCACATGGGTTTATCTACCTCTCCTATTATTTACAAGTGATAGAGTCCAATGCCTGCCCCCAAGCCCCTTCCATTCTGGGCCTCCAAGCCTCTATGAAGCCCCTTATCTCTCCTATCCTCAAATAGGAACCTGAGGAACTCCTTATTCACTCCAGACATCCCAAGGAACCACAGAAGCCACCTCAACCATCTTCTTGCCTCCACACTTTATCATACACTAAATAACTACTAACATAACCACTGAACCCTCCCTTCCCCCCAGCTTTAGTCTATCATGGGGGAGGAGAAGTATAGGCAGTCTTAAAATTTCCCTAAGGTTCCAAGTCATGGACTTTGTATTGAGTGTCTCAAATTGTAGTTGACTAGTGGGGTAGGGATGAGGTGACAAGCAGTAGTAGATACTTTCCTATTATCATCATTGTCACTGCTGTCTTCTTCATCATCATCTTCACCTAGAGGTATCTGGTATTCAAATAGAGCTTTCTTGTTGGCCAGGCAGTTACACCCTGTATCTCATCTGGTCTTCTACACCTTTACTGCCATCTACACCATCTCCATTCCTTAAGACAGCAAGAATGCAGGGATATCTACACCTAAGTATCTCCAAGAGTAACTTACTTCAAAGAATAAGAGCAAAGGATCATGAATTTCGAGCCAGAAGGGGCTCAGAAGTCATTGAATCCAATCTCCTCATTTAACAGGTGAATCCATTAAGATTCCGTGCACAGAAGTAATTTAAACAAGGTTTCACAGGTAAAAAAATAGATCATTTCAACATCGTCTGACTGTTATCCCCATGGATTTTGCTACAGTATCATATAACATTAAATATAAAAGCAAAAACCCAATATGTTAACATGTATCCAGGGTTTTGTCAGCAAGACAGGCTCTTCTTCAAGGAATCAAAATGTAAATTTCTTTATTTGGAGGGGGGTGGGGGTGACACATTTGTAATTAAAAACAATGTTCTTTCATTATCTTCAGTGCACATGAATAGCAAACTTAGGTTTTTGTGGAGCAGGTTTTCTCACAATCCATGACGTATAACCCTGCTCAGACCAATCACAGTCCAATATCTATCCTCTAGATATTATCAGCACAGGCTCTGTCCATGGGACTACCAGATGAGTTGTTTGATTCAAACATCCTATTTGGGGAACATCTGTATATAATATGAGTAAAATCAACAAGAAACAGTTTGGGACAGGGCTTGCAAGTGGGACATGGAGGCTTATGCCACCAGTGAAACAGTGCCTCGTGTCCTGGGATTCCTTTACCACCTTCCTTTAGGTGGAAGGATATTCTCCAAGTCATGTAGAGGAAAGAGGATAGCTAGCATTCTTATTTACTTTTGACTTGGAGCATGAGTTTTTTAAGTGACTGTGCCTAAGAGACAGAAAGAGAGACAGAGAGATAAAGACAGAAAAAGAGAGAATGAACAAACGATTGACTTGGGGAATGACTTCATTCTGGGAGAGGAGGAAGCTTGATCTATTTCAAGGTCTTGGCAGGATCACAGAGGTGAAATAACCTAAAAAAACTAAGAAATATTTATCAGTGATATAGATAGCATGTCCTTAGGAGACATTCATGCAGATAAAGCATAAAGATGACATGGTTGTGGATGAAATCAGATACTAAGAGTAAAGTACAAAAAAATTTCCATCCTGCTTCCATCAAGCAGGACCTCATCTCTTCAAATACTCCCAAAGACCCAAGGTAAAAATAATCTCTCACTGCTCTGACATCCAACAGTATGGAATTTATGATATTTACATTATTTTACTCTAAATTAAGGTTATTTGTGAATTGTATATCCCTTGATTAGATTACAGATACTGAATTGAAATCCTGCCCCAGAGACTTTCTGACTGTGTGACCCTGGACAAGTAACTTAACCTCTCTCAAACTCCATTTCCTCAGCTGTGTAACTGGGAAAATCAGAGCACCAATTTCCCATAATTGTACTGAGGATCAAATGAGATAGGATACATAAAGTGCTCACCAAATTTTAGTGGGCAAGATGATTTTTACATTCTCTTAGCAGTAATATTATGGAATGCAAGAACTATGTCTCATTCAACTTTCTTCCTCTTCAGAAACTCTTTGCAGATAATTTAGTTATCAACCAATTGCTGAATGAAATGAACGGATGGTCACTTACTCCCACCTTCAGGTGGCCCTATAAAAAAAGGCATGGTGAAACTCTAGGGAGTAGTGTGTCCTAAAGGGGAGCAAGGAAGCAGGTATGAAGGTCCCACTTGAAGGGTGGATGCATGCAGGAGTAGAGACAAAATGTGGCGACCCCATAGAAATAAGTCAGTGTGAAACTAAAGACCAAGTGAAATGGCCCAAGAAATTATCATAGGATCATAGCTCTAAAAATCAAAGATCTCAGAGGTCATATATTCCATCCTGTCCTGTTAGAGATAAGGAATCCATAGCCTGCCCAGTTGCAGTTATTTGCTCTCTGTTGCAGGTAAAAAGAGGCAGATTCAGATTTATATTCCAGGTTCCATGACTCGAACCAACTGTACTACCTGGCATCTCCTAAAGGAGAAGAGGGCATGAGGCCACATGAAAGTTTCTAGGAGCTGATAGAGGCCCCCAGATTTTTTAACCAATTATTAGACTTTATAGTTTTTAGGTGAGAGCTCCCAATCTTCTCAAAGAATATTTCTAACTGCTCTGTATCTCCTCTTACTGGAGAAGTTCTTTCAGATATGCTTTGCCAGGGAATAACGAAAAGAATACAGACTTCATTTGGTGGATCATGGTTTAAACCTTTGCTAATCTACCTACTGAGCAGCTAGAAGGGTCAGCAGATACGGGCACTTGCCCTAGAGTCATGTAGATCTGAGTTCAAATCTGATCTCAGACACTTACTAGTTGTGTGACAATTCAAATAGTACTGTCTTCTTCAGTTTCCTGATCTGTAAAATGAACTGGAGAAAGAAATGGCCAAAAGTTTCAGTATTTTTCACAAGAAAATCCTAAATGTAGTCACAGACACTTATACACAACTGAAAAGACTGAAAAGCAGTATCAAATATACTTCCTACTTCTATGAATTTGTACAAGGCATGTGGGAAGTCTCAGGGCTTCAGTGTCTTCACCTATAAATGAGTCAATTAAAGAAGGTCTCTTCTAGCATCCTTCAACACATCAATGATCCATGTGCTGTCACATGTCAATATATGTCAGATTAGAGAATGCCTGGAATTGTCTGACACATACCCGGAGTTGTGAAAGACTCTCTTATTTCTAAAGAGCTGGGTCTCATGCTAACAGCTCAGCCTATGATGCCCTATAAAAGGTGTCCCTGTCCCTGGATCCTCATCTACTCTGATCCTTCAGCAGAGAGTTCCTGTCTGAGTCTGTGTTCAGGGTGAGTGTCTGCATGAAAGTCTGAGCAGTTTTTGGGAGGAGGGTGTTATAAGAGATGGAAGGAGAGCACAAAGCAAAGAGAAGGAATGAGGAGGAAAATGACAGAGGGAATGAAGGAAGGTGTATGCATAGAAGAAGTGGGTGGGGCAAAGAATTAAAATGAGTGAGAAGTACAATGGCTGGTGACGAATTGAAGCTTCTACTTTGCCTTTGGTCTAGACTGATAGAAACTCCATTGGGATGTACCCAGAAAAAAATCAGAAAGGCTCTGGTGTCTATATGAGGGTGGTGGGGAGGAAGAGCAATGATCTAAGTTTCTGGCAACTTTCATGAACTGGAATCAAAATGTGGCCTCAGGATTTGGAGGGAAGTCATCCTCTCTTTTCTCCTGGACACACATACCACTTCTTTACACATAAGACAATAATTTTCCTAGATTTACAATTCACAGTAGGTATATATAAAAATAGATAGGTAGATAGATAGATAGATAGATAGGTATAGATACATGAATAGAGATAGAGAGAAGGGGAAGAGACAGAGAGAAAAAGAAAAATAAGACACAGAGAGACAAACAGAGAAAGAAAGAGAGCAAATGATGGCAATCTGAGTTGATATGAAATGCATGTTCCCTCAACTCAAAGTTCTAATCTCCATACATTTGAAAAGAAGAAAAATTTTGTTGAGACTTTTCTTTCTGGAAACTGTTGTCTTCTAGAAACAATTCACCATCACGTTATGGACCAATTCTGGTGAAGAAAACTTTCAAGGCTCTATTTCATTCATCTGAAAAAATCTTATATTGTCTTGCAGGTTCACTGAACTTCCACCAAGATGTCCGGCCACCAAAAACAGCAGCAGTGCCAGGCCCCTAAGTGTCCACCTAAATGTCCTCCCAAGTGCCAGACCCCCAAATGCCCACCCAAGTGTCCCCCCAAGTGCCCTCAGGTCCCCTGCCCTCCTCCAGTCTCTTCCTGCTGTGGCTCTAGCTCTGGAGGATGCTGCAGCTCTGGGGGATGCTGTGGGTCCAGCTCTGGGGGATGCTGTGGGTCCAGCTCTGGAGGATGCTGCAGCTCTGGCTGTGGGGGTGGCTGCTGCCTCTTTTCCCATCACAGGAGATCCCACAGACGCAGGCACCAGAGGTCTGGCTGCTGTGATAGTGGTAGTGGGCACAGCCAGCAGTCTGGGGGCTGCTGTGGCAGCTCTGGGGGTTGCTGCTGATCTGGTACTCTAACCTAAGAAAAACAGAAGAGGCAGTTGAATGCCCTGCATCCTCCCCTCCCCTTAGCTTCTCCCTCCCTGCCTTGATTTGACCTGTTCTTAGGGGATGGAGACAATCAACACCTGTCACATCATTTGACCTCAACCCACCCCCGAAATCAAACCATCCTTCTCTTCCTCATTTGTCTCAAGCAATAATAAAGATTTATTTTTTCTATTCATACCTGCTTCATTTCTTTCCCTTTAAAACTGTCCTCAAGGCTCCCTTCTTAGTAACAGCCCCACATACTCCACTGATTTAGGCCTTGAGGGAGTGCCCAGGTAGTGGCTGTTGGTGGTAGGGCTGGGAGATCATATAAAATTCCCTTCATTCTGACTCAAGGGGACCCATAGAGTATCTGTGTAGAAATGAGTTAATTGTGACAACCACCTTTTCCTGAAGGGAAAAAATGTGCCAAGGCTTAAATATCTCTGGATCTAATTTACTGGGGAAAGGCCAAGGCTCTAATCCAGGGGAAAAGAGATTGACTAATGAGTTGGGGAAAGAACCTTTTATTTGTAGCAAAACCTTGTAAGAGAATTCAGGAGACTCTAACGCTTTCTGGTAGAACATTCAAGGTAGGGCGGGCTAAAGTACCTACCGTTTCCCTCTCTGCACTAGTCTTGGCTGTCTGTTTGACCCAGAGCCTAGGCATTTCCAGATCTGTCCCCCATGCTCAGCTTTTGGAAAAGCCCTCTCTCTTTGGCACTAGGTTGCCATCTTCCATTGGCTACAGCCCCCAAGTCTCTGAAAAGTTGTAGTGTTTCCAAGGTCTGACATCATCCTTCTTTGTCTCTTTTTCCTTTTATGGAGTTCTTCCAATTCCATTGCCCAGAACCAGCTCCTAGGTCCTGTTTTCTGACTCAACTATCCTCCCCTTCTGGGTATTGTCACATGTTTTCTGGACCTCTATTGGCCTCTCTTTTCCCAAAATCTTCTTTTTTCAGGGGTCCTATGTATAAGATGTATTTCAGTTGCAAGTAATTCATTAATTACTGATCTTGGTAATAAAGAAGTGAAAAACTTCCATCTTCTTCCCTTCCTTGCAGGTATAGAAGACTTTGGAAGTGGAAAGGGGCATATACTGTCAGACTCAGCTGGACTGTTGTTTGATTTTGGAAATATTCTTTTTATTTCATTCCCTGTTATAAAGGATAGTTCAGTGAGTAGGGCACAAGGGATGGATTCATTTGGATATGAAGGTGAAGTCAAACAATATGTATCAAAGTTATGAGTTAAGTTCTTATTATCACGTAGCCCAGAGTGAGGACGTGGCCTGTTTTCAAGTCTCACTCTTTTTGATGTGTCAGGTTCTACAGAACAAGGTTTTATCTCCCCTACTGTGTTCTAACGATGCCTCCAAGAGAACCCATATCCGTGTGTTCTCTTTAATATCAATGCTTAGTTACATTATCTTAATTATATCAGTGATATGTTCCAGAGATTAATACCACAGTATTATCTAATAAATTAACATCAATTATCTAATAAATTAACACCAAGGATTTCTTGAGAAAATATAACAACATCAGAAGTATAAAAATTTTCCCCAACCATAAGCCCTGGGGAAACACTCATCCCTGTAAAACCTGGAGCCTGAAGAGAGTAGACTTAACCATAAAGCAGTTGCTACTTTATCAAATTCACTTGTTAGTGTGGCACAGTTGAGGAACGAATTGCCCTCCCACCCTTATGGCTTCCTTGGATACCCTGGCAAGCTGAGCTGAACAGGACTTTGTTCTTCACTACTTAAGCATGTCTACAACATCTATCATGGACTATGTCTCCTTAACCCCACCACACTAGTCAACTACAATTTTAGACAGTCAATTTCTGCTGCCCAAGTGTCACGATCAGAATCTATCATTAAACCCAGGTACCCAAATTCAAAACTAGCCCCCAAAGAAAACGTTTCACTTAAAAGTATCCCATCCTAAAAGGTGGAATTGTATCAAGTATCCTAGAGTAGCTATTGCTTTTCTGTATGAATTGACAAGGATCTTCACTGGAGCCAGTTGAAACAGTAAACTTTTGTGATCTCATGATTCTGTGAAGTCAATGCAAAGTGTAGAGAAATATTTTGGTGAAAAATGAAGAAATCTTAGTTGCACCCTTCAAATTCTGGCCACTGAGGCAACCCTCTAGTTTTTTTCTACATGTCTACATCTTTAGCCCTGACCACAAAGGGCTCCCCTCTCTCTTACAGTACCTTGTGTTCATCCTTTGCTATGGTGACAGCATAGCACACTGAGAGGAGCAAGTCTTATGCCTGACCAGCAGGCTGCTTGTCCTCCTGTGGAGTTCCCGAGTAAAAGAATGAGGCAGAAGAGCGGGTCATGAAGCAACTCCGATTTATTCAAGCAAGCACTCTGGTTATATAGTCTCTGCCAGTAAGCCCAACGAACCATGGTAACACACACAAACAAACCCGAAACTATAGTAACGAACACAAGCTGGAACTATAGTAACAAACACAAACCAGGGGTGGAGCCGTCCCTTCCAGCGCCATCTTGTTCACCCTTCCCTGCTCCGGACTCAGTTTACCTGATGTCCATCAGTGAGGCATCCCAGATGGCGTGGCAGTCAGCGCCCCTTACAACTCCCCCTTTTTGTTTTAGACCCAGCGATCTTCACAGGTTTATACATCTCTCATCGTGAATTGATTTTCAGTAAGTGTCCACATTGCATCTTTTACAGTTCGTAGGGCACATTTGAGACATGCTGGTATAAGGCATATAACAATCAAAAGAACAATACCTCCTGACAACAAAGGGCCTAACCATTTAAACAATGAGGTGGAATGACCAAACAATTGCATCATGTCTGAAACAAAATTCTCAGGTATTAATTTTTTTGTCCCCTGAGTATTTATATCCAATGCCAATTTTTCCAACAGTTTCATTTCACTTGAAACGTTGGTGAGTGTTAAACCATGCAGCTGAGCTCTTATTTCTTCCCAATTGAATTCAGTATCATTATAGAATTTGTTCATCATGCAAAAATGACGATATCTGTAATCACATCTTAGAGTCAATTGTGTTTCTATGGCCTGCAGTTCATTTCCAATGGCTATTACATCATTTTTTATCATTAGAATGGCATGGTAGAATTCGTAATCCAACCTCAATTGTTCCCTAAATCCCACTGACACATATTTGTACAAACACCAAGGATAGCCCTTCACCAGTCCTGTAAAGTTGAAATGTCTACTAACGTCCAAAGGCCCCATAACTGTCTCACTGTTAGAAGCAGTAAGATGCAGCTGACTAACTTTATGGCTCAGGCATTGTAGTTTCCTCTTCTTTCTCTGGCAGAATCCCTGTGATTTCTTCCCAGTGCTGTACGACCTGTAGCCTTTTCACTGGTACCCAAATCTCCTTGTCTCCTGTAAAGATACAAGCATAACCCTTGCCCCAAGTTATTATGGCATCATGTCCTAGCTGTCAGTCTGAGCTGACCATGTATTTCATGGCAGGCGTAAGACCGTGCTCATCAAATTTTAAAAATTGATTGTGTAAAGTGCTAATTTCAATTGATTAAAAAATCGAATGTATATACTGCCAGTGCCAATTTCCAAAAATTGATTGTGTTCCGTGGACCTGTGATTGTGTGCCGTGGACCTGGGTCCCGAAACTCCCCCTTTTTGTTTTAGGACATACTGTTTTATGGTGCGGTTCGCACGGTCTTGTCCTGTGGGGTTATACAGGATCCCAGTCACAGGAGAGAGCTCCATGATAATTTCTCATCGCCCCTGAGAAGGCAGATGCCTGTACTCTTGCTACGTATGTCTGAGATCCTACCTCTTCACATCTATTTAACATGTCCTCAATGGAACAGTTCTTGGGCAATCCTAACATAGCCTTCCTACAGTCTGCATTAGCTCCTGATCGGAGGATGTCTTTTATCACTACAGCAGTACCCTCTACTTTACTCATAGTCCGGGTAACAGCCTCCGTCACCCAAGCACAGAAATCTGTGAAAGATTCTGCATTTCCTTGCTTTAGTGATTGCAGAGATACCTTCTTTGGACCCTTCTCAGGAATCAGTTTAAAGGCCTGCTCCACTCCTTGGGCCAGTCTCTCATATAGCCCTAGATCATGTTCTATTTGCTTAACATCTTCTGCATACTCTCCTGACCCAAATAACATATCATAATACCGTTGGGCATTTGTTGTGTTGCCCGCATTAACTGTCATTGCTATGGCTCTTAATTTTTCTGCCAGTAGCTGAAGAAAGCAAACATATTGTCCAGGAGTCAAGATAGCTCTCATGATTAGTTTCCAATCATTTGGGGTTAACACATAATTAGCCAATTCTTTTAATCTTATGAGAACACAAGGAGCATTTATCCCATAATCTACTACAGCCTTTTTTAGTTCTTTTATCTGTGAGGCTGGTATGGGCCCGTGAGTCCTTGAGCCATCAGCTCCTTTGTCCTCCAATATGGGGAATGCATCTATCCATTCTCTGCCAATCTCCCTTAGGCTAGTATAATCACCATCATCTCTCAAGTTTTCTAAAGTTTGCTGTAATGATGATTTCTTGCCTCTAGATGGTGATGTTGCCTCATTTTTCGACGAAGTTCCCCCTTTCCAGCTAAACCTCCTTTCAGTTTTCAGCAAGCCCTTTAATTTTTCAGTTAACTCTTGCATGTTCTTCCTCAGTTCCCGAATCGTCTCTCTCTCTCTCCATTTCTCTTGTTCCAACTCTAAGTCTGGATATATGGGTGCTGGCTGCCTTTCTGGACTATTATCCCTTGTACTACTCTCTGACTCTGACGGGGCTGTCTGTGAGGATGTGGGGAATGTTCTCATTTGCACTGCCTTGCCACCATCTTCCTCTATGAACACATTCTTCAGCATGTTATATAGGAAGAATGTGTACTGACCCTGACTCAACTTCTGTGAGCTTTGCCCCATTTTAATTCTACTCAAGGTTACACTGCATCTCACTCAAGCTGAATGTGCACGTCTTCTCCTGCATCCATTTCTTAGAGGCTCTCCGGAGGCACTCAGAGAGGAAGACAGGCTACAGTTTCCTGTTTCACTCAGGTAGCCGCTTCTGACCCTGTCCTGATAGCTCCTATATTCCAGGCTCTGTGAATCCTGACTGTCTAGGTTCCTGAGGGACCTGACTCCCTTGGCTGGGCTATACGTAGCCTCCAGCCCTGCTTCTTCCCCCTGCCTGCCAGCCCGGGGTTTGGGCTCCAAGTTGCTATGGTAATGGCATAGCACACTGAGAGGAGCAAGTCTTATGCCTGGCCAGCAGGCTGCTCGTCCTCCTGTGGAGCTCCCGAGTAAAAGAATGAGGCGGAAGAGCGGGTCATGAAGCAACTCCGATTTATTCAAGCAAGCACTCTGGTTATATAGTCTCTGCCAGTCAGCCCAACGAACCATGGTAACACACACAAACAAACCCAAAACTATAGTAACGAACACAAGCTGGAACTATAGTAAAAAACACAAACCAGGGGTGGGGCTGTCCCTTCCAGCGCCATCTTGTTCACCCTTCCCTGCTCCAGACTCAGTTTACCTGATATCCTTCAGTGTGGCGTCCCAGATGGCGTGGTGGTCAACGCCCCTTACAATCCTTCATTTTTGAAGAAGACCATGTCACCAGAGAACCGATGACATAACTTGCAATTGACTTTGTTTTGAGGAAGGGAGAGCTGTGCAAGGTCACTAGCTTCACTTTCTCCTCCTCATCCATGGGAATCTGGAGACCAGCTATTCATCAGGATGACTGGAGACGGCCCAGGATGCAATGGAAGACCTTGGCCTTTTAGGCTAAGGCCATTTCAGGTACTCACTTAGAGTGATGTAATTCCCATTCACTGAATGTGCCTCTTTAAAAAGTAGTCAGGGCATGGCCCCTTCAAATAGAAAAGAAATAATAAATAAATAAAGCAAGCTGTGAGGGGCAGGAGCCTCACAGTTGTTGTTTTGACCAGAAACAGTACTGTTGAGGTTCCCTCTAAACCAGGAGGGTCCAAAAACAGCCACTGAGTGGAGCTTTGTCAGAGATCCATTGTTGTTCAACCTATGGGCTTCACTCACTCGAAATTCCAGGAGCCAAGATGGCTGAATGATCTGTAAATGCTCTCCCCCTCCCCTTGTTGACCTTGAACAACTCAGAGAATATTTCCCCAGGAAAAATTCCTATTTTCCATGGGACACTACTGAGACAGCTCTGCTAGAATGACATGTTAATTCCTTAACTCTTTTATTTTTGTTAAAAATGAGATTTCATAATAAATGAGAAATAACGAACATTCTTTTTCTTCCCTCTTGTGATGAATGAAGGGGAGGTGAAAGGAACGGGGTTTTGTGTTAATTTTAAAATAAAAATTAAATCTATTAAAAACAAGTTAAAACCAAAGGTTGCTGGAGGAAATGGAAACACCAACAGAAGGACATCCCCATGACCAGAGGTGTGACTAATTCTAGAGAAAAATAACAAGACAAAAACAAAGAAATATCACCAGGGAAAGCAAGAGTAGGCAGATGGGGAGATTTGGTAGATGGAGGTGGAGAGATCAGGAAGATGCAAAAAAGAGAAATCCAAACTCCTAAGCAAAGAATTCCCCCAAGAGACTCCTCCAAGAAGGAGGTAGGGATTGCCAGATACTGCAACAGAGTACAAGTCATTCAGAATGTGTGCTGCAGGGCAATTCTAGTTGTAAGACTGTAGGATTTTTCCCTCTCACATCTCCCCTGAACCTACATCCTTGGGAAAAGAAGCTCTGGCTGGCTGGGTCTCCTCTAATAGAAGACTACTGAGGGAAAGGCCTTTTCCCAACCACAGAGCCCTGCACAGAAAGAGAGAGTTGGACAGGCTACATGGCTCCTTCACACTGACCTCACATCATCGTCATCTGAGCATTTCTATAGTGAGCTAAAGTTGAAAGCTCTCTACCTCACTGATCTCCTATGATTCTCACAACAACTCTGTGAGATGTCATTATTCACATTTCACAGATAAGGAAACTGAGGCTGAGAAAACATAGTGACCTACTGAAAGTCACAGAGTAAGTGAGATAAGATTTAGCCTCAGGTCTTCCTGACTCCAAGTTGAGCTCTCTACTCACAATGCCTCCTGTGCTACTTAAAATGGGGTCAATCCCTCTCCCTCCAGCAGAGGGAGAACAGAGTCTGTTCCTATTCTGGCTATATAATCTGAAGCTTTCTATTTCCTCCCATATGGGTTTCTCAACATCTCCTATTATTGACAAGGGTTTATACTGGTAGAGCCCAATGCCTCCTGCCCACCCCCTTGCATTCTGGGCCTCTAAGCCTCTCTGAAACCCCTTATCTCTCCTATACCCAAGTAGGAACCTGAGGAACTCTTTCCTTACTCCCAACATCACAAGGACCCACAGAAACCACCTCAATCATCCTCTTGCCTCCAAACTGATATAACTACCAACATAACCACTGAACCCTCCCCTTATCCCAGCTGAAGTCTGTCATGGGCCAGGAGACATATAGACAGTTTCAAACCTTCCCTAAGATTCCAAGTCATGAACTTTGTATTGAGTGTCTAAAATTGTAGTTGACTAGTGGGGTGGTGATGAGGTGACAAGCAGGACTGGATCCTTTCCTGATATCATCATTGCCATTGCTGTCTTCTTCATCATCGTCTTCAGCTAGAGGTATCTGGTATTTAATTAGTGCTTTATTGTTGGCCAGGCATAGTTACATCCTGTATCTCATCTGATCCTCATCACCTTTACCACCATCTATATCATCCTCATTACTTAAGTTAGCAAGAATGCAGGGATCTCTGTACCTATATATTTTCAAGTGTAACTTACTTCAAATAGTAAGACCGAAAGATGATAAATTTAGAGTCAGAAAGGAGCTCAGAATTTATTGAATCAAATCTCCACATTTTATAGGTGAATACATTGAGATTCTGAGCATGGAAGTGATTTTTAAAAAGTCTCACAGATGACAATAGAAGAACCAGGTTTCTCAATAGCATTCCCTGAGTGTCATCTCCATGACTTTTGCTACAGTATCATATCACATGAAATACAAAGACAAAAACCAAATGTGTTAACATGGATCCTGGGTTTTGTGAGCAAGAAATGCTTTTCTTATGGACTGGGAATATAAATTCTTTTATATGAAGTGGAGGGACACTTTTGTCATTAAAAAACAATCGTCTTTCATTATTTTTAGCGCACTTAAATGACAAATATAGGTTTTTGTGGAGCAGATCTCCTCAAAACCCATGACCTCTATCCCTATTCAGACCAATCACAGTCACATGTCTATCTTCTGGATATTATCAGCTCAGTCTCTGTCCATGGACCTGCCCGATCAGTTATTTGATTCAGAAATTCCGTTTGGGGACCATCTATACACAACATGAGTAAAATCAACAAGAAAGAGTCTGGGACAGAACTTCCAAGTGGAACATGATACTATGTTCCAACAGTGAAATAGTACCTCATGTCCTGGGATTCCTTTCCACCTTCCTTTAGGTGCAGGGATATTATCCAGGAGATGAAGAGGAAAGAGGATATATCACATTCTTTTTGTTTACTTTTGACTTGGAATATGAGTGCCTAAGAGACAGAAAGACCGACACAGAGACAGAGATACAAAGATAGAAATAAACAGAGAGAATGAAGAATTGAATTGACCTGAAGGATGACTTCATGCTGGGAGAAGAGGAAGCTATATTTATCCCAAGTTGTTCCAAGATCTTGGCAGGGTCACCAATGTGTAAGAATCTCAAAAGCATTAAGAGACATTTGTCCTCAGAATAGATGGCACGATCACAGTGCTTAGGAGACTTTCATACAGATAGGGCATAAACTGATATTGATGGGAACAAAAACAGACCATACAGAACTCTAAAAGTAAAGTACAAATAATTTCCATCCTGCCCCCATCGAACCGATCTTCATCCTTGCAAATACTCCCGATAACCCCAGGCAGAAATAATCTCTCACTGCCCTGACATTCAATAGTATGAAATTTATGACATTTACATTACCTTACATTGATTTACAGTTATTTGTGAATTCAGTATCCGTTGATTAGATAACAGATTCCGAATTGAGATCCTGCCCCTTATGTTTTCCACTTGTGTGACCTTGGGCAAATCCCTTAACTTCTCTCAAACTCCATTTCCTCTGCTGTACAACTGGGAAAATCATAGTACCTATCTCCCAGGATTGTACTGAAGATCAAATGAGATAGTATACATAAAGCAATTAGCAAACTTTAGCGGGCAAGATAATATTTAGCAGTAATATTATGGAGGATGGGAACGACATCTCATTTATCTTTCCTTTTCAGAAGCTCTTAGCAGAGAATTTCATTCTCAACTAATTGCTGAATGAATAGATGGGTGGATGAAAGGATGGAAAGATGAATGGATGGAGGGATGGATGGATGACCACTTTCTCAACCTTCATGTGGCCTTATTTTTAAAAAAGGATGGTGGAAATACAGGGAGGAATACGTCTTAGACCTGGGAGAGAGAGAGTGATGGAGGATTGGGTGTGAAGGTTCCACTGGAGGGGTGGTTGCATGTAGTAGCATAGCCAAAATATGGATACCCATAGAAATAAGTCAAGGTGAAGCTAAGGACAAAGTAAAATAGTCCAAGAAGCTACCATTGAATTATAGCTGTAAAGATGAAAGGTCTCAGCAGTCAGATCTCCCATCTCTTCCTTTTAGAGATGAGGAATCCATAATCTGCCCAATTGTAGGGATGTCCCCTAACTCACATAGGTAATAAGAGGCAGATTCAGATTTGGATTTTAGGTGTTGTGACTTCAAACAAAAATTCTTTCTACTTTCCTATCCTGCATCTCCTATAGAACAACAGGACATAGGGTCACACAGAAATTTATAGAAGTGGACAGAGCTTCAGTGACTGAAGGCCCTAGAACTTTTACCCAGTGACTAGACTTCATGACAATTCCCTAAATGGTTATTTGAGCTGAGAGTTCCCAATCTTTTCAAAGAACATTTCTAACTGCTCTTGATTTCCTGTTACTAGAGAAGTTGCCTCAGATATGCTTGAGCATGGAATAATGAAAAAAACCTAAACTTAGTTTGGAGGGGATAATGGTTTAAGCCTTTGCTAATGTACATATTGAGCGTCTAGGAGGCTCAGCAGATAAGAGAATTTTCCCTAGAGTTATGTAGACTTGAGTTCAAAACCAGCCTCAGACACTGTGTGACAAGTCAAATACGTGACACATTTGCCTCAGTTTCCTCATCTGTACAATGAGTTGTAGAAGGAAATATCAAATCTTTTCAGTAGCTTTCATAAGAAAATGCTAAATGGAGTCATGAAGAGCCATACATGATTGAAAAGACTGAAAACATAGCAAAATCATTTCCTACTTCTGTAACTTTCTACAAGGCATATGCCAAGTCTCAGGGCCACAGAGTCTTCATCTATAAAATGAATCAATTAAATGAGATGTCTTCTAGCCTCCCCCTCAATAATCCATGTGCTGGCACATATGAATGTATGTCAATTTACAGAATGTCAGGAATTATCTGACACATGCCCTGCGTTGGGAAAGACACTCCTTCCTAGAGAGCTGGCTCTCATGCTAACAGCTCAGCCAGGGATGCCCTATAAAAGGTGTCCCTGTCCCTGGCTCCTCATTCACTCTGGTTCTTCAGCAGAGAATTCCTGTCTGCGTCTGTGATCAGGGTAAGTATCTACATGAAAACCCAGGGGATTGCTAGGAGGAGGGTGTTGGAAGAGAGGGAAGGAGAACACAAAGCAGAGAGAAGGAGGAATGAGGAGGCAAACAGCAGAGGGCATGGAGGAAGATATATGTATAGAGGGGCCTAGGGAGGAGGAAAGGTTTAAAAATGAGTGAGAAGTACATGACTGGTGAAGAATAAAAGTTTGTACTTTGAATTTGGTTTAGACTGATAGAGATTCTGTTGGGATGTGCCCAAAAAACAATCAGAAAGAGTCTGGTGTCTATATGACAGTGGTGGGGAGGAGTAGGAATAATTTGACTTTCTGGAAACTTTCATGAACTGGACTTCAAAAGCTGTCCTCACTATGCAGAGGGAAGTTATCCTCTCTCTTCTCTAGGACACATATACCACTACTTACGTTGTAAGATGCTATATAATTTTCCTAGTTCTGCAGTTCCCAACAGGTAAATAAGTATACATATGTACATATGTAGAGGTAGCAAGAAGGGGAAAGAGAGAGAGAGAAAGAAAAGAAAGAGACAGAGAGACAAACAGGGAGAGAGAGAGAAAAGAATGATAGTCTCCTGATTGATGTAAAATGCATGCTCTCTCAATTCAAATTCTAGCCTAAATGCATTGGAAGACAGGAATGATTTTGTTAAGCCTATTTTTTTCATACTGATATCTTCTAGGCAAAAATCACCATCACATTGTGGATCAATTCTAGTGAAGAAAGCTTTTAAGACTTGATTTCATTCATCTGAAAAAATCTCATATTGTCTTTCAGGTTTAGTGAACTCCCACCAAGATGTCCTGCCAGCAAAGCCAGCAGCAGTGCCAAGCCCCTAAGTGCCCCCCTAAGTGTCCTCCCAAGTGCCAGACCCCCAAATGTCCACCCAAGTGTCCTCCCAAGTGTCCCCCCAAGTGCCCTCAGGTCCCCTGCCCTCCTCCAGTCTCTTCCTGCTGTGGCTCTAGCTCTGGAGGATGCTGCAGCTCTGGGGGATGCTGTGGCTCCAGCTCTGGGGGATGCTGTGGGTCCAGCTCTGGGGGATGCTGCAGCTCTGGCTCTGGAGGTGGCTGCTGCCTCTTTTCCCATCACAGAAGATCCCACCGACGCAGGCACCAGAGGTCTGACTGCTGTGACAGTGGCAGTGGGCACAGCCAGCAGTCTGGAGGCTGCTGTGGGAGCTCTGGGGGCTGCTGCTGAGCTGGTGCCCTAATCCAAGAACAGAAGAGGCAATTAATGGACTCTACGTTGGTTTTTCCTCCCTCCTTTTCCTCCTCCCTTTCTGCCTTAATTAAAACTATTCAGATGTTCTTAGGGGATGGAGAACATCAAGCCTTCTCACAATACTTTACCTCAAACACCCCACCCCACCCCCCACCAAATTCAAACCATGCTTCTCTTCCTCCTCTATCCTAACCAACAATAAAATGCTTTTTTCTGTTAAGAGCTGCCTCCTCTTCTTTTTTCTTTCCCTTTATATCTTCCCTCAAGGCTCTCTTTTTTCTTAATGGGCCCAAAGACTTCCCTGAGTAATGCCTTGAGGAAATGCCCAGCCAGTGATTGTTGGTGATAGGACTGGAAGGTTGGGTAAAGTTCCCTTCATTCAGACTCAAGAGGACACATCAAATGTCTCTGTGCCAGTCAGTTAATTGTGACAACCACCCTTCCCTGAATGGTAAAAGTTGCCTTGAAACCTTAGGATAAGTAAGTAGAGGTGCCTCTGGCTCTGAGTCACTGGGGAGAGGCAATGACTCAAACACAGATGAAGAGAAGAGGCTAGTCAGATGTGGGAGCAACCCCCTGATTTGGAGCAGAGTCTCAAGGAGCAGAGCCTGGTAGAAGGGTTCAGAAGAATTCAGCCCTTTCTGCCAAATCATTCAAGGTTAGGGTTACTAAAGGATACATTATCTGTCCTTTCTTGCCTTCTCCCTCTCTGTATTGGTCCTGTATGTTTGACCCAGAGCACAGGCATATCCAATACTGTTCCCTGCTCTTAGTCTTTAGAAATGCCTTATCTCCGGCACTAGGTTGTCCCTCCTTCATTAGTTACAGTCCCACCTCTGACAAAATTTGTAGTTTTCCCAAGATATACCCTGGCCCCTCTTCCTCTTAATTGAGTGGTCCCAATTCCAGAGTCTACCTTCAACCTCCAGTTCTCGTCTTCTGGGTCTACTACCCTACTACCTTTCTGGTTATTGTCACATATTTTCTGGACCTCTATTGACTTTCTCCTTGTTCTTCAAATCTCTTTGTCCCAGAGGTCCTAGTCCAGAGTTATATTTCTGCTTCAATAACTACTCATTTAATGACTGAGCATGAAAACAAAGAAATGAAATAATACATCTTGTCTTCCTTGCATACGTGAAAACTGTGTGTGTGTGAAACAGGGCATGTACTGTCAGACTTGGTTGGCTTATTGGCAGATTTTGAAAATTTTCTTATTTTTCTTGATTTTTTAAAATTTCTTCTTATAATAGATAGCTCAGAATGGAAATGACAGGGGACAGATTCATTTGAATATGAAGATCAAGTCAGAAATGCTTCTGACCACCATCTCCCTTAATCTATCCTCCCTTCACCATCACCCTTTATGTCTCTTATCCCCTCCTAGTTCCATATTGAATTTAATAGATTTCTATACACAACTAAGTGCGTGTTCTTCCCTTTTTAAACCAATCACTATGAAAGTGAGGTTCACGCATTGTCCACCCTGCATGTACAGATCATTTTGCCCTCCACTATGCAAGTTTTTCCTTATACACCTCTTTTATGTGAGAGTGTTTTGTTTCCCATTCCACCTCTCCATTCTCCCTTCTCCTAATGCATCCTTCTTTCTCACCCTTTCATTTGTTTCTTTTAGGATCATCCCAATATAATTGACTCACACTGATGCCCTCTGTTTATGTAAAGTTTTTTCTAACTGCCCTAATGATGATAAACTTCTTAAGAGTTACATATATCATCTTCCCATATAGGAATATAAACAGTTAAACTTTATTGAGTCCTTTATGATTATTTTTTCTTGTTTACTCTTTTATATTTCTCTTGAATCTTGTGTTTGAATGTCAGCATTTCTATTCAGTTTTAGTCTTTTCATCAGGAATGCTTGAAAGTCCTCTTTTTCATTGAAATCCTTACCCCAAAAGGATTATACTCAGTTTTGCTGAGTAGTTTAGTTTGGATTATAATCCTAACTCTTTTGGTTTCAAAATATTACATTATCTCTGCTCCTTTAATATTAGAAAAATCTTGTGAGATCTTGACTATGACTCCATAATATTTGAATTATTTCTTTATGGCGGCTTGAAATATTTTTTCTTAACATGGGAGTTCTGGAATTTGGCTATACTATTCCTAGGAGATTTCATTTAAGGATCACTTTTACACAGTGATCAGTAGAGTAGTTTTCCTTTATGGTTTTTGAAATATGATATCTAGGCTCCTTTTTTATCATGACTTTCAGCTAGTCAAATAGTATTTAAATTATCTCTCCTCAATCTCTTTTCCAGGTAAGTTATCTTTCAGATAAGATATTGCAAATTTTCTTCTTTTTTTCATTCTTTTGAATTTATTTTGTTTCTTGATGATGCATGGAGTCATTAACTTTTACTTGTTCAATTCTAATTTTTAATAAATTATTTTCTTCAATGACTTTTTTTGGAATTCCTTTTCCATTTGGCCATTTCTGTTTTTTAAAAGTTCTTTTCTTCAGAGAATATTCGTGTCTCTTTTACCATTAGACCATTCTTTTTTTAAGGTGCTATTTTTTCAGTAATTTTTGTGCCTCTTTCACTAAGTCAATTCTTTTTTCATAATTTTCTTGCTTCAATCATATTTATTTTTCTAATTTTTCCTCTACCACTCTTACTACTCTCTTTACCTTTTATAAGAATTTTTGTGGAGCTCAGGTCAAATTAGCATTTTTCTTTGAGGTTTTGGTTTTAGCTTTATATATTTACTTATATATTTATATACTTTTTATTTATATTTAGCTGTTTACACAAAAGTAGAAACATTTCTCCACTCCCGATGCCAAGTGCACACCCACACCTATAACATGTGGGGCACTGAACAGAGAGTACACTCAACCTTAAAGCAGTTGCTACAAAGTATCCACTTTCACCAAATTCACTTCTTAGTGTAGCATAGTTGATGAATAAATTCCCACCCCTCCCTAATGACTGCATCAAATACCATGGCAAGCTGAACCAAGCAAGACTTTGCTCTTCACTAGGCATTATGGTCTTCAAAATCTATTATTGACTATGTCTCCTAGAAATCTGGTAACTTGCTCTTCTGATCTTTTTAGACTCATAAGGTTACATCTTATCATATCATATTCCTTCATATTGGAAGGGGGTGGGAGTGGGACAAATTCAAAGAAAGAGGTAAGAGCAAATACCTATGTTCAAGGGCCACATGTTGGTGTCATGTCCTAGATAAAGAGGCCTCTTTCCCCACCCATGGACTAATCTCATTCCTTCCCTTTACGTTTAAATATAGGTAGGCAGAAAAGAAGGATGAATCATATGGTTATCTCTATAAATATTGCCAGTTCATAGTGTAGTATTTACTCAACAACCTCCTCTTTAAGTGTTTAAGCCAATGGGAAATGATACCTGAAGTCTACTTGAGGATTGTATCAGCAGACATGTCTTTTTTGAGAAAGTCCCTAACCTTCTATCTGCCTCTTTCTTCAGCTGTAAAATAGAGATTACAATGACAATTACCTCTCAGAATTGTTATAAGACTAAAATGAGATCATACTTGTAAAATGCTAAGTACAGTGATTGGTACATAGCAGTTGCTTAATAAATTCCTATTTTGAAGGAAGTATTCTGTGTATGTTTATAAGGACTGAAATTTCAATGGTTAATCCTAGTCACTTTTTACAGTTATAAAATAATGATCTTACAAATTTGTTATAAAATAAGCTAATAACTCATAATGATTATTGATTTTAATTTTCCTCATGTATATGAATTTTAGTGTAACTAAGTGGCACAGAAGACAGAATGCTGGGCCTGGAGTCAGGAAAACTCACCTCTCTGAGTTTAAATCTGGTCTCAGACACTTACTAGCCATGTGACCCTGGGCAAGTCACTTAACCCTGTTTGCTTTGGTTTCTTTATCTGTAAAATGATCTGAAGAAGTTAATGGCAAGCCATTCCAGTATCTTTGCCAAGAAAATTTCAAGTAGAGTCATGAAGAGTCAGATATAACTGAAAAAATGACTGAACAAAAAAAAGTTAGTTTTACTATTAATAATCAGTAAGCATTTATTGAGTATCTATTATATACCAAGCATCATACTAAGTGAATATTACAATAAAACTACCAGTAACTAACATTTAAATTGGTTTCAGGGTTTGCAAAACGTTTTAAATGTGCTATCTCATTTGGTCCTCACAGCAGTATTAAGATAGGTGCTTTTATTAACCCCATTTTACAAATAAGAAAACTGAGGCTGAAAAAAGTGACTTGTCTTGGGTGACACAGCTGATAAGTGTCTGAAACAGGATTTGAACGCAGACCTTTTTTATTTCAAGTTTAAGGTTCTATCCACTGTGCCACCTATCTGCCTAATGGGAGCATAGATGGACAGTTACTCACATTTATATGAAGGTTTACCTTTTTCAAAGTCATTTCCTTTCTAAAACTTTATAAGGTATATAGAATAAATGTTATCCATCTTTGAAAATCAAAGGCTGGAGAAATAAGATAACTTATCCATGAACACAATAGACAAAGTATCAGAATGCAAATTTAAACCCAAGTCCCTGTAATCCAAAACTGGCAAAAATCCAACAGTTAAAGATTAAGTTTTCACCTAAAAGTATCACATCCCAAAAGGGGGAATTATAAGCAGAGACTGGATGATCACCAATCAGGTGATCACCAATACCTAGAGTAGGGATTCCTTTTCTATATGAATTGGCCAGGATACTCACTGGACCCCTTGGTATTCTAACATTCTGGGATCCCATGATGCCATGAAATCAATGCAGAGTGGAAAGAAACCTTTTAATGGAAAATGGGAATATCTTAGTTGTACCCTTACTAGCCACTGAGGCACCTAGGTAGTCCTTTGTTCAATGCCCACAACATTATCCCTGGCCAGGAAGGACTGCTTGGGCAGTGAGAGTACTGGAAGGTTGCTCAGAGGTCACCTAATCCAACCTTCTCCCTTACATCCCCTTCTTTCCATTGGACATCACTGAGACTTTTTTATCTGAGTGACACATTAACTCTTAATTCACTCTCTTATTACTATTTAAATTAGGATTTTATAATAAGTAATAATAAAGATTATTTTTCTTCCCTATTTCATTGAATGAGATGGGAATGAAGAGGACAGGTAATAGTTTGGGGATTTTGTTTAATTTAGAAATTAGAATTAAATCTGTTAAAACCAAGTACCAAATAAAGTTTCTTGAAGGAAAGGGAGCCACAACCAAAAGGACATTCCCATAACCATAGAGATGACCAGTTCCAGGAGAAATTAACAAAATAACAAAAAGGAAGCCAAGACCAGGATGATGGGGAGATTTGGTAGATAAAGGAGAATGGGACCAGCCAGACCCAAGAAAGGGAAATACAAAGATCCCAGTCCCAACAGACAAGGGGAAAGAAAGGAAGGACTTGTGAAATAATGCAGTTGAGCACAAATCATTCAGAATTTGTGTTGGAGGGCAGTTCTGGAGGTAAAACTGTAGGATTCTCCCTACTGTCTCTCCTGTACTTATAGGTTTGAGGAAAGATGGTCTGGTTGGTCAGCTCCTTCACTTCTGAATGGGAAATGCTCAGGAAAAACCCTATCCAAAACCACAGAACCATGTACAGAAAGAGGGAGCTGGATGGGCTAATGGTTCCTTCATGACAATCTTACATCATCATCCTCGCATTTTATGAACAACTAGTTGGTGTAGTGGATAGAGTGAGGAACCTAGAGTTAAGAAGATTCTTCTTCCTTTATTCAAATCTGGCCTCAGACACTTACTATCTATGTGACCTAGGGCAAGTCACTTAACCCAGTTTGCCTCAGTTTCCTCATCTGTAAAATGATCTAGAGAAGGAAAGGTAATGTGTGTCTAGTTGACTAGTATGATGGGGATTAGATAACAAGAAGGACTGGATCCTTTCCTGTTATCATCATTGTCATTGCTGTCTTCTTCATCATAGAAGTACACCTAGAGGAACCTGGCATTCAACAGTGCTTTCAAGTTGGCCAAGCCCAGTTACCTCCTGTATCTCACCTGATCCTCATCACCCTTACCATCATCAGCATCATCAGTGTCATCTTCATTACTGAAGTCAGCAGGAATGTAGGGAGCTCTCTACAGAGATATCCCCAGGGATACTTCACTTTAAATAATAAGACCAAAGAACCATGGATTTAGAGGCAGAAAGGAACTCAGAGGTCATCAAATCCAATCTGTAATTTTACAGATGAATCCATTGAGACTCTGATAATGTGAGTGATCAAAGCCAGGTCTCCCAAGGAATAAATAGGGGAGCCAGGATTCTCACTCATCCCCTGATGTTATCCCCAGGGTTTGGTTTTTTGTTTTGTTTTTTTTTACCATGGTATCGTGCAACATTAAATAGAAAAGGAAAAAAAAAACTTTAACAGGGATCATAGGTTTGGTGAACACAGGAAACTCTTTTTAAGGAACTATATTCCTTTATATGGAGAGAAGAGAACAATTTGGCAATTAAAAACAATTTTCTTTCATTATTGTTAGGGTACATAAGTAACAAATTAAGGTTTTTATGGACCAGGTTTCCTGCCTTCTAGCCCAATTACTGTCAAATCTTAATACTCTGGATGTAATCAGCTCAGGCTCTGTCCATGTGGCTGCCAGATCAGTTGTTTGATTTAAAAAATCCTGTTTGGGGACCTTTGATATGCAACGTGAATAAAATCAACAATAAAGAGTTTAGAACAGGACTTGCAAGTGGGATATGATGGTATGTGCCAACAGTGAAACCAAGCCTCATGCCCCAGGATTCCTTTTTTGCCTTCCTTTAGGGAAGGGATATTCTCCCAGGTATGTAGAGGAAAGAGGATGGATATTGTTTTTCTTATTTGCTTTTGACAGGCACATAAGCTTTTATGTGCCTGTGTCTCAAACATAGACACAGAGAGACAGACAGAGAGAAACAGAGAGAGAGAGAAAAAGACTGAAACAGAAAGAGAGAATGAACAAATGATTGACCTGGAAGATGACTTCATGCTGGGAGATGAGGTAGCTATATCTATCCCAAGGTGATCCAGGGTCTTGTCAAGGTCACAGGTGTGTAATAACCTAAAAGGCATTAAGAAATATTTCTCTGTAAGATAGGAGGCAGCATGTTATGATGGAAAAAAATTATCACAGGCCTTAGGGGATATATAAATGTAGATAGGGCATAAAGATGATACCGAGAGGCACAAAAGCAAACAATACATGACTCTAAGAGTAAAGAATAAATCAGTCCTATCTTGCCCCCATCAGACAATGCCTCATCCATGCAGATGCTCCTAGTGACCCCAAATAAAAATAATCTCTCCCTGCCCTGACAATCTTTAGCATGGAGTTGTTATATCTCTTATGCTGTTTACCTTTTCTTATACTGAATTACAATTATTCATTAATTTCGTATCTCTTGATTACATTACAGATTCTACACTGAAATCCTGGCCTAAAAGCTTCTTCGCTCTGTGACCCCGGGGAATTCTCTTACCCTCTTTCAAACTTAGCTTCCTCAGCTGTACAATGGGGAAAATGATAGGACCTACCTCCCATTATTGTACTGATGATCAAATGAGATAATAAATGTACAGGGCTTACCAAACCTTAGTAGGCAAGGTCAATTTAAATTAATATTAATAGTATTATTATTGAAGGCAGAACTATATAACATTCATCTGTCTTCTCCTTAGAAGCTCTTAGCAGAGAATTTTGCTCTCAGCTAATTGTAGAATGGATGGATGAATAAATGGATGAATGGATGGAGAAATGAAATGGATTGTCAAATTGATGGATAGAGGGATGGATAGATAGATGGGTGTGTAGGTAGCCACTTACTTCCAAACTTTGGGTTGCCCTCTGAAGAGGGAATTGTGGGAATTTAAGAAGAAATGTGTCTTACACTGGGGAGAGGATATGAGAGAGCAGGTTTGAAGGTCTCTGTTGAGGACTGGTTATGTGTAGGAATGGAGCTAAAAGTAGCAAAAAGAAAGAAAACTAGGTTAAGTTAAGGATCCCTGGAGACAAACATGGGATTATAGCTGTAAAGATGAAAGATCTCAGAGATCATATATTCTAACCTCTTCCTTTCAGAAATGAAGAATCCAAATCCTGGGAGTTGAAGTAACTTACCCTGTCTCACACAGGTATTAAGAGGTTGAATAAGGATTTGAAATTAGCTCCCGTGATTCCTACCAAAGGCTCTTTCCACTGTCCTATCCTGTATCTCATACAGGACAACAGGACATAAGACCACATGGAAATGTCTAGAAGTGAACAGAGCCTCAGTGACTGAAGCCCCTAGAGCTTTTATCCAATGTCTAGACTTCATGGCAATTGCCTAAATGGCTCTTTGATCTGAGGGTTCCCAATCTTTACAAAGAATATACCCAACTGAATGCACCATCCAAATCCCCTCTTGCTCAGCAGTTGCCTCAGCCTGGACACAGCCTGATGAAAAGAATATTGACTTCATTTGGGGGATCATACTTTATAACCTAGATAATTCAATTACCTCTTCTATGACTTCATGTAAAGAATTTGCCTTTCAGGGCCTCAGTGTCTTCATCTTTAAAATGAATCAGTTAAATGAGATGTCTTCTAACATCCCACAACAACTCAGTGATCCATGTTCTAGCACATGTAAGTATATGTCAGTTTAGAGAATGTCAGGAATTGTCTCACACATTCCAGAAACTATGAAAGACACTCTTCCTCCTAGAGAGCTGGGTCTCATGCCAATAGCTCAGTCTGGAATGCTCTATAAAAGGTATCCCTGCCTCTGACTCTTCACCCACTCTATTTCTTCATCAGAGAGTTCCTGTCAGTGTCTGTTATCAGGGTGAGTGGCTGCATGAGAGCCTGGGGGAGGTAGGGTGTTGGAGGAGAGAACAGGAAAAAAGAGCAGGGGGAAAGTGAAGTGGGAAGAAAGGTCATATTTTGGAACAAAGGAAGATGGATAGAAGGGCTAAGGAGGGAGAAAGAATTAAACTGAGGCAGAAATACAAAGGCTAATGAAAAATAGATCCTTGTAGTTTGGATTTGCTTTAGATTGTCAGAGACTCCATTGGGATGTGCCCAGAAAACAACCAGAAAGGGATCTGGAATCTACGTGAGGGTGGTGGGGAGGAGGAGCAATGATCTAAGTCTCTGGAAACTTGCAAGAACTGGAATTCAAAAAGTGTCCAGGATGTAAAGGGAAGTCGTCCCGTCTCTTCCATAGGACAGAAAAATTACTATTTAACCTTTAAAATTGTATAAATTTCCTAATTCAGCAATCCCCAATAGGTACATAAGTATATGTAGATGCATAGAGAGGGGGAACGAGGAAGAGAAAAGGAGAGACAGAGACAGACAAACAGGGAGAGAAAGAGAAACTGTTGATAACCTCCTAAACTGATATAAAATGAATATTCCCTCATCACAAATTCTAACTCAAATGCATTTTAATACAGGAATGATTTTGTTAAGTCTTTTCTTTCTGGATAATAATTTCTTTAGGTAAAATTCACCATCACATTGTGGAACAATTTCAGGTGAAGAATACTTTTAAGACTTGATTTCATCCATCTGAAAAAAAAAAATCCTCTGTTGTCTTCCAGGTTTACTGAATTCCCACCAAGATGTCCTGCCAGCAAAGCCAGCAGCAGTACCAGGTCCCTAAGTGCCCCCCTAAGTGTCCACCCAAGTGCCCCCCTAAATGTCCTCCTCAAGTGCCCTCCCCAGCCTCCCTACCCTCCTCCCGTCTCTTCCTGCTGTGGCTCTAGCTCTGGAGGATGCTACAGTTCTGGGGGATACTGTGGCTCCAGCTCTGGGGAATGCTGCATCTCTGGATCTGGGGGTGGCTGCTGCCTTTTTTCCCATCACAGGAGATCTCACAGATGCAGGCACCAGAGGTCTGACTGCTGTGACAGTGGCAGTGGGCACAGCCAGCAGCCCAGGGAGCTGCTGTGGGAGCTTTGAGAGTTTCTGACGATCTGGTGTCCTAACCTAAGAGGAGAAGAGGCAATTGATGTTCTCTGCTCCCTTTTCTCCTCATTTCTTAGCCTCCTGCCTCTCCCCCTGGCTTTAAACTGTTCAAATATTCTTAGGAGATGGAGTCACCAATCAAGGCCCATCACTTCATTTTATCTCACTCCCACTCCCCATGCAAACCATTTTTCTCCTCCCCATTTATCCTAAACAACAATAAAATTTATTTTTCCAGTTACTTCTGCCTCTTATTCTCTCTTCTTTCCCTCTATAACTTGCCTTTTGGATGCCTTCTAGTTAATGAACACACAGACTTCTTTGATTAGTGCCTTGAGAGACTTCCCAGGCAGTGGCTGTTGGTGGTAGAGTTGGGAGGCTGGGTAAGGTTCACTTCATTCAGACTCAAGGGGACCCATAGAGTGTCTGTGTAGAAATTGCTTAATTATTACAACCACCATTCCCTGAAGAGACATGTGCCAAGGCACAAGTGTCTCTGGCTTTGAGTTACTAGGGAAAGGCCAATGCTCCAGCCCAGGTATAAAGGAGAGAGGTCAGGGAACAACCTCCTGTTTGGAGCAGAAAGTCTCAAGGATCAGAACCTAGTGGCAGGATTCAGGAAGACCTAACTCTTAATGTTATATCATTCAAGGTTGGGGTGGCTAAAGGGTACATGATCCATCTCCTGGCTGGCTGTTTGATCCAGAGCACAGGCACATCCAATATTGTCCCCTATTCTCAGTTTTTAGAAAAACCTCCTCTCTGGTACTGGTTGGTTCCTCTTTCACTGGTTACAGTCCCCAAAAGGGCAGTTAGGTGGTGCAGTAGATAGAGCACCAGTGCAGGAGTCAGGAGGACTTGAGTTCAAATCTCACCTCAGACACTTGACACTCACTAGCTGTGTGACCTTGGGCAAGTCATGTAACACCAATTGCCTTATCCTGGGTCATCTCCAGTCATCCTGATGAATATTTGGTCACTGGATTCAGATGGCTCTGGAGGAGAAGTGAGGCTGGTGACCTGCACAGCCCTCCCTCACTCAAAACAAAGTCAAGTACAAGTCATGTCATTATTTCTTTGATGGCATGGTCTTCTTTGGCAACAAAGGACAAACACACAGTCCTCAAATCTCAGAAAAGTTTTCTAATGTCTGCCTTGGTCTTTCTAGGACCCTTCTTCCTCTTATGGGGGTTCTCCCAATTCCAGAGCCCAGGACCAACCCCCACGTCCTGTCTTCTGACTTGACTATCCTACTATATTTCTAGGTATTGTCACATGTTTTCTGGACCTCTGTTGGCCTTTTCATTTTTTTTCAAATCTTATTCCAGGGCTCCTACCTCAAAGCTATATTTCAGCTGCAGTAACAATACTATGAGATAATTCATTAATAACTGAGTTGGCAACAAAAAAATGAGAAAATGTACCTTCTTATCTTCTTTGCAGATATGGAGGACTTTGGATGTGGAATAGGGCATATGTTGTCAGACTCAGTTGGCCTGTTGGTTGAATTTGCAAAATTTCTTCATCTTTTTCTTTTTGTCCTTTGTTTTAAGGGATAACTCATTGAGTGGAGCGCAGGGGATGGATTCATTTGTATATGAAGGTGAAGTCAAACAAAATGTTCAAAGTTCAAATCAATTCTTTATTATGATGTAGCCCATACTGAAAATTCGGGCACCCTTATCTCAACTCTCACCTTGATAAGTCTGTTCCTACAGAGTAAGGTTACATCTTCCTTACTGTGTTCTAGGGGGTACCTCTAAGGGATTCTGGGTATTTTTTCTAATGCTGTTCACTTGAGCCCCCATTGTAGTATATTCTTTTTGATATTAATTTCTAGTACCTATATCTCCCTTATATCATTGATATTTTCCAGTCATTATTACCATAGTATTATTTAATAAATTAACATCAATTAGCTTTTACTAAAAAATTTAATGAGCAAATACAGCAGCTGGAACAGCTAAGTTTCAAAGTGGAGAGAATGCCAGACCTGAAGTAAAAAAGACTCATCTTCAAGAGTTTAAATCTGGTTTCAGATACTTACTGATCTTGTGACCTTGAGTAAGTCACTTTACCCTGTTTGCCTCAGTTTTTTCATTTGTAAAATGAGTTGTAGAAGGAAATGGCAAACCACTCCAGTATCTTTGCTAAGAAATCTCCAAAACTGGGGTCCAGAAGAGTCAGACATGACTGAAATGAGTGAACAACAAATAACAAGAACAGAAGTATAAACATTTTCCCCAGCACCAACATCTGGGGGCATCCTCATTCCTGAGCCCCTGAAAAGAGCAGACCCATCCATTCCTACAAAATGTTCCCTTTCACCAAATTCACTTCTTAGCACAGCACAATTGGTGAATGAATTGCTCTCCCTCTCTTAGGGCTTTCTTGGATATCCTGGCAAGCCGAATTAAGCAGGACTTTGTTCTTCACTAGGCAAGACTGTCTACAAAATCTGTCATTAACTATGTCTCCCAGAACTCTGGTGACTTGCTCTCCTGACCTTTCGAAACTCATAATTTCATATCATAGTATGATATTCCTTCACCTTGGATCTGGGGTAAAAAACAGATATAAAGAAAGAGGTAAGAAAAGATACCCATATTCAAAAGTCACATGTTGGTGTCCCAGATAAAGAAGACTCTTCCCCCACTCATAGACTTAAATCCTTCCCTTCACATCTGAATATAGATTGGCAGGAAAAAAGGATAAGTCATCTGCTTATATCCATTGCAACCATCATTACTTCTTAGTATAGTATCCATTGAAAAAGCTTTTTATTCTTTAAGTGTTTAAGCGAACTAAAAAGATATGTGAGCTGTGCAAGTCACTTAATCTCTATCTCTCATGTTTGTTCAACTATAAAATGGGGGTAATAATGGCACCTACCTCCAGAGTTGTTGTGAGGATCAAATGTGATCATATTTGTAAAGTTCTTGGCTCTTGGTACGTAGTAGGTGGTTCATAAATAATTATTTTTTAAAAATCTTCAGTGTGTGTTTATAGGGACTGGATATTGAATGACCTCTCCCAGTCCACTGTAATAATTATAAATTAATGATCATGTATACTGGATAATCATAAAAAACTAATAATTCATGATGATTATTTTAATTGTCCTCATCTATTTTAATTTTATTAATAATAATCAGTCAATAAGCCTTTAATGAGCATCTATACTGTACTGGGCATTGTGCTAAAAATTTCTATAATAATAGTAGTAGTTGCTAGCATTTAAACAGGGTTTTAAGATTTGCAAATTGCTTTATATATGTTATCTCTTTTAATCCTCACAATTAACCCTATGTGGTAGGTGCTATTATAAACTTCCATTTACAGAAAAGGAAACTGAGTCGGAGAGAGCTGACATGACTCTTCCAAGGTGAAATAGCTAGTAAGTATCTGAGGCAGAATTTGAACTCAGGCCCTTTAATTTCTTAGTCCAGGGCTCTGTTGACTATGCCACCTAATTGCCTAATGGGAGCACTAACAATCACTCATGTTTCAATGGAAGTCCAGCTTTTTCAAAGTCATTTCCTTTCTAAAACTTGGTAAGATTGTAGAATAAAATATTTGCACTCCCATTTGACAGACTGGGAAACTGAAGTTCAGAGAGTTATGATTTACCCATGAAGACAACAGCAACTGTGTTGGTATCCATATTTAAACCTAGGTACCCCAAATCCAAAACCAGCACAAATCTAACAGCCAAAGATTAAGTTTTCACCTAAAAATATCACATCCTAAAAGGTGGAATTGTAAGCAAAGACTAGATGATCACCAGTCAAGAATGCTAGAGTAGAAATTCCTTTTGTGTATGAGTTGCCAGGATGGTCACTGGGACCCACTGGAACTCTAATATTCTGTGATCCCATGATGCTGTGAAACCAGTACGGAGTGGAGACAAACACATCAGTGGAAAATAGAAGTATCCTAGTTGTATCCCTGAAATCATGACCACTGAGGCAGCTTCCTAGTCCTTTACTGCATGCTCCCAGCATCAGTCCTGGCCACAAAGGGTTGCTTGGACAGTGACGGTGCTGGAAGTTATCTCAGTGGTCACTGAATCCAACCCTCTCCCTTATAGTGCCTTCTCTCCATGGAGCACCACTGAGACTGCTCTACTAGAATGATACATTAATTCTTTAATTTGTTGTGTTTTTAGTATGTAAATTCTGATTTTATAATGGATGAATAATCATCAACATTCTGTTCCCTTCCTTTTTTCTTCAGGACAAGGAATGTGAAGGGAAAAGATGATACTTTGAAATGTTTTTGTTTAATTTAAAAATTAGAATTAAATCTCTTAAAAACAAGTATCGATCAAACTTTCCTGAAGGAGATGAAGCCATCATCAGAAGGATATTTCCCATAACTAGAGGGATGAGCAGTTCTAGAGAAAATCAACAAGAAAACAATAAGGAAGCAACAACCACCAGGAAAGCCAAGAGAAGGAGGATGAGAAAATTTGGTAGATGGAGGAGGAGAGTGAGAACAGGCAGACAAGAGAAATCCAAAGATTTGAACCCTTAAAGCAGAATGGTCTCCAACAGGCAAGGAGAGAGGTAAGGCTTTTGAGATACTGCAGTAGAGCATGAGTCATTCAGACTGGGTGCTGGAGGGCAATTCTGGGGTAAGACTGTAGGGTTCAGGTTTGGGGAAATCTGGTCGGGCTGGCCAGCTTCTCCTCTTCTTACTGGGAAATGCTGAGGGAAAAGCCCTCTCCCAACCACAGAGGCCTGCGCAGAAAGAGGGAGCTGGATAGGCTGCATGGCTACTTCACACCGATCTCATATCATCACTATCCTAGCATTTGGACAATCAGTTAAGGTTGAAAGCACTTTACCTCTATGATCTCACATGCTCCTCATAACAACTCTGTGAAATAAGTATCATTATTCCTGTTTCACAGATGAGATCCCTGAAGCTGAGAAAAGTCAGTGATTTACCCAAAGTCAGAGTGAGTGAGAGAGGATGCAACCTCAGGTCTTCCTGCCTCCTGCTTTCTTCACTGCACCTGGTGGTGTCAATCTTACTCTTTCCAGCAGAGGGAGAAAAGGTTACTTAAAGTGAGCAATTCTTCCCAACTATTCAGGATACAAAATCAGAAGCTTTCTCCGTCCTCCCACCTGGTTTTCTCAACCTTTCCTATCATTGACAAGTGTTTTTGTTGGCAGAGCCCAATACCCATTTCCCAACACTTTCCCTTCTGGGCTTACTAACCTCTATGAAGACCCTTTTTTCTCTCCTATCCTCAAATAAGAACCTGAAGAGTTGCTTCCTCATTCCTGACATCACAAGGACTCAGAGAAACCATCTGAACCATCCTCTTGCCTCCAGACTGACAGAATGCACTAAATATGACCTATCTACTTAACCTTCCTCCCAGGTCTAGTCTATCATAGGGAAAAAAAGTTGAGGGAGTCTTAAAACTTACCTTAGGTTCCAAGTCAGGGACTTCATGGACTTTGTATTGAGTGTCTAAAATTGTAGTTGACTAGTGGGGTGGGGATGAGGTGACAAGCAGGACTGGACCTTTCCTGATATCATCACTGTCATTGCTGTCTTCTTCATCACAGAAAGGCATCTAGAGTGCTTTAAACTTTACAAAGCTCAGTTACATACTTTATCTCATCTGATCATCATTAACTTTACCATCTTCAACACCATCGGTATTAATATCATCATTATTGAAGCCAGTAGGAATATAGGACCTTTATACAGAGATATCCCCAGGTGTAGCTCACTTCAAATAATAAGGCTAAAGGATTATGAATTTAGAGCCAGAAGGGTACTCAGAAGACATCTAATCCAATGTCTTCATTTTATAGATGAATGCGTGAAAATGTAAGTGATTTAAACAAGGTCTCACAGGAAATAAATAGCAGAGCCAGGTCTCTCACCCATATCCCCTGACTTTATCTCCAAAGCTTTTGCCATAGTATCATACAAAATTGAATGTAAACACACACACACACACACACACACACACACACAACCTGTTTAAAATGAATCCTTGTTTTGGAGGGCAGAAAAATCTCTTTTTTAAGAAAGCAGACTCTGAATACTTTTTCAGGTCGGGGGGGAGGTGATGGGACACTTGCATAAGTTTTTTAAAAATCATCCTTTATTATGTTTAGTGCATCTTAGTGGCAAGGTTAGGATTTTGTGGACCAGTTTTCCTTAATATCCATCCCCCTATCCCTACTCAGAACAATCACAGTCACATCTCTATCTTCTGGATATTCTAAGCTCAGTCTCTGTCCATGGGCCTGCCAGACCAGTTTTTTAATTTAAAAATACTGTTTGGCAACCATCTATACACAACATAGGTAAAAATATCAATGAATAGTTTGGGGCATGTCCAAATGGAACATGTTGGTATGTCACAAGAATAAAATAGTGCCTGGGCATCCTTTTCCACCTTTCTTTAGGTAGAGGGATATTCTCCAGGGCACACAGAGGAAAGAGAATGTAAATTACCTGTCTTGTTTACATTTTATTTAGGAATGTGAGCTTTTATGTGACTTTGTCTCAGAGACAGACAGAGATAGAGTGACAAAGACAGAAACAGGGAGATAGAGATGATTAACAAGTTACTGACCTGGAGGATGGCTTCATACTGGTAGAAGAACAAGTTATATCTCTGACAAAATGTTCCAAGGCCTTGGCAAGGTCATAGGTGTGTAATAACCTAAAACACATTAAGAAATATTTTTATTTTTCTATGCAATAGGAGGCAACATGTAATGATGGAAAAAATAATCACAGTCCTTAAGGGATATTCATGCAGATAGGTGATATTGAGGGGGACAAAAACAGATAATGCATAACTCTGATAGTAAAGTGCAAATCATTCACTTCCTCCCCCCACCAAATAGCTTCTCATCCATGTAGATGCTCCTGGAGATCCCAAATAAAAATAATCTCTCACTGCCCTGATATTCTATAGCATGGAGTCTCATGATATTTAGTTTGTTTTACACTGGATTACAATTATTGGTGAATTTTCTATCCCTTGATTAGAATACAGATTCTGACTTGAAATTCTGCCTGTGTGACCTTGAGCAAATCACTTAAGCTCTGGCAAACTCAGTTTCCTCAGCTGTACCCTGGGGAAAACAATGGGGAAAATCATAGCCCTCCGCTACCAGGATTATACTGAGGATTGAATAAGATAGGAAACATAAAGAATTTACCAAATTTTAATAGGCAAGATAAATTTTACCTACCACTAGCAGTAATATTGCTAATAGGAACTTTGTCTCATTCATCATTCTTTTGTCCTCAGAAGCTTTTAGCTGATAATTTTGTTCTCAATTAATAGCTGAAGGAATAAATGGATGGATAAATAAGCAGATCAATTTATGGATAAATCGATGGTTGGGTGACCCCTCGCTCCCAATTTTTGAGTTGCCTTATGAAAAAAAGAATGGTGGGATTTGGAGAAAGAATGTCTTAGATGTGGGAGGAAGATTTGGGGGAACATGGTTTAGTGTCTCTATTGAGGGGTGATTGTAAGAGTGGACCTAAAATAAGTCTTGGTAAAGCTAAAGACAAAGTGAAATGGTCCAGGAAAAATCCATCATATTATAGCTGTAAAGATGTAAGATCTCAGAGGTCGTATATTCTCATCTCTTCCTTTTAGAGATGAAGAATCCAAAGTCTGAGTAGAAGTAACTTGTCCTGCCTCACACAGGTAATAAGAGGCAGTAAGGATTTGAAATTAGGTCCTGTGAGGCCTACTGAAGGCTCTTTCCACTGTCCTATCATGCATGGCATGAGGCCACATGGAAGTGTCTAGAAGTGGACAGATCCTCAGTGACTGAAGCCCCTGGAGCTTTTACCCAATGACTAGATTCATGACAATTGACTAACTGACTCTTTGAGCTGAGGGTTCCCAATCCTTACAATGAATATACCCAAATGAAAGCACCATCTGGATCCCCACTTATTCCAGCAGTTGCTTTAGACATACCTTGGCATGGCTTGATGAAAAGAACACAGACTTCATTTGGTGGACCATGGTTTAAGCACTGGTTAATTCACTTACCACTTTGGTGACTTTGTACAAAATATTCATCTCTCAGGACCTCAGTATCTTCTTTTATAAAATGAGGCAATTGAATGAGATGTCTTCTAACATCCCTTGTTAACTCAATGATCCATGAGCTGGAAGAAGCCAGTGTATATGAGTTTAGAGAATGTCTGGAATTGTCTGACACATGCCAAGTGTTGGGAAACATACTCTTCCTCCTAGAGAGCTGAGTCTCATGCCACCAGATCAGCGTGGGATGCCCTATAAAAAGAGTCCCTGTCCCTGGCTCCTCACCCACTCTGTCTCTTTAGCAGAGAGTTCCTGTCAGTGTCTTTGATCAGGGTGAGTGCCTGCATGAGAGCCCTGGGGAGACTTGAAGCAGGGTGTGGGGGTAGAGGGAAGAAAAAAGTCAGAGAGAGAGAGGAGTGGGAAGATAAACCATAGTTGGGATAAAAGAAGATGGATAGAGGGCCTGAGGAGGAGGAGTTAAACTGAGTGAGAAATATAATAGCTGGTAGAAAATAGAAGCTTGTATTTTGGATTTGGTCTAGACTGCCAGAGACTCCATTGAGAATGTCCTCAGAAAATAACTAGAAAAGGGTCTGGTGTCCGTGTGAAGGTGTTGGGGTGCAGCAATTCCTAACAGGTATATAACCATACATGCATGCACATATAGAGACAGAGGGAGGAGGAAAGAGACAGAAAAAAAGAGACAAACAGGGAGAGGGAGAGAAAAAACTATTGATAATCTCCTGAATTAATGCATATAATTATAGTGCATATTCCCTCAAACCAACTTAAATGCATTCGATCATAGGAATGATTTTAAGTCTTTTCTCTCCAGATACTGATGTCTTCTGGGCATAATTCACCATCACATTGATGATCAATTCCCAGTGAAAAAAGCTTTTAAGATTCAATTTCATCCATATGAAAAAACTCCTATATTGTCTTTCAGGTTTACTGAACTCCCACCAAGATGTCCTGCCAGCAAAGCCAGCAGCAGTGCCAGGCCCCTAAGTGTCCCCCTAAGTGTCCTCCTAAATGCCAGACCCCCAAATGCCCACCCAAATGTCCTCCCAAGTGTCCCCCCAAATGCCCTCAGGCCCCCTGCCCTCCTCCAGTCTCTTCCTGCTGTGGCTCTAGCTCTGGAGGATGCTGCAGCTCTGGGGGATGCTGTGGCTCCAGCTCTGGGGGATGCTGTGGGTCCAGCTCTGGGGGATGCTGCAGCTCTGGCTCTGGAGGTGGCTGCTGCCTCTTTTCCCATCACAGAAGATCCCACCGACGCAGGCACCAGAGATCTGACTGCTGTGACAGTGGCAGTGGGAGCAGCCAGCAGTCTGGAGGCTGCTGTGGGAGCTCTGGGGGCTGCTGTGGCAGTTCTGGAGGCTGCTGCTGATCTGGTGCCCTAACCTAAGAAAAACAGAAGACAATTGATGGACTCTGATCCTTTCTCTCCTCACTTCTTAGCCTCCTGGCTCTCCCCCTGGCTTTGAACTGTTTAGATATTCTTAGGAAATTGAAAGAATCAAGGCTTATCACTTCATTTTATCTCAGTCCCCCAAAATTCAAACCATACTTCTCTTCCTTATTTATCCCAAAGAACAATAAAGTTTATTTTTCTGGTCACCTCTGCCTCTTATTCTCTGCTCTTTCCTTGTTTGACTTCCTTCAAGCCTCTCTTCTTGTTAATAGACCGGCAAGACTTCTCTGATTAATGCCTTTAGAGACTGCCCAGGTAGTGACTATTAGTGGTAGAGCTAGGAAATTGGGTAAAGGTTCCCTTCATTCAGATGAAAGGGGACCCATACTGTATGTGTAGGAATCATTCAGCTATAACAACCACCCTTCTCCAAAGGGACAAACGTGCCAAGGCACAGGAGCCTGTGACTCTGAGTTCTTGAGGAAAGGCCAAGGCTCAAGCCCAGGTGAAAAGAAGAGAGGATAATTGGGGTGGGGGGGAGGGAGGGAGGAAAACAACCTTCTGTTTGGAGCAGAAAGTCTCAAGGGACAGATCCTGGTAGGAGGATTCAAGAGGATTTACCTCTGTTAGAACATTCAAAGTTTTGGTGGCTAAAGGACAAATACATGATTTATCCCTACTTACCTTTTCCCACTCTATGCTCATCTTGTCTGTCTGACCCAGAGCACAGGCATATACAATACCATCCCTCATTCTCAATTCTTAGAAAAGATCTCTCTCTGGCATTGGGAAGTCCCTCTTTTATTGATTAGTCCCCACATCTCAAAAAAGGTCTGCCATTGTCTTTCTAGGGTCTCCTCTTCCCCTTAATGAGGTCCTCCCAATTCTAGCACCTAGAACCAACTCCCAGGCCTGGTCTTCTGATTCCATTTCATTATCTTTCTAGGTATTGTCACATGTTTTCTGGACCTCTATTGGCCTTCTCCCTTTTTCTCACATATCTTTAACCCAGGGGTCCTAGCTCAAAGCTATATTTCAGCTGAAGTAAAGTTACTGGAAGAGAATTCATTAAAGACTGAGCTTAGAAACAAAGAAATGAGAAAATGTATCTTCTTCTTTTCCTTACATATACAGAGGTGTTTGGGGGTGGAATAGGGCATATACTCTCAGACTCACTTGGCCTGTTGGTTGACTTTGCAAGGCTTCTTTCTTTCATTCTTTGTTCTAAGGAATAGCTCTTTGGGTAGGGGACAAGAGATGAGTTTATTTGGATATGAAAGTGAAGTTAAAGAAAATGTACCAAAATTATAAGATAAATCAGTTCTTTATTATCATATAGCCCAGAGCAAGAATGTGAGGATCTTCATCCCGACTCCCACTCTCCTGGATGAGTCAGTTCCTACTAAGCAAGATTACATCTCCCTATTATTTTCTAAAGGTACCTCTAAAGGAGTCCAGGAATCTTTCCTTGACCCTGTTCATTTGAAAACCCTTTTCAGTGTGTTCTCCTCATTATCAAACTCCTGTAACAATATCTGCCCTGTATTCGTGATTCTTTCCAATGATTACTACTACAGTATTATTTGATAAAATAACATCAATTCATTTTTACAAATGGATTCATGAGAAAATATAGCAAACAGAATTATAAGCATTTTCCCCAGCACCAACTTCTGGGAACACACTCATCCCTGTAAGCCCTAGGGCCCTGAAGAGAATGGACTCCTCCTTAAAACAGTTGCTACAAAGTATTCACCTTTATCAAATGCATTTGTTAGTGTAGCACAGTTGATGAATGAATTGCTCTCCCTCCCTTATGGTTTCCTTGGAAACCTCTGGACAGCTGAGCCAAGCAGGACTTTGCTCTTCACTAAGTATGACTGTCTACAACATCCAGCATGGACTGTGTCTCCTTGTCCCCATCTCACTGGTCAATTACAATTTTAGACAGTCAATTTCTAATGTTCCAGCATCAGTTGCAGAATCTATAGTCAGACCCATGTCCCTAGGAATCCAGAACTAGCACAAATCCATCACCCAAAGATTAAGCTTTCACCTAAAAGTATCATATCACAAAAGGTGAAACTGTAGTCAGAAACTGGGTGATGGTCAGTCAAGTATACTAGAGTCAAGATTCCTTTTGTATATGAATTGGCCGAGTTGGTTATTGGGACCCTTTAGAACACTAATATTCTGTGATCCCATGGTACTGTGAAGCCAGTGCAGAGTGGAGAGAAATATTTTGGTGGAAAATGAAGATATCTTAGTTGTATCCTTCAAATCCTGGCCACTGAAGCAGCTAGCTAGTCCTATGCTACATGCTCACAGCATCAACCATAACCACAAAGGGCTGCTTGGGTAGTGAGAGTGCTAGAAGTTATCTCAGAGGTCACCTAATCCAACCCTCTCCCTTACAGTCCCTTTTCTCCATGGTACACCACTCAGACTGCTCTACTAGAATGACCATTAATTCTTTAACTCACTGTTTTATTATTCTTTAAATTGAGATTTTATAATAAAGGAGTAGTAATAAACATTTTTCTTCCCTTTTTCTACAATGTGAGGGAGATGCAGGGAAAAGATAAAAGTTTGAAGGTTTGTTTGATTTAAAAAGAAAAATCAAATTCATTATAAACAAGTAACAATCACAGTTTTCTCAAGGAAATGGAGCCACCAACAAAAGGATATCCCAAGGGATGACCAATTCTAGAGAAAAAGAAGCAACATTCACCAGGGAAGCCAATACTAAGAAAACAGATAGATTTGGTAGATGAAGGAGAGTGAGATCAGGAAGAAACAAGAAAGGAAAATCCAAAGATCCCAACCCTTAAGCAGATAACTCCCCAACAGACCAGGGAAAAATTAGGGCTAATGGGATACAAGTGATTGAAAATGTGTGCTGGAGGACAATTCTGTGGGTAAAACTATAGGATTCTGACTCCTGTGTCTGCCCTGAACCCACAGGTTTGGGGAAAGATGATTTAGCTGACCAGCTCCCTCCACTCTGTGACTGGGCAATGCCCCCTCCCAACCATAACCCTGCCCAGAAAGAAGAAGCTGAACAGGCTGCATGGCTCCTTCACATTGATCTTACATCATGATCATCCTAGCATTTGGATAGTACATTAAGATTGAAAGCATTCTGCCTCTATGATCTCATATAACCCTCACAATAACTCTGTGAGGTTAAATGTCATTATTCCTGTTTCACAGATGAGGACACTGAGCCTAAGAAAAGTCAGTGATTTACCTAAATTCACATAGTGAGTGAGACAGGATTGAATCTGGTCATCCTGACTCCAAGTTCAGCATTCTATCCACTGTGCCTCCTACACTACATATGATGGAGGTCAATTTCACTCTCTCCAGCAGAGGGTGAAAAGGATTAATTATAGTAAACAAGTGTTCCTAACTATACTGACTATCTGATCAGAAGCTTTCTACTTCCTACCACCTGGTTTTCTCAACCTCTCCTATTACTGACAAGTGTTTCTATTGGCTGAGCCTAATACCTCCTCCCCAGCCCCTTCCATTCTGGGCCTCCTAGCCTCTATGAAGCCCTTTGCCTCACATATACCAAAAAGGAACCTGATAAACTCCTTCCTCACTCCTAATATTACAGGGATCCAGAGAAACATCTAAACCATCCTCTTGCCTCCAAATTGATAATATGTGACCCAATCACTGAACCCTTATGCCAGCTCTAGTCTATCATGGAGGGAGGGTAAGTATAGAGAGAGGTTGCATAACTTCCTGAAGTTTCTAAACCATAGATTTCGTACTGAGTGTCTAAAACTGTAGTTAACTAGTTGGGTGGGGTCTAGGTAACAAGCAGTTCCAGATCCTTTACTGTTATCATCATTTCATTGCTGTCTTCTTCATCATAGAAAGGCACCTAGAGTAACCTGTCATTCAAATAGTGTTTTAAAATTTACAAAGCCCAGTTACATACTTTATCTCATCTGATCCTCATTACCTTTACTATCATTTATACCATCATCATTTCCAAAGTCAACAGAAATGCAGGGACCTCTATATCCACGTATCCCATGAAGTGAGGTTTAACTCACTTCAAATAATGAGATCAAAGAATAATTAATTTAGAGCTAGAACAGGGCTCAAAGGTCATCAGATCCAATCTCTCATTTTACAGGTGGATACACTGAGACTGAGAATGAAAATGACTTAAACAAGGTCTCCTGGGAAATAAAATAGCAGAACCAGGATTCTCATCCAGATCTTTTGACATCATCTCTAGGACTTTTGTCACTGTATCATGCAATATTAAACAGTATGTAAAGAAAACAGAAATAAAAAAGTTTAAAACTGGTGTTTGTTTTGGTGAACAAGGGAAGTTCTTTTTTAAAGGAATCAGGCTAATAATTTTTTCATAAAGAGAAGGACCCTTTTGTAATTTAAAAAAATACTCTTTTGTTATCTTCAATGCACGTGTGTCAAATTTGGGTTCTTGTGAAGAGGGCTTTCTTAAAATTCATGCTCCCTACCCCTAATCAGACCAGTCATAGACAGTGTCATATCTGTCTCTGCTAGATATTATCATATCCGTCTCTCTCCTTCAAGTTGCCAGAGAAGTTGTTTTATTTGAAAACCATGTCTAAGGACCATCTATATACACGAGTCAAAACATCAATGACAAGTTTGGGACAGGACCAGTAATTGGCACATGTTGGTATGCCCAAGAGAGAAACAATACCTCATGCCCTGGGCTTCCTTTTCCACCTTCCTTTTGGTGAAGAGATACTCTCCAGGGAATGTAAAGGAAAGAAGATGGATGATGTTTGTCTTATTTATTTTTGACAAGGTATATGAGTTTTTATGTTGCTGTATATCAGATAGAGAGAGATAAAGAGATAGGGAGAACGAACAAGTGATTAATCTGGAGGATGACTATATGCTGGGAAGAAAAGAAGATATATTTATCCCAAGGTGTTTCAAGGCCTTGGCAGAGTGACAGGTTTGTCAAACTAGAAAACATTAAGAGATATATGTCAATGGGATGGGTGGCAATGTGTTATAATAGAAACATGTTGATATTTTCTATCATAACACTTACCTCCCATTCTATTTGGAGGTCCTAAGGTCTAAGTTCACATCTATACTCTGTCATTTATAACCTGGGAGATCTTAGGCAAATAATTTCAGTGCTCATAGTAAAAATCTGTTTGTCTTTCTAACCTAAGGAAGCCACCCTGATCCTTCTCCCCATCTCTCAGTTTCTAGTGCCCTTCTCACAGAAGTTGTTTTGTAGTTTTGAATATATTTAGTCACTATCTTTCAGTATATATGGAACTTTCTCTTAGTAAAATGGAAGTTTTTTAGGGCAGGTTAAATCATTTTTTTTGTATCCCCAGGACCTAACACAGTGCCTGCTCATGCTAGAAGTTAAATAAACATTGCTTAAAATAAAATGAATTAAGTTGGCTATTCAAAAACCCAGACCTGAATAGTATATTCAGATGAATTCTTGAGGTTGGGCAACACAGTAACATGAAGATTCTCGATTCTTAAAAACTTACCTTGTTGAATCACTTTAAGAAAAAATGATCACAGTCATCAGGGGACATTTATGTAGATCGGGTTGATGAAGACACTGATGGACACAAAGAGAGACAAAAAGCAGAGTAAAAATCATTCCCATCCTGCCCTCGTCAGACAGCACCTCATCCATGAGATGAACCCAGATAGAAATAATTGCTCACTACTCTAACCTTTTATATCCTGAAGTCAGTATAACTGTTGTGGTATTTACCTTGTCTTACACTGAATTACAGTAATTTGTGAATTTGGTTGCTTTTGATTAGAGTACTGGTTTGGGGTTTGAAATCTTGTGCCAGATGCTTCTTAGCTGTGTGATCCTGGGCAAGTCACTTAACCCCTTTCAAACTCAGTTTCTTCAGCTGTACAACTGGTAAAATCATAGCACCTACTTCCCAGGACTGTACTGAGGGTTAAATGAGATAGTATATTTAGGACTCTGACCTAACCTCACCAGGCAAGATAAATTTTAGCTACTATTAGCAGCAGTATTATTGAGAACAGGAACTGTGCCTTATTCAGCTTTTTTTTCTCCCCAAAAGCTCTTAGAACAACAACTTGTACTCAAGTACTTGTTGAATGTCTAGATGGATTAATAGATGGATGAATAAACTGGCAGATGGCAACTTATTCCCAACTGTTGGATTGCCCCTTAAAAAGGGACAATAGGAGTGTGGGAAGGAGTGAGTCTTAGACCTGGGATTATTGCTCACTATCTCCAGGGTGGAGAGATGGGGGAGGAGTTTCAAAAGTTTGAGTTGAGGGATATTTTGTGGAGGAATGGAGCAAAAAAAGGTGAATACCCCATTGGACTAAGTCTAAGTAAAGCTAAAGACAAGATGAAATAGTTCCAGAAGTCAGTGATGAAATGACATTATGAAGATGAAGGATATTAGAAGTAAAGGATTCCATTTACTTCATTTTGGAGATGAGGAATCCAACCACTGGGAGTTGAAGTGACTTGTCTTAACTCACACAGGTGAAAAGAGACTGAGTAAGGATTTGAATTTAGGTCCTGTGACTGCAATTTAAGGACTTTTTCCCACTCTCCTACAGATCATATAGGACTACAGATCAGGAGGCCACAGGGAAATTTCTATGAGTGGACGGAGGCTTAATGACTGAAGTCCCTTGACCCTTTGCCCAAGGGCTAAACTTTATGAAAATTCCCTAAAATGCAGTGTAGGTAGAGAGTTCCTGGTCTTTACAAAGAATATGAAAGCACCATCTAGATCCCATCTTACTAGAAACATTGCCTCAGATATGCCTCAGCCTGGCATAATGAAAAGGACATACATGGACTTCATTTTGAGGGACCATGGTTTAAGTCCCACCTAATCCACTCACTGCTTCTTTGACCTTGTTGCCCCTTTGGACTTCAGTGTCTTCTTCTATAAAATGAGGCAAACAGATTAAAGGACTTCTAACAGCCCTCAATACCTCAGTAATCCATGGGCTGGCACGTGTCAGTGTGTGTGAGTCTGGAGAACGTCAGGAATTGTCTGACATAAGCCAGGAATTGTGAAAGACACTCTTCCTCTTAGAGAACTGAGTTTCATGCCAATGGATCAGCCTGGGATGCCCTATAAAAGGTGTTCCTGCTCTTGTCTCCTCACTCACTCTGGCTCTTCAGCAGAGAGTTCCTGTCTGTGTCTATGATCAGGGTGAGTGTCTGCATGAGAGCCTGGGGAGGCTTGGAATAGAGCATTGGTGGAGAGAGGAGAGTAGAAAATAGGAAGAGAGGAGCCAGAAGGAAGACAGCTGAAGGGATGAAAGAAGATGAATAGAGGGGATGAGGAGGAAAGAGTTAAACTAAGTGATGGGTGAAGAATAGATTATACTTTGAATTTCTTCTAGATTGATGTCCAGTTTGGATGTCCTGAGAAAACAGTCAGAAAAGGATCTGGTCTCTGGGCAAAGTAAATGGGTTGGGGAGGAGCAGGAATAATCTGAGTTACCAGAAACTGCAATGTACTAGAATTTAAAGGCTATTCTGAGGGTGTCAGGGGAAGTCTTCACCTCTCCTATGTAACACACATACCACTACTTAACATTTAAGGTCTTATATACTTTTCCTCATTCTGCGGTACCCAAGAGGTATATATGTATGTGTGTGTGTGTGTGTTTAAATATACACATACATGCATATATAGAGAGATAGAAAGAGAGGGAACGCAGAGAGCCAGGGAGAGAGAGACAGAGAAAATGTTGATAAACTTCTGAATTGATATAAAGTAAACATTCCCACTTTCTGAATTCCAACCTAAATGCATTTTGACACAGGAATTATTTTTTACGTCTTTTCATTATGGATACTGCTGTCTTCTAGGGGAAATTAACCATGACGTTGTGGATCAATTCTAGTGAAGAAAACTTTTAAGACTTGATGTCATTCATCTAAAAAAATCTTATATTGTCTTTCAGGTTTACTGAACTCCCACCAAGATGTCCTGCCAGCAAAGCCAGCAGCAGTGCCAGACCCCTAAGTGCCCACCTAAATGTCCTCCCAAATGCCAGACCCCCAAATGCCCTCCCAAATGCCCACCAAAGTGTCCCCCAAAGTGCCCTCAGGTCCCCTGCCCTCCTCCAGTCTCTTCCTGCTGTGGGTCCAGCTCTGGAGGATGCTGCAGTTCTGGGGGATGCTGTGGGTCCAGCTCTGGGGGATGCTGCAGCTCTGGCTGTGGGGGTGGCTGCTGCCTCTTTTCCCATCACAGGAGATCCCACAGACGCAGGCACCAGAGATCTGACTGCTGTGACAGTGGCAGTGGGAGCAGCCAGCAGTCTGGGGGCTGCTGTGGAAGCTCTGGAGGCTGCTGTGGCAGTTCTGGAGGCTGCTGTTAACCTGGTCCCCTTTTCTAAGAGGAGCGGTGTTTTAGAAATAAAAAGATGCCACTCACCCTTTCCCCCCTTTCTCATTTCATCTTCATCGCTCCTCTGCTCAGGGGGATGGGTTGCTGAGACATCCTGAACGGACTTAGAAAGTTCAAGAAGACATTTGATCTTATCTTAAAACATTAGATTTCAAAGTTAAACCCAAACTCTGTCTTATTTATCTTTTACAAAAATAAACCTCCCTGTTTGTGGTCACAACTGCCTCCTGCTCTCAATTTTCCTATTTGTTGTTCAATTATATCCAACTCTTCACGTCCATGGCTACTCAGTTGGGTTAACTCTTTGCCAGGCATGGTGTCTTCCCTGAACTGGTGGTCTAACTGGGCTGCTCCTCCTAGGCTAGAGTCTCTGGTAGAAGGGCTAATGTGGCTTTGCTGGCTTTTGCTAGACTCTGCTGCTGCTGGCCTTGGTAGTCCATCTCTGGGCATAGCATCTCTGCTCTTCAATGAGAAGCTGCAATCTTTTTCACCCATTAGCCACTGGCTAGACCGAAAAGTAGTGTGCTCTCTTCAGCTAGAGTGTTTCTGAGCTCTTTAATGTTAGAATGCTACAAAAAGCTCTTTCCAGTACTGCAACAATGTTCAAAGCCTTTCATTATCTGCTCCTCTCCTATCTTTCCAATCTTGTTACAGCTCCCCCCACCAGTCAAAGGTAGAACTCAATTCAGTAACACTGGTCTCCTAGCTGTTCCTTGAAAAAAACACTCCATATCCTAACTCTGGGCATTTTCTCTGGCTGTCTCCCAGACCTAGAATGTTCTCCCTCCTCATCTCTGCTTTCTGGCTTCCCTGGATTCCTTCAAGTCTCAATTAAAATCTCACTTTCTGAATAAAATCTTTCCTGGGCACCCTCAAACTTCCATGACAGTTTCCGATTTCTCCTCTATATATCTGTTATCATGCTGTTTCTCACAGTAGAACGTGAGCTCTGAGAGAATAGGGGAATGTGTTTGTCTTTTTTTTTTTTTATCTCCAGTGCTTTAACACAGCGCCTGGCTCATAATAGGCACTTAAATGTTCCTTGACTGACTAACAAACCTGAGTTTTTGATTAACAGAAACTTTTATTTCTGCCCTTTGACTCCCTCAAAGTCTCAGATCTGAGGCTGTCACCTCTAACAGATGATGAGTGAAAGGTAGTCTCTCTTTTTCACAGATTCTTCCTGACTCAAAAGTCTCTTTCTTCCTAAAGCCACTTCCCTCGGTTTCGAATCTTTTTTACTTCCCATACTCCTTGGGAATCACCGATAGAAAAGAGGCTGAGAAAAAGTGTGAACATAGTCTATGGCTCAGAGGATCATTACTTGCCTCTTCACATAAAATTAAAGAACTCATACTTCCCACCCTTTGAGGGTGGGGGGAGATGACTATTTACCATGTGAAGTCTATCTCCCTCATCCTTCCCAGGCTGCTGTCTTATAGCCTCAACTATCCCAGAAAGTCTCATTTGGGCACCATTCTTCTGTCCCACTTTGATTTATCTTACCCTTTTCTATTTGCTTTTTATGATTAAGTAAAACAATAAAGATAAATTGTACCATAAAAGTTAAGAGATAATTAGATCAGACATCTTTCATAGCTCTGCTAGGAAGAGAAATTATAACTAGACAAAGGAAAGAAGAAATCGTTAAAGAGTAAAGAGTTTCCCTTATAGGAACTGGAAAAGTTTTTCCATAAACAAAATCAAAGCAGTTAAGGCAAGATGAGAAAGCTTCATTATTGGGGAGTGGGTGGGTGGAGGAAAGGACTTTACATCAAATCTCTCTAGTAAGGGTCTTATATAGAAGATATGTAGGGGATGGACATAAATATCTAAGACCAAGGTCCATTTTCCAATGAATAAATAGCCAAAAGGATGTGAACAAAGGGTTCTGTAAAGTAGATTTACAAATCCTTAATGTCCACATGAAAGGTAGTTCCAAAACATTAGTAAAAGAGATAGAAATCAAACAACCCCAAAATATTATACCAAGAAAACTAGTGAACTGACGAAAGATAGAAATGGGCAATATTGAAGGGAATGTGGGAGGACAAAGGTAATGCTGGTGTAGTGCTATGAATTGCTCCAACCATTCCGGGAAGGAATTTGTCTGGTTTTTTTTTTAAGTCTTGAAATTTGATCAAAACAATTTGAATATATGCTTTTTTTAAAGAATTAAATGCCCATACCCTTTAACACAGATTCCACCACTAAGTAAAACCCCCAAAACGATCAGAGACAGAAAGTGTTCATGTAATCAAAACATCAGCAACATGTTCCCTGATAGCAAAAAACTGGAAACAAAGTAGATGTCCCTTGATTGGAAATTGGATAAACTGTGTTACATGTGTAACCCAAGCTTGTCTGAGAAAGCCTCGTTCACCTAAAACGTAGACACCCTTGAGGGGCCTTAAAGCATGTCCAGATAGCCTAACGTGGTGGCCTAAGTTCCCTACCAGGTGACGGACATAACTTTGACAAAGAAATACTTAACTTCATGAGGTATAATCACAAACATACATACTTTCTCCTCAATTAATGCCCTGTCCCCTTTGTGCTATCTCAGTCTCTAGAGAGGGAAAAGGGATAGTTTAGCTCAGTTAATAAAGAACTTGATCCCAGTTTCAAGTCCCAAACCACTGGGGCTCAAGTCCCAGGTCCCTTGGTTTTTGAGGCCTCCACAAGGCCTGGCTGGCTGCACCATCTCTCTTGTAATCTTAATTTACCATGGCTCAAACTGCCAGGTTTGTGTGGCTCCTGCCTACATCCTGCCTAAAAAGAACAAACTACTCATAAGAAAGACAAACCCAGACCCATTTCTAGGAAGCTAGGTAAAAGAAAGGGAGCAGAGGAAGGGAAGCCCTTCCTCTCTTACCTGTTCAGTTCATGGCCCTCACACTGTGGGTAAAACTATGATTTTTGCTCTCTAAACAGATTGGGGCAGCTAGGGGCTCATCTTCCTGAGTTCAAATCTCAGTCACTCACTAGCTATATAACAACGGGCAAGTTATCTAATCTTGTTTGCCTCAGTTTCTCATCTGTAAAATGAGCTGGAGAAGGAAATAGCAAACCATCCCAGTATCTTTGACAAGAAAACACTGACTGGGGTTGCCAAGAGTTGGACACAGCTGAAACGCAACTGAACCATAATGTTCAAATTAGCTTGAGATGCTTCCTGATGGATCAGAAATAGGCAGGATAGGCAGCATTCCCTGTAAGATTCTGGAATTGTTGACTGAAAATACATAGGAGAGAGGAAAAGACAAATAGACAGGTTACATTTGACAACTTTATTTTAAAGTTTCACCCATTCCATAAAGACATCTGGGGACCTCCCTCACTGTACTCCTCGTCAGCTATTCCAAATTTCCTCACTTGTAACTCCTAGTTAGCCATTATTTACTTTTTATTCTGTCATCTCTCACCTTGTTGCCTCAATCATTATTTGCCTCTCTGTGTCTCACATAGATTTCCTGCTTTATATATTGGACTGTAAGTTCTATGAGGTCACAGATCAAATTGTACCCATCCTTGTACCCCACAGGGACTAGCCTTCAGTTTTGCATTTAATAGGTGAACAGTAAATGTTTGTTGATTGATTAAATAATAAGGCTAAAGTTTATAATGGTATTGTATCTATAAATGTTGATTCCCAACTGGGGAGAATGGATAACTGTCATGGATAATTTATAACTAGGAAGGTAAAAAAGGGGGAAGGGTGCCATTTCCTAGGGCATGGTTTCTAAAACAGACTTCTCATATTTCTGTGTGGTAGGCATAGAACTTCCAAAAAAATGCTGATGCATGAACCTTGTATGGGTCACTGAGGTTACTCAGAAACTCTACTGGATGCTTGGTTTGCATCACCCTAACCTCCACCATCTATGATACACCAGCATCCTCAACATCTACAACCATATCAGCATCACTCATACCACCAATGCCATTATACACACCATCATCATCTTGGCAGTTTCAAACAGAGATTCCTAGAAATTTCTGAATCAGTGTCAGTAAATAAATATGGTGACTCTCAAGGTAATTACTAAGAAAAAGGAAGAAATTAATTTGGGATGTACAAGATCTGGCCTATTAACCAAAAATTACCCTTTCATTTTCAAGGCATTCCTCACATGTCTGTGCAAGCCTTTGTGATGTGGTGTTGGTGAAGGCCTTAGGAGAAGATAGTTGGATTGTCAGATACCTCCTCGCAGGGTCAAAGAAATAAAACACTTCCTGCTATACTATAGACCCCCAACTTTTACCCAGTGTGACCTAACAAGTTTCATTTATTCTAGCAAGTTGGCACACATATTATCAGAATGTAGAAAAATAAAGAACTACTTGAAAATAAATGATTGAGATCATGGTTCCACTTGACTAGGCTATGATTTCAACCTGGCATCAAATCTTAACTGGCATAGCCATTTTGAGGCATGACTCTGAAGCTTGTTTTGAATTCCCCTAGAGGGGCACCTCTAAAAGGTGAGTGGGTACAGTAGGTAGAGTATTTGATGAGTTCTTTTGTTCTTTAGATAGCACCTTGAAAGAGACATGCTTGACTTAGATATATGGGGGAAACAACCCCTACACAGAATGGGTACATTTCCCCACCCCCTAAATCATTGTTCTGTCCTCAAAATTCAGAAGAAAAAGGTTCTATTACTGATGCTTGATAACTAACCTTATCAGAAAGAGGACGGAAAGCACTTCACCCTGAACGGCTGAACAAGTCAAGGGTGAGCAGGACTGAAGGGTAGGGGTTTGAGCAAAGCTATACAGAAGGGATTCTGGGAAAGGCTGGGAAGCAATGGGCATAAGGAGAAGGGTCCCTGAGGGTTCAGTAATCAAACACTTTCCCAGATATCTAGGGTGAGGTGAGGAACTGAAGATTCAGACGATTAGGATGGATGGAATAGAACTATTTATGACAAAGTTTTATGGAAGTCCCCTAGGTTGCTTTGATGGACAAGGGAAGGGGAAGAGAGTACACAACAAGAAGGAGGGGAGTTTCCCATCCTGAGGGAAAACTCCAGCTTTCTCACTGTGCCATTCAGAGAGGTCCTTTGGTTGTAAAGAAGCAAGCTACCATGATCTACCTGAAAAGAACTGAAGAGCTGAGGAATGGCAAGAATTACCTGTCATGTGGGACTTAGCTGGCACATGCCTTGGGTTGTGAAAGAGCCTTCTCCTCCCATCAGACCATGTCTCATGGCACAGCCTAGTCTAGGGATCTCCCATAAAAGGAGTCCCAGGCATTGACTCTTCACACAATCTGTATCCTCAAAGACAAGCCTACCAGTGTCTGTGATCAGGGTAAGTGTTTCTAAGTCCTGTGCTGATGCTCTTTGGTGGAGAGGGGTTTGCTGTGAACAGTATGTTTCCAGAGTGGGATTGAAGGCAAGAAATTAGAGAGTAGGAAACGGGAGAAGAGAGAAGAAGGAATAAAGATAAAGTCAAAAACCAGAGGAATGAGGAAAAATATGGAATGGTTCATCAGAGTGAGAAGGGAGGAATGGAAGCTTGTATTCTGGATTTGTTCTAGTATCTAGACTAATCAAGGAATAGTCATGGTCTCCTTAGAGAACCACAAGGTACAAACTTAGTGTGTAGAGAGGGAGGGAGTTTCTGGCATTTGCATTCCCACAAACTATGCCAGTGATTTGAATAGCTAAGTTTGTGTGAACCAGGCCTAATGGCCCCTTTATTTGCTGGCTCCTGGTATTGGAGTATAAGTTATTGAGGACTGAGGTTCTCTCTCTTTTGCATTTGTATTTTTGCATTTGTCTGGCCAATGCTTGGCCATAGTAAGTGCTGAATTCATGCTTTTTTTTTTTCATTCAGTTAGGCCATTATGAGTAGATATTCAAGAAGTATCTATTCTGCACAATTTAGCTAGTTCTGAATTAAATATGAAATAAATCCAGGTTGATAAAAAACTTATAAAAGATTGTTAGATTATAAGTTCCTTGAGGTCAGGGGTACTTTACTATTATCATTTCTATAACTTTTAGCAAAGTGTCTCCCACATAGTAGCTGTTTAATTAATATTACAAGTTGGGTTAAATTGAATTGGATTGCCAGTCCCATTCCCCAGATGGTCAGGTGTCTGGTGTTCACCTAGGGAGGAAACTTTGGACCAATCAGTTTTCTTGTTCAGTTCCTGGAAGTTGGGCATCATGGGAGACATCTCTGTTTCTGAACTCTGTTGCTTGTGATCACAGTTTAGATTTACATAACTTTCTAAACCACTTATATATTTACTCTTCCCTGGCTTATAACTAAGCTATTGCTGCCATGGGTCTGAGAAAACAGAAAGATGGTGAACACTCAGAGACAGGGAACTTCAAATTATAATGACATTTTGTAAGGGAAAGGAGAGAGATGGATGGATGGTGGGTGATGTGAGACTCTCACAGGCTGAAGTTGATCAGATGGGTGAGGTAAGAAAGACATAACAAGGTTTCTGGGGGGACACATTGGGATATACTTTCTCTGGATGCTTGGGATTTATTGAGTCCTTCATTTTCTTCATATGTATCCATCCCTGGTTACAAATTCTAATCTAAACAAATTTAATTGTAGAAATAGTGTAGAGCTAGAAGGGGCCTAAATCTAATATGATCCTTTTATTTTATAGGTGAGGAATGGCAAATGATTTGCCCAAGGTCACAAGAAGTGTAAATAGCTGGGGGGGGGGGGGGGAATTTGAACGCAAGTTCTGTGACTCCAGAGCTAGTGATCTTTCCATTGTAGGATACAGCTTTCCTTTTTACGTGCTACTGGGCTCCATTCTACATTTGATATCACTGTATGAGTTGATCCCAATTCAAAACAAATTTAAGTCTGATATCGCTCCTATATTATCTTTCAGGTTGAACTTCTGTAGAAATGTCCTGCCAGCAAAGCCAGCAGCAGTGCCAGACCCCTAAGTGCCCTCCTAAGTGTCCTCCCAAGTGCCAGACTCCTAAGTGCCCACCCAAATGCCCCCCTAAATGCCCTCCCAAGTGCCCTCAGGCCCCCTGCCCTCCTCCAGTCTCTTCTTGCTGTGGCTCTAGCTCTGGAGGATGCTGCAGCTCTGGGGGATGCTGTGGCTCCAGCTCTGGGGGATGCTGCAGCTCTGGCTCTGGGGGTGGCTGCTGCCTCTTTTCCCATCACAGGAGATCCCACAGACGCAGGCACCAGAGGTCTGACTGCTGTGACAGTGGCAGTGGGCGCAGCCAGCAGTCTGGTGGCTGCTGTGGGAGCTCTGGAGGCTGCTGTGGGAGCTCTGGGGGCTGCTGTGGGAGCTCTGGGGGCTGCTGCTGAATGTGGAACCAATAGTTAATAATGACTCTGCCTCAGTCTATGTTTATCCTCCCCCTTCATTCACCCTCCATGCCCCTAAGAAAATCTCTATATATCCTGGTCTCTGAAAATCTTTTTTGGCTCTCTGCCTTGGATTTGTCTGGCCTCAATTCTATTCTTTTGGTTATTAATTATTTATTACAATAAATCTGTATTCATGCTACTCTTTTGTTTCTGTGTCTTATTACTGGATGCAGCTCTTCCTCTCTGGTCAAGAGTCTTTAATCTCATCTTTGCATATTTAAGAGACAAATGTACTGTTTTTTCTCCTCCATAAACAGTTTGAGTTGGCAGTACTTTCTTTTAAACATACCTGGCACAAATCTGCTTCTTATGCATATCAGATGCCATCCAGTAGGCTGGATGGATAGTTATTTTGGGGCCTGCATCTAGGTGTCCAAAACCATCACAGAGTAGGACATGATTGTACAAATGAACAACAAACATGTGTGTGATAGTTCTGAAAGGTTAGGCTAGGGCTAGGCTGTGACAAGCTTTAAATGCCAACCAGAGAATTTTATATATAATCCTATAGGTAATAAGAACTCCTTGAAATTAATTGATTAGGAGGGTGTCATAGTCATACCTGTACTTCAGGAAACTCAGTTTGATAGTCTTGGAGAGGAGGGTTTGGAATGGGGAGACATTAGAGGTTGGGAGACCAATTAGGGGGTCAATGCAATGGGAACTGGATAAAGATAAAGGAATGTATGTCAGAGATTTTTTGAAGGTAAAAATAGTAAGATTTTTGATTGAATAGCAAGATTGAGCAGATATGTGATGTCAAGAGACAATGAGGAACTGATGTTAGGAACCTGGGTGCCCCCAATATTAACAGAGAAGTTCAAAAGAGGAATGAGTTTGGGAGGAAAGAGCACAAGATGAGTTCTTTGGGGACATAATGAATATGAAATGACCACAGAACATTTCCAATGAAAACGCTCTGTCAGCAGTTGTTAATTTGGTAGGAGATATGGTGTGGAGGATAGAAAGCTTGCCTTGGGGCCAGGAACACTCAGGTTCAAGTCCTTTCTCTGACACATACTGACCATGTGACCTTGGACAAGATCAGTGCTTGAAATCATTCTCTGAGACTCTAAGTTTTAGATGGAAAAGGTGTCAAACTGAATTGATAGTGGGACTCAACTTACCCATGAGTTTTCTCCTTCATTGCACTAATGAAATCATAGGTGTGTTCAATGAATGCACATGTATATACTTAGGTGATGCATGTATGTATGTTGATGGACATGCTTATCCCACACAATATGCATGTGCACATATGTACTGTCATGTATTGTAAATGCTGTTCTAACAGAGGCATTTCTTTCTACTTCAAATCATCCAATGCAAAGGCTATAGAGGATGTTACCCAATATTTCTGGGGAATCCCTTTCTCAATCTTAGCAACAACTGGAAGAACAGGTTCAGTCAAGCATTGTTTAGGATTTCATAGACTGGGGCACCTTGCATTTGTGACATAAACCTAAGAAGATGTATGACAGGGAGTGTCCATTATGCAGGGAGAGCCAGGGAATTCTCCAGAAGTATCACAAGACAGAAAAAAGGAAAGAAGAGAAGCAAGATTGCCTATAGTAAAAGCATTGACCAATTCCTAACTCCTCTAGAAACCCATCCCAGAGTATGGCAGTCCTCACTGATCTTTCCCTCCTTTGAAACCCCTATATCATCATTCCTCCCTCTCCTTTGGACTTTAATCACTTACTGGCCAATCCCATCTCTCTATGTATATTTGTCTTCCCCATTATATCATAATGCCCCACCTGAGCAAAGACTAGTTCACATTCATTACTGTAGCCTGTTCTGCCAGTGGCTTGCCTGAGACTCCCACTGAATGAAGCTTTACATGAGATAAATTTTTTTTATTGACTGATTGACTAACAGATTTGCAGTGAAATTATCCTCAGCAATTGCCAGCATTCATTAATGCCAAACTCATCTCCCATTGTTATTTTACAAGGGCAGACATCCTTTGAAGCAGGGGGAAGGATGGTGTTTCCAAACTCTTATTTCACAAGGAGTAACCTCCACTGTCCTTGGGCGGTGGCAGCTGAAAAGTCAGGTCTATGATGGTTACATCGGTTACAGTGTAAGGTCATAAGTTCTCCTGTAGATTAGCTGTCATATTATCCATCCTTACTGTCCGTGTCCTTTGCATCCCCAGCCTCAGCATCATAATGTGCAATAGCACCAGCTGCATCATCCATCCTCACCCTGGTGGAAGTTTGAAACATGGATTTGCAGAAATATTTGGAAGAGTAACAATGAAGAAATGTGAAGGCTCATAAGTAAATCCTTTAGTATAGGACAACAGTCATTTGGCTACATAAACCAAATCAATTAAAAGTCTTCTTTTGACCTCATAGTGTCACTTCATGTGTTTCTCTCTCTCTCTCTCTCTCTCTCTCTCTCTCTCTCTCTCTCTCTCTCTCTCTCTCTCTCTCATTTAAGCAAAGAATTTTGATGAGAAGATGGTGGGATTGGCACATGGATAGTCACTGGATTAGGATGATAAAGCCTTCCTACACTCTTTCCCAATTCCCTCTATGAACTGATCCACAGTTTTTCATTAAGTCCTATCAGGGTCATACATGTCAGGAGAGTGTAAAATTTCAGGAAACTCCAGAAAATGAAAAATGACTAACTCTATGGCCCCACCTCCATGGGTTGTGAAATCAGCTGTTTTTCTAGTGTTGCCTAGTCAAACCAGATTGAAGAATGAAAACAAACAAAAACCACTTCTTAAAAAGTTGTACTGGGGGAAAAAACAGGATAAAAGTAAGTATAGAAACCCTGCTCTGGGTGATTGACTCATAACATTTAGGATGCAGAGTCTGCTCACCATCTGGCTTCTGGTTTCTATCCTACAGAGAATGATCTTTGATCTAGAAAGGGCAGGATACATATGAATAATGGGATTTTGATATGCAAGATAAAGGAGTACTAATCATACCTTGCTGAGTTCAAGTTACGTACCTCAAATGAATGACATCTTCTGGCATTGGAAGGATGGGCAGACATGATTGCTAAACCATTCTCAGCAGTCCTTGAAGGATCATCCTTGAAGGATCACCAGTAAGAGGATCAGAGGAAATGACACTTGGTCCAACTTTCAAAAACAGGAAAAAAAATGAGATCTATAAACTATGAGGTCAAGGACCATGATTATTCTTCCTGGTAACATTCTATGATATCTTATTAAATGGTAATTAGTGAACAATTAGAAAAGAGGCATTTATCACAAGTGACCAGCATGGCTTTATCAAAAACAGATCATGCCACAGTTTTACATGTTCTCTTTGACCAGATTCCTCAAATGGCAGAGTAAGGGCAGAATGATGTGGGCGTAGTTTTGTTTAGATTTTGTTTAAGCATGATAAAATCTCTCATGCTATTATTTTTTTCTCACGTTATTCTTGTGGGGAAAATGAGGAGATATAGGTTAGGGTCAGATAATTGTTGGAATTACAGACAGTTGAATGGTCATACTCAAAGGAAATCATTGGTGACTTGAAGTCAGTTGAGAATGAAGTCTCCAGATAAGTGGTCCAGGAATGTGTACATGTCCCTATATCACCATTCAATATTTTTACCAATGATATGAATAAAAGTAGATGGCATTCTCATCCAATTTGCATTTGACACTGAGATGGTTGGGGTAGGTAACACAATGGATTACAATGAGTATTCAGAAAGATTTCAATAAGCTAAACCATTAGGTCAAAGCTAATAAAGTGAAACTGAAGAGGGATAAAGTTTTACACTTCAGTGGGAGGAAAATCAACTTCCCAAGTAGAAAAATTAAGTCCAGAAAGTAGTTTGTCTGAACAACATCTGGATGCTTTGCTGGGTTGCCGGTTCAACGCAAGACAACAGTGTTATAATGAACCTAAGAAAGAAAATATAGCCATGAACTCCATTAACAAAAGAAATAGTCTCCAGAAATAAGGAAGTTTCAGACCTACAGAACTCTGCCCTGATCAGACCACATCTGGACTATTCTTTCAGACTGATAAGCTGGAGAGTCCATAAAAGGGTAAAAGTTTGGTTAAAAATGCCCTTAAATCATGCTGTGTGTGAATTGGTTGAAATATACAGACTTAGAGAGTAGAGGAAAATGAGAGTTGTCGTCAACTATTTCAAAGGCAGTCACCTGAAAGGAGAATTATTGCTGCTGTTCAGTCATTTCAGTCATGTCCAACACTTTGTGACCTCGTTTGGGGTTTTCTTGGCAAAGATACTAGGGCGGTTTGCCATTTCCTCTTCCAGTAGATGAGCATATAGAGGCAAACAAAGTTAAGTGACTTACCCAAGATCTCACAGTTATTAAGTGTCCAAGACTGAATTTTAACTCAGGAAGATGAGCTTTCTTGATTCCATCCACTTATTTTATTAGGCCCCAAAGAACAGACCTAGGAGGGGGTGGGGGTGGAATGGTAGAAGAAATAGTTACCAGGGTCTCTTACTATGTAGGCTAAGCTAATTATTTTCCTTAGAAGTATCATAATCATCTTCAAGAATCATTTAGATTCAGAGGATTCTGGCCACTGATGTATCTTTCTGATTACTAAGTATTAAAGGGCCAGGCCATGAGCAGCTTGGGCTACTTGCTGAGGCTTCTGACTGGCAAACAATCAGCATAATTGAGACTAGGACAGGGTACCTGTGCTCAACTGAATTAGTGCTGTATCCTCTCTGAAAACTACCATGGTTTGTTCCTATGGGAGTACCTTGAAAAGGTGATCATGGCTGGGTTCTTTCTGAAGCTGGAGGACTCTTTGTGTAGATACTACTGAAAAAACCAACCTACTGACTTAGACAAATGAAACATCAGACATCCAGGGCTGGGCTCCCTCAGAGAGAAATGAGAATTTTTCCCAAGAAATGAGGGGTTGGGAGTAGAGAGAGACAGGAAAAATGACCTTTGAATTATTAGAAAAAGGTAGAAGTCTCGGAATTGGGTTTTTCCGGGAGTCTTCAATGACACTCTGGGAGTTGTCTGGAACAGGAGAACAGTGAGAAGGGAAAAAGGTGGATACAACCCTGGGAAAAGATTCCTGTTTCTGAAGATACTATTTAGATACAACTCCTAGTTGTAGAAAAGTATTCTCAAGAACTCTCATGACCCATTAGTCAGGGATCCCCAGATGAAGTTGAGGAATGCCAAGAATTGCCTGGCATGTTGGAATTACAGAGTACATGCTTTCAGTTGTGAAAGAGCCCTGATCTGCCATTGGAATGATGTCTCATGGAAATAGAGGAGAATGGAGATCCTCTATAAAAGGTGTCCCTGGCATGGGCTCTTCACCTAATCTGCCTCCTCAAGGACAAGTTGATCAGTGTCTGTGATCTAGGTAAGTGATTCAAAGGACTTTTAATAGGAGAATTGAGGGAGTGAAAACATCTAAGTGGGAGGCAGACAGGACAGGGCAGGCAAAGGATAGAAGTTCAAAGGCAGAGAATGGTAGAGGGACCAGGAATAATGGGGAAGGGTCAAGCAGGGTAAGAAAAGAGTATTAGGATCTTGATCAATACAGGTGCAGAACCAGTCTGGGCATTCCCCAAAAATAATATATAGACCTAGAGTTTAGAGAGGGAAGAATAAATTGTGATTCCCAGAAACTTTATCAGTGATTTATATTCCTTAAGGATGTTTTGAGGAAAGTTGTTCTGGCATCAAGAATATTCATACTTAAATGCATCTAGAGAGTCTGTACACTTAATTTTTCCCCAGAATTACCTGTAAGCCAGAGATATGTTGATAAAATAATATGTCTTAGTTTATATTTGAAGAGGAAAAATTAACAGTAAGGAAACATTTTTTTCTGGTAGTCTTTGGATAATGGGTATTATCTGAGATAACTCAGGAGAATGTGTCTTGGCGGTATCCCCAGACAGTGTATAGGCAGAGACACCAAGAATAAACGGTAGGAAGAGATTTATTGGCTAGGAGACATGTCTATTTTCATACCCAGTGAAGGAATTGGGTGGGACCATTCAGAAAGGGGATAGAATTTGGGAGAATTTTGAATGAGGAAGGGAGAGAACCAAATGTGGCAGCTTCTTAAAATAAAATTGGCTAATGAAATGTCACTTACACTACTTTTCCAGGGGTCAAGTAGATCAAGTAAAAAACAAAATAGTGAGCCAAGTAGTCTGACTTGACAATTAAACTGAGATATAAGAAGCAGTTACAGAGGACCCCTGGTTCCGAATTCTCTTTGGCTCACAGTTTTGTCCTACCTATAACTTATATTTTAAATCAATTTATTTAGCTTTAGTTTTCAACATCCACCTTTTAAAATGTTTTTGTAAGAGTTTATATTCTGCTGACAAATACTAAAATCCTTATTGACTTGGGATTAAGAAAGAGGAGAGAGGGCAAATGCCCAGAGAAAGGTAAGTTCAGGTGGCAATGTCCTTTTGATATGGGTATTGACTTAAAAGAAGATAGTGTCAACTGACTCAGAGATCTGTCTCAAAGGCAAGGGTAGACAAATAAGCTCTGTTGTAGAAGGAATAAGGAAACTCAAAGTACTCTAGAACACATTGGAATATGCTTTTCCTGCTGTAAACTCAATGTATCCTGGCTTATATTCACAGATTCCCAATCCCTGAACCCACAGTCCAACTTGAGTAAAATTTTCCCCAGATATTTCTTTTTGGGACACAAGGGGTTTTTAGACATTTGTGTTCCATAATAGTAGCTATTGATCTTAAATGTAAATTAATTATTAGCCTGGGTTTGATATATCTGCATTATCTTTCAGACTGAACTCCCACGAAGATGTCCTGCAAGCAAAGCCAGCAGCAGTGCCAGGCCCCTAAGTGCCCCCCTAAGTGTCCTCCCAAGTGCCAGACCCCCAAATGTCCACCCAAGTGTCCTCCCAAGTGTCCCCCCAAGTGCCCTCAGGCTCCCTGCCCTCCTCCAGTCTCTTCCTGCTGTGGCTCTAGCTTTGGAGGATGCTGCAGTTCTGGGGGATGCTGTGGCTCCAGCTCTGCAGGATGCTGCAGCTCTGGCTGTGGGGGTGGCTGCTGCCTCTTTTCCCATCACAGGAGATCCCACAGACGCAGGCACCAGAGGTCTGACTGCTGTGACAGTGGCAGTGGGCGCAGCCAGCAGTCAAGGGGCTGCTGTGGTAGCTCTGGAGGCTGCTGTGGGAGTTCTGGAGACTGCTGCTGATCATCTTGTTCTCTCTGCTCCAAGAATCAGCAATGTGGAACCCAAGGCCAGCAATGACCCTGCTCCAGTCTTCAGTTTCCCTTACTCCTCCCTCCCCAACTCTCCTAGTTCCTTCCTAAGATCATCTGTACAGCTCCTGCCTCCCACAAACCATTAATGACCCTGTACATTGAATCTTCCTGGCCATGGAACAACAATAAATCTATGTTCACAGAGGATGATTTTCTTTCTCTATATTGTTACTGAGATCTGCTTTTTCTCTCTGGTCAAGTTACTGGAGTCACATCTTTTACTGTTTAAAAGATAATTTAATGTATTTTTTTTCATCTCAGCAAGCATAAAAATTGTTAAATTCTGGTGTCCTGAGGTTCTATATGAATTTTCTGAGTATGATACTTGTGACTCTTTCAATATTTCCATAATACTTTCTAGTCATATGACTTCTTTCCCAAACTGTGAGTATCCCTTGAAAGCAAACTTCTGTACTGAATTGAATCAGTGGAGGTCGCATTATATGCCCCATTGTCTAGACTCATGCTTTTGATGACATTAGGTAACTGACAGCAGAGGGGGAGGCCTCATTTTCCAGCAGCATCTGCATATCCTTTTTTCTCAGGGAGGAACCTATCTTTCCAAGGAAGGAGTTTGTCTTTTGAAGAAATCCTACTCCAAAGGTAAGATGTAGAGTTACTATTTTCCAAGAATCCAAGCTTTTCAGATATGCTTGTATTGACCTTGGATGGCTTCATAGTTTCAGTCAGACCAGAAAGAGGTCCTCTGAAGCACCTTCCCCAGTATTCCACGTTTGCCCAGAGAATCCACAGTAATCCTTTGAGTCTCATAAGTTGTAATCTTGCCATGGTCTAAAAGTACTCAACAACTTCCTCAATCAACAAGCATTTATTAACCTCCTCCTACGGAGCAGGCATTTTGCTAGCGATTAGGTCTACAAAAACAAAAATGAACTAGTTTCTGTCCTCAAAGAGTTCACAATATAGCTGAAGATGCTAAACATGTATGTGTACATGTATGTGTATGTATACATACATGTACAGAAGTATATGTATAATATATATATTATGTAGGTAGAAGGTTTTATTTAGGAAGTATCCCAGGGAATCATTTGAAATGTTAGTAGCAACTGAAGGAATCAGAAAAGGCTTCATGCAGGTGTTGCTTAAACTTAATTTTGAAAGAAACCATAGATTCTAGAAGGTAAAACTGAAGGAGTGTTATCCAGGCATAGAAAATTACCAGTGCAGAGTCAAGGAGGTGGGGGATGGAATGGCTTATATGAGGAACACATTGAATGCAACATAATTTAAAAAGCCAGTCTGACTAAATTGCTGTGTGCATGAAGGAAAATAATTTGTGATAAGGCTAGAAAGGTAGTTTAGGACCAGAGGTTTCAGTATCAAACAAAGAAGTTTAGATCTGATCCTAAAAGTAATATGGAGATAAGAACTCATTATTTGACAAAAACTGCTAGGAAAACTAAAAAACAGTTTGTCGGAAACTGGATAAAAACCAGCATTTCACACTATATATTGAGATAAGGTCAAAATGGGTACATGATTTAGACATAAAGGGTGATAACCATAAGCAAATTAGGAGAGCATAGAGTAGTTTGCCCACCAAATCTATGGACAAGGGAAGAATTTATAGCCAAATGAGATAGACAACATTATGGGATATAAAATAGATAATTTTGATTATTTTAAGTTAAAAGGGTTTTGTGCAAAGAAAACCAGTGCAGCCAAGATTAGAAGGAAAGCAGAAAACTGGGGGGAGGGAGGGAATTCATAGCAAGTTTCTCCAATAAACGTCTTATTTTATTTCTCAAATTATAGAAAACAGTCAAATTTATAAGAATATGAATCATTCCCCAATTGATAAATGATCAAAGGATATGACCAGGCAATTTTCTGGAAAAGAAATCAAAGCTATCTATAATCATATGAAAAAATGTTCTAAATCACTATTGATTAGAGAAATGCAAGTTGAAGCAACTCTGAGGTAGCACCTCTCTCTTATCAGATTGGTTAATATAACAGAAAAGGAAAATAATAAATGTTGAGGGATGATGTGGGAAAATTCAGACACTAATGTACTGTTGGTGGAATTATGAACTGATCCAACCATTCTGGAGAGCAGTTTGGAACTGTGCTGTGATTGTGATGGAATGCTATTGTGCTATGAGAAACAATGATCAGGATGCTTTCAGAAAAAACTGGACTTAGATGAACTGGTGCAAAATGAAATGAAATGAACAGGAGAATAGTATACACAGGAACAGCAGTGTTGTGCAATGATCAACTATGAGTGACTTAGCTATTCTCAATAATCCAATGATTCCAGACAATTCCAAAGAACTTATGCTGAAAATACTATTCACTTTCAGAGAAAGAACAGATGACAACTGAATGAAGATTGAAGCATACTTTTATTAACTTTATTTTTCTTGTGGTTTTTTGGTCTGTTTTCTTGCACAATAGGACTAATATGCTTTGCATGGCTGCATATATATAACCTAGATCAAATTGCTTGCCTTCTCAGAGAGGAAGGAGGAAAGGAGAAAAGGAAAGTAATACGGAACTCAATATTTTAAAAACAAATGTTAAAAATTACTTTTACATGTAATTGGAAAAATACTTTTTTAAAAAGAAGTAATATAGAGCCACTGGATATTATTACATGAAGGAGTGACCTGATCTGATTTGATCTTTGTTTTAAAAATAGAGAGGTTTTTAAAAGTTCTATCCACATGTCTGTTCACTAGACCTCTAATATAACAGCTATTTCCTCTGTTCCCTGTTGCCCTTTTCCTTTTGTCTGTCCTGCTCTCCTTCCCTTCCACTTAACCACAATAACATTCCTGGCTTTTAGGAGACATGAACCTGCTCTGACTATTATTAATGCAGAAGGTCAGCACCTTAATGTCATTCTAGATAAATTCTCCAAATGTAATCATTATGTCACAGACGCTCATAGGGTCCTCCTACCATATGTGGGGTGGGGAGGATATTCTTAAATCTGGTACATTGTTTTCACCCAGGAAATCTGGGACCCTTTCCATATGACACCAACCAGCATGTCGTTACCAACTCCCTTTGTAAGGACAGAGATCAGAGATGACAAGCTTTACTTATGGACCAAACAAAATAAGTGAAATTCATTACACAGATCACAAACTGTAACAATCTTTCTAAGGAGGCAGCTGATGGTGCAGTGGATAGTGTCTGGAGACTAGGTCTGGAAGTCAGGAAGAACTGAGTTCAATTGTGGCCTCAGACACTAGCTGTGTGATCCTGTGCAAATCACTTCCTTCTGTTTCAGTTTCCTCATCTACAAAACGGGAGTAATAATAGCGCCTGTCTCCTAGGGTTGTTATGAGGATGAAATGAGTTACTGTATTGAAGTTTCCCTCTTGTGTGACCCACTGCTGGCATCACAGGAATTTGCCTGGGACCTAGAAACACACCCCTACCCACTCATTGCCGAAGGAATCCCTGGCTGGGACAGTTTTCCATCAGTAGGGTGGTGAGTGTTTTAGGTGATGTAGTGGACAGAATGCTAGAATTGTTTCCCTGAGTTCGAATCTTGCCTAAGACACTTGCTAGCTATGTGACTTTGGACCAGTCACTTGAGATCTTTTTGTTTCGGTTTCTTAGCGTGCAAAATAGTAATAATAACAGTACCTACCTCTCAGATTATTGTAAGGTCCACATGAGGTCATATGTGTAATATGCTTTGTCAACTGCAAAGCATTCTATGAATGTTTGCTATCATCACCATCATCATGACCAATCTGAGATGTCTCCAAACACTGATAAAGTTACAGGACTTGTTCCGCCCTCCATCCTGCCCCTGCAAACTCCCACCCTTCAAAAGAAACCAAATGGAACATTTTTTTCATATTGAAAATCATCTCTTGGAAAGAGGTAGGAGTATGTTTATCCAATAAGTTCTGGGGGAGGCTTTTATCTTCCCTAGCAGTTTCTTAAAGAAAAGGTTTAGGCAAGCAAAAGAATTATAGTACTTCATAGACAGAGGTGCCTTGCATCTGTGAAATGGGCCTAAGCAGATGTATGACAGGGAGCCAATGGGGATATGATATGCATTACACAGGAGGAAGGCAGCTGTATCTCCAAATCCCAGGATGGAAGAATGAAAAGATGAGTAGAAAAACATATATTACAAAAGCTTAGCTCAAGACTCAACTCCTCCAGAAAGCTGCCCCAAACTTTTAAGTACAATATGTTGCTGTTATTATTATCAGAATTGAAACACCTCAAAGAAACACAGGATGTGCAAATTTAGAGAATCCACCTCAAATGTTCACATGGACTATTTGTGCCCAGCTTGTGCTAGAGAATTCCAAGTTCACATTGGTCTGATCAGTCATAGTTGGATGCATTGAGACTTGACTCTAGTACAATGATTTCATTTTGGTTCTCTTTGAGAATGAAGGAACCAACCAAACCACTCATTGTCTTTATCATTATCTGAACTCCCAGCTCATTACTTATGGCCCTCATTTGCCAATCATTCATCTTATTGTTGCCTTGTACAGTTATGCTTTCTTGCATAACATTCTGTCTCCCATATTATGCCATGAGCACCACAGGATTAAGAACTAAATCTTACTCATTTGTATATTCTACCCTCCTCTGCCCTCAGTCTCCTGTCCCTTATTCCTGACCCCAAAGACTTGACAATCTTGAATACATGCTCAGGAAATTTCTGCTGATTGGTTGACCAAGTCACACTCTCCAGTGGTACTGTATCTGCTGTTGTAAACATCCATCTGGACTGAATTGTTGCCCCACATTACAAGTGAGGAAATCATCAAGGATACAGTGAGACACTCCCTATGCCACACAGTCAAAGCCCTCTTTGGTTCCTTGGGTGGTTGCATAGATGTGACTGAAAAAACTGATGCAAGAATCATGTGTTGGTCACATGAGATAGTTACAAACTCTTCTGAGTATTTAGTTGTGGTCCTCCTTATTCCCACCATCTACATATTTAACATCTGCATCAGCAGCCACATCAGTTACATCTTTGGGAGGATTATCTTTGGGATACATCTTTGGGAGTCATCACTTTGGGAGAATTTTCAGGAATGCTTGGAGAAATAACAATGAATAAGTATGAAGTCTTTTAAGTTAATCATTTATAAAGGGATTAAACACTTTGGAATATGTAATATCTGGCTTGTTGATTAAAAATTAGTTCTTTGACCTTAAATCCATATATTAAACACAAGTATATGTGTAATGTGGTGTGAGTGAAGGCATTAGATGCAAAGATGGTTGGTCAGTCACATGACTAATCATAGATTTGGGGAGGTAAAGTGCTCCTTGTATCTTTGTTCCCTCAAGATCTCAAATTTTTTCTACTATGTTCTGGTAGGGTCACACACATCAAAAGAATGTAAAATTTTCAGAAACTTTTATTAATGAAAAATAGCTGACTTTATGGCCCCATACTTATGTTCTGTATCAAATGGGCATGGTGTCTTGTATGATGGAGCAGGATGAAGAATAGGGACCAAAAAGGTGAAGAATCAGACTTCTAGTAGATGGGATAATGATAAATGATGAAAGGGCAAAGGCAGAGCTGTTCATTCTATTACTTGTTTTATCTTCCAGAGAAAATGATGAATTACATCCATTGATGACTTGATATTCTAGATAAGAAATGCAGTATTATAAGAGAACCTACCTATCCTTGTTAAGGTGATGTCATGAGACTCAGATAAACCATATCCTTGAATACTGAAAGCATGGGCTGTGATTTCTGAACCAAGGTTCACAACCTTTGAATGACCTTCTTCAGGATTGAAGAATGGTATATTTGTCTGAATTTTCAGAAAGGGGAGAAAGTAGATTTTCTCAACTCTAAATCAAGGCAACGGATTTTGATTCCTAGCAAAATTCTGTAACAGGTTTTTAAAACAGCTCAGTGAAAATCTAGAAAAGGAAATGGAGATGACAAAGAGCGGTCATGGCTTCATCCAGAATAGATTATATCTGATTATCCTTATTTCCTTTTTTGATAGTTACTAAACCAGCAGATCAGGGAAATACTGTACAGCTGAGTTCCAATTAGTGCGAATAATGAATTCCTAAAGTGGTCACATTATTCAGCATCTCACTGTATTAGGATAGAGTAAATTACTATATTTTACATAATTATAACTTTGAGTAGTTCAGATTTGAATACTTGCAAATACTTCAGGGGTTTATTACTTTTTTCCTTAAATCTTTTGTTTATTTGTTTTTTGTATTTTTATTTTCCCCGGTGACATGTAAAAGTAATTTTTCACGTTTGTTTTCTAAATTTTGAGTTCCAAATTCTCTCCCTTCCTTCCTCCTCACCCTTCCCATTGAGAAGGCAAGCAGTGTGATATAGGTTACACATATGTAGTATGCAAAACATATCCATAATAGTCTTGTTGTGAAAGAAAATAGACAAAAAAAAAAAGAAAAATAAAATTTAAAGAAAAAGTATGCTTCAATCTGTATTCAGAAATCATGAGTTCTTTCTCTAGGGAAAACATTTTTCATCATAAGTCCTTCAGAGTTGTCTTAGATTGCTGAGATTTGCTAAGTCATTGAAGCTGATCATTTTGCAGTGTTGCTGTTTCTTTGTGCACAGTACATTTTACTTTGCATCATCCCATGAAAGTCTTTCCAGGTTTTTCTAACAGCATCTTGCTCATCATTTCTTACAGTATAATAGCATTGCATCATAATCACATGCCACAATTTGTTCAGCCATTCCCCAATTGATGGGTATGCCTTTGATCACTAATTCTTTGCCCCTTGAAATGAGCTACTATAAATATTTGTGTAGATTTAGGTGTTGTTTTTTATCTCTTTTTAGGATATGGTCTAGTAGTAGCATTGCTAGGTCAAATGGAATGCATGGTTTTATAGCCCTTTGGGCATAGTTCCAAATTGCTCTACAGAATGGTTGAATTAGTTCACAATTCCACCAACAGTGCATTCATATCTCATTTTTCCCACATCAGGGGTTCATTATTTATAACAATTGGGACATAGTTGTATTTATAATTTATCTAGAACATAACTAAGCACTCTTCACATTCTTTTCATGAAAAAGGAGAGAAATGTCATTAAATAGAATTAGAACATGCTGAAGAGACAAATCTCAAGAGGGAAGTCTTTAATGATTTTATGACCACTTAGAAGGAGGTATCCAGTTGAGTATGTCAGAGATCTTTGCTTGACTCTCTGCTATTCATCATTATGACTTGAATAAAGTAATATGTGGCATACTTATCAAATTTTCAGATGGAATAAAGGCAAGGTGAATATCTAAGATCTTCAATGACAGATCCCAAGTCAATAAAATTTTTAAAAGGTTGAAAAATTATCCCAATCTTAAAAACATAAAATTTAATGAGGGTAAATATGAGGTTCAAAAAACTCAACTTGAAGAATTCAGTATAAGGGAAATATGAGCATACAACACTTCAAAAAATATCTTAGGGTTTTAATTCAATGAAAGCTTGATATAAGTAATAGTGTTCTATGGCAGCTGAGAAAGGTAACATAATATTGGACTCTAATAAAATAGGCATAACCTCCGGGGGAGGGGGGGGGGAAGTAGGTAATAGTACTGTTATACTCTGCATTGGGCCATATTTAATGTGCTGTGTTTAATTCTGGATGACACATTTTGGGAATGGCAGTGATAAACAGAAGGACAACCAGCTTGGTGAAGCACCTCAGTTTAGTGAGTAATTAGTTAAAGAAACTACATATATACAGCCTGAGAAGAGAAGCTTTTCTTAGGGGCAGAGGGAGTGGGGAAGATGATCAATATCTATGTGGATTTGAAGAGCTGTCATTTGGGAGAGGGTTAGACTTGTTCTATTAGTCTTCAGAAGATAGAAAGAGGAATAACAGATGTAAAATTTGTGAAGAAAAAGATGTAAATTTGATACAAGGAAAAAATTCTAAACACTTAGTGCATTCCAAAATAAAATAGATTTTCTGAGGAAGATTCATGGATTCCCCTTCAGTCAAGGTCTTCAGGCAAAATCTCAGCGACTATCTTTCAGTTTTGTGGTAATGGAAATTCTTTTTTGGGTAAGGTTTAGACTAAATGGTCATTCAAATATTGAAATTCTGTGACTCCATGTGAAATAATAAGAGGTCCCTCTGAAGTCCATATTGAGGTGTTCCTAGAAAGATGTATCTGAAAGTTGATCATAGTGGGATTACTTCAGTACCTGAGGGAATCTTGTGTCAAGAATACTAGTCAGGTGACAGAGTGTATTGGAGTTGGGAAGATTTGAATTTGAATTCTACCTCAAACATTTATTCTCTGTGTGACTCTGGAAGTCACTTAATTTCTCTGTGCCTTATTTTCTTCATCTGTAAGATGAGGAGGTTGGACTCAAGGATCTTTAAGGTCCCTCTCAGTTCTAAATATAGATTGATTGATTTCATCATTTGCAAGAAAGACAGCCAGGACTGGACTCCCCTAGGAAGGAATGAAATATTTTCCTAGGGAATGAGGAGTTTGGGGTAGAGATAAACAGGAAATAAAGCTTTCATTTTCTCAAGAGGTGGTACTCTCAGGGCCAGGGCTTCATGAAAGTTGACAATTTGACTTTGAGTGTAGGGTGGGAAAGAAGAACACTAGTAATGGAAGAAAAGTGTGTCCTAATCTGCGCAAAGTCTTAAACCTTGGAAAGGTACCATCTAGATAGAAGTTCTAGCTGTAGAAGGACTGTCTCAGAATTGTAGGATCCCATAGCTGAGCATCTCACCTCTTCCTCCTCTCTGCTTTTCTTCATCTCAAAACTCAGTGACATCATCTCCCATTCTCTCCCTTACTCTTGTGTCTTTCTTGCGAAAGCCAACTCCATCACATCAACTCTTGATTCTATCCCCTTTTACCTGCTCTTTTATTGTTGAATTATTTTTAGCCTTTTGAACTCTTTGTGATCCCTTGGGTTTTCATTGGCAAAAATATTGGAACCATTTCCTTTTCCAACTCATTTGACAGAAGAAAAAACTGAGGCAAATGGGGTTAAGTGATTTGAGCTAATAAATGTCTGAGGTCAGATATGAACTCAGGTCTTCCTGACTCCAGGCCTGGCACTCTATCCATTGCATTACCTAGCTACCCTCTTATCTTCTCTAGGGAGAAGAGAATAAGCATTTATTAAGCACCTAGGCTGTGTCAAGCCTTGTGTTATTTCACAAATAGACATAGGTGCTATTATAATGCCCATTTTACAGCTGAGGAAGCTGAGGCAAACAGAGACAAGGTGCTTTCCCCAGGGTCACACAGCTAGGAAATGTCTGAGACTGGAATTGAACTCAGGGCTTCCCGCCCCACCTAGCTTACTCTTCTTGCAGAGAGTCCCCTACAATCATCCATAGGCTTTATCTTTTTCAACATCAAACTCTCCCTATTGATCTATTCCTTCTTTAGCACCTATAAATATACATCTTTTCCCCCTCCTTTAAAAAAAACCTTCACCAGATCCAACCATTCCCTTAAGATATCAACCTACACCATACCAATTAAACTATCAGATAATTATTTTCTAGAGCTGGAAAAATAGTATCAAAATTCATCTGGAAGAGCAAAAGGTCCAGAATATCAAGGGGACTAATGAAAAGAAGTGCTAGGGAAGGTGGCCTAGCTCTACCAAATCTCAAACTGTATTATAAAGCAGCAATTATCAAAACCACTTGGTACTGGCTAAGAAACAGAAGGATAGACAAGTGGAAATGCTAGGTACTCAAGAAACAGTAGACGAATATAGAATCAACTGTCTGATAAACCCAAAGACATCAGCTTCTGGGATAAGAACTCACTGTTCAACAAAAATTGTTGGGAAAACTGGATAAAAGTGTGGTGGAAACTAGGCATTGACCAATGCCTGACACCATACACAAGAATAAAATCCAAATGGTTACATGATCTAGGTATAAAGATTGATACTATGGACAAAATGGTGGAGCAAGGAATAGTATATTTATCAGATTTATGGAGAAAGGAAGAAATTTTGACTAAAGAAGAGATAGAAAGCATTGTGAAGTACAAGATGGATAATGTTGATTAATTAAACTGAAAAGTTTTTGCACAACCAAACCCAATGCAATCAAAATTCGGAGGGATGTGGAAAACTAGAAAAGAATTTTTACAGCTAATGTTGGTGATAAAGGCCTCATTTCTAGACTATATGGAGAACTAAGTCAAATGTACAAAAATACAAGTCATTCCCCAATTGATAAATGGTCAAAGGATATGAACAGGTAATTTTCAGAGGAAGAAATTAAAGATATCTATAGTCATATGAAAAAATGCTCTAAATCACTTTTGATTAGAGAGATGCAAGTCAAAACAACTCTGAGGTACCACATCACACCCATCAGATTGGCAAACATGACAGAACAGGAACATGATAAATGTTGGAGAGGATATGGGAGAGTTGGAACACTAATACATTGTTGGTAGAGCTGTGAGCTGATCCAACCATTCTGGAGAGCAATTTGGAACTATGCCCAAAGGGCTACAAAAATATGCATATCCTTTGACCCAGCAATAGCGCTTCTAGGGCTGTATTCCCAAGAGATCATAAAAATGGGAAAAGGTCCCACATGTACAAAAATGTTTATAGCAGCACTCTTTGTGGTGGCCAAAAACTGGAAATCAAGGGGATGACCATCAATTGGGGAATGGCTGAATAAATTATGGTATATGAATGTAATGGAATACTTTTGCACTATAAGAAATGATGAACAGGAAGACTTCAGAAAGGCCTGGAAAGACTTATATGATCTGATGCTGAGCGAAAGGAACAGAACCAGGAGAACTTTGTGCACAGCAATGACCACAGTATGCGAGAGTTTTTCTGGTAGACTTGGAACTTCATAGCAATGTAAAGACTTAAAAAAATTCCCAATGGTCTTCTAAGGCAAAATGCCTTCCACATCCAGAGAAAGCACTGTGGAATTTAGCAGATCATTTTTTTGTGTGTGTATTACGTTTTGGTTTGTTATATGATTTCTCCCATTCAATTTAATTCTTCTACACAGCATAACTATAGTGAGAATGTTTTTAATAAGAATATTTGAGTAGAACCTATATGAAATTGTATGCCATCTCGGGGAGGGAGAAGGGAAGGATGTGGGGAGGGAGGGAAAAATAATCATCTAAGTTACATGGTGGTGATTGTAGAACACTGAAAATAAATAAAATTAATTAATTAAAAAATAAAAACAAAAGCAATAGAATTTTAAAAAAAGATAACCTACATCTCTCCTACCTTTCATTAGTCAAAAAAAGACATTTATACTCATTGTTTCTACTTCTTTTCCTCTCACTTTTCAAGATGTTCTGATACAGTGCATTGAATAAAAGATTTGGAATCACAAGACTGAGGTTAAAAACCTGATTCTGCTATATTTTACATATATACATATAAGCACATATCTACACATACATACATATATACATATATATGCATACACATGGCAAATCATTGTATCTTTCTGAGCTCCAGTTTCTTCACCTATAAAACAAGGATATAGGACTGTAAGTTTCCTTCAGTTTCAAGCTGGGATGTTGGTGATCCTTTGCAGTTTGGTTTCTGACCTTTCTCAACTGATACTCTTCCTTCCAATGTTACCATTGATCTCAGTTGCCAGATCTGATGGCCTTCTCTCACTTCTCATCCTTTTGAACCTTTCTACAACATTTAATTCTGTTGACTTCCCTCTCCTCCTGGATAGGTTCTCTTCTTTGGGTTTTCATGACACTGCTTTCTTTTGGTTCACCTCCCACCTATTTGACCACTCCTGCTTAGCCTCCTTTGCTGGATCATTGTTGTGTCCCATACCCAGTCTATAGGTATCTTTGTCCTGGGTTTGATTCTTTACTTTCTCTATACTTACTCTCTGTGTGTGATTTTGTCAGTTGTGAAGGGTTTAATCACCACTTCTATGCAGAGCATGCCAGCACAGTAGTTCCCCCAACTGTCCTAGACTGACCTCAGATCTCCCAAAGCCCACAATTAGTTGCCAACAGGTGGAGTTAAGCAGGCTGGAATGGGACCCTTACCCTACTGCTGCACCAGTCTGCCTCCTGCTCATATACCACCAAGATCTCCCTTTGTCAATGATCATGGACCTGGGTCTCTCTCAGCCCCAGGCTAGTAGATGGCCATAGTGCAGTATGCCATTTCAGTGAGAAAGTAGCCACTAGCTAAAATCCTTCCAGAAGATAGAGGGCCATTCGGTCTCATTTTCATTCTACTGAGCCCTAAGGACAATTCACTCTGTGGCCAGACTCCCTTCTATGTGTTGTCTCTCCCAGTTAGAAAGATGGTTTCTCTTTTCTATGTGTATTTCTAGGGCTTAGCACAGTGCTTGACATGTAGGAAGCACTTTACAAGTGTTTTTTCCATTGCGTTCCATCCCAGCCTTAATGTCTCTCCTGAGTGCCAAGAACAAGCACATCAACGACTCTCCTACTAGACATTTCTAACATGCTCTATAAGCATCTCAAAATGAAAGAAGTTATTTCCTCACTAAACCCACTCCCACCACCATCCGTTCAATGGCATAGATTCTTACTGTGGTATCTTCAGCCCATTACTTTCCTGTATTTTCTACATCCAATCAATTGTCAAGTATTGTCATTTCTACTCAACATCAACTCTTGAATGTCTCCTTTCTACTCATATAGCCACCACCCTAGTCTAGACTTTCATAACCTGTCACTTGTAATATAATACTAGCTTTCTAATTGTGGTCTCAAATTTCTCTCCAGTCTACACTCCAAAAACTTGCTGAAGTGATTTTCTTTAAGTACAGATCTGACCTTGTTGTTCCCCTACTCAAGAGTCCGGTAGCTCCCTATTTTCTCTAGAGTCTATCAATATAAACTCTATTTTTTTTGCCATTGAAGAGTTTTCAAAATCTTCTTCCAACTCATCTTTCCAGAATTCCTATATACTATGTATTCTGTTGTGAAGCCAAACTGGCCTTCTTAATGTTTCTCATATGGTAGACTCCATTTTTCACCTTTGCACAGTCCCCCATACCTGGAATGTATTCTCTCCTTACCTTTGCATCTTAGAATCCCTAGTTTCCTTCACAGCTTAACTCATGATCTTCTACACAAATTCTTTATAGAGTTTCCTAATTTCCAGTATCTTTCTCCCAAAAGTTCTATTATTTATGCTTATTTTTTATATTTTTATATATTCAATATAGATGCATACATATAATATATGCAATATATATACAGTAATATATATATGTATCTTGTTTATTTTATATATATTTATATAAGTACATTTTGCCTCTTCCTTACAATCAAGGATTGTTTCCTCTTTGTCATTGCAGCTTAGCATCCACTTAATAAATGCCCAGTGATTGATTGCATGATTGATGCCTGGGAGGAATGGTAAAATGAAGTTGGAGAATGTCAAGAATTGTCTGGCACAAGGACTTACCAGGCACATGCCTCAGGATATGAAACAGACTTCTCCTCCCACTATGGCCATATCTCACGGCATCAGCAGAGCCTAAGGAGCCTCTATAAAAGGCATCCTTGGCACGGACTCCTCACACAATCAGCCTTCTCAGGAACGAATCACCTTGTGTCTGCATTCAAGGTAAGTGTTCCTGGGCCCCAGGGAAGCCCTTTGAACAGAGAGTTTCAGGAGAATTCTGAGAATCAAAAACGGAGGTGGACAGAGGAAATAAGTAAATAAGATGAAGAAAGAAGGACAAAGCTATATCATGGTAGAAGGGTCAGGGATAATAGGACAGAGTTAATCAGGATAAGAGGAGAAATTAGTGAGAAATAAAGGCCCATGGTTTGGATTTGTTCTAGACTAAAGAAGAACCAGTCTAGGTTAAGTCACAGAATGGCTTGCATCTGGGAGTGGGGAAACAGAGGGGCAGTAAGCAGTGGTCTGAGTTTCGGGAAACTCTACCAATCATCTTGATGCCTAAGGATATGCTCAAGTGGTTATGAAGAGGTTGCCCTCTGACTGTTCCTGGAATATGCATACTTACAAACATGCTTTAAAATTTACCCAATTTTCCCCCTAGTATTACCAGTAAGACAGTTCTAGGCTGATAAAACACTAAATCTTAGTTTACATTTGAAGTGGCTTAACTAACTATAAGGAAAAATATTTCTAGTGGATTTGGGGTGATGAGTATTGTCCACTCTAAGATAACTCAGGTGCATGTTGTAGATAGGCTTGGGTAATGATTCTAGGTAAGGGGACTGCCCATTGAAATAACTGTTGATGGAGAAAAGAATCTTGGAAGGTGTGAGTCTAGACTGCGGACTCATTGGCTGGAAGACAAGCCCCTTCTCATGATGGAACCAAGCAGCCAGATGGTGTCAGAGAAATGGAAGCAGGAACGCTCGAAAGAATGTTCTTTGAGTTTTGGGGGATTGAGATACAGGTTACTGTGAATCCTACATGTGGCAGCTTCTTAAAAGCAAGGTGGCTGATGCATTTGTCATCAGGCTGGGTCCCTTTCATCATGGAAGAACATTCTGTGGTCCACTTAGATATCAGCACTTTTGATGGAATGTGTTTGACTTGAATGAATGTGGATGGGAGGTAGAACTGGAAAAGCCTTGGCTCTGGATTCTCTTGATTTTAGCAACTGTGTAACCTTTTCTGCCTTAGTATGCTTTCTTTGTACATGTTTGTAGAAGTTCATCCTCCAGCTGATAAGAACATTACTGAGAAAGGAGATGAAAGAGGGTCAAGTAGCAGGAACATGAGAGAGAAGGACAAATGAGAGGCTCTTGAAGACAGGGGTTGGTCAGATGGGCACTGTAAGAGGAAGAATCAGGAAACTGTGGGTCCCCTAGCATATACCAGGGGTATGTTGGGATTTGTTTTCCCTTGGTACTATATACTCAAGGAGGCCTGGTTTTCCTACCCAAATACTCTTGTCCTGGTGCCATGTTCCTACTCAAACAAACTTTGCAAGAAGAAAAACTTCCTTGGTTTTTTTCCTTCTGGATATGAATGAGTTCTTGGCCCTAGTTTGCTACTACTTAGGGCATCAATTCTAAATAGAAGCAAATCTTTACTCTAGGTCTGAGTTCTTTTCCTGTACTGTCTTTCAGGTTGAATTCCCACCAAGATGTCCTGCCAACAAAGCCAACAGCAGTGCCAGGCCCCTAAGTGTCCTCCCAAATGCCAGACCCCTAAGTGCCCTCCCAAATGCCCCCCTAAGTGCCCTCCCAAGTGCCCTCAGGCTCCCTGCCCTCCTCCCGTCTCTTCCTGCTGTGGTTCTGGCTCTGGAGGATGCTGCAGCTCTGGGGGATGCTGCAGCTCTGGCTGCGGGGGTGGCTGCTCTCTTTTTTCCCATCACAGGAGATCTCACAGACGCAGGCACCAGAGGTCTGATTGCTGTGACAGTGGCAGTAGACGCAGCCAGCACTCTGGGGGATGCTGTGGCAGCTCTGGGGGCTGCTGTGGCTCTAGCTCTGGGGGCTGCTGTGGGAGCTCTGGGGACTGCTGCTAATCATCTGGATCTCTCTACACCAAGAAGCAGTGATGTGGAACCAAAAGTCAATGACCCTACCCAAGCCTGCAGTTGTCCTCCTTCATCATTTGCCTTTCACTTTCCTGAGATGGCCTTTGTAGATCTTATTCCCAGAAACCTTCAATAACTTTGCCTGACCTCAGTTCTACCATCTACTCTCTTGTGATCATTGACTATTTACAACAATAAATATACATTCATGGATTTCTTTGTCTGGTCGTGATTATCTTCTATGTCTTTCTGGTCCCTGATCTTTCTCCAAGTTAGATTCCTAGAAACCCAGATTGACTTTTCAAGAGATAAATCCACTGCTCATTCCCCAGATAAGTAGCTTGAGTTAGCAGTACTTTGGACATATCTAACCCAGATCTTGTACTTAGGATAATAGAACCACAAATCAAGGCCTGGAAAGGACATCAGAGGTCATGTAATCCAACTCCCTCATTTTAAATATGAGGATATGGAGACTCAAGGAGTCAGAATGATTTGCCCAAAGTCAAAAAAGTAGTAAGCATCAGAAGTCACATCTGAACCCAAGTCCTTTGAACTGAGTTCTAGATTTCTGTCTTATGTTAATCAGAAGCCACTTATGAGAATGAGAATCTCTCCTTCAAGAAATACAGAATTATCCCTGAGTCTCACTTTCCAAAACCATTATGGAGGTTTTTCAAATCTCTGGTCTGGGGCTACACTTACTGCCAACCTAGACTTTCCATAGGATTTCTAAGAACCAATTGTAGAGTTCTTTTAAGAATGACCAATCTATGGCATTCTCATAAAAATTTAGTGACTTCAGGTTATCTAGGGATTGAGCTTCTTTTTGGTCAACATCACAATTCCCAAATCCCCATACTACCACCAAGTCATTCCCATTCATTTTGGATATGGAAGATTGTCCCCTTTCTCAACTATATTTCCGCTAATGGTAAATTGGGTCAGTTCTCTCCTTGCTTAGAGGTCAATATCCCCTTCAATCACACTCTAAAAGGTACCTTGCCTTGATATCTCTTACAATGGCCCTTGGGATTAAATCTAAGATCTTTAACAGTTCTCAATATGACTGAGGCAATGCCGATTCAGTAATTAAGGCTATCTCAGAAATTTAGTGCTTGTTTATAACTGTATTGCTTGCTTGCTTTATCTTACGTGTAGACCCTGTCTCTAGGAGACTGAAAACTGTATATCAATCAAATCTTACTCACTTTTGTATCCAGCCTACCCCCATTCTGTGTACACCACAAACTCCTCATACCTGACCTTAGGACTTGCGAGAAATATGTTTTCATATGCATTTGCTGATGGAGTGCCCGAGCTTAATTCTTCACAGAAACTCTCTCTGTAATTGTCAGCATGTATCTGTGATGATCTTGACAACTGCTTGATAAGATGAGAAAAGGCCAATGCAACATTCCCAAACCACATTTCTCTTGAAAGACTTCCTGGCATGGAAGTGCCTGAGAAAACCCTGGGAGGTTGGTGCTATTGTTATTGCCATTTTTCAGATGAGGGAAATTGAGGTAGGCAGAAGTTCAGTGACTGGCCCAGAATCACACAGCTATGTGTTGGTCATGGGGGATGGTCACAAGTTCTCCTGAATTTATCTGGCTGCCATCATCTCCCTCCACATTCTCAACCTCTGAGCATCTTCAGCATCTGCATTGGCCACAATATCAGTTGCATCATGGTCGCCATCATCAATAGCATCATTATCTTGGCAGTTCCAACTAGGGATTCCCAGGAATGTTGGGAAGTGTAACTGTAAAACCATGTGAACCTCTCAAGTTCATCACGTACAAACAGGCAAAGCCACTTTGAAGATGTAAAAGCTTCCTTGTAATTTTAAATTTACCTACTGTTTGCTTGGTAATGATTGAAATGCATTTGAGTGTGTGTGCATGTGCATGTGCGTGTGCATGTGCGTGTGTGTGTGTGTGTGTGTGTGTGTGTGTGTGTGTGTGTAATGTGGTGAGGGTTGTGGATAGGAAGCTAACTGGATTAACTCAGAGTTATCCACAGTTTTAGGGAGAAAAATTCCTCTCTGCTCTGCCCTGTTTTATTTATCAACCTCACTAAGTCATGTCAAGGATACTCACATGTCAATAAACTGTAAAATTTTTTGAAAATCTAAAAAATGAAAAATGCCTGACTTCATAGTACCTTGTCTATGGCTTGTGGTGTGAGATTGGTTTGAAGACTTGTCTGGTTAAGCCAGACTGAAGAATGAATAGAAAACTTTTGTTGTTTCCCTTTGTTTGTTCTATTTGGGGGGAAAGAACTAGATGAAAGCAAGTAGAGTGTCACTGCTTAAGATGGATGGGAATTTGAAAAAAGAAACCATTAAATCAATAAACAATTATTTATTAATCACCTACTTTGTGCAAGGAACTACATTAATCACTGGGGATACAAGTACAAAAAATAATGCCCAATCCTTATTCATAACGAGCTTACATTTTAATTGGGGAGATAGCAAATACATATAAAAACATAGAGTCTAAATACAAAGTTAATAATACCTTGCTGGGAGGGAGGGAGAAAAACAGCTTGGAATGCAAATGTAACAAAACATAAAACAAATGTTTTAAATAAATTTTTATAAACAGTAATATAAAAATTATAAACATTATATAATATTATATGTACTATATCATTATATAATATAAATATTTATAAAATAAATATTTTAAATAAAAGTAATAATTTGCATGCCCAAGTATGTTTGAATAGTGTGTGTATATGTGCATGCGTGTAGTCATTTAAAACATGGCAGTCTTATAGAAAGAGCACTAGTAGCTGGGAAGATAAGGAAAGGTAGGTGGTCAGTCAGTAAACATTTATTGAGCACCTTCTATGTGCCAGTCACTATGTTAATCTCTGCAGCTACAAAGAAAACCAGGTTAAGTGACTTGCCCAGGATCACACAGTTAATTAGTATCCAAGGTGGAATTTGAATTTAGATTTTCCTGACTGCAGGTCCAGTGCTTGGTTTACTATACCTCTCAGCTATTCCTAGTTTTGAGATGAAGAGAAAGGGAGAAGAGAGAACTCACATCAAATGATCTCAAGGTTTTTTTTAAGTGAAGTTGGATGCAATTCTTTCATCAGTAAAGTAAGAGGTAAGGAAGGTCCTTAGCTTCTCTTTTCTCTGCCAATGAGATAAAGCTTTAGTTTGTATGGCTCAAACAAATATGATCGATGGCTTTGGGATAGAACTACAACAGTCCCTAGACCCCTTGTTGAGTGCCTTGTCCCTCATGAGGCCTATTGTGGAGACTGAAAGAACTGGCAGATGTGAACACAGAGACGAGTCAGTGACCTTTAAAAGATCAGAAAAAACAGCAGAAGTGCCACAGAATTAGATAAGGGGAAATCTCTCCCCAAGTCTCAAAAAAAGAGAAGAGAATGAAGATTCTAAATTAGATCACTGAGTTGGGTTCATATTGCTCATAAAATCTTTTGAAGTACTATTAAAGAGATTTTTTAAGTAGGATCTAGAAAGGGAAGTAGTGATCACAAAAGAGCACAGTGGCTTTGCAAAGAATATATCATGTTAAGTATAACTTAAGACTGTTAGGAGGTGCCATAGGTCACAGAGGTCCAGATCTGAAGTCAGAAAGACTGATCTTCCTGAGTTCAAATCTGGCCTCAGGCACTTACTAGCTGTGTGACCCTGGGCAAGTCACTTACCCCTGTTTGCCTCAGTTTGCTCATCTGTAAAATGAGATGGGGAAAAAAATGGCAAGCCCCTTCAGTACTTTTGTCAAGAAAATCCCAAATGGGGTCATAGAGAGTCAGACACAACTGAGACAACTGCACAACAAGAAGTTAACTTTTTTTCCTATGAGATTACTGAACTGGGCATGCTATATATATCATTTAAGCAGGTTTTAGCTAAAAATTGGCTCAAGTGTACCATGTAATTCATGGTGGAGAGGGAAATAAAGAGATATAGGCTAGCTGGTAGTACAATTATATGGAATTAGATATTGAGAAATTGATACAAAGCACAGTCATCAACATTTTCATTTCTATTTAGAAGGAGGTTTTCAAAGAAATGCTCTGGGATTTGTACTTGGCCCCAGGCCATATAACACTATTATTAGTGACCTGGATGAGTCATAGATGGTATCTGGAAGGAACCACTGACACAATGGATGATAAACTTAATAGCAAAATGATCTTGATTGGCTAGGACAGTAGGTTGAACTAAAAACGATTAATTTTAATAGTGAGAAATGTAAATTTGTACATTTGGGTTTTCAACCTCACAAGTCAAAGATGGGGGAGGCATGACTAGACAGTAGTATATATGCAAACAATTTGGTGGTATTAATTGACAGTAAGATCAACATGAATCGGAAGTGAGAAAGTATAGTGAAAAAAGTTTGTGCAATCTTGGCTTCTATTAATAAATGTGTTTCTGGAAATAATATGAAATATAATTATATTTAATATTCTATATTATAATTATATTATAAATAAGATAATATAATGACCCTTGAAAGCTCACTTTTACTCATGTATTGTAGAGCCCACCAAGGTATGCCTTCTATTATTTATTTGAAGTTTCTCGTTTGTGGCTTCTATGACCTTTTTTATGATATGTACAATGATATGTTGGCTTTTTATAACTGCAAATTCTATATTTCCTCTAAGGAATCTAAATAATGATATTATGTGCTATTGATACACAATTAGTCACATTTATACACAACTGCATTTTTCTTAATTTAGACCTTTTCCCCAGGTTAGGACATTTATATGCTGGAAATTCATTCCATTCTCCACTTTAAAATTTGAGTTATTCATAGGTTAGAATTCTTATGTGGGACCCCAACATAAGGAAGGAGAGGCAACCATTAGCACTTCCAATCAGGAGGCTCTTGATTCTCACTTCAGAGAGCAGCACAAGGCATTCTCAATGTTAATAATGCAATGGAGAAGAAAAACATATTTGGAAGACTCATTGTCCCATAAATTGACAACTATCTTATATCCCTATGTCATTTAAATTGCTTCTTCCTTTCTCTCACTTTTGCCCCTCAAACCAGATAAAAAGGTCTCTGTCTCCAGTTATAATTTCATACATAAGTGTTAACATGGGCCCAAAGTACCACATAGACATTGAGATCAGAATTAAGATCCTCTATATCTCCCTGGTTAGCCACTTTCCAATATATAGGAAAACTCTTCCATATTCTCCAGTATTCTTACCCTCCCCAAGCAGTTACTTCATTTCAAAGATCTCAAAGTATAGATCTGGAAGGGAAGTAGCAGATAATATCCCACATCCCGTCAACCCCCAAGCCAGAACCCCTGAAAAGGAGGGAGCATCATTAACACATATCAGAAATTAGACTTCAAAACAACAAAGTCAGAAAGTCATCGGTGGAGTTGCCATTCCTTTGAGGCACTGCCCCTCTTGACTCCACTGTCTCCAGCTCTCCTTAGCCTGGTCCTTGGTCCTATGTGAAGAGTATCTTTTTTGAATTTCATTTGATCATGTAAGTCTTATATGAGGGATTTCTCTTTTTGCATTGTCTATTGATGAAACTGAATTATACAATCATTCATGTGGGTAACACAGAGAATAGAGCTAAGGGTCTAGAGTCAGGAAGACCTGAATTCAAATCCAGCTTCAGATGCTTGAGCAAGTCACTTAGCCTTATTTGTCTCAGTTTCCTTATCAGTAAACGAGCTGGAGAAGGAAATGGCAAGCCATTCTAGTATCTCTGCAAGACAACCCCAAATGTTAGCTGGTCTGCCCCCACAACCCATAAAATACCTATAAAAAATGACTCTAAACAAATTCTAGAGAAGCAGAAGCCACAAAACGACAGAGTGAAAGAGAATTCCAGCACAAAACAGTTTGTAAGGCCAACAGGTAAGATCTATAGCACTGGGCTCAGGGTGGAGTGCAGCCCACAGAGCACAGCCCAGCCTTGGCCACACAGCACAGCACAGACAGGACTGGAGCAGGTTTCAGGGTGCAGAATCCCAGGAAGCAGCTGTGGTTCCCAGATTACTCAACCCACAAATGCCAAAGATGGCTTCAAAGGTCAGTGAGGAAGCTCTTTCACCTGGATGAGAAGGAAGCAGGGTCCTGCCCTAGCCCCAGCCCCAAGTGGCCCCAGGTGGAGGCAGCATCCATTTTAGGAGCCCTCAGCCTTAAGACCCTGAGGGAATTGCACAGTTGATCTAGATCTCAGCCCTGAGTGGCAGTCCCGGGGTGAGGAGGAGCACTGGCTGGTGGAGCTGGTGGAGTCTCTGAAGAGAGAATTCTACTTGCAGATCCTGGGTAGAAAATCTTGTGGTTGCTCACAGACCAGAGCACAGGTCAGGAGAGGAGTAAACTCCTCTCCCTTGATTGTGCCACCTTGGAGGAACTGAGAACTTACAGATCCCCAGAGTATACCCTCCACTTGACAAAGGACTCAAAAGTCAAGTAACTGGCTGGGAAAATGCCCAAAAACAGGGGGGAAAAATAAGACTATAGAAGGTTATTTTCTTGGTGAACTGGTATTTTCCTCCATCCTTAACAATGCATGCCGTCAGAGGAAGATGTAAAAGTCAAGGCTTCTTCATCCAAAACCTCCAAAATAAAGATGCAATGGTCTCATGCCATGGAAGAGCTCAAAAAGGATTTTGAAAATTAAGTAAGAGAGGCAGAGGAAAAATTGAGAAGAGAAATGAGAGCAATGCAAGAAAATCATGAAAAGCAAGTCAATAGCTTCCTAAACAAGACCCCAAAAATGCTGAAGAAAATAACACCTTTAAAAATAGGCTAATTCAAATGGCAAAAGAGGTCCAAAAAGCCAATAAGGAGAAGATTGCTTTAAAAATGAAGAATTAGTCAAATGGAAAAGGAGGTTCAAATGCTCACTGAAGAAAATAATTCTTTAAAAATTAGAATAGCGCAGATGGGAGTTAATGACTTTATGAGAAACCAAGAAATTACACAACAAAACCAAAAGAATGAAAAAATGGAAGACAATGTGAAATATCTCATTGGAAAAACAACTGACCTGGAAAATAGATCCAGAAGAGACAATTTAAAAATTATGGGACTACCTGAAAGCCATGATCAAAAAAAGAGGCTAAACATCATCTTTCATGAAATTATCAAGGAAAACTGCCATGATATTCTAGAACCAAAGGGTAAAATAAATATTGAAAGAATTCACCAATCACCTCCTGAAAGAGATTCAAAAAGAGAAAATCCTAGGAAAATTGTAGCCAAATTCCAGAGTTTTCAGGTCAAGGAGAAAGTATTGCAAGCGACCAGAAAGAAACAATTTGAGTATTATGGAAATACAATCAGGATAACACAAGATCTAGCATCTTGTACATTAAAGGATTGAAGGACTTGGAACATGATATTCCAGAAGTCAAATGAACTATGATTAAAACCAAGAATCACCTACCCAGCAAAAGTGAGTATAATACTTCAGGGGGAAAAAATGGTCATTCAATGAAATAGAGGACTTTCAGGCATTCTTGATGAAAAGACCAGAGGTGAATAGAAAATTTGACTTTTAAACAGACTTAAAGTAGTTATCTGATCAGCTTTAGCCCAACAGTATCTCAAAATTCCTGAGCTCAATTGACCTAGGAGCCTCTGCCTTTCCAGTATCAAGGGATTACAGGTTTGATCCTCCCCATTTGGCATATTGGAGGGCTTCAAGCAAATGCTGAAAAAACACTTGTCTAGTATGTGGTAAAGGGAACTATTTTTCAGGCATACTTTGAACTACATAGCCACTGGGCACTCCCTTAATTCTATGACTTACCATGAGGGAATCAGAGGTTCCTCTGAAACTCATGCTTGGGTGTTCCTAGGGATCCCTACTGAAAGATGACCATAGTGGAACTGCCTAAATTCTTAAAGGGCACAGTTGTGTAGACACCACCTAAAAATAGACCAGTTGACTTAGCCACATGAAATAACAGGCATGCAGGGCTGGGTTCCCACAAGAATAATCAGATTTGTATTCAGGGAAGGAATAGATGGTGATAGGGCAGTGAATAGGACCTTTGGATTCTTAGGAAAGGATGAATCTCTCCACATCCTGACTTCATCGGAAGTTCCCAAGACACTTTGGGGTAGAGTAGAGATCCAAGACAGTGGAAGGGAGGGTAGAGCATGTCCCAATGGTGTCACAGACCTCATTTATGTGAAGGCCCCTAAGAGACAGACAGACGGACATACCACTTAGTCATTGAGAAGTGAATTCAGAATGATGATAGCCAACTGGAGGTCATGAGAGAATGAGGCTGGAGAATGTTAAGAATTACCTGGCATGTGAAAATTACTTGGCACATGCCTTGAGTTGTGAAAGAGCCTTCTCCTCCCACTAGAGCTGTGTCTCATGGCAGCAGAAGAGACTGGACAGTCCCTATAAAAGGTGTTTCTGGGACTGGCCCCTCATACAATCTGCCTCTTCAAGGACTAGCTGATCAGTGTCTGTGATTTGGTAAGTATTTCAAAACCCAAGACAAGGCTTCAAAAAGGGGTGTTTCAGGAGGAGACTTGAGAGGAATAAAAAAGGAGAAAGAGACTGGAATGGGAAGGAAAGATGAAAAAAGGATCAAGAAAGATTAAAAATAGAGAGACCTGGAAGAAACAGAATGAGAAATTAGGTTAGTGGAGAATAGAGGTTAGCTGTTCTTTGGATTTGTTTTAGTCTGGGTTCATCATGGATGGTCTCAGAGTCTAGAGGAAAGGTGAGCAGTTGCAGTCTGCTCCAGGAAAAGCTGCCAAAAACTTAGAGGACTAAGGATGCACCCAGGCAGTCATGGGCAACTTGTCCTTCCATCTAGAACAATTATGTGTATGAGTGAATAGAGATTCTGTATAACTTGCCTATATATATGTATATATAATATATACATACATGTGTGTACTTACATGTGTGTATATATCAGTAATCTAAACTATTATATATAAAATGTATAAATATACAAAACATACAGTTTTAGGTTCATTTGAAATGACATGAGGCAACCTCAGACATTGTATTTTGTGGTAGACTTTAGGTCGTTTCTGATGAATATTAAAGCAGTTGTTGGTTTGGGACTGAGAAAGATGGAAAAGGACCAATAGAGAGAGAGAAGGGTGGGAGGTTCAAGCGGTGGTCACCCTTTGGCAGGAGCATGACAAAAGGGGTGACTCTTAAGGATGTTATGGGGTTGAGCTCCAAAAAAAGAGGGAATCAGTGAGGCCTAAGTATTCTTCACTGATGGTCAGTCCTTGGCTTTATATTCCAATTCAAAAAATTTTACTAAAGGAAACACTTCCTTAGGTCTGTCTTTTTCAGATAAGAATGGATTCTAGACATTAGTCACCATGACTTCATGCATTGATCACAAATGGAAAGAAATACTTATTAATACCTGCTTTATCTTTTGTGTTGCATTTCAGATTGAACTTCTGCAGAAATGTCCTGCCAGCAAAGCCAACAGCAGTGCCAGGCCCCTAAGTGTCCCCCTAAGTGTCCTCCCAAATGCCAGACCCCTAAGTGCCCTCCCAAATGCCCACCAAAGTGTCCCCCCAAGTGCCCTCAGGCTCCCTGCCCTCCTCCAGTCTCTTCCTGCTGTGGGTCCAGCTCTGGGGGATGCTGCAGCTCTGGGGGATGCTGCAGCTCCAGCTGTGGGGGATGCTGCAGCTCCGGCTGTGGGGGCGGCTGCTGCCTCTTTTCCCATCACAGGAGATCTCACAGACGCAGGCACCAGAGGTCTGACTGTTGTGAAAGTGGGAGTGGGCGCAGCCAGCAGTCTGGTGGCTGCTGTGGAAGCTCTGGGGGCTGCTGTGGCTCTAGCTCTAGGGACTGCTGCTGATCATCTGGTTCTCTCTGCTCCAAGAACGAACACTGTGGAACCCAACACCAACAATGACCCTGTTTCAGTCTGCAGATTCACCTATTTCTCTCTACAGTGCTCTATGTCAACCCTGCTCTCCCCAAACCTTATTGACCCTGTGACTTCAATCTGCCTGGCCTCAGTTACTTGACCATTGTCCATTTACAACAATAAATCTACATTCACAGTGACCTTTGTCTTGGGGGTGATTCTCTTTCTATCTGTGTAATAGCCTTGTTCGCTTGGGTGTCACAGACTCACTCAGTCCTGGATTTTCTTCCTAGGTGCCCCTTCCTAACCTCGTATTCTAGTCCAAGCAATTTTTGTTGGAGGAAAAAAAAAATCTTCCTCAAGTCTTTCCCTTCTGGATACAAATGAATTCTAGACACTAGTTACCATCCTAGTGGGCACAGATCCAAATAGAGGCCAATTCTTAACCTCAGTTTGAGACATCTTCTCTATTATCTTTCCAACTGAACTTTTACAGAGATATCCTGCTAACAAATCTGTCAGTAGTGTCAGGCCCCAAATTCCCTCTCAAATGTCTACCTAAATGCCCTTCTAAGTACCCACTTGAGAATCCTCCCAAGTACCCTCCCCAGGTTCTATGCCTTCCTGCTGTGGGTCCAGCCCTAGGCGATGAAGTAGCTCTGGCTCTGGGGGTGGTCAGGGAGCTGTTGATCTGGTTTTCCACCAAGAAACAGAGATATAGGTGCAAGGGCTAATGAGCCTGTCCCCGAGTTTAAATCTGTCCTCAGACACTTGCTAGCTGTGTGACCCTGGGCAAGTCACTTAGCCCTGTTTCCTCATCTGTAAAAATGAGCTGGAGAAGGAAATGGCAAATCAGTCTAGTATCTTTGCCAAGAAAACCCCAGATGGGGTCATGAAAACTCAGATGTGACTGATGTCTAAATAACAGTAGCACCTACTCCCCCAGGGTTATCGTAAGAATCAAATGAGATAACTGTAAAGTGCTTAGTACCGTGCCTGGCCATAGTAAATGTTATATAAATGTTAGCTAATAGGAGGAGGAGGAGGAGGAGAAGATTGGCTTCTGGAGAGCTAGGATCAATTCTTTGGCGATCAAACTCCTTCCTTAGCTAGTTTCACAATTTCTAAATCCCTATCTGGTAACCTATTCTTCCTCTAATCATCCTCTTTCATTCTGGACCTCCTGGCTAAGTAGCTTTATTCTAGTTTTGGAAAATGGTGAATAGTTATTGATTCTTTTTGGTTATCTATCACATTCACTCCAACTGCAGAACTTGCCCTTGTTTCTGATGCAGTGGGACCTGTGAACTAGAGCATACTAAGCCACAGATTGCTTTTTTACCTGTTAATCATACTGCAGTATATACACTCGAATTCATGTTGGGCCAGGGCAGCTCTGGCTGGTTGGCATCCAACTCAGTTACTAGAATATAGAACAATAAGGTATTGTTCATTTACATATAAAATTGAGCTCCATAAACATGGTCTTGACAGTTACCAGTTACAGTCAGCTTTAAAGACCAAATCGCCATCTTGTGAATGGGAGAGGAACCAGCAGACTGGAGAATGCCTATCCTGCCTTCAGACTCTGCCATAAGTTTTTCATCTGCATTAACCTTGTTTGCCACCCTCCCTGTTAGAAATCAAGCTCCTGGAAAACTGGGTCTGTCTTGCTTTTCTATTCATATTCTCAGCATTTAGTACAATACTCTGCACATGGTAATCCTTTAATGAATGTTTCATTAGTTCATTTAAACTAGAGTGGATCAGTGACCTGCTCAATTTACTTTCCTTGTTTCTAGTTTTGCCTCTTTGCTTCTGTCTCCTTAGCTGTTTTACCTGATCAGCTGGTGTGAGGAGTACTTTCCAGGCACCCAAAGATGCTACAATAAAAGTTCAAAATCTATGCTTTCTTGGGTCGGTCTAGTACTTTATATTCGTTACACCTTTCATCTCCCTTCTCTACAATTGCTTCTCCAGATAGTGAAGGATTCTGGAGCCTTGACCTATATCAAATTGCTTACCATCTCAGGGAGTTGGGATGAGGTGGGGGGGATGGGAGATGAGGAAGGGAGGGAGAAAATCTAAAACTCAAAGTTTTTTTTAAATGAATGCTGAAAATTGTCTTTACATGTAATTGGTGGGAAATATTATTTTAAAAAACAAAACAAAAGAACTTTGCATAAGGGAATGTCTTTCATACCCTCCATACCTCTGAAGAAACTTTCAACACCCTTAAGCATAAGCAATAGTCACAAGGGGACAGTCAATCTTTAAGGCACAAAAACCATCAAAAGCAGGTCCCCTAATCAGAATGCACTCTAATTTGGGATGGGGGAGGGGAGACATAGGGAGAAAATTTGGAACTCAAAATCTTGTGGAAGTGAATGTTGAAAACTAAAACTAAATTAAGAAAGAAAAAAAACAAAAGTTCAGAGGAGGGCACAAACAGCAATTACCATCTTATTATTTTAAAACATGCTTTTAAAAAGCAAACCATCCACAGTTTTGTATATGATTCACTTTTTTCTCCTCTTTGGAATGTTTGTGTTTGTTGACAACTACTACAGAATTAAAAAAAAAAAAAAAGCAGGACCCTTGAGGTGCTGCATGTATTGCAAGCTTGCAGCATTTCCTTGGCAAATTCTAGCAATATTGCTCTTCCCTGGGTGACCTGAAAATGCCACCTGAAGACCATTATCCTTTTCTGTAGTGAGTACATTGACATTGGACCATATACCGTTTGGTCTATCCTTGTGTCTATCCTGGGTTACTAACAGAAGGGGAAGAGGTCTCACACCCAAGTGGTCTTTTCCCATACTCCTCTACTTTCTTTGTCTAGTAAGAATATTCTCTTCTTAAGGAGTCTTGTGTCTAAGGTAGGGTGAGCAGTTGTGAGTCTCCTAGAATATCTCTCTTCCCTTTTCAGATGTCTCTTTATAGACCTTGCAAGTTTCCATAGATTCAGCTAGATTACAGCTGCACTCAATGAATTGTGCTCCCTCTGGAGTGCCTGGCCCTGTACTTGACATGTGCCACAAGACATGGTGGTCCACAGCAATCTGTGACTGATAACCTCATAGCCTAAAACAGCCCCAAAGTCCTACTCTGTCTCTGTACTCTAAACTTCTGATATTGAAGAAGGTATTTCCACTGTTCATATTTTACATCATAAGATGTAATCATGAATTTTCACAGGTCCCTTTCTCATCACAGTGGGATTATATTGACTGCTGAAAATGCAGAAGATTAGTGCTTCTAGCCCCCTCCTACCTGTCCAGTCTTCTTCCACTCTACTCCTTATGACCAAAGGACACTGGCCTCCTGACTGTTCCACAAACAAGACACTCCATCTCTCCGTTCCAGAAATTTTCTCTAACCTCTCCTTCCTGCACTCCCAATACTGACCTCCCTGACTTCCTTTAAGTCTCAACTAAAGTCCTACCTTCTACAAGAAGCCTTTCCAAACCCCTCTCAATTCCAGTGCCTTCCCTCTTTTATCCTTTTTGTAGCTAGCTTTGTATAAATTTGTCTGAAAGTCATTTCCCCGTTAGACTGTAATGCCTCTTCTTAAGAATTTGTTGTCATTTAGTTATTTCAGTCATGCTTGAGTCTTTGTGACCCCCTTTGGGGTTTTTTTGGCAAAGATACTGAAGTGGTTTGCTATTTTCTTTACCAGCACATTTCACAGGTGAGAAAACTGAGGCAAACAGGGTTAAGTGACTTGCCCAGGGTCACACAGCAAGTACAAGTCTGAAGCTGTTTTTGAACTCAGGTCTTCCTGATTCCTGACCCTGTACCCTCTTTTTGTAACCCAGAGCTTAGCATAGTACTTGGCACAGAGTAGGCACTTAATAAATGCTTATTAATTGATTGTTTAATGTCATCATTGATTGATTGTTTAATGTCATCCTGAACAAGTCTCCCTCCCCTCCTCTAATTTAGACCTGTTTTCAGAAGCTCTCATTGTTCCTATGTAACATGTGGGAAATTTTTACCTTTCTGGTATGTTAACCCCAACCAGGAAACATGGGAATTTCTATCAGTGTATTATCACAAACTTCCCTTGCAAATACAAGGATCAGAGAAGAAAATTCTTACAGAAAAAAAATGAAACAAAACAGGACTCATGAAATCAGAAGTATGATCTGCGATCTGAAATCTCTCCCCTGGAATTTGTTTTAATGTCTCAACTTTTCTCTAATGATCTTTCAATTCCTCATGAGTCACCCTAGAGACAAGTGGGTGAGGATATTCAAATTAGCTGGAACTGCTTCTTGAAATATTTAGGCTAGGAGGGGTCACAAGACATTGGGAGATTTGAAGGCACAGTTTTGGAGGTTAGAGATATGATGAGTCTCTCCTGATGAATCATCTCAAGATGAGTCAACAGTATGAAATGGAAGTTAAAGGAAGCTATCACAGTCATGAGCAGCATTGAGAGGTAAACTTACCTGGAATAAGGAAAGGATGGGCTCTGATCAAAGCACGTCTGGAATATTGGATTCAGTTTTGGGGCCACCAATAAAGAATGACCTTAATTAGCTGAAATGTATCCAGAGTAAGAAAACCAAGATGGTAAAGAACCTTGAAGCCATGACTTATGAGGATGGGATAACAACATGGGTATAGTTGATCTATATAAGGGAGGACCAGAGACAGGCTATAGCTGCTTCCAAGTAACTAAAACCTCATCATGTAGTTTATAAGTGAATCATTCTGCACAGCACAGAAAAAACAAAGAGCTGTTTAGCATCATCATTATAGAGAGGCAAATTTAAACTTGGTTCTGGGGCGGAAATGGTACAATTAGATTTATTCATAAATGGAATGGGCCATGTCAGGAGGCTGTGCCTTTTCTTTCTCCCTGCTAGTTCTTCCAGAAGGGTCTGGATGACTACCTGTCAGGTGGGCTTTTCTATGAGTTCTCTTTATGACATAGGTAGGAAGAGGTGACCTCTGAAGTTTCTTTCAAAACTAACATTCTGTGCTTTTGTGACCTGGTCCCTCCTCCACCATCGAGTAGCAAATGTTCACTAAATATGTGCTGAGTCTGCCAGGATTCAGCCCTCCCTCATTCAAATAGAAGTCAACTGCAAGTTGTATCATCATCTCCCTGATGTCATGGTCCTCTTTGAGAACAAAGGACAGGTACAACAACCTCAATAACACCGGAAAGAAAACCTAGAAACCAAACTTCTATTTCCCAGAATTGGATTGAGAGATATGGCATGTCTTTTTTATTCTAAATCAAGATCTTAAAATAATGATTATCTTACAAAAGGGACTACTGGAATAAGAGTTGGTATGCTTGGTACTTGGTCAAGGACCTCGAGTTGGAGGCTATAAAACTCTTATCTATATATTTGTCCATCAGACTATTAAGTACCCCTCTTTCTGCATACATACACCATCATCATCATAGTCAGCATTTATATAACACTTTACTGTTATAACAAAATTTACGTATATTATCTCATTTGATATTTGATCACCACCACAACTCTGTGAAGTAGGTGCGATTATTATCCTCATTTTACAGATGAGAAAACTAAGATAGACAACAGTTAAGTAACTTGCTCAAGGTCACACAGCTAGTAAATAATTGAGGTAGGAGTTTTCCTGACTCCAGGCCCATTTAATTGCCATAATACAGATGGCTATTAGTTTTGGGGGGGCAGCTAGGTCAGGAAGTATAGTGGATAGCGCCATAGTGGATAGAATACCAGGCCTGAAGTCAAGAAAATTTATCTTAGTGTGTTCAAATCTGGCCTCAGACTCTTATGAGCTGTGTGACCCTGGACCAGTCACTTTACTACTGTTAGTTTCATTTTCTTCCTATATAAAATGGGGATAATAATAGTGTCTACTTCCTAGTCTTGTTGTGAGGATCAAACAACATAATTGTAAAATGCTCAACCCAATGCCTGGCACATAGTGAGTGTTATATAAACACTATCTATTATTATGTTCTTGTTTCTGTGGTTGCTGTCATCTCCCCCAACCAGTGTGTGAACTACTCTAGAGCAAGGACCCTTATCACTTTTCTATTTGTATCTCCTATGTATAGTACAGTGCTTGGTATATAGTAAATACTTGATAAATATTTTTTCTTTCATTTGCCCAATCATTTATTTCTATTTGAAGAGGTATAAAAAATGCCTTATAACTATGTGGAGATTCCTTTCTCTTTGTTTAGCAGTTTATAAATGAAAAATTTCACTCGGATAGGTGGGTATGAGATTCTACTTAGTAAGAATAACAATAATAATTAACATTTATATGGTATTTGAAGGTTTGCAAAGAGTTTTACAAAAATTATCTCATTTGATCCTCAGAATTCTGTGAAGTAGGTGTTATTATTACCTCCATTTCAAAGACGAGGAAAATGAAGAAGGCAGATGTTAAGTAACTTGCTCAGGGTCACACAGACAGTAAATATCTAAGATTGAATTTGAACTCAGGTCTTCCTGACTCCAGGTCCAATACCCTACCCAAAGTACCATTTTCTACATTTCTCATATTGAGGTTTCTTATATTAATGAAATGGATACAAACAGGAATGAAGGGAACCAAAGAAGGCACCCATTGCACAAGAGAAAGATAAATCTCAACCATTGTCACAAAAATGGAAATGAGAAGAGCTGAGAAAAAAAAATGTTCCGTGTTAGAAAAACATAACCTAAGACCCGTTTCCTCCAGGAAGTCATCACAAAACATTCCACTTCTTTGTTACATCTTACTATTTTCAATAAGCCATCCCAGCATCCTCAAAATTGCCCATTACTCATTTACCATCTTGTGATATCTCTTATTTTGTGCCTTGTATAATTACTTATGTTCTCTTGTGTCTACTTCATTTTACCTGTGGAAGTCTAAGCTCTGTGTTCTCATGGATCAAATATTACTTATCTTTGTACATTGATCCCTCTCTCTCAACCTCCACAGTGCCTGGCCTGAGAATTTTCAGGGAATGTAGACACACAGCAAATGTTTATTGATTGACTAAGTGATAGAACTGAACTCTGCAATGACCTTATATCTGTAATAGTCTGCATTCATTGGTACTGAGTTCTACTGTTGTTCACTCCTTATAATGGAGGTGACAAAGTAGATAAACAGGCAGACATTTCTAAGAACATACATCCCAAGAAAGATCTTGTTTTTTTCCTGGATGGTGTCAGTGGAAGTTCCTGAATAAAAAGTATATGAGCCATATGTCAGTTAGAAGTCCCCCTTGTTATTAGATTGTCATCATCTTCATTCTCATCTTCATTATCTACAGCCTCAGGGTCTGCATCCCCACCTGCATAAGTATTAATTAAATGTTTATCATCATGACCATCATCTTTATCTTGACAGATCCAAACAAAGGTTGCCGAAACTGATTGGAGCAGTGAACATGAATAAATATGAAGTCTCTTAAGTTAACTTCCTAGAAAGAGTCAAATCTCTTTGTTTACAAAAACTCTGGTTTTTAGTTGAAAGGTTAGACCTTTGAATTTATAGTAAAGTCGAGTTCATATATTTCTCCAAATAAAAAAAAATGGTTGACCCTATTGTCCAATATCTGTGGGTTGTATTATCACCCAGTTGTGGAACCTTATCTGGTCAAGTAAGATTGAAGAATTAACAAATGAATAAAAAGTTGTTTGTTTGCTTGTTTTAGCTATATTGGGGGGAAAAAAAGAGGAAGCAAGCATAAAGGGCCACTAGGGAAGCTAGGTGGCATAGTAGATAGAGTGCCAGACCTAGAGTGAAGAAGACCTGAGTTCAAATCTAGCCTTACGTAGCTCAAATCCCCACTTACTACTTTGTGACCCAGAGTAAGTCGCTTAACTCTATTTTTGTTAGTTTCCTCATCTGTCAAATAAACTGGAGAAAGAAATGGCAAACCACTCCAGGATCTTTGCTAGGAAAACCCCAAATGGATTCAACAACAGTTGGACATAACTGAAATGACTGAGCAACAACAACAACAAATTAAGAGGGAAGACACTCAAAAAGAGGTTTGAAAAGTCTTCCTGGATTGATATTAACTTGAAAAGTGTTTCAGGTGTGCTGTAGTATGTCCCAGTAAAAGCTTCTTTGTTCCTTTGCTGTTTTAAATTAATGAATTTAATAAAGATAGTGTGCTTATCAAATTTGCCAATGACATAAAGCTTGGAGGTATGGCTAATCTATTGGAAGAGAGTCAGTCATCAGAATAAATTTGGCAGGATACAACATTGGGTTTAATTAAGGTTAAATTTAATAGGAATAAGTGTAAAGTCTTTCACTTAGGTTTAAAAAGTTAACTTCCCCAAAAGAAAGTCGAGGAGGCGTGGCCAGGTGGTAGTCGATTTTCAAAGGATCTAGCGAGTTTCTGTTAGTAGCAATATAATAAATAAGTATAACAAATACTGGTTGTAATATAATAAATCATTTGTGAAATGCGGCAGTTAAGAAAACTCATCCTCTTTTAAGGTTCAATGGAAGAAACATAGCTTCCAGACGTAAGAAGGCAATGGTCCCACTATACTCTTGACCTGGTCAAAACTCGTTTGAAGTAGTTATTTAGCTCTGAATACACAAATTTAGGAAAATCATTGATAAGCTAGAGAGTATTCAGAGGATGGACATGAAGTTGATTAAGTACCATGAATTCCTGAGGAGCAACCGAAGATGGGAGAAAAATTAGGGAAGCTCAGACTTGCTTATGGTCTTCAAGCATTTTATGGGCCATCACACGGAATAAGGATTTAAAAAGGGATTAGGGAAGCACATCTTAACCCGTAGAAGACAGAAAGAAATGGGTAGAAGCAAATGGCTCAAAGCATGTATCCATCCAAGTGTCCACACCAGTGTATTCCACAGTCCTCATGCCTTCCTCCAGCCTGTCCATGCTGTGGTTCTAGAGGATTCTATGATACTAGCTAAGGATGATAGGAGCATGCTGAGGCTCTGGCCATAGCTCTGACTCACAGTCTAGAGGTGCCTGCTGCCTTTCCTTCCACCATCACAGGAGATTCTCCCAGATGCTGGTACAAAAGCTAAGTAGCAATGGGTTTAGCAGCAGTCTGGGAGATGCTGCTGCTGCTGCTGCTGCTGCTACTGCTACTACTATGACTACTACTATTACTATGATGACTACTACTACTACTACTACTAATACTGATACTATCGATCTAGTTCTCTCCTAAGAAGCAGCAAGTGGAACCAAAGGCCAATGGCCCTAAGTCAGGCTGCAACTGACCTCCTTTTTTTTATTAATCTGCCATCATCCTGAGATATTTGTTCTCCAGAAGCCATTAATGGCCTTGTTCCTTGGTCTTGTCTGGCTTCAGTTCTACTGCTTAATAATTAAAAATAATAATAGTTAATATTTATACTGTACCTACTGTGTGTCAGGCACTGTGCTAAGTGCTTTACAATTATTATTTCATTTTATTCTCACAACAACCCTGGGAAGTAGGTGCTATAATTATCATTTTATAGATAAGAAAACTGGCTGAGTTTAAGTGACTCGCCCAAGATCATGCAGCTAGGAAGTATATGAGAAGATTCAAACTCAGGTCTGCCTGAATCTGGCCAGCTAGCCACCTAGAAAGACAGATAGTTTTGAGTTAAACAGAAACAGTGACCTCCAGATTCTCAGGAAATGATGAGCTCTCAGCTTCACAGCTCTATGACACTTTGAGGTTGGGATGGTGTGATCCAAACTGGGCCAAGACTTTACCTATCTGAAGGCACTACTTTGAGAGATGGCTTGGTTGTAGAAAATCGCCTCAGGATAAGGGTGACCTAAGTGAGAGTCATGAGAGGATGGACTGGGGAATGTCAAGAATTGACTACCATGTGGGAAGTACCTGGCATATGAGACTTATTCGGCATGTGCTTTGGGTTGTGCAAGAGCCTTCTCCTCCCACCAGAGCTGTGTCTCATGGCAGCAGCAGAGCCTGAAGAGCTCCTATAAAAGGTGTCTCTGGCTGTGGCTCTTCAGATAATCTGCCTCCACCAGGAGAATTCCTACAGAGTCTGTGATCAGGGTAAGTGATTCAAAGCCCAGAGGAAGACTTTTGGACAGACGACTTCAAGAGAAGTGACAGTACCCAAGAGAAGGAGGAGGGAAAGAGTGGGCAGGGGAGAAGATGAAGGATAAAGGTAGAAGAGAGAGGGACTAGGAATAATAGGGAAGGGTAAAGAAGGTATAGAAGCGAGCCAACGAGGAATAGAGGTGTATTGTCTTTTGTATTTGTTCTACATCAAAACCTATCTGAGTTTTCTTTTAAAGTAACAAGGGCCTGGTATCTAGAGGGAAAAGGAGCAGATGTGTTCTGAATTCCAGGAAACTTTGCCAGTGACTGAGATATCTACAGATGTGGTCAGTCAGCTTCAGGGAGGGTGTCCACTCATACTTACATATCAATACAGATTCTATAGCATTTATCTTATTCAAAATACATTGATAGCTGGTATGGGTTGATAAAATGTTAAGCTTAACTTTATGCTTGAAATAGTATGAGATATTAAAAAGAAATAATTTTCTCTTGGAAACTGGATATTGCCAATGGCTACTAACATGTGAGAAGCAACCTTGTATTGTCCTCTTAGTCAGAAGACAGACATGCTAACTGTGTGTCCCTGGGCAAGACAAAATGAAATATAAATGTCTTGTATTGTAAATTTTGAAATAATTGCTAAACTAGATTGATAGAAGGAGCTTTCTATACCAATGAATTCACAAAACAGAATAAAATAACAGTACAACTCTTGAGTTGGCCTTGGTAGTATAGTCATAGTAAAGCGGAAGTGGGAGCATCGAAAGTAACTGTTGATATTCCATGGTGTTGTATGGGCACAGCATTATAGAAAAATCAGGTCCTATAAGGATGCAAAGACCTACTGTGTGGTGGCATACCTGTTCTCAAATCCAACCAATGATTGCACCACCCAAAAAATGTAATCAAGGACCTTCTGGAACTGTCCTTGAAGGAGGAACTGTTCAGGTATCAATAATCAGATAAAACTTGTGGCAGCTCCCTTACATTAATGGTCTGGCTAATGTATGACTAGCCAGATAAGGAAAATTTCTTCCACAGATGATGGGCAGAAAATGATCCACTTAGATGCAAGACTTTGTACTGTTGTATTTTAAGTAATATTAAAATGTGGGTGATGATGTTCGAGAGGACAGAGCTTTGAACTATCTTGTTTTGGATAAAAGTTTAGCCCTTTCTAACTTTCTATCCTTTTTAAAGATTTTTTGCATATGTCCATAAATACGTGTTCTATCACTGACAAATACTGAAATTGGCAATGGCTTAGGACAAAGCAAAGGAAAGGAGGACAAAAGTCTAAACAGAGGGGAGATGCAGGTTCAGGGGACAGTGACTATTTGGCAGTAACTTCAAAGAGAATAGTGAATTCCAAGATTATTGTAGGGCTGAGCTCTGCAAGAGAAAAAACTATGGAATCCTCATCCACCGGGATCAATCTAAGCCTTCATTGCCTACTTGCTTTGGGTTCCATGATCCTGGTTCTTCTTTGCAGATGTTCATTTCCAGGTTTCATATTCTAGCCTAACCAAATTTTAAAAGTTTTTCAAATCATTCCTTTCCGCAGACACTAGTTACCATCATATTAAAACATTGATCCCTGATAGAAACAAATATTTAGCTTAGATTTCATTGAATATCTTTATTGTCTTTCAGGCTTACTGAATTCCCACCAAGATGTCCTGCCAGCAAAGCCAGCAGCAGTGCCAGGCCCCTAAATGCCCCCCTAAGTGTCCTCCCAAATGCCCACCAAAGTGTCCCCCAAAGTGCCCTCAGGCCCCCTGCCCTCCTCCAGTCTCTTCCTGCTGTGGGTCCAGCTCTGGAGGATGCTGCAGTTCTGGGGGATGCTGTGGCTCCAGCTCTGGGGGATGCTGCAGCTCTGGCTCTGGGGGTGGCTGCTGCCTCTTTTCCCATCATAGGAGATCCCACAGACGCAGGCACCAGAGGTCTGACTGCTGTGACAGTGGCAGTGGGCGCAGTCAGCAGTCTGGGGGCTGCTGTGGTAGCTCTGGAGGCTGCTGTGGGAGCTCTGGGGGCTGCTGCTGATCATCTGGATCTCTCTACACCAACAAGCCACAACGCAGAACCAAAAGCCAATGACCCTCCCTCAGACTGTGACGGTCTTTTCTTTCCAATTGTACATCTTGCTCTCCAGAAGCCACTATTGATCTTATCCCTTGGATCTCCCTGATGTCAGACCCAATTGGTCATTGACCATTTGCAACAATAAAACATAATAAATTATCTTCTTTATCTGGTGATGATTGTTTTGCCTCCAACATTGAACTACTCTTTGATCGGGTATGTAGAATCTCAAATTTTCTGAGACAGTCAATTTTTTTCTCTCTGGGGAGATTGTCAGAGTTGGTAGCTCTTGTTTCTGAAAGAGCAAGAATTGGTCTCATGTTTGATATGCCATAGGAATCAGGTGTCATTGAACAGACCAGTAGAATCTGCTCTGCACCTGATAGAGAATTACCGCAATCTCTAAGTGTCCAAGACATCATGGTAGGATTTCCAACCAATCAATTAAGCACTACATTCTAGGAACTGTATCAGCAATGGGAATACAAAAACAAAAAGGAAATCTTCCCTGACCTCAAGAAAGTCAATGCTACTGGGGGAAACCACATGTACATAAGTAAGACTATATAGGATGTATTGAATAAATGCAGATTATTTGGGGAGAATGAACAACAGGAGCCAGAGAAATCAGCCAAAGAAATCAAGGTGATGCTTGAACTGATTCCTTAGAAGAATGATGAGTCCGACAAGGAGGAGGTAAGGAGGGAGTGCATTTTGGGCATGAGATACAGCACATTCAAAACTGTGGGGACAGGAGATGGAGAGTCAGACGCGAGGAAAAACAGGAAGGATTATTTGGCTGGACTGCAGGGTGCGCAAAGGGCAGTTACCTACATAATAAGCCTCAAAGGGAAGGTTAGGACTACTTTCTGAAAGGTTTGAAATGTCAATGCAGAGCTTACATTTTATCCTGGAGGCAATTGGGAGGTGCTAAACTTTAAAATGTAGAGAAATTACTGGTCAGAGCTATGTTTTAGAAAATTCATTGTAGGCGGGATGGAAGATGGACTTAGAGGGAAGGAATGAGCTGAAAAATCAATTAGAGGGCTATTGTGATATCCCAGGTGATAGGCGATGAGGGTCATGACTAGGGCAGTGGCTATGTGAACAGGAGATAGGGGACAGATGCTAGCAATGTTGTAGAGATAAAAGTGACAAAATACTCAGGAACCAAATGGATGTGTGAGGTGAGGGAGAGTGAGAAGTCAAAGGTAACTCAGAGATACAAACTTTAAAGACTAGAAGGATGGTGGTTTCTTTGTATCCCTCTTGCCTAGCTCAGGTATACAGCCATCATTTAATAAATGTTTGTGACTGACTGAGTAATTGGGATCTTCAATAGATTTATAGAAGTTCTGAGGGGCAGCTAGGTGGTGCAGTGGATAGAGCACTAGTGCAGGCGTCAGGAGGACCTGAGTTCAAATTTCACCTCGGACACTTGACACTCACTAGCTGTGTGACAAGTCACTTAATCCCAATTGCCTCATCCTGGGTCATCTCCAGTCACCCTGATGAATGTCTGGTCTCTGGATTCAGATGACTCTGGAGGACAAGTGAGGCTGGTGACCTGCACAGCCCTCCCTCACTCAAAACAAAGTCAAGTGCAGGTCATGTCATTATTTCTCTGATGACATGATCTTCTTTGGCAACAAAGGACGAACACACACAGAAGTTCTGAAGTCAGGTTATTTTGAGAAAAGAGTTATATTTTGGACAGATGTTGAGTATGAGACTTCTATTCCATTCTGAAGTGTCTAATAAGCAGTTAAAGATGTGGGACTGGAGGTCAGAAGAGATGCTCTTGTTATTTGCTGTTCAATCATTTCAGTTGTGTCCTATTCTTTGTGACTCCATTTGGCATTTTCTTGGCAAAGATACTGAACTGGTTTGCCATTTCCTTCTCCAAGGGATGTACTAGGGCTGAATATAGAGATCTGGGAGTCACATGCACAGAGACTCTAACTGAAATGATGGGAACAGATGACATTACTAAGAGAGAAGATTTGGGCAACATAACTGCTTTCATACTTCTGATGTGGGCTAATGGAGGTGGGGGGATGGTGGGCACACAGTAGAAAGATTGCAAAAAGAAAGTCTCAGGACCAGAGTTCAAATCCTAGTTCTATCACTAGGCAGGTCATTTAACTCCTCTATGTCACCGTTTCCTCATCTCCAAAATGAGACCATTGGACTAAAGAATCTCTAAGGTCTCTTGAGCTCAATTTCTATCTTCTATCTTCAATCAAGAATTCCTGGTTTGTGAATGAATGAATAAAGTGTTTACTAAATGCTTAGTATGTGCAAGAACTGTACTTAGTTCTGGGACTACAATGAGAAAATTAAGACTGTCCCTGTTCTCAAGGATTCTAATGCCAGAGGTTTCAGCTCCAAGTCAGTTAGAAAGACCCCATGGTCCTTAGGGTGGAGTGGCACAGCAGATGGATGACAATGCTCAGTACTCAGACATCTCTTTTAGGATATACATAGCAGTAAAGTAGCCAATCAACTTCTATGAAGTACACCTCAACACAAAAGTTCCAAACACAAGACTTTTCCCTCTAACCTCCAACAAACCCCCAACACAAAACAAAGCTAATTCTATGTATACACATATATGCATGCCTCTAAGTATATATAGATAGACAGATATCAATTTTAATTATTTTGTTTTTATTTTTACTTTTATATATACATTTATAGATATCAATTTTAATTTTTTTATTTTATTTTTACATCACCTAGATTTTCCTCCTCTTCCTCCCAGAGATCCATCCTTAATAACAAAGATTTTTTAAAAGAAAAAAAGAGAAAAATATTCATCATAGCTGATCAATATATTTAAAGATCTTACTTTATATGTAGTATTTCCTATCCAAGGACTCAACCTCTGCCAAGGAGTGAGGGATTCTTTTTATCATTCTTTGGGGAGGAGGTGTAGTGTTAATTAGAGAGTTAAAGATCTTCCTCACCCATTAATGGCAGCTTGATTAGGGGAGGTCCACACCTTTTGTTAATTTCTAATGCACTGGTTCTCAAGGGTTGTGGTGCCCTCTGGCCCTGAAAAGTGTATAAATACTCTGAGGGGAGGTTTGACTTTGGGGCTTACTCATTGAAAGTGTTTGTCCAGATGAGGATCTGAGTAGCCACCAAGCAGCTCCCACCCCCTGGAAAACCCAGATGTTGGTGCATCTTTCTCTAGTAACTATGTATGTTTGGTCAGGTAGTTGGATCTGTCTATTGGTCTGTGATGTATGCATTGTTTATTGTCAGACAGTTGGATGCCCTGTCTGTTGATCTTTGTTTCTCTGTATTTTCTCTGAAGTTCAGGGTGCTGACTTTTTCCACTGAACTAAGTGAATGATATATGTGCTTGATTAAAGTAGATTGTTGACACCTCAAAAGTTGCTTTCCTTTTAGAAAAACAGATCTAAGAACCTGTGATAGCAGGCCCTCCTGTGTATGTCAGGGTCCTTGCTGTTACAGGGAGCTAAACTTATTCTTTAAAATTTTACAACATTCAGTTTTGATGACTTTGTGGTAGGTCTTTTTATTTATGCTATTATAATAGAGAGGTATCCAGGTGAATAGAATGCTGGACCTAGAGTCAGAAAGTCCTAGAGTTCAGATCAGACATTTAATTGCTGTGTGTCCCTACATTTAACCACTATTTGTCTCATTTCCTCAACTGCAAATTGGGGGTAATAACAGCACCTACCTCCCAGGGTTATTGTGGCAATCAAATGAGATAATATTTGTAAAGTATTTAGCTAAGTGCCTGGTATATAGTAGGCACTTAAATGCTTATTTTCATCCTTCCTTGTAGTTGTATATATATTGTTTTCCTGGATCTGCAGCTAGGTAGCGCAATGGTTAAAGCACTGACCCTAGAGTCAGGAGGACCAATGCTCACATCTGGCCTTAGATACTTAACAGCTATGTGATCCTAGAAAAGTTACTTAACTCTGTTTGCCTCAGTTTCCTCTCTGGTAAAATGAATTGGAGAAGGAAACGGCAAACCACTCCAGTATCTTTGCCAAGAAAACTCCAAATGTGGCCATGGAGAGTCAGATAAAACCAAAATGACTCAGCCTGAACAAAGAATCAGGTAAGTGGTGCTATGGATAGAATCAGGAAAACCTCAGTTCAAATTTCACCTCAGACACTTCCTCTACAACTCAGACTTGTTGTGAGGATAAAATGAGACAATATTCGTAAAGCATTTTGCAAACCTGAAAGTGCTATATAACTGCTTGCTATCATTATTAAGTCCTTTCAGGCTTCTCTACATCCATCTTTTTTGTTGTTTCTTGAAACACAATAATATTCCATAACATTCTTGTAACACAATTTTAGTCAGTTCACAATTGATAGACATTAGCTTTGTTCCTAGTCCTTTGCTCCCATAAAAATATTGCTGTAAGTATCTGGGGTCTTTCTTTCATCGATGTCATTCTTGGAGTATAAACCTAGTACTGGGAATTTCTGGGTCAAAGGACATGGACATTTAAGTTATTTAATTTTCATTAACTCCAAATTGCTATCCAAAATGGTTGTACCAATCCATAGTCACACCAACAATGAATTAGTATACCTGTCTTTTCATACTCCTCCCACATTGAGTAAACCCATCTTTTTTCACTCTTTTCAATTTGCTGGGTGTGAGAGGAAACATAAGCATTATGTTGATTTACATTTCCCACATAATTAGTGATTTGGAGCATTCTTTCATATGCTTGTTAATAGTATGCTATTTTTCTTTTGAGAACTGTTTGTCCGTAAAGGAAGGCTTTGTATAAACAAAGATGCTTCTTTCTAATTGATAACATCTCATGCAAACTGTACAAAGTACTTTTCATACTCAATACTATTTGTAGGACTCTTTTCTCTATATCAGCAGTTTCTAAAAGAAAGTTTAAGTCAAATAGGCTTTTGTTCAGCACTTTGTATATTAAGCTCTTTCATATTTGTAAGAAGATGTACAAGGAGCCAAAAAGATTACCTAGCACATAGGCCAACTCTACAGCTTTATCCCAAGGTAGGAAAGAAGAATAATGAGCACAAAAAGAAAGAATCCGTGCCATAAACATTTAGCTGATTTCCTACCTATTCCACATGTCACTCTAGAACTTATTGATCTCTCCCACCTGTGAATTCTGATCTCTCATCATTTGCAAATTTCATTTGACTTCTATTTACTATTCTGTGATATTTCTTACATATTGTTACCTTGTATGGTTATTTACCTTCTCTTGGGTCTATATCATTTCTGTCTCACTAAAATGTAAGCTCCATGTGAACAGGGAAGAAAATATGAGTTATCTGTGTACATTGTCGTTCCCCCCCCCAACCTTGACCTGAGACCTTAGTAAATATTTGTTAATTGATTGGATAAAAGAGTTGAATTTTCCAAGGACACTGTACCAGTAATTGCCGATTTGTTTCTATGGTGATCATTATTTTTGCCTTCCAATTGAGGAGATGATAAATGAGTAAAGTAATGATTCCATGACTCCCTATCCCAAGAACAAACTCCTATAGTCTTGGGTAGTGGCCTTAGATGTGCCTAAAAAAATAGGTACATTAAGCATGTGTTGTTCACAGAGGAAGAGCCAAAGTTCTCTTGAATATTTTGTTTCCATTATCTTCATCCTCATCCTCACCATCTACATACTCAACATTCTCAGTATCTAAGTCACTATAAGTAAGTTACATCATTGTTGTCATCACTGGCATCATCATTATCTTGGCAATTCCATTCAAGGATTTCTAAGGATGTTTGCAATAGCAACAATGAATAAATACTAAATCTTCCAAGTTAACCACTTGGAAAAAGATCAACTTCCTTTGCATATGGATTAAAAAGTAGTCCTTTATGTCAATGATTCATATGTTTGTGTATGCATGGGTAATGTGATTTAGGTGAGGACTTTGAATGGGAAGAGAGCCAGATAAACACACGACTACTGAAAGGTTTAGGTATCACACACACACACACACACACACACACACACACACACACTCACTATCCTCTTCTTTCTCAGCTCTAAGATGTCCTATTAAGTCCTGATAGGCCCTACATGTTAGTAAAATGTAAAATTTCAAGAAAACTCAGACAATAAAAAATGACCAACTCCATGGTTCCACATCTATGAGTGGTGACATCAAGTAGGTATGAAGATTTGTTTGGTTCAAGTCAAAATGAAGACTGAACATAATCATTTACAATTCTTTGTTTGAACTCTATTAGGGAAAAGAATATGATGAAAGCATGGATAAGACCACTGCTAAATGTAGGTCAGATACTGATAACTGACGGTAACAGAAAATCAGAATTTTTATCATTTTGCTTCTATATTCTCTGTCAATGATAATAATCTTTGGTTTGTAAGCAAAGAATAACAATTGAGAATGGGGAATTTATGCCTAAGATAAGTCAGAAAACAATGTAAGAAAACAACTATCTAGCCCAGGGTAAAAGGAAAACTGGCAGATTTGAGTACTGAGACTACAGTGATCTTTGAAATGTTATGGAGAATAGTACAGGTACCACAGGGTTGGAGAAGGAGAAATGTCTCCTAAATTTCAAAAATAGGTAAGAGAATGAAGTCTCCTACCTATGGCCTCCTTCTTCAAATCAATTGATTTCATTCTTGGGAAGTTTCTACAATGTATTACTAAAAGGATAAGGGGTAAAATCTAGAAAAAGAGACTGTTACAAAGAGTTTCTATGGTTCCATCAGGAATAGATCATGTTAAAATCACCTTATATCCCTTTAAAAAAAACAAGATTACTAAACATGCTGATTTGGGGAATGTTCTAGATAAGTTTAAATTTTAGGTAATTATCTGATAATTATAGTATTCTTCACAGGGGGGAATGAAGAAATTTGGACCAGTGGTACTATAATTTGATAGAATCAGAAGGACCTGGGTAGCTTGATCCAAGGTCTAGTCATTAAAGTGTCACAATCACCCTAGAAAGAAGTTTTCAGTTGAGTGCCAATGATCTGCTGGATTTGTACTTGTAGTTGATCACAGGCTCAAAGTGAGCTTATTGTGACATATAATGCCTAAGAGAGCTAATGTAATTGACCCCAGTCAAAATTTTCAAAACAGGAAGGTAATAGTCCCATAATGCTCTTGCCTTGGTCAGAGCTTGATTTTGAGGACCATGTTTTAGGAAGGACATTAACAATCTAGAGAATATTCACATAGGGCAAGAAAATTGGCAAAAGGTCATGAATTCATGCTACATGAGATGCAGCTAGACTCAGGGAGAGTGAACTTGATAGTTGTCTCCAATTATTTTATGGAAGGTAGATTACACATATTCAATTTGGTCTCAGAGAGGGCAATGAGTAAGGAGTCAAAGTTGCAAAGATAACAATTTAGTGTCTTCCTCCATATGTCCATTGTAGTTAATTTGGGTTGTCTGCAACCAGAGAAAGAAGTGATAAAAGGATTTATAGAATAATTTTACATATGTATATATGCATATTTGTGTTTAATGGTAGTCACCTCTGGCAGGGGGGGAGGAAGAAAAACAGGGAAAAAAGGAAATTTACATATACAATAATCTATAATTATCTATTTTAAAAGAATAGCAAGTTGCCCATGATAGATCTGCAGTTTCATGAGTCATCATTTTTTTATTATACTATGCTAAAGAAATACTTGCTTTAGTCCATAAATTAAAAATAAAATACATAGATTTTAAAAGATAACAATTTAAGTTTGGTAGGAAGAATAATTTCCTAAAACTACAATTAATGTAAAAGGAGAAGAGGCTTCCACAGAGACATAGTAGTTTTCCCTATTGGTTTAAGTGTTCAAGCAAAGACTGGATAATTACTTGCCTACTACATGGTGGAGAGAATTCTTTTTTATGTTTGATTTGAACTAAATGATCACTGAAGCCCTTTCTGTTTTTACTCTGTGACTTTATGTGAATGATTCATTATTGTTGTTTAGTTGTGTCTGACCCTTGGTGACCCCATGGACTTATCCACAGGGTTTTTTTCACAAAGATGCTGGAGGAGTTTGATATTTCTTTCTCCATTTGTCTCCATTTTGTAAATGAGGAACTGAGATAAATGAGGTTAAGCGACTTGCCTAAGGTCACACAGCTAGAACAAATCTGAAGCTAGATTTGAACTCAGATTTTCCTGACTCCAGGTCCAGTACTCTATTCCCCTAAATGATTCATAGGCCCCACTGAAACACAGCTTGGAATGTTCAAGATACAGGGGTGAAGCAGGGGAGTACAGGACTCTGGAAGATGATTATAGTGGAATTGACGATACTGGCAGCTCTTGGTACCAATACAACTCTGTTGGGTAAACTCCACCTAAAAATAGACTACTAACTTACACATGTGAAAACACAGGCATGAAGGGCTGGGTTCCCTCAGGCAGCTACTTTTGAAGAGATGGGTAGCTGATAATGGCAGCAAGGCAAAAAAAAAAGAACCTTCAGATTCTTGAGAAACACTGGATCTCTCACTGTCATGGCACCATGGTAGTCTTCGCAGTCACTTTGCAGGTGGATAGGGAAACAGAACAGAGGGAAGAAGGGAGAAGTGAGTCCCAAATTGAGCAAATATTTAGGCACCATGCAGATATGCCACTTGTAAGAAAAGCAGCTTCAGAATTATGATGGCCTAACTGGAAGTCATGAGGGAGTGGGGCTGGGGAATGTCGAGAATTGTCTGGCACGTGGAACTCGCTCAGCACATGCCTTGGGTTGTGAAAGTGTCTTTGCCTCCCACTCAAACTGTGTCTCCTATCAGCAGCCGAGCCTGGGGATCCCTTATAAAAGGTGTCCTTGGCACTGGCTCTGAAGTCACCTCATCTGCCTCCTGGGAGAGAAGTCTTTCAGTGTCCGTGATCGGGTAAGTGATCCAAACCCCAGTGGGGAGAGCATTGAACAAGAAGAGGTTGAAAAGGAGAGACAGAGACAGAGACAGAGACAGAGACAGAGATCATCGAAGATGAGAAGATAAACAAGGAATAAAAGGGGGAAGGTTCAACAGAGCAGGATGGAAAGGGAGGCTAGTGCTTTGAATCTGTTTTAGGCTAATCAAAATTTGTTTTAGGCTAAACAAAAACCAATCTGAGTCTCCCACAAAAGCAACAAGGTAGGGACCTAATATTCAGAGGGGAAGGAAGAGGTTGCTGTCTAGGAAACTCAGCAAATGACCAGGACATCTAAGGATGTGCCCAGGAAGTGGTAGGGAGGTCTGGAGCTCATATTCTTAATAATAACTAGAAATCCTGCATAATATAGCCTCTTCATATACATATATGGCAAATATATAATATAATTATACAATATAAAATAATAAAATGCTAAACATAAATTTACTTTTGAAATGGCATAAGATGCTGTAAAGATTTTTTCTTATAAATTTGGGTGTTAGGTATTGTCAGGGATAATGGATATGAATGAAAAAGGAATATTTTTAATGATTAAGTATTTGCTATATGCCAGGAACATTGCTAAATACTAAATATATGAACACTTATGAATATATGTATGTATATATGTATATATGTATATCTCATATTTACGTGTTTGTATATTTATATTTATATATGCACCATATGTACATACATGTACTTTGACAGTGTCTGGATTTATATAGCTTATATTCTAATAGTAATTGTCTGATATCATAGTGTAGTAGATAAACTGTCTTCTAAGATAGGGAAACCCAGATTCAATTCCACCCATACTGGCCATGTGACCTCAGACAAACTTCTTAAGCTCAGCATCTTGCTTGATGTACTTATCTATAAAAGTACTTATACTATTCAATAAATGTATCTATTCTCAAAACCCAACCAGTAAATTGGTTGGGGTCAACCAAAAGACAGGTGGACCCAAGGGCTTTCTGACATTGTCCTTGGAGGAGGAAGATTTATGGGAATGAGACAAGGGGTGTGATGTGAGCCACAATATGAGTGATAGCTCCCCCAATTCCACATGGCTAGGGCAGGAAGAATCAGAGCCTCCTTTCCTAGATGGAAAACAAATCATGTTTCACTAAGAAAATAACATTTGTGCTGATCAATTCTATAGGTTTGACATTTGCATGAGTGTGTGTGTGTGTGTGTGTGTGTGTGTGTGTGTGTGTTGGAGTACAGTGAGGGGAGATGATGAGTCTAGAGAAGACCTTTTTCTATCTTGTTTTGAACATTTAACCCCCTCAAGCTTCTATATATTTTTGCATGTACTATAGATTTTTAAAATCACTAGTGATTTCCAAGGCCATAGTTGCCTTAAGACAAAAGAAAAAAAAAGCAAGAGAAGAAAATGTTCAGAGAGAGGAAAGAGGAGCATAAACATTTGTCAGTATCGTAAGAGAGGATGGGGAATCCTAAGTGTCACTGGACTAGGGCCTAGAAGTGGAATCTTTATCCCTCAGGCACATTGAAGCCTCATTCACCTGGGTGCCATGGACTTAGTCAGGTCTGGGTTTTCTTCATAGACACCCATTCTGAGTCTCACACTCCAGTCCAAACAATTTTGGTTGGAGGATTTTCCTTTCTGGATACAAATGAGTCCTAGATACTAGTTGCCATCATAGTGAATATTGTACTCAAGTGGAAGCAAATTCTTAGCCTTGGTTTGATGTGCCTTCTCTTATTATCTTTCAGATTAACCTTGTACAGAAATGTCCTGCCAGCAAAGCCAGCAGCAGTGCCAGGCCCCTAAATGCCCACCTAAGTGTCCTCCCAAGTGCCAGACTCCTAAGTGCCCACCCAAATGCCCCCCTAAATGCCCTCCCAAGTGCCCGCAGGCCCCCTGCCCTCCTCCAGTCTCTTCTTGCTGTGGCTCTAGCTCTGGAGGATGCTGCAGCTCTGGAGGATGCTGTGGCTCCAGCTCTGGGGGATGCTGCAGCTCTGGCTCTGGAGGAGGTTGCTGCCTCTTTTCCCATCACAGGAGATCCCACAGACGCAGGCACCAGAGGTCTGACTGCTGTGACAGTGGCAGTGGGCGCAGCCAGCAGTCTGGGGGCTGCTGTGAGAGCTCAGGGGGCTGCTGTGGGAGTTCAGGTGGCTGCTGCTGATCATCTGGTTCTCTCTACACCAAGAATCAGCAATGTAGAACCCAAAGTCAATAGATGACCCTACCTAATCTGCAGCTGCCATGACTACCTCCTCATTTGCCTGCACAGAAGCGGTTCTTCAGAAACTCCTATTGATCTTGGATCAATAAGCCTTGGATCATCTGCCTAGCCTCCATCCCACTGCTCCCTTTTGGTCAGAGACCATATGCAACAATAAATCTACCTTCACAGTCCTCTTTGTCTGAGAGTAACCTTTTTTCACTACTGTTCTCCCCTCCTCCTCCTCCCTAGACAAAGGTTGAAAATTTTAAATTTGCCTGTTTAAGAGAAAAATTCACTGTTTTTTGCTCTCCAGTTAAATTATTCAATTAGATAGTTCTTTCCTTTGAGCACACCTGGCTTTGATCTTGTATTTCCTATCTTTTTGCTCCCTATGCAATTCAGGAAGCCAGATACTTGAGTATAGTTGTATCTAGATGTCCAGAAGCATCACGAAAGGCTTAAATCTCTCAATGCGCTGATACACTTTGGGTAACACTACCTGCCTTCACACACTTTGAATGGATTTGAATCTCACTACCAGATTTAGCGTTCCTTTCCTTATTTCTGATTTATGCCTTTCCCAAAACGGTAGGGTAATTTCCAGTGACTTAAGCTCAATTCTTAGGGGATTCAGTTCCCGCTCTTTGTTCAGCATCACAATTCCTGTGTCATCTTCCTACAAATGATTCTTCTTTCCAGTCATCTGGATTCATCCTGTCTCATTGCTATATCAAGTATTTCTATCCCCTTTGTCTTACATGTCACACTGGCTACTTCTATAGAACTGACCCTGGTATCTGCCACAATGGGCCTGTGGACTAGAATATTTGTTGCCACATTACATTTTTCCTTGCCTGTCATGGACAAAAAATATTTTGTTGACCTGGATGGCTACCCATCTCTAGCAGGTGGCATCCACCTTGACATTTCTTGCCATAGTTGGTGGTTATCTATTTATGAAACTGATCTCCATACATGTAGTCTTTTTTTTTTTTTGCTTAATCAGCATAAAACTTTTTAATAAAAAATACAAGATACCCAAAGTTTCACTTTTATCAATAGCAGACAACTTCAAGACTCAAATCTTCAATTTATTATTAGGAAATAGAGAGTGAACTGCAGCCTGAAAAACACCTGCCATGGCTTAAACATCTCTGGCAACTTCTTGATTGTTAAAGCTTCAGTGAATTGGAAACCAAATTGATGCAGTTTCCTTGTTTCATACTATTCTCTTTACTTGACTCTTCCTTTGCCAATTAACACCGGCAGTTCTGTGTTTTGCCTGCCTGATTTCTCAGGCAACTAGAATTGCCATATATTAAAATCATCTTTATAATCTACTTGAATAGCTACAACCTATCACATTTTATATGCTTTGTGTGCATGGCATCTTCCATCACCAGCCCCTGAAGCATCTTCTCCAACCAATCTATGAATCTGAAAAATTTTGCTATCTTCTCATCAGTTATAGTAAAGAAACTGACATGAATGTACGTCCTCTGTGCTTCCCTTATCTTGAATGAATGAATGAATTTAAAACATTTATTAAGAGCTCACTATGCACCAAGCATAGTGCTAAGTATTGGGAAAACAAATACAAAAATGAGACAGTCCTTACCCTCAAGGACCTTACATGCTAAGATAGGGAGATAGCCATAAGGACAGTGGTGGCCAGGCAAGAGCTTTGATCTTGGGAGTCCCAGGGATGGCAAGTTGATTCATAGAACAGCAGTTGACATGCTCTTTACCAAAAGCAATGGTAGTACTGATTAGATTACTATTTCCAGAGCAGAAAGTAGAAAGAAAGGAGTAAGAAGTGGAACAGGGGTGGTCATGGAGATGTCAAGATGAACTCTATAGATGGCATATTTATATGTGAAATAATGGCTGATTTGGAACAACTAGATATACTCAATGAGTATCTCTTAATGGAGAAATACTTGAGTTTGCATTCATTTACCAATTACCACCACTCAACTACCCTCTCAGGATGGAAATTCCAAAAAGAGAGAGGTTTAACTGCCCCCAAAGATTGGAGGGTATAGCTACTGGAGGTCCTTCTACAGGGTAAAGTTTCAGATGTGAAGATGACAAGATGACCCCAGGGAGATAGTCAGATGGGAAGCCACTCTAAAGCGACTTCCAATGTTTGTAAAGTATTGTCTAATATGACAGCAAACATTTCTGCTAATCTTTCCCTGGCCCATACACAATGGAGCACAAAAGCACAACACCAAGTAAAAACCAATTGGTTTTTCAGTGCTTTTAAGAGACCTGGCAGCATAGAAGGTCAATATTTCAGTGCCATCCCAGACAAACCCATCATATTTAATCTTCATGTCAGAGTCTCTCAAAGATCCAGGGCAACTAGGTGGTTCCACCAGATAGACTGCTGGACCTGGAGTCAGGAAGACTCATCTTTCTGAGTTCAAATCTAGCCTCAGACACTTACTAGTTCTGCGACCCTGGCAAGTCACTTAACCCTGTTTTTCTCAATTTCTTCTTCCATAAAATGAGCTGGAGAAGAATATGGCAAAAGCCACTCCAGAATCTTTGCCAAGAAAGCCTCAAATGGGGTCTTGAAGAGTAAGACATGACTAAACTGCAACAAACTCAAAGTCCAGGATGAAATACAGGATTTTTTTTTATTGTGGTTCTTTCTTATATTGTCTTCATTCAGAAAATCTTGGAATCTCACTTTATGACACTAAACTGTGTATTATCACCAACATCACCTGTAAAGTGCTTAATAAACATTTATTGATTGATTCATAAACTATAAAGACAGATCACAAAAGACAAATTTTATACACAGGCCAAATGAAATAGAAGTCATAGAAAATAAGAAATCCTCTAATGAATGACCCTTTCTCAGAGACTGGCACACCCTCAGTCATTTATAGTATATGATCACATATGGTTCTGAGTGGGCATTAGCTTGAATAATTTCTACAAGTGTTCGTCTCTGTCTTCTGTTAAATGGATGGGCTGAATCTGTTGTGTCTGCTCCTGCAACTCTCTATAGTTGCCAGCAGATGGCATTAGAATTCTTACTTCTGGGAAATAAAAAATTAAAAAACAAAAAAAAAGAAAGTTGAGCCAGGGTAGGAGAAAAAAGAAAGAAAGAAAAAATTGAACCATAGCCCAGTGTAGGAGAGTAGGAAAAAAAAAACACAACTCCAGAGTGTCACATCTTGGCACAAACCAAGTCAATAAACATTTGTTACTATGTGCCAGGTACTAAGAGCTGGGGATATAAAGAAAGGCAAAAACATGCAAAAACTATGTACAAGCAAGATATTTACATGATAACTTGGAGGTAACCATGGAGGGAAGGCGTGAGAAAGGAAGATTGGCAAAGACCTAGGAAAAGGGGGAATTTTAGCTAAAACTTGAAAGAAACCAGGAAAGCTAAGAGGAAGAAAGGAGGAGGAAGACTTCTAGACATGTAAGACAGTCAGAAATGGAGACTTGTGTACAAGGAATGGCAAAATGACCAAAGTCACTGGAACAAAGAGTATGTGGGTAGCAGTGAGAGTGGGGAGACTGAGGAGAAAGGGGTACTTTAAGGTATAAGAAGAATGGAAAAGTAAGAAGGAAGGTTTAATGGATACAATTCAATCAAAGTATCTCTATTGTGTTCCACTTTTAAATTTGAGTACATCAGTCAATAAACATTTATGAAGTGCCTACTCTGTGCCAGGTACTGTGTCAAGCACTAGGGATACAAACACAAAAAAGACAAATCTTCCCTACCCTCAAGGAATCTAATGGGGAAGACAACATACCAAAAAAGCTGACAGTTGAGGGGGTGAGGCAGAGGATGATGGAAATGTCCAAAGGAGTGTCTCTAGGGAGGACATGAAGACAGGCTGATCTGAGTGCTGTACTGAAATGGACACTTTGGGAAGACCTCTTTACTCTGCCCTCCAATCAGAGGAGCCCCAGAGTAGAGGATACTGATAAAATACAAGTACAAAAGCTGATATTCTCGTTAAATGTTATTCAAATCCCAGTTAGTGTCTCTGGGTAGAAAAATTCAAATTAGTTGAAATTAATTTTTAATAATATTTAGTATAGGAGGAATTAGTGTTCTTTACTTAAGGGACTTTTTTGTAGACAGGAGAGATGATAAGACTCTTCTGATAAGTCAAGATGCATGAAAAAAAAAATGAAGGTGACCAAAAGCACATTGGTAATTTCATACAAGACTTTGGGAGTCCAACTTTCGGGAATGAGATGTTAATCTTATTGCACTCTGGTCAGGCCAAACTAAATATGGAGTTTTCAAGACTGGATGCCACAGTTTAGGAAAGACACTGATAAATTAGACAGAACATTTAGAATGGCAAAGACATTGAGGAGCAATGGGGCCATGCACATGAGGATGGGTTGAAAGAAATGGGATATTTGGTCTAGAGAAGAAAAGTTTCAAGGGGGTCATTATAGCTCTCTTCAAATGATCCTGTCAAGGAAGGATCAGACTTATGTTGCTTCAGAATCAAGAACAATGGGTGGAATTCTATCCATTTCTATCATCATCAACAAATCATGACAAGCCCATCTTCCTGGCTAAATGAATCTTACACATAGGACTCTAAGTAATTAGTAATTTCAGAATGAAAGAGAGGAAGCAAGGACTCATTTAGGAAGGCAAAGTTAAGCAAAGACCAAAGTGCTACCAAAGCATTTTAAAAAGCAAGATTTTCAAGTTTGGCCCCTGAGAAGAAGTCAAAAAATGCACCTCCTTCCCTAATTTTCAAAGGTATGGAACCATGGGTAGGAAAAATTGATATGCTTTGAGATTCAGCTGACATGTTGATTTGTTGTTGTCATCGTTGTATAGTTGTGTCTGACTCTGTGGCCCCATTTTGGGTTTTCCTGGCAGAGATACTGGAGATGTTTGCTATTTCCTTCTCCAGCTCATTTTACCAATGAGGAAACTGAGGCAAACAGGATTAAGAGACTTGCCCGGGGTCACACAGTTAGTAAGCGTTAGGTCAGATTTGAACTCATGAAGATGAATCTTCCTAACTCCAAGTCTAGTGCTCTATTCACTGCCCTGATATGGTGATTAGTTTTGTTGAACTGGGGATAAAATTAGATTATATTTTAAAGAATTTTTATAAACCTTAAAGCGTTACATAAATGCTATTATATCTATATCTATCTATATCGAGTTCTCTCTAAATATATATATAAATCTATATGTCTCTTTATGTATATGTAGATATAGCTATAGATACAGCTATATCAAATACATTTGAAAGTATCTCATGGAAATGTTACCAAGAATCTGCTAAAACTATAACCTTTATGTGTCTTAGTAGTTTCTAAAAGAAATGTTTCAGCCATGTAGAAGATGTAGGGAATTTTGTTCAGCACTTCACATACTAGAGTTTGTGGAGTAGAAGAGTAACATGGGCAGATCTATTAAAATATGTAGAGGATAAGTTACAGTGAGAACAGACATGACTGAGGTAAGGAGATTGACCAGGAAGTTGCTACAATAATCCAGACAAGACATAATGAGAACCTCATCTTGGCTGGCAGCTATGTGAATGGAGAAAAAGAGACATATAGGAGGAATATTATGGAGGTAGAAATGACAAGATTTGACAATTGATGGGATATATGGAGTGACTAAATGATTGCAAACCTAGGTGAGTGGAAGGATGGGAATGCCCTTGACGGAAATAGAGAAATACAGAAGAGAGGAAGAGAGTTTTGGGGAGAGGGGGAGAGGATATAACGAGTTCCATTTTGGACCTGCCCATGGAAAATCTAGCTTAAAATGTCCAGTTGGCGATGCAGGTCTGGAGATGGTGAGAGACTCAGGCTAGATCAACAGATCTGGGAGTCTTCTGCATACTTATAATAGTTGAATCTATGGGAGTTAATGAGATCACCAGGTAACAGATTAGAGAAAACTAAGAGGGCCTAGGACAAGGCCTTAGGGGACACCCACACCTAGTGAGTAGAGCAAGGATGAAGATCCAGCAAAAGAAACTGAAAAGGAAAGGTCAGACTTGCTGGAGAAGAACCAAGAGAAAACACTATCAATAAAACCCAAAGGCGAGGGTAAATCCAAATAGAGAACATGGTCAAGTGTTTAGAACTACTGAAAGGTCAAGAAGGTTGGGGGCTAACAAAGGGTCATTAGATCTGACAATTAAAAGATTATTGAAGACCATTTTGGAGAGAGCAGTTTCAATTGAATGATGAATTTGGAAGCCAGATTGAAGAAGGTTCAGAAAAGAATGAAAGGAAAAGAATTTGAGGCAGGAAATATAAATGGATTTTTTTAAGATGAGTAGCTAAGAAAGGAAAAGAAAGCTCAAGGATGATAACTACCAAAATGGTAGGCCATCACAAGTTTGTTTTTAAGGATGAAATAGCTGGACTTATTTGTAGGCAGTAGGAAAGATACCAGTAAATAAGTGCAGATTGAAGACTAGAGGGGACAGGTGAAGGTTGAGGAGAAGGGAAGAAAACAGCTTTCATCGAATAGCCTCCATTTTTTGTGAAGTATGCCAAGGTCTTTATCTGAGGGGAGTTGGAAAAGAGGTGTCATGGGGCATTTGAGAAGGGAAGAGAAGGTGAGAAAGAAATGTGTACACAGTCAATGAATTTTGAATAATTGACTAACAGAGTTGAACTCTAAAATGACACTCTAACTGTAATTGCAAACATGCTTCTGTACTGAATTAAACTGTTAGTCATGCTCTGTAATTGAGGAAGTGATAAAAGGTCGAGGTTATTTTTTTCCAAAACCATGTCTCTCAGGAAGGACTGCCTAAGTTCTTGGGTAGTGGCTGAGAAAGCAGGTTCAGGAGATATGTGCTGGACACAGAGGATGGTCACAAGCTCTACTGGATACTTGAATGTCATCATTCCCACCCTCAGCATCTGATTACCCAGCAGCCTCAGTATCTGTATCAGTACAATTGTCAGTTGCATCATTACGTCGGCCACCATCATCAACATTATCATTACCTTGGCAGTTCCAAACAAGGATTTCCAGGAATGCTTAGAGCAGTGACTCTGAATAAATGGGAAGCCTCCCAAGTTAATCACTGGGAAAGAGACTAATCCCCTTTGCATTTAAAAGATCATTTGTAGGTTAAAAATAAATCCTTGGCCTTTACAGTAATATTTCATATGTCTATGTATAGATGGTTGATGTGGTTTGAGTAAGGACATTGGACAGGAAGATGACTGCATTGGTAATTAATGAGTAAGCACTTATAAGTACTATGATTGATAATCAATTAATTAATTAAAAGGTACTTATTAAGTACCATGATCCAGATACAATACAAGATGATGAAGACACAAATGCAAAGAATGAAACAATGTCTCAAGGAACTATATTCTGTGGAAGATAAACACACACACACACACACACATATACTCACAATAAAAACATACAATACAAATACAAATACAAGGTAGTTAGAGGGAAGAACATTGCCATTCAATGGTGGTGGCAGTGGAACAAGAAAGGTTCCCTCCCTATAGAATGTGCTGCTTAAGGGCATCTTGCAAGAAGAGAGAGGTTCCCTGAGGCAGAAATAAAGAAGGACCGCGTTCCAGACATGAAGGAGGACTGGTGTAATGTCACAAAGCAGGGAGACAGAGTTCCCTGTACAAGGAACAAAAGGCCGGTAGAGTACAGTAATAGAAATATATACCAAACCCAGGTTTAGGATCATAACCCCTTTTTTCAGTCCCAACATATTCTATTAAGTACTGGTGGGGTCAAACATGTTAATAAAATGTAAGATTTCAGGAACTTTCAGAAAATAGCAAATGGCTAACTCCATATTCTCACATCTATTGATTTTCACTGGGTGTGAAAACTTACCTGGCCAACACAAAATGAAAAATGGTTTAAAAAGAAAAGAGTTGTTGCTTGTTCATTTCTCTATATTGCGGAAAGAGTAAGACGTAAGAAGGGACAGTATCACTGCTTAAAGTGGATAGGATACCAGTGAAGGACTGTGGACGCTGAAAAATCAGGTCTGTTAACTCCTTTGCTTTCACTTTCTCTGCCAAGATTTAGCTTTAGTTAGCAAAATCAGAACAAAGGTGGCAAACAGTTAGTTGATGACCAGAGAAATAGCCAGGTAGAGCACTTAGCTCATCATGATGAGTCCAAGCTATTTTGACCCAGGTGAATGGCATCCTGGGTACTGAAAGAACTGGTCGCTGTGAATAAGACACTCAGTGATCTTTGAAAGATCATGGATAATGACAGATGTACCATAGGCCTGACCAAGAAGAAACTTCTCCCACTTTTCAAAATGGGTAAGAAGATAGAGCTTTTACACTACAGGCCAGCGAGGCTGATTTTGATTCCTGGGGAAATTTCATAATGGATTGAGAGAAGGTTGGTTAGGGAGCATCTGGAAGAGGAAGTAGCAATCACAAAGCACCAGCATAACTTCAAGAACATCAGGAACAGGATGAGTCATAATTCCCTTATTTGCTATTTTAAGGATGGCTAAATGGACAGAGCAGAGGAATGTTATAGACATAGGCTTCACTGATTTTAAGTACTTGAAAAAGTCCCTCTTTTACTATTCTTCTAGGGGAAAAGGAAGAGATAAATGTGGAGTAGGCAACAGAAAAATTGAAACACTACAGTCCTTGGACCCAAATCCCAGTCTTTAAAGGGGGAAGGAGGAGGGAATATGCATAAACAGGGCACCTATTACATGCCAGCACTGTGCTATGCACCTTATAGATATTGAACCATCTGATTCTCACCCTGTGAGGTAGGTGCTACTTTATCATCTTCATTGTACCATTGAGGAAACTGAGGTAAACAGAGACTAAGCAATTTGCCCAGTCATACAGCTAGGAAGCATCTGAGGCTGGATTTGGACTGGGGTCTTCCTGACTCCAGGCCCAGTGCTCTCTCTACTGTACCAAGCTAGAACCCTATTCTTTCCCTAATCACAAAACATAAGAAGTATTGTGTTTGGTTCTAGGAAGAACAGTGATATGAAGGGCTTTCAATTCATACCATATAGGAACCAATAGAAGGATTTAAACATATTTATATTGAAGAAAAGAAGATGGATGTAAGACTATATAATACTGTCACATGAAGGGGGATTGGGCATGTTCAGTTTGGTCCAGAGGACAGTCCTGAGTAATGGTTGGACATTACAAAGAGGCCAAGTTAATCTTGATCTAAGGAAAAATTCTTTTTAATAATTAGAGTTATCCAAAAATCAAATGAGTTTCCTCGGAGGACTGGAGGATAATAGGTTTCCCCCTCATTGGGCATCTTCCCCCAAACACTAAACAATGATTCCTCTAGTATTGGGAGAAAGAAATATTTTTCAAGGATGTTTTGAACCAAATGGCCACTAAGGCACCTTCTAATTTGAAATTCTATGACATTGTGAATGAATTAGAAGCATCTCTAAAACCCATGTTGGTATGTCCTGGACTTCACCTGAAAAGTGTGATCATAGTTGGGTTGCCTGAGTACCTGAAGGACTCAGTTTTATAGACCCCTCCTAAACATATACGTAATGACTTAGACATATGAAATAAAGAATAGGCAGGCTTGAAAGCCTTTGGTGGGGTGAGGAGGGTGGTAATCGACATGTTCCCTAGAAATATGGAGTGAAAAGGACCATTACCTTTGGATGCCCAGGAATGATGAATGGATTTCTCAGTATCCTGGCTTTATGAGACGAGAAAGTAAATTCTGAGAGTCATAGGTCATTTTAGGGTTTAATATGGAAGGGGATGGGGGAAGAGTATATCCCAAAATGGAAAAAGAATTTGACCATCAAAATAAACCATGTAGGTAGCCTTATTGAGTATCTTATTGATGCTATATGAGTATCTATATGATTAACTTAGAATCATGAGGGAATGGGTTTGGGGAATGTCAAGAATTGCCTTGCACGTAGGAAGTTCCTGGAACATTCTTTAGATTGTGAAAGAGTCTTTTCCTCCTACTAGCACTGTCTCATGGTAATGGTGGAACCTGGGGATCCCCTATAAAAGGTGTCCTTGACACTGGCTCTTCACACAATCTCCATTCAGTGTCTGTGCCCAAGGTAAGTGATTCAAATACCTGGGGGAGTGCTTTGAACAAGGGATTTCAGGAAGAGAGTTGAGAACCCCAAAGCAGGAGAAAGAGAGAGAGAGAAGAAATTGGGGACATGAATAAGGACAGGTAAATGCAGAGGCTGCTAGAGGGATTGAGAATCATGGGGAATAGTCAAGCAGCATGAGGAGAAAGACTAGTGAGGAATAGAATTTTGTATTGTTTGCATTTATTCTAGACTGAACAAGATCAGGTCTAGTTCTCTCCATAACACCAAAGCGTTGGCCAGCCGCATACCTGTTCTAACCCAAACAATGAGCTAGGCAAGACCAACTAAAAGAGAGAAAGAACCAAGGGTCTTCCCAGAATGTCCTTGGAGAAAGAAATTTTGAGGAATTGGGGACCAGGGTGTGGCAGATCCTTGAAATTAAAATCATTGGTGGTGGTAGAGACTCTTGAGTCCACTTCATTGAAATGGGGAGCTGACCATGGTGCTCCCCTAGGGGTTCTTAACCTGCAGTTTGTGAATTTATTTTTAAAACATATTTTGATAACTGTATTTCAATATAATTTGTTTTCTTTGTATTCTTAGTGTTTCATTTTACGCATTTAAAAAACATTTTGAGAAGAGGTTTTACAAGACTGCCAACGTGACACACACAACAAGATAAAAGTCTATAAACTAGACAGGGAATTTTGTACATATCAGCTTTACTCACTAGTTCAATTGGATGTGAGGTGAGGCATGGGGAGCACTATTGGCCTTAAATTATTGTGCTTTGGATCACAGTATGATTTCTCTCACTTTTCATGACTTATTGCATGTATTTGTAGATGTTTCTCCTTCCGCTGATAAATACTAAAAACAAGCCAAAAGAAAAATATTGATTTAGGATTTAAGAAAGGGAGGAGACCCAAGGCCCAGAAAGAGAGGAGGGTCCAGGGGTCATAACTTGCCATGAAACTGAGAAAAGATGATGGAATCTGAGGGTGCTGTGGGGCTAGACCCTCTAAGAGAAGGAATCTGGAGCATCTGGTCCCCTCGGTCAAGTTGGTCTCACTTTCTTGGAATTCTCTGCCTCTAGGAGACCTGGGTTCATAGATACCTACTTCTTGCCCCCCATGTTCCAACCCAACCTAAATTTATTGGAGAAAAGGCTCTGTAAGTCTTCCCTTTCTGGATGTAAATGGGATCTAGTCATTTATCACAAATGCAAAGAAATTCTTAACTGAGATTTGATGTTTCATCTGTATTGTCTTTCAGGTTGAACTTCTGCAGAGATGTCCTGCCAGCAAAGCCAGCAGCAGTGCCAGGCCCCTAAGTGTCCTCCCAAGTGCCAGACCCCCAAATGCCCACCAAAGTGTCCCCCAAAGTGTCCTCAGGCCCCCTGCCCTCCTCCAGTCTCTTCCTGCTGTGGCTCTAGCTCTGGAGGATGCTGCAGCTCTATGGGATGCTGTGGCTCCAGTTCTGGGGGATGCTGCAGCTCTGGCTGTGGGGGTGGCTGCTGCCTCTTTTCCCATCACAGGAGATCCCACAGACGCAGGCACCAGAGGTCTGACTGCTGTGACAGTGGCAGTGGGCGCAGCCAGCAGTCTGGGGGCTGCTGTCAGAGCTCTGGGGGCTGCTGTGGCTCTAGCTCTGGGGATTGCTGCTGATCATCTAGTTCCCTTCATCAAGAGAAGCAGCCTTGCAATGGAATCAGTGGCTGATTTCCTGCCTCCTCCTCCCTTTTCTTCATTCCAAGATGTTCCATGTAGTACCTGATCTCCAGAAGCCCTTAAGCACTCTGTGCCTTCGATCTACCTACCTTCAATTTCACTTTTCTCTTTTGGTCTTTGACTATTTACAGCATTAAATCGTTTATTTATGGCTCTATTTGTCTTGTGAAAATCATCTTTCCCTCTATATCTTATCAATGGGCTGCCTTCCTTTCTCAAATCTCAGCTTTGCCTAGTTAAAAGACAAATTCATGTTTTGAAAACAATGCTGATCATCTCTAATCTATGAATACCTCACTGTAAGAAAAGTTTTGTATTATCAATTGGTAAATAGAACTGGAAAAGGTTTCCCACACTCCTCATTTTACAGATTAATAAACAACCCCAGGGAGATCAAATAATTTTCCTAAGGTCACTTAGCAAATTAGTGGCCATACTACAATTAAATCTTCTTAATTCCTATTCCAGTCCTATTTTCTCAATACAAAATTTATATTTGGAGAAATTTATAAAGCCAAAAAATTATTCATTGAAATTGACCTTAAAAAGGCAGAATTTGGAGTCAGGAGGCTTTTATTAGAATCTGTTTTGCTTCATTCTGGCTATAGCAAAGTCATTGTACCACTTTGCATGATGGTATGTCTGGGGGACCATCCAGCTAACCTACATCTTCACAGTGTCCCCTACTTCTACCCCTTTCTTCAACATCAATACTGATTGAAGCATGCTGTATATAGATACACCTCACTTCATGGAACACAGTCATGTTGTCAGGGAAGCTAATTTCTATAAAATTAGTCATACTTCTCCACCCACAACAAGCATTGTGCTATTGAGACATTGGCACTTTCTTACCAAATCACGGCATATGTGCCAAGGTTAGAATGAGGACCCAGCTTCAGTTCTACCAGGAATGGTGTCATAAAGTGGTACCAACTAACTGAGGCCAACTCATGGAGACTTTTCCCAAATGCAAGAATACAAATCCACTTATTTACAACTCAATTTAATTCCACAAACATTTATTAAGTGCCTACTATATGCAAGACAGAAGCAATCTAAAGAAGAGATGGGCTTGGTGTCTGATATAATCTCTGCCTTTGACACTTAACTAGCTGGGTAATTATGTTATCCAAGGTACTAACTTTTCTGTATCTAAAACAACCCCTTAGGACTTCAGTTACAATTTCAATCTGCAGTAGCGGAGGAAGTTCCCATGCCAGGAATTCCTCACACAGATGAAATCACAGCTCTGAAGTATGTGCAAAGCAGTAGGTATTGAGGATACAAAAATAGAAAAGCAGTCCCTCGGTTACTACTGGGTATAAAACATGTACATACGTGGGAATTTGAGGGGAGAGAGGGAAGAAGGCTAATAATCTGGAAAATCAGAAAGGCTTCATGCCACAAGCAGCCTTCAATGAATGAATGAATGAATGAATGAATGAATGAATGAATGAATGAATGAACGAACGAATGAATGACCAAAAAGCATTTATTAAGCACTTAGTGCATTCTAGGTGCTAGGGATACACATACAAGCAATCAAGCAAGTCCACACCCACAAAGAGCTTACATTTTAATAGAAGACTACATGCAAGTGGCGGCCAGAGAGGAGTGTTTTGGACAGGGAAAAGGATGGAGATCAGAGGAATAGGGTAATTGATTGGCATGTCTTTTGCAGGAATGGTAGGGTTCTCAGATCTAGAGTTGGAAAGTGGGGGTTACAGAGGGGAGAGGGAGGATACAAGTGCCAAGTCATGGCATAAAGATGGCCAGGAAGCAGTAAAGTGAGTCTTAGTCTGGGCTTGATAAGGTGAATGAATGCTCATCTGTGAGAAGCCCATAGTCCTGGGATGGAGGAGGGGTGGAATTTGAATTCCAGATTGAGGTGGAGGCTGGAATGCCTATAGACCTAGGGAAGGAATGCATGCTAGGCATGGGGGTGATGCATGCTAATTCCTAGAGGCAGGAAATAGAATGTTGTGTTTGAGGAACAGCTAATGTTCCATTCAGGCTGGATTGCACGGCATGTGAAAGGAAAAAGTTGTAATGATACTGGAGGACCTTAAATGCCAATCTAAAGACCTGATTACCAAAGCCATTAAACACCCAAGATACATATAATCCCTATGTCAGACAAATCTAGCAAGGATTCTTAGCCTGGGGTCTATGAACTTGTTTATTTGGGTATTTTAAGCATGATAATACCTATATTTCAACATAATTGGCTTCTTTTTGGAATGCTATGTATTTCATTTTATGTATTTAAAAATAATTCAGAGAAGGGCTTTACCAGCCTGCCCAAAGTGAAGAACCCCTTCTCTACAATCACCTCAGTATCCCACCTTTACAATGACAGGGTTCAATTTAACAGTCATTTATTGAGTATTATGTGCTAAGGTACATAAAGACAAACCAAACACTTACCTTCAACGGATTTTTTCTTTTTTTCAGTGGCTGATTCATGCTTATTCCCAGGCATCCACATATGCATACAGTCAGGTAATAGCTATTTTCACACAGGTGGCATAGTAGATAGAACTGGCCTTGGAGTCAGGAAGACCTGGGTTTGAGTCCTCCTACTAGTATATACTTGCTTTATGAGCCTGGGTAAGTCAAGTCATTTCATTTCTCAGTGAATTCTTTAAATTAAAAAGTATAAATTATAATGCCAGTTAGGGGCTCTACGGAGAGGGATTTTTCCCTCTAGGAGTTCCTTATACCAATAAAATTATAGGTCTGGTCCCTCTTCCCTCTCCCCCTGCACATAAAGGTAAGGCAACGTGGCATGGCAAAAAGTGCATTAGCCATGCAGTCTTGAATTAAGAAGTCCAGAACATGAGTTCAGGCTCTCATAGTTACTACCTAGTTATATGTCCAGAAACAAAACATATCACCTCTCTGTGCCTCAGTGACCTAATCTGTAAAACCTGGATGATATTCGCTGCTACTTTCTAAGGCTGTTATAAGAAAAGCATTTTGTAAGCCTGAAAGTACTGTTTCAGCAGGTATTTCTCTTTATTTTTAATGTTTTTATTGATGTCTCATATTTCTTACACCTCCATAGTTATTTCAAGTGTCTTTGTCCCTCCCCCTCCCAGAGAGCAATCCTATTCAGCAGGTGATACTCAGAGGCAAGGTGGGGTAGGATGACATTTGTAGACCCTGGAATTAGGAGACTCTGGGTTCAAATTCTGTCTCTGTCACTTATTACCTATGTGATGTTGAATAGTTCACCTCATCTTTCCACCCTCAGTTTCCTATGTTTTGAAATGGGTTTGATGGATACAAAGAAAAAGTATAGCAGCAGCACCCAGGAGTCTCTACAAGGGAGTTGGTCTAGATGGATGAACTTAAAAAAAGGAATTTTATAACTGTTTCAATATGATTGGTTTCTTTGTAATCCGATATATTTTACTTTATGCATTTTCAAACATTATTCGGAGGAGTCTGTAGTGTTCGTTCACCAGACTGCCAGAAAGGTTCATGTGGCACAAAGGTTAAGAACCCTTGATCTGCAGGGTCTCTGTGGTCTTCCCATTTCTTGGCCCTCTGATCTTTTCCCCATTCAAACAACAAAAGGGACGTCTTGTTTCTCTGGGCTTCACAGAGAATCAGTCAGTCTCTCTCTTTCCCCTTTCAGAAGTTGCAAGGGAACATGTCCTTACATTCATTAGGTGTTTCCACTTTCTAAGGCTTTTGCTCAGAAAGAGCATGATGTCCCTGAAAGAGCATCACACGAACTTCTTGAGACCGAGGGTGGGATCAAAGCTCTCACTCAGCTGGAAACTACTTTACTAAGTAAAACACAAGTGAAAGAGAGAAGGCAAACCATCCTCCTCCCCCCCACCTCCAGCTCCTCCTCACAAGACTGTCCTTAGGATTCTGTCCAGTCCCTCACCACCACCCGCATGCCCACCAGGAGGGGCAGGAGTCAAAGGGTCAAGAAGTGGTGACCAGGTTAGCGACATGGGGAACAGAAGGACGAGACAAAAGAACAGAAAGTGGAAACAACCAGATGAATAAGGAAGCATGTTTCTTTGCTGAAAGAGAATGGTCAGGACATCGATTCATACTGAGAAAGAGGAGGATGGAGGTGGGGAGAGGAAAGTTAATGGATGGGCTGGCCCAGCAGGGGTCAGAGGTCATCAGGGCACTCAGGTGGACTAATTGGCTGCTGATGCATATTCATTTTCTGACTTCTGCAGGGCTGCTAATTCGTGAGGGAAGGGGAATGGAAGGGGGAGGGAGTCAGCCACAGGCTTTGACTTGCTCTCTGTCCAGTTTCTGACATGGGATGTGACTATGTTCCTCACTATCTCAAATGAGAAAAAAGTTTTTTTTTTTAAAAAGCAAAAACGATAATGGAAAATACAATCTTATTCCGATTATTCCAATAACCTTTTGGTGTGTGTCTGTATTTAGTTGTACAATAAATAATTGGCTTGTATGAATGGCTAAAGATAAATTTCCTTTTTTCTCTCCCTTTCATTTTCTTTTTCTATAGAGTTGTTGTTTTGGGGGAGGGGTTGTTTTTGTTTTGTTCTATTTAAACAAAACTTTTTGGCCACTTTTGATGTGTGTGTGTGTGTGTGTGTGTGTGTGTGTGTATAAAACATGTTGTCCAATAATAAACCAGAATTTTATCTTGCTGAGTTATTCTAAGAAGAAATAGAAGAGTAAAGAAATCTCAACCTCTCCTCAGGGACCTGTAGTAAGGGCTCCTCAGGGAAAGGAAAATGCAAAATACTTAGGGAAATACATCATCATTACCTGCCTCTTCAAGCCCATCCCCATCCACAATATTCATTGAATGTTCCCTAGGAGTGTAGTGCCATTCTGGGTATTACTGGGAGTAACCTCAAGATGTTTACAATCATGATTCGTTCCAAGCGAAACTTTGAAGCACAGGAAACAGCATGGTCAGTGGAAGCACTTCAGAAGCAGAGGACCTGGGTTAAGGGCCTGGATTTGTTTGCTGTTTATTACCTATATGACTTTGAGCGAGTCAAGTCAACTTTCCATCTTTAGAACTTAGTCTCATCATTTGTAAAGTGAGGTTGGACAAGTGTCCTTAACCTCAGGTCCACGAACTACTTGCTTTCAAAAATACTTTGATAACCAGGTATGGTGGTGAATTCCTGTAATCCCTGCTATGGGATTGGTGAATTACTTGAGCTCATAAATTTCGAGTTGCAGGGGGCTGACCAGTATCCACATTAAGCTAACACCAATATGGTAAGCTCCTGAGAGTAGGGGGAATGTGACCCACTCTGGCAATGGAGCAAGTCAAGACCCTTGTGCAGATTAGCAGTGGGACCACACCTCTGCCCTTCCACATGGGCAAGATTAGAAGGCCCAGTCAACTATATCTCTTTTTTAAATTTGTTTAACTCTTTAATGTGATTTTTAAGTCGTAACAAAAAATTCTATATAGCAAAATGGTAATCATAATAGCTCGAATTTTTATACCACTTTAAGACTTGTAAAACAATTTACAAATACGATTTTATTTTATCCTCACAATAATACTGGGAGGTAGAGGCTCTTATTATACCAGTTTTATAGATGAGGAACCTGAGGCAGACCAAGGTTAAGTGAGTTTCCCAGAGTTATAGAGCTAAGAGTTGCCTGAAGCTGGATTAATAATACTCAACTGATCATTTGACATGTAGTTTATAGAGTAATAATTAAGCATTTGATATCTATAATTAGAAGTTTCAAATAAAACAGCAAAACAGGCATATTAATCTAATTAATCATCACCAGCCTTTTCAGGAATTCTGAATTTATGATTCTGTGAGGATCACTGCATTTCAATAAAATTGATTTTCTTTGTAATTTCAGATGTTTTATTTTGCATATTTTAAAACATGATTCTGAGAAAGGATTCTTAGACTTTCCCAGACTATACCAAAAGGGTCCAGGGCACCAAAAGGTTAAGGGCACCTGGATCAGAGGATCTCTAAGATTTCTTCCAGTTCAAAGTCCTATGAAGCATATCTTTGGTGGCTCCCACTTCCTCTTGTCTGCCCTAGCTATGATTTTCCTAACCTTTTCCTCAGGCTCAGATACTCAATGACCTCCCACAAACCTCTCTTTCCTACTACTCTACCTGTACCTGTCTCAACCTTCCCAATTCCTAGAAGGACCTCAAGCTCCTAATCTTTACTTCCTCTTTCTCCTGACCCCATTAAAACTTACATGGAATATGTGATGACCAGTACAAAGTACTCTTTACAGAAATACAGACAGACTTAATCACTGGAGAATGTTTAACTGCACATGATTGAACTGTGCCAATGTAATAAAAATGACAACCCTACCTAAATTAATTTACATTCAGTACCTTCCCAATCAAACTGCCAGAGATATAGATCTATAGATCTTCGTAGATCTAGAAACAAATAATAACACAATCCATCTGGAAAAACAAAAGGTCAAAGAATCTCAAAGGAAATAAGGAAAAATTGAGAAGAAAAGGGCCCTAGCAGTCAGTACCAGATCTCAAACTATGCAAAGAAATAATAATCAGGACTATTTGGTACTGGCTAAAAATTTTAAAAAGGATTGGTGAAACAGATTAGGGACATAAAACATAAAAGAAAATGAACACAATAGCATTGTGTTTGAGGACTGGTGGTGAGACAAATTTCCCACTTTGACAAAGAGATGATGGACTAGAGGGCAGCTGGGTAATGCAGTGGATAGAGTACCAGCCCTGGAGTCAAGAAGACCTCAGTTCAAATTCAACCTCAAATTAGCTGTGTGACCCTGGGCAAGTCATATAATCCTGATTGCTTCCAAAAAAAAAGAGATGATTGACCAGAGTTACAGAATGGGATATACATTTCCAGACATGCCCAATGGTTAATGGACTTTCCTTGACTACATTTATTTGTTACGAGATTTGGCAGGGGAGACCAGTAATTGGCAAACTAGTAATAGATTCTCACCCCTCTCCCAATAAAAATAAAGCAAATAGATTAAAGAGTGTCAATGAAACATTTTTTCCTAGTGCACAAAATTTAATAGAAGGAAAGTCATTCAGAGTCTGACAATCAAGATAGCTTTGCAACTAACATGTTGAATTTGTTATATTTTAACTTTATATGTTTATATGGTATATATTATGTAGCTATATAAAATGTAATACGTTTATATACATTTGTATATTATATATTTGTACATGTGAATACATTTTAGATATATATATACATATCTGCATATATATAGCATACATACGTGTATCTATATATACACAAAAACAATTCATATGTATACATACATATACACACACACACACATATATCCAAGCTCTTTGAAATAGAGATTTATGTCAGACTGGTTCTCAGTGAGGAGGGAGGAGAGGGAGAGAATTGGAAATTAATTTTTTTAAAAAAAACTTGAATGTAAAAAAAAAAAAAAGAAATAGAGATTTATGGTTTCATACACAATTTTCTTTTTCTGTTCTTTCTATATGGAAATGCTATTTGTTGAGTTCCTACTTCCCAGAGTTGTTGTGAAGATCAAATGAGATATAGTATTTGGCACAGTGTTTGGCACATAGTAGGCACTATATAAATGCTGGCTATTATCACTATAGTTAAATTAAGAATAACAAAAGGAATTAAAATCACTTTTTATAATCCTACCTGTCTTTTTCCATCTACCTCAAAGGCTGGATGAGATAAATTGGATCCTAATTTTTTTTGTTATTCTCTTTGAAAGGCTTCTTTGTTCCAGCAGCCCATACTGCTCTCTTCCTCCAAAGGAATTGTGGTATAGTAGAAAATGCTCTGGATTTAGAGTTTAAAAATTGACCTGTTTTGAATCCCATTTATAACCTTGCATGACTCTGGGCAAGCCACATAACCTCGCAAGAGTGTCAATCTCCACATCTATAAACTGGAATTAATAATATTTAAACTGCCTACCTTGCAAGTTGTAAAACAAGAATTTTTAAAATATTTATTATTTAAAATTTTTTACTATCCTGCACTTCACAAACATTAATTAAAATGAGCACACAAAGCAGGAAAACAATGACAACAAAGGAGAAGAATAGTAAACAAAACTGCAAATCTATTATGTACAACTCACTTTTCCTTTAAGAACATAATGAATTCAAAATTTAATCTCCAGAGTGGCCCTGCTTGTCTGGGTTTCCTTCTGCTGTGTTTACTGTTATCTTCTGTGCGTATGTAAAAAATGCTTCACTGACCATTTTTGGGGAGAGGGGGCAACTCATATTTAGTCCTATCCCTTTTTGCTCTCCTCCCTCCTTTTGAGAGAGAGAGAGAAAGAAAGGAAGGAAGGAAGGAAGGAAGGAAGGAAGGAAGGAAGGAAGGAAGGAAGGAAGGAAGGAAGGAAGGAAGAGCATTTGTCACAAATATACTTACTCAAGCAAAACAAATCCCCACATTGGCTACATCTGAAAATGTGTGTCTTAATGTACACCTTGAGTCCTGCACTTCTCTGGCATGAGGCTGGTAATATGCTTTATCACTGCTTCTCTGGAGCTGTGGTTAGTAATAGTGCTGATCAGAATTCTTGTCTTTCGGAGTTGTTTTCATGTGCAATGTTGTAGTCATTGTACAAATTGTCCTACTCTTTCTCAGTTTGTACAAATCTTTTAGGTTTTTCTTAATCCATTCCTTTCATCATTTCTTACAGTACAATAGTATTTTATTAATCCATGTGGCATAATCTGTTACGCCATTATGCAATTGATGGGTATTCCCTTTGCTATTGCTATTTGCTAACTGGTGAGACCTCTTCTGGTTTTTAAGGATCTCCCAAATTCACATAATTACTCTGTGAAAAAAAGAGAAAGAAATTCTCTTTTTCCTTACCCCACATAATTTGCTCTTAGAGATTTGGCTGAAGGTGTTCCATCACTGGACTGCCCTGTTGATAGAATTCATAACTTCAAATTCCCATACTGTTTTACACATACCAAAATGTGTGTCTGATTCCTTTAGCCAATCACAAGATATTTCTTGTATGACATCATCTATCTTTATTCAATGAGCAAAAAACACTGTACTTCCCCCAAATTGATTAAAAACTAGTTTATAAAGTACATTGATTGATGTAGTCTAGAAGTTTGAGTCTTTTGCATTTACCTTCGTTGGAGTTAGAGTAGAAAGCCTTAACTTTACACTATAATGAAAAAACTGTTATAAATACTTTTCTTCATTGAATCCTTTCCCCCATTCTTTGGTCCCCTTAGGATATAGATCTGGTAACATGTCATTTTGTCAAAGTATACATACATACATACATACAAACATACATACATGTACACCTATATACATATATATATATATAAAGGGTATGTATAATTTAGTGACTTTTGGATGTACTTCAAATTGCTCAGGAAAAGCAATCTTAAAACCATGAATCTAAACAAGTTCTTGAAAATTCAAATTATACTTATAACAGAAGCATAAAGTTTTGTATTTGATCTTTTTTTGGTCAGTTTTCTTTCTCTACATCTTCCTTCCTCTCACACTCCCTCCCCTTCCTTCCTTCCTCTGTTCACATGGGGAATCATGTGGGTGCTCTGCCCAAAGAAAAGTAGATTTCTTAAAATAAAGCTCTGGAAAAAAAAGCTTTGGTAAGGCCCACTGAGTTTGTCTTAAACTCAAATCACTTGACTTTCACTGAATGGCCCGTAAGAAGTCCCAGCCCACGTCATTGGATTTTGATGGTTCAGAGTGAGTGTCAATAGCAATTATTTCTGTTCTAGCCAGAAACTCTGAGGGTCTTTACCTCTCAGGATGATTTTTTTCTTGAGTAGGTAAAAGAGGCCATCTTTTGCCTCATTTTTTACCTAGCCTTAATCATTGAATGGGTACTTCCTCTCACAAACTGAAACCTGGGAAAGACCTTAGTTTAAAAAGGCCAATGTCTCCTACTGCATCTGGAGCCATCTCCAGTCATCCTGATGTATATATTTGCCACTGGACCCAGCTCTAGAGGAGAGAGTAAAGCTGGTGACCTCACAGCCCTGCCTCACTCAAATCCAATTCACTTGCAAATCAAGACATGACTTTCCTGATGTCTTTGGCTCTCTAAAACAAAAGGCAAGTAACAATCTTTCTCCAGGTAGATTGTAAGCTACTTGAGTCCAGGGACTTATGTAACTCTTGGCAGAGAACCTAAATCTTTAGTTTTACTTGGATAAAGTTCTATCTTGAGGGCTGCCCCCTCAGGAGATATCTTGAGATCATTTTTCCCCAATCCAATGTTTCCTCTGGGAACCTTATAATGTAGATCAGGTCTAGGTCTCCAGTTATGTGGATACAAAGGCTCCCAGTCCCTCTGCAAGCATTCAAGGTAATAATGCATAACATGTTTAATATATCTTCTATCTTACTACACAGAAAATCCAAAACAATAAAAAGGACTCACAGAGCAAATAAAAAGTTAATATAATTTTCCTCCCTTTCTGATAAGTACCACTGTCCACTCCAGGAACCACTAGTTCCTTATGATGCTACCCTAAAGCTTTGGATGCCTCCTTTGGACCTCCATTGTCCAGATGATTACCAACAGTAGCAGAACACAAAGCTTAGAATTTTGTTCATTTGCTCATCTCAGGCACTAACTGCCGTTCCAGTTCCTCAGGAGGATATTCAATCCTCTTCCCTTCAAAGGGCTAGTACTTCTCAGGAAGCTCCTCGTTCTCTCTTTAGAAAGCTGGATCTTGGAATTTTTTTTTCTAAGAACTTGGCAATTTGAGGAATTCCCTAGTGAAGGAAAACCCTTTACCACCAGAGTCAACTCACTATACTGTTGGATAGTTCTTTTACATCACACCAAAATCTTTCTCTCTTCCTCTATTGCCCCTTGCTTCTAGTTCTGCCCTTGGAGCCAAGCAGAACAATTCTAATCCCTTGAATTACCCTCCAGGAGTCCCTCAAGTACTAAGTCTAGCAGAAGCACATGAGGGAGGAAAGGCAGGATAACTAAGTATTGTTTCAGAGATAAGCCTGGAAGCTTCTTGAGTTGGGAGCAAAGGCTAACAAAGGACCACTTGATAAGGTGGCTGATTGAGTCAGGGACATTGAGACAGATGAAGTTTTATTGCTAAACATCAGGACAATTAGACATGGGAGGTGTTTCCCCCAAAGTTAAAAATAGATTTCATCAGTATAGGAACTCCCAGGTTAGTTGAAGTTCAGAGGGATTAAGTAACTTGCCAATGCTCCCACATCTAATTAAATGTCAGTCATGATTTGAACCCACACCAACCAGACACCAAGTCTAGTACTCCATTTTCTATACCAGTGGTCTCCAAAGTGGTGTCTCCAAAAGTATATGAACAACTATCTGTAGAGTGGGAAGATGAGTCACACGCATGAATTACATACATGATTGGTAAATGTTTAACAATAAGCTCACTGAAGAAATCACTGTTAATATTCTTCTTAAGTCTAGAATTCAACTAAACAGTAAATCAAGCCCTGATTTGCCAATTTCCAAGGTATAAATGCTCACACTAAAAATTTAACCATTGGTTTTCTTGAGCTGATTTGAGCTGACTCCAGCACCACACACACACACACACACACACACACACACACACACACACACACACACACACACACACACACACTATCATCCTCAGGATGGTCAATCATGGGGTTTGTTTCTAACCCAACCACATTTTCCCTTATTCTCATTCTACCCCTCTCTGCTATACAGACTCCCATCCTCTGCCCTTCTGAGCCCTAACAACACTTTTAAACTTTGTGGATAAATATCTACAGCAGAAAGTCTTCAGGTACCATTGGGAAACTTCCCCCCTCCACTTCCCACCATACTCACTTCTTGTCCCTCAGATCACCTCACAGTTTCAACACTTTCCATGGTACCCCTCATAGGGTAGGCTCTGTACTCAGGGACAATGAGCAGTGAGTAAGATGTTCCCAACTGCCCCCTTTTTTATTCTGGAAGGGGCGAGATGAGTGAGCAGACACAGATGAACTGTAATCTCCATCTCATATCCCAGTATATCGTGCCTTCCCCCAAGCCCATTCTTCTTCCAAGTGCTCCCATTTCCCAGTACCCCACATTCATAGCCCCAATGCCCTCTTCAATTCTTTACTTTCTCACTCCACGTATCTATGTCATTACCAAATCGGATCATTTCCACCTGCTTGTTGATAAAAATCTAGGGTCCTAACTCATTCTATTTTCTGTGATGTTGGAAGTTTATAAGAGTTTTTGGCCTCAAGCCAAGAAGGCCAGGGTTCAAGTCTTGCCTCTGACATGAATTGTGTCCTATGTGACCCTGGCTAACTGTCCTACACACCCAGGATGTTCTCCCTCCTATCTGCTTCCTTGACTTCCTTCATGAGTCAGCTCAAATTCCACCAAGGTCAATTTGTCTATCTTTGTCTATGTTTTATCCCCAGTGCTTAGCAAAGTAACTGGTATATGGTAGGCACTTAATAAATGCTTATTTGTCGACTCATTGCCCCTAGTAACTCTCTAAAACCACATTTCAGAATAAATGCTTCCCTGCATCGGTAGAGGGAAGCCTCCTCATTGGGAGTTCCCTACACCAATGAAATCACAGACGATCTAAAAACAGAAACAAAACCCCTTATTAATTCCTTCTTCCACCAGAGGAAAATGGAGCATGTGACCCAGGATTAAAGCAAAAAAGGACAATAAGTGGGAGTTGGAGGACTTGTACATTTCTGCTATTTGCTACTTATGTGACTTAGGCATACTCTGTGCCTCAGTTTCATCATCTGTAAAATGAAGACTTTAGACTAGATCATGGGAGCCAAAGATTTAGAGGCCATTAAAGTATCTGGACTATTTCTAAGATGCCTTTTAGCCCTAGAATCTCTGAATTTTTCCAATCTACAGTTTCCCCCAAGGAGCAAGAAGCAACCATTAGATCTTAAGATCCTCAGATGCTGCTTTCTCAGTGTCCTGACTTCCTAGGGACCCTGTACCCCCCTTAGCTTGGGAAGGCCCATGAGATGTGTCCGCTATTCTGTAAAATCCTACCTAATTGTATTCTTGAGCCAGGAGGGCTGGCTGGGAGAAACAAAGAGCTCCCTGTCAGCAGGAATCTGTTCTCAGCAGATCCACTGGGCAAACACACCTCATGCCACAGGGACACTTTCTTAGGAGATGGGTCAGAAGGGAAAGCGCTGTGATGTACTGCAAGCAAGCAAATAGACCCCAGCCTTTGAAGTCTTGGTGGTGTTTTGTTCAGGCTTCAATTGGAGTTTGACTAAGAAAACTTGCCAGCCTCCCACAAGCCCACTTCTGTTTGTTAATGCCGCCTGCTGCCTTGGGTGTGTTTGATGTCTGAAGGAGGAGAGGAGGGTCACCTGGGGAGCGCTCTTATGGGGTGTCTTTCACTTTGGCTGAGCTCTAGCTACTGCCGGGGAGCAGAGCAGAGAAATCCAGTCCTAGAGAGGTTCTCTTTTCCCCAGGACCAGTGTAAATCTATCTCCCTGAATTTCAGTTTCCTCATCTGCAAAATGGGGGTATTACTAACATCCACTTCAAAGGGTGATTATGAGGATCAAATATAAAGCATTTGAATGTAAAACCTGCAGACCTTAAAGCACTCAGAAATGTGCTCTATCGTTAGAATTATTACTTTACCCTCAAAAACAGGCCAAAATGAACATGCAGGGCAACTTTGAAAGTGGAAAAGGAGTGAGAAATAAACTTTGAGGACACCTAGTCTGACCCTCTCATTTTACATCTGGGAAAACAGAGGCCCAGGACGTTTAAGTAACTTATGCCCAACGTCACACAGGAAATAAACGTGTATGGGAGTGGGCAGGAGCAGAGGGATTTGAGCCAAGGTCTTCTGACTCCAGAGTCACAGCTCTTTCTACTGGATCACACTGCCTCCACATACTTTCTTCCCATAAAGGTTGGTGTCATGGCACAGGAAGCTGAAAGTTTTTTAGGGGCCACATAATTCAACTATTAACTAAATGTGGATCCCCTTTATGGCATAACAACAACGATGATGATGATGATGATGATCGCTAGCATTTATATAGCACCTACTATGTGCTGAATAGGCATAAACACCTTACAAATATTCTCTGATGTGGACATTACTGACAAAAGCTCATTCAGCCTTTTTTTTGAAGATGGCCAATGAAGGGAAACCCACTTCCATCAGAGACAGCCCATTCTGTTCTTGGGCAGCTGTGTTGGTTACAAATTTTTCTTGACAGCAAGCCTAAATCCCGCTTTCTCCAACTTTCCCCCATTATTCTTAGTTCTTCCCCTCTGGCGCTAAGGAGAACAAGTGAAATCCTTCTTTTACATGACAATCCTTTCAATACTTCAACCCGTCTGTCCCTTCCGCATTCCCTACCCCAACTCTTCCCCGAGCTCAATATCTCTAATTCCTCCAACTGATCCTCAGAGGATTTAGTCAACAAATATTTATTAAATGCCTACTATGTGCCAGGCATGTTGATAAGCACTGGGGATACAAGGAAAGGCCAAAGACAGTCCCTGTCCGGGGAAAAGCTCACAGCCTAGTAAGACAACATGCAAGCGACTATGTACAAATAAGCTCTGAACAGGAGAAACTGGAAATAATTTCAGAGGGAAAGCACCAGCATTAAGGGGGACTGCGGAAGCATCTTTCAGAAGGCAGGATTTTAGGAAACAGTCCCCACCCCAGGTTCCCTTCTGTAGAGGAGTCCAGTTTCTCAATATCCATCCTAAAATAAGGAACCCAGATCTGACCATAGTTCTCTAGATGTGGTCTGTTCTACACAATATGTAAAGAAACAATTGCCTTCCTTTTTCTGGATACAAACCTCTCTTAGCATAACCTCTGTTTCAATTATCATCTCCATTTTCATGAGGAAACAGGCCTGGGAAGGTTGGGACTTGCGCAAAGTCTCAAAAATGTCCAAGTTTGCAGAGGAGGGATGATAGTGCAGGCTTCCTGATCCCCTTCCTCTCTCTCTGTCTCCTTCTGTCTCTGTCTCTCTGTGTTTCTGCGGGGGTCTCTCTATCTCTGTCTCCCTCTGTCTGTCTCTGTCTCTCTATATCTGTCTCGGTCTCTCTCTCTCTCTCTCTCTGTCTCCCTCTCCTCCCTCTACTTACCTCTTGTCCTAAGTCCTAAATCCAATTTCACCCTACATAAAGGGTAGGGGAAGGCACCTTAGAAGTCACTGAGGCCAAAGCCCTCCTTTTACAGATGAAGAAACTGAGGTCAGGGGTATGACTAGCCTAAGGGAGTATTTTCCACATGACAAAGAGTCTTCTAAGCTCATGAAGCCTGCCACCAGGTTCCACTGTGTCACCTTATTGGGCCTTAGTTCTTCATCTGTAACATGAGGAAGCTGGACTCAGTGGTCTCTAAGGTCGCTTTCAGCTCCGAATCAGCTCCAAGTTCTCCATAGCCCAAAATCCAACCCTTCTTTCTACTGTATCACACTGTTCCCCTCCCCCGGCCCCAGAGACATTATCCCAACCCCTACAGCACTGGAGTCTTTTACTTCAAGTCATCCAGGGGCCAGCGGAAGGGTCAGGATTGGAAGTTGGGCCAATGACTGCACAATCAGCCCTCTTTCTTTTTACTGCATTTCTTCTTCTAAACAGGGCTTCTTAACTTGTAGCCTATAGACCCCCAGTAGGTCTATGAATATATTTTCAGGACATTCATTAACTTGAATGGGGAAAAATATTACATCTTCATTTTGACTAACTTTTGTAATCCTTTAAATTTGATTTTGGTTTTATGTTGATTTAATTTGGATTTAAAACCATGATTCTGAGAAGGGGTCCTTAGGTTTTACCAGAATGATGCCAAAGAGGCCTGAAAAACCCCTGATCTAAAAGAAGCTGTCATTGAGGGTCAAGAACCATTGTTCCCTGCATGATCCAGCCCTTCTTCCCATACAGTTCACAGAATTCACAGGTTCTCAGAGTTGTCTCTTGAGCAGACTTGGGATAACACCAACATAGAGGAGGAAGGAACCTTGTGCCATTGTAGGAAATCCCCTCTACTCAACAAGTGGCTACTCAGTGTCTATTTGAAGATCTGCAGGAAGTGAGAACCCACTGCTTCCTGAGGCATCACTCCACTTTTGGACAACTCTAGTGGCTAGTAATTCCATAGACCTCTGAATGGACTTCATCAATGGGATTAGTAATATTGCACTGTTAACCGATGATGCTCAGACAGTTTCACACACACTCTGTCTCCACCTGGTTCAAATATACATCACATTCCTCCCCCCCAGTCTAAGCCTTCCCCTTTTCTCCCTCCAGCCTCTGGCCCCCCAGTGCCTTAGCATGTTGCAATTCAGAGAAGAGCTTATTTAAGATAAGTCTTTGAAATCCAGAGTTATAAATTCTCCCCAGGACTGGCTGCCCCTATCTGTGTTAATGCCCTGGTGCCGAGAGAAGGCTCACCTTGTTGTGACCCAGTCCTATACACTCTCTGGATCTTCTGCAAACACCAGACAATGACTAAATGGGAGGTACCTGTCTTAGCAGGTGTCAGCTGGGCTGCACTTTCCTGAAGGGAGAGGGAGAGGTCAGTGTTCTGGCCCACCCACTTTGGGCATTCCTGTGGTTGCATAATCCCATTCCCAAAGGGTCCTTCCCCGTCCCCCCCCCGACGCACACCCTCTAAGCTCATCTCCCCTTTCTTGGCTCCAGCCTCAGGAGGCCTCCTTCTGTCCATCTCAGGGGCTCCAGGTAGAATTGTTCTGTCTTGATCTAACTTTGAAGTCAGTCAGCTGAAAATCAGATCACATCTGTACCACCTGGAAATAACATGGATTTTTCTTCTCCTTCTCCTGTTTATTCTCCCCCTTGTGCTTCCCCTCTTCCTCCTTCATTCCCTTCTCTTCTCTCCGCTCTTCCTCTCCTCCCCCTCCTCTAACACCTCTCTTGTTCTCCTCTCAGTTCTCTTCCTCCTTCTCCTCATTTTCCTACCAGGTTCTCTCTCTCCCCCCTTAGAATGTAAGCTTTGTATCCTCAGGGCTTACACAATACCTGGAACATAGTAATATCTTAATAAATGCTTTTTTAAATTGTCTTTTCTTCTTCTCCATTCTCCTCTTATTTCTGCTTCTCTTTCGCTTCCGTATCCTTTTACTTTTAAAACATGGGCCTCAGTCTTTCCACTTATTAAATGGGAACATTTCCTGATTCCTCTCTGGGGAAGAAGGTTCTTCTTAAACTATTAATCCTGGAAATGATGAAAGCAAAATGCCTACCTAACTACCTACCTACTTACACATATACATACATATTTGCCTTTCTCATCTAAAGACTTTCAAAAAAAAAAAAATCTCATGTTACTATACATACCAATAGTCCACGTGTGTATGATACTTGAAAGTTTACAGAGCTCTTTCCTCACACCAAAACTGGGAAGTATAGACAATGCAACTATTATCATGTCCATTTTACCGATGAGAAAACTAGCTCATTGAGATTAAGCAATTTGATTGGAGTGATGAAGTTAATAAATTTCAGAAACAGGATTTGAACCCAGATCCATAAGCCTTCCTTTGCAGCGTCTAGCATAGTCAAGATGGACAAATCCATATAACATCCCAGGCTGAAAACGTATGTCTTACTCTGCATCTCTAGTCTATCCCTTCTCTGTCCTCAGTCCTCTGGAGTCTAGACTAGTCATTGCCTTGACTAAAAGTCTTTCACCCTCCTGATGTCATTGGTCCTCTTTGAGAATGAAGGATGAACAACAATCTGTGAGTAGTAGCTGCCCCACTGGGGACGCACCTGGCCAGTTCCAGTTGGGCCATGCTATTATTTCTTTCCTTTCCTTCCTTCCTTCCTTTTCTTCCTTCCTTCCTTCCTTCCTTCCTTCCTTCCTTCCTTCCTTCCTTCCTTCCTTCCTTCCTTCCTTCCTTCCTTCCTTGTTTCCTCCTTCTCTCTCTCCCTCCCTCCTCTCCTGTCCACATGGGGAATCACATCCTTACATGTGGGTGCTCTGTCCAAAGGATTTTCCCCCCTTTCATCTAGGGTATTGATGCCTCCGTTCATCAAGGACGTCACAAATGGTTCCAGACATTGTGCAGCACCTACCTAGAGTGGTCCATGCCAGGGGTGGTCTGACCTAGAACCTTCCCTATTTGTTGCCCTACTGGTTCAAGGCTCCCAAACCCCAGTTCATGGTCCTAGCAGCTCAACTGCAGGCTCTAAGTATCTTTGGCTAACTCAGATCCAAACCCCCATAATCTTCCCTTGGTATAAAACTTAGCTTCAGACTCTGGATATCCCTTGGTCACCAAGCTGTAAGGCTTCTGAAAACTATGGCGGCTAGGTAATGTAGAGTACTCGGCTTGAGCCAGGCTCAGACACTTAGTAACTGTGTGACCCTGGACAAGTCACTTAACCAGCGATTGCCTTAGTTTCCTCATCTGTAAAATGGAGATAATCACAGCAATTTCCCAGGTGTTTGTGAGGATCAAATGCAATAATTAACTATTAATTACTTAGGGCCTAATGCTGTATAAATCTTAATTGTTATAGTGATGATGGTGCTTCCACTCTGCGACTAGCTCTTCTGTCTGGACCCCTTACCTAGTATCTAAAAGTTCCTGACTCTCTTTGTGTGAAGCTGGCTTGGGGAAATGTGGTTACTCTATGTCCTTCTTATATTTCCTGACCATTCCTCAGTCTGGTGCTTTAAGAAAACACACACACACGCACACACACACACACACACACACACACACACACACACACACACACACACACACACACACACCCCTTTCCAGTATAGTACTAAGACATCTGAGCCATCCTAGCTCTGCTTACTCCACCTTCTAGAAATGAATCCTCTCAAGAGATAGACTTCCCCATGACTAAGCTTTGTGTGTTGTTATATTCATTTAAGTAAACTGTCTTTTTTCTGATAGCAGGGTTTTTTTGTCTTCAAAACAATGTTTAACTTGGTGTCTGGCACATAGTAGGTGCTTAACAAATGTTTGTTAACTGATTAGTTCTGTACTCTCATCTGACCTGGTTATGGGGAGTGGTATACTGGTAAATGTTTAACAATCAGCTCTCTGAAAAAGAAAAAAATTCACAACACACTTTTAAGCTTAATTTGTACTGCTAACATTTTATGCACCACTTGCTTAAATCTAAGCATCAGCAAGTAAATGTAGCATATGCCAGTTTCTGAAGTGTAAATAATCACACTGAATATTTAACAATCAGCTCTTGAGAGCTAGTTTGATTTGACTGCAATTTACCCCTGGTTATGAGACTGTGGTGCTTGTAGGTGGATACCTTATCTCATTTATTGTCCTTTTCATGCAACATTAAGACCATGGAGTCACCTCCAAACCTGAGATGTCTGCTAAATCCTTCAGCAAGTGAGGGAGGAATGTGTTGATTCTTTCAGAGGCAAAGATCCCCCATAGAAAGTGATGTTGCCATGTTGTGTAACCAGGAACTTGGGTTGCTGCTGATATAAACAAGCACCAGGAGACTGGACCTTCCTTCTAAGGAGTCTTATTTTCCTTTTCTTTTTTTTTTTTTTCATTCTCAGAGGTGTTTCTGGTGAATGGTCCATGGTCCGTAAAGCAATTTCCTGCCCTCTAAACTACTGCCCAGCAAACCACATCTCCTAACTGTGGCAGTTTGGCTCTGGCTCATAAAACAATTCCTGCAAGCCAATCAGAGGCCAATTAAGAGTCCTTGAGTAACAGGAAAATTACCTTCCACTCACAAACATAATGACACTTGGGAAGAGAGGGACCTTGGCAGTTTCAGAATACAAACATCACATGCCCTGCCCTGCCCCTTGCTCATCTGGGACACGGGGCCCTGCACATCTGAATTGTATGCTCAGTTCCAGCAATATCTTGATTGGGAAGTGACCCATCCATCACCTAGACCTAAGGATCCTGCAATCTAGTGACCAAATGTCATCGTGTTTGGGCACGATTTATGGAATGGTTTTAGAAGGACAGTCAAGTGGGTGAGAGCATGAGGTAGGGAAAGAGACTGGAATACAACTGCAAACATGCATTCATTTATTCATTAAAGAATATTGAACCTGGGATCAGGAAGATCTGAGTTCAAATCCAGCCTCAGGCATTGACTAGCTGCGTGACCTTGTGAAAGTCACTTCTCATCTGTTTGCCTCAATTTATTCATCTTTAAAATGGTGATAATAGAAGCGCCTACCTCCCAGGGCTGTTGTGTGAGGATCAAATGAGATAATATTTGTAAAGTGCTTAGTAGAGTGCCTGGTATACAGAAGGTGTTGAATAAATGCTAGCTATTATTATTCATTCAATACACATGAACTGACAAGCTAGTATGTGCAAGAAATAATGTATTTTATATATATGTATATGTGTATGTATACATATATATGTGTATATGTCTTTTTTCTTCTTTTTTTTTTACATTACATATATGTAAAACTTATAAATATGTTTGTCACACACTCCCTGTCCACCAGGAGCTTATAATCTGGTCATGTTTATGGTGCAGTTTCCAGGAATGTTTGCAATTGGGGTGTAGGGGCCAAATATGTGCATGATGAAGGTGGAAAGAGTCAGACCCTCCTTAATGAAGGAGCATCACCAGGCTCACCCATCTCACCAACTCTGGTGACTTGTTAGAGTTTCATTTCTGAAGCTCAGCCTATTCTGGATTCTTTCAGGATAACGTTGTCAGTCACCAAGCAGCACCACAGGATCCCAGTCCCTACCCCTCCATTCTTCCTTTCTACTGCATCTAAATCTTTCACCTATTAACTTTGTGGACCTCTCTTACCTACAAGGAATAGTGTAGCTATGAATTGGGCCTTTCCATCTTTCACTGTTTCTCTAACCACAAATATCACTGAATGGTGCATTCAATAGAGAGCCTGACCTGGATTCAGGAAGACCTGAGTTCAAATTTAGCCTCAGATCCTTACTAGCAGACCTTTACTTATCCGGGGCAAGTCACGACTTCTGTTTGCCTGTGTCCTTCTCTGCAAAAGAGGGATAATAATAGCACTGGAATTCTTGTGAAGAACAAATAAAAAATAATCGTAAAGTACTTAACCCAGTGCCTGGCACATAGTGAGCACTACATAAATGCTAGCTATTATTTTTATTACCCAACCACCTCTTGAATGACTTCTGAGAATTGAAAAGTGTCCTCCTCACTTGTGCCATTTTCTACCGCTAGAAAACATTTGGGACTCTTGCCCGGGCACAATAGTATCTATGGAGCGACCACTTTTGTACTGACCAGAAAGCTAAACAATTGGTTGTTCTTTCTGTGGCTAGAAATCTGGTGGTTCTGTTGCCTGCAGATACACACAAATCCTTTTGGTGTAAATATGTAAGGGTAAACAAAAGCCAGCAAAATGCGCTTTCTTTTGACTCAAAAGAAAGCCTTAACCCAAGTTGGCATCTGACCTGAAGTTAGAAAATTCCTTTTAATTCCTGGTGAATTCTTGATTGTTAGGCTGTGGTCCCTAAAACCTATTTCATGGATTTCACCCACCTACTCCTCAACTCCCATAATACTCCTTGATCTGTATGCAAATAAACTTATGAAAAAATAACAAAAAAGTTAGGTGAAGTCAACCTTTTTTTTTTATACCTGTGAGCAGCATAATCACTAGCTATTCAACATTCTGGTGCTGATGTCCAGAAACCATGAGTGGCTTGAACACAAATACATTTATTGCTGTATTGAAGCCTCTCTGAAATGTTGATCCTAATGAGAGAAAGTCCCACAATGAGCAAGAAACCCAGAGCCCTCTCTTTCTCCATTTATGGATGTGCCCATCTCATAACAAATAAATCAATGAAAATGTTTTTGAGAAAGCAGATTTGGGCTTTGTGCAAAAACAAAAAGAATTGGAAAAGGGAAATAAGTTTATTCAGTCTGTGTTTGGGTGAGGAGCAATTCAGGCTGAAAATCCCAGGTCAGGGCATGTCAGAGAACCATTCATAGGCTTTTTTCTCCAGCCAGCTTATCCAAGGGAAAAATCTGATTTAGAACTAATTGTGAAAAGGCTACCATATTGGACACAGTGGAGTAGACTATGGAGTCAGAGGCCCTGGGTTCAAAACCTACCTTGACACTTACTTACCTATGTGACCTTAAAAGCAAGTTACTTACCCTCTGTGGGCCTTAGCTCCTCAGCTGCCTCTGAGGTCTCTGCAAACTCTGAATCTGTGATCCCAGAAACTTAATTAAACTCTATCAACCAGTAAACCCTGGGCTATGATAGATATAATTATGACATTTGGAAAAGGACATATAATTCTGGTGGGGAAAACCAGAATGGACTTGGAAGGGGTTAACCATGGCTCCAAATACAGTAGTTTCCTTCCTCTCCTCTGTCCACCTCCAGCCCTCTTTCCATTCCCCTCCTTTTCTTCCTTTCCTCTCCATTCATCTTTTAGCATCTTCCTCTCCCCCCTACTAAAAATAATAATAGTGCTGACTTGGTGTCAGGCATTATAAAATTATGTACCCTCAAAATACTTCTTAAAGTATTACTTTTAATAATTATAAGGGGAGTAAACCTCTAAATTTGAAAATTCAAAAGTTTGGATAATACTGTTTCACCATCATGGGGGATATTTACATGAAAAATCTTTTTTCATCAGATAACATTCTAAAAACCAAGAGACACCCAGTCCTCTCATGACAAACCAATGACAATGTTTCTGTAAACAAATTCATGTCACACAAATCTTTTTCATGGTAACTTGGGGTCCTTTTATCTATTTGAAAATATAAAAATCAAATTAAGTTTGGTTATCTCCCACTTCTTTTCCTAGCTATCTGAAATAAACTTATGAACTATAAAACTTTAAAAATATATGTTTTGGGGGAAAAAATCAAGTTCTAGAGAAAGGTCCCTCTTTTCAAATGCCAGGGTTCTTCCAGGGTTGTTGTTCTGACTGTGAGAACATTATGGTCTCCAAGAAAGTAAAAATGAGTATCCCTCCAGCTAACAAATCAAAGGCATATATATGGTGGGCATGAGAAGCCACAGCATACTAGAAACAAAGAATTATGAAGAAGCAGAGTCAATGATGCTATTCAAAGAATGTGCAAGCAGACAAGGGAACTGGCAAAAGGCAGGGTTGGCTGATGGACATCTCGTATTTGATGTTGGTTTTCTGGGTGTCGTACAAGATCCTCAGCATCCTGAGTGGCCCTCTCTGCAGGAAACTAGGGGAGTGCATGGGCAAGAATTGCACAGGCTAAGTAGGCTTGCGATCTACTGTTGAAAGTGATACTCCCGTGGATGTGATTGTAGACTTGTTGGAGTAGTCTGAAAGTCTGGATTTGTGCCTTATATGGTAATTTCTGACCCACAAAGGACATATACACTTGAGAGGTTTTCTTCAGTGAATTTTGGATTCCAACCTCTTGCTGGTCTACTCTCTTCCCCAATGCCCTCTTCCTAACGTTATGTGGCAAGGCTGCCTTTTGGAATCGGGAATAGCTTTCACTGAAAGGTGGCATCATATTTGTACAAAAGTGGCAATGACTTGTATTGTGTCTGGATAGTATAGGCTGCTGGCACACACACACACACACACACACACACACAAACACACACGCAGAATGAAAGAGCTTTGATTTCTCTCTCATTTAACACTCTCCTCCCTACTTTTAATTTACTATCCCTTTTAAAAAACTTTATGCAGTAGACAGACCTATATTTTACCACACCATGGAACACAAAGGCTCATTTGTATGTGTTCAAGCAGGTCTCCACCTATAACACAGGAACTTGTGGTTAATGACTGCTGTCATTTTGGTAGTCACCCAGCAGAGATAACTTCTTGCCTTTGTTTGGGTTGTATGACATGCCCCCATAGGTCAAAAATATTGTGGATTCCCGTGAAAGTCCCTCCTTTGTGTGACATAGTTAAGAATTAAGTAGCAATTAGGGAAGTGACATAGATTCTACAATGAAAATATGTTTCTATGAGCAAGGAATGTAAGAACTAGGGTCAAGAATTTTTTTTATTCCCTGGAGCAAATCAGCATAAGTGTTGTTTGGAATAATTTCTGGTCTGCAGAGATGACAATGGCCTTTGATAATTCCTTCAATAGACACTGGATGTCAGTCACTGCTGGCTTGTTCTTTTGCCTCTTGTCACCTTTCAAGAATGAAAACAGTACCACTCTGGGTACTTAGGAGTTTCTGCTCTTCTAGAGCCAGGAGGACATTATGCACAGTAACAGCCACAGTGTGAGGGCTGTTTTTGTTAGACTTAGCCCTTCACAACAAAACAAGGACCTAAATCATTTCCAAAGGGCTCATGATGCAAAATGCCATCCACATCCTGAGAAGGAAATATGGAGTCTGAATGCAGAAAGAAGCAGACTATTTTCTCCACTGTTGTTATGTTTTTCTCATGGTTTCTCCCATTCATTTTAATTCTTCTATGCAACACGACTAATGTGAAAATTTGTTTAATAGGAATGTATGTGTAGAATCCATATAAGATTGCATGCCATCTTGGGGAGAGCGGGGAGGGAGGGGGAGAAAAGTTGGAACTTAAGGAAGTAATTGTTGAAAACTGAAAACAGATGAATAAATTTGTGGGGGAAAGAGTTTCTGTTCTTCCATCTTTGAGTTTATATAATCACATGGTCATCATTTCATCTTGGTTTTGTTTTTTTTTTTTAATTTTCTTTAGTGCAAGGTTAAGGTGCTTGGCCACTAGTCAGTTCTTTCCCTTTTTACTTAATCTCTGTCCCTCCCTCTCAATGTCTCTTTTACCCATCTTATGAGGATAAAATGAAACCACATTTTCTGCTGGGTACCACAACAATAAATAGGATCATCTTTGTGGTTGGTTGGAACCCTCTTTAGAAATTATTGAAATTAGAGGCAGGGTGGTACAGAGGAAAGAGCCCTAGATTGAGAGTCCAAGGATATGAGTTTGATTCCTGCCTCGTGACCCTAGGCAAATCACTTTCCCACTCTGGGTCTCACTTTCCTTATCTGTAAAATAAAAAGCCTGGAATACATGACTATCCACCCACTCGCCTTCTATCCAAGGTCTAAATCTCTGCGTTAAATGCTACAAAAATACCAGTCAAGAAACACAAAGGAAAACTATTTAGATGAGACAATATAACCTTTGGGTACACAGCTGCCACAGGACTGCACCCAGTGGGACCCAAGAACCATAGAATGACTCAAAATTGCTTCTCTACACCCCAGTCTCTGAAACAAAGAGAGTTGACTCTCAATTATCTATGTTAATAGAAGGGAAAATCCCAAAAGCCTCTCTATTTGGCTTTGGAATGCATTATATGATTTTTTTAAAACCGATTTACTTTCCAGATTCTACTTGGCGCCCTCTGATATTCAAATGAGTCAGCAGCATTCTCTAGGATTCTAGACAATGGCAGGGGGTGGTGGCTGGTAAAGACTGTGGCAGGGAGGGGTTAGGAGACCAGGGGAAAATCAACCTAGGCTTTAAAATTGTCCCACTAGATCTTCCACACAGAGATAAGTGAGGGCTGACTGTGCAGTTTGCATGAGCACGAAGGGAAGAATTCTGCTCTCCCTACTCAAGAGACTTGGATCTATCCCTCCTCCTACTCCCTGTGACTTAAAGCAAGTGAAAAAATTTCTTTTATGGGGCCTTGTCATTTTTCTGCTCTCCATTTTCTTGTCAGTTTCCTTCTTTCCATTTCCCTGTCAGTTTCCTTCTTTCCATTTCCCTGTCAATTTCCTTCTCTCCATTCTCTCATCAGTTTCTTTTTCTCCGTTTCCCTGTCAGTTTCCTTCTTTCCATTTCCCTGTCAATTTCCTTCTCTCCATTTTCACATCAGTTTCCTACTCTCCATTTTTCACCAGTTTTCTTCTCTCCATTTCCTAGTTTATGCTGGGGCTTGGTCAATGAGTCACAGGACCTAGGTTCAAATATCAGATGCTCTAGTACCTGTGTGTAACCTTGGGAAAACTCAGTCTCTCTGGGCCTTGGTTACCTTATCTATAAAATGAGGGTGGATGAGTTAGATGACCTTGAAGGTCCCTTCCACCTCCATGATTGTCTGATCAAATAATCTTATGAAGTGATGGAATTCCTTCCCTACTTCTTCCAACAAGTTGCATGACTGACCTTATTCAGAAGCCAGGAGTCTCAGGAAAGGGAAATGAAAGGAAGGAAGGCAGAGAATAATAGAAAAGAACACTCTAGTCCCAGTAAAAGGAGAGTGTTCTCTTGAAGCTTAGGTGATGCCTGGCATATCCTTGTGATATTCCCATCAAGACATGACAAGTTCTTCAGGCTTCCTTCCCAGGGAGGCACATACAATTCTAAACAGCTAAAAATGAAAAGTTAATAGTTGCTGTTTTAAAAATGAAGTGTCTGACCTCGAGCTTACCACTTCCCCTTCCCAAAGGCTGGGAAGCTGAATACGTCTTCAGATCTTAGATTTCAAGGCAGAAAGGGCAGTGAGGGTCATCAAGTCCAACCTTCCCATTTCAAAGATGAAGAAATTGAGACTCAGAGATTAAGGGACTTGACCAAAGTTATACAACTAGTGTCAGAGGTCAAATCAGAGGGTCAAAAATTTAGAGCCAAAAGAACCCTTAGAAACCACCATCTAATCTAAACCCTCCCATTTAGCAGATAAGAAAATTGAGGTTAACAGTTTAAATGACTTGCCCAAGATTACACAGTAATCAGAGTAAGTATCAGAGTTCTATTTGAAGCCAGGTCCTCTGACTTCAGTTTCCATAATCTTTCTACTGTACAGTGGCTCTTTTCAGAGCCCTCCACTTTTATTAAGTACCTATCATGTGCCAGGCCACTGTGAGTCACAATGGGTCACCATGAGTCATATATGTGAGACTGTGGGTCATAGTGGACAGACAGCCTGGAAAACCTGGATTCAAATCCTGCTTTTAAAATACATTGGCCATGTGACACCAGGCAAGTCCTTTAACCTCTGTCTCTCCCTATGACATTATCTACATGATGACAGGGACAAAAAGCCAATAGACATTTTGTTCCCTAGGGATTGAGGCTGTATATACAGGCTTGGAGGCATTGCTCTCACCATGCAGAAGTTATCAATGCAAGCTATCATGTGAATTGTACATTACAGACAGAGAAAAAAAAGAGCTAAGTAAGCAAGGTCTGTTTCATCATCCTCCTCCACAGTCATTGGTCCTGGATTATCTGTGGAGCTGAGTCCCCTGATGGTGGAATATCCAGGCTTTGCCCTCTCTTTCTCTGGTTGTCTCTTGGTCTGTTTGCTATGTGTTAGCATTCCCACCAGGGAGGGCTCAAAAAAGGACAAGAAACACAAATCAAATCATCTTCCTCCTTATTAGTAACCCTGGGAAAAACTTGATGGGCCAGTCAGACAAGATGTTGGAACAAATGGTTCAGATGAAGTTTTTTAGTCATCTATGGAATCACAGCTCTAGACCTAGAAAGGACTTCTGAGGCTAACCAGTCAAAATTCCTCATCTCACAAATGAGAAAATTTAGTCCCAGGGAAATTTAGCAACCTGTGAAAAGTTGACCAATTAGCATAGGAGGCAAGATTTGAACCCAGGTCTCCAGAACCACGGTTCTTTCCACTATCCCAAGGTGGCTTACTGGGTCTGGTTTGGTTTTGTTTTCCTTACGTTCCTATGAATGAAGTCAAAAAAGTTGGTTCTATTTGCTTTGGAAGCAACCTGGCTTATTTCCTGCCCTTCACTTTGTGTGACTGCCCTGAGATACAGTAGAGAAAGAAGAGGAGTTAGCTTAGGCACCCCTGCTAGGGACTCTTGGCAATGCCTCGTTGCCCTGGTCAGACCCCCCTCGGAGCTGCTGCCTGAGCTCTCCTGTGGGAACAAAATTTTCATTAGCAGTAAGGCCAGCGGCTAAGACAATGTAAACATGGCTTGGAGGGCCCATACCTAGAGACTGAACAACACAGAGAGCCTGACCTCCCTCCCACACCCACCCCTTACAGATCAGTGGCACACAAATTAGCTCAAATCCATGATTTTCAAATTCCCAGTAGAGATCAGGGCAGTGGAACAGGAAGAGGAAACTAGGTACTGAGTGGCACCACAACCTGGGAGTGCCAAGGCCAGAATTGGAGGCTCTTTGGGCAAGGAATCATTCAGATAAAATGTTTTAATGGGAGGCTTTGAAAGGTCAGCTTTTGCTTTTGAGATCCAACATCCAGTTTCTCCACCCTTCTGTTTCTTGGGGTTCATGACCCAAATCCCCAATCCCAGCAAGGAGCTGCGTTTTGTACTCTGACCCTAGGCCCAGCCCTTCCTGGGACTTCAGTATGTAACTTCCAATCAGGTGACTTGTCACCTGCGGTCACACTAAGAATCACTCAATCACCAGAAGGTGCCTTAGCTCTGGGGGATCAAAGGGAAGAAAGAGGGAGGATCCTCTGGAATGTCATAGCAACCCTAAAGCCAGGTTTGGACTATTTTCTTATGGGAGTGATTAAAAAAAAAAGAAACTTGGTTCTGACCTTAACAAAGAAAATTAAAATACCTTCCAGTATTATGTACAGGAAAGAGTGTGGGGAGGGGGAGCCCTAAGGGAATTGCACTTGATTACAGTAGTTTATAGTTTACAACCATTGGACACATTTACTTCTTTACAAGAAATCTCGGGATCATTTCGGGGTGGGCTGGGGAGAGGGCATATGCTGATATTTACTCTGTTTGGCTCAGTTCAACAGCACACATTTCCTCCTCTTGAAACCTCAGTAACAGATTCAAGTTTTTGTTTTTCCATCAGTTTGTTCGATGAAGGACCATAACTTAAAAGACAGCAGGGAAATTCCTCTTCCTCTTCTGGGGCTCTGAGCAAGCAGCTTGTCCGGCCTTGTTCCCCTTTCCTCACTGCTCAGAATGAATACGAATACTTAGCATCTTTGTGATGCATGGACGCAATACTGCAGGAAACGAAAGCAAAATCCCAGCTGCTGGCAGGGGACAGTCTCTGCTCCGAGCCCCCTCCCCCATGTTCTCCCCCAAACCCCCACACCAAGGGATTGGGTGGACTGGGCCACAGGCCAAGCCCAGGAAAGAGAGACAGAGAAATTGGTCCAAGGGACATGGAAGACACATCAGGTCTTCTCAATGTGGCCCATCAGCTCACTGTGCTTCTTTGTAACAACCGCCCTGATGCCGTGGATGGCTAAGTGATGGATGGTGTGGAATTAGGGTCCTTGTTGATGTGCACAGAGAATGTGATGTGTGGGCATCACCAGGCTTGCAGAGGACACTGGAGAGAGAAGACGGAATAAAGTCAAAAAGAGCCATACATCCAATTAGAACAAAGCTTTCCAAAGCACTCTTGGAAAAACTAACCATTTATTTCTACCATCATAGATTCAGAGGTGGAAGGGACCCTAGGAGCCAACTGGCCCAATTATCATGGGGAGAGAGCCATCCTCAAAAACAGGAAAGTCTGGGATCAAATCCTGTTGCTTACAGATATGATCTGAGTGACCCTGGGCAAGTCATTTGACCTCTTAGTGTTTTAGGCAGTTCTCTAAGGCTCTGAGTTATAGAAAAGGTGCCAACCTACATTGATAGGTTTCCTCATCTGGGAACCCACCAGCATACCAAGGAAATGACCAACCCAGTTCCTGCACCTATGTGTTAGGCACTAGAGATAAAATATGAGAGGTGGTGGGAAGGGGGAGGGGGAGAGGGAAAGGGAGAGGGAGAGGGAGAGGGAGAGGGAGAGGGAGAGGGAGAGGGGAAGAGGGAGAGGGAAGGGAGAGGGAGGGGAAGAGGGAGAGGGAGGGAGGGAGGGGGAGACGGAGAGACAGAGAGAGAAAAATTACTTTCTACTAGAATCAATCAACAATCGAGTATTTATTGATGGTCTATCATGCATGTAAACCAGGCTTCTGGAAAGCAAAGGGACAAGATGGAAAGTCAGGAGCTCTCCTGGCCATTTTCAGGTAGGGACCTTGGTTGACAGACACTTTAAAATACTCATTCCCCAACTGTCCTTTTTACCCTGAGCTTTGGAGTACTTCTTTTCCATGTACAATATATGATCAGCGCTCAAGGGGTTCAAGGTTGGGACTGAGTGTGGGGCAGGACTCATCTAGGAGAGGAGCTTGACCCATAGTAGGGCTGGCAGTCTCGCCAAGGCTCTTCTTGCCCCCTTCTTATTCCAGTTTTGGCCAAGCCCTTTGTGGAAATCTCAGCATAGGCACCAGGCAGGCGCCTTAAGTCAGTCTCTCTTGAAGAAAAATTTTTGGAGTCAATGGGGAAAGACCAAGCAAGAGTGGAAAATGCAGCTTCTGCAACTCTTGTTGTCCTGTTAGCAATAAAAGAGTGAGGAAGCTGTTGGGGGAGATCAGAATCATGCATGATAACCACTGCCAAGGGAAGCAGCAACCTGCATGCCCAGGGCAGGCCCACATCAGATTTTGAATCAAAGAAATCCTTCTCCTCCCCTTCCATTCCTCCTGATATTTCATCATTCACTTAACTGAACTCAGAGTCAGGAAGACCCAAGTTCAAATCCTACCACTGACATATCCTGGCTGTGTGACCTTAGGTGGATCACTTGACTTCCCAGTGTAAGTTACAGATCAAGTGCTATCTGCATTGGTGGAAGGAGTTTCCTCACTGGGATTTCCCTATACTTATAAAATGCTAGATAATGGATTTAACAAAAAAAGAAAATCTGAATGCTAGTCTGTCTCCATCTTTGCTTCCTGACTTGTGCTCCTCCTAAAGGTTCTGTTCCTGCTGCAGGTCTAATGGCATCTTCTCTCAAGTATACATGGTGGCCCCCTGACAGGGATTAACAATCTTCACAGGGCAAATTCCATCTCCCCTCAGTTCCGAACAGTCTGTAGAGGAGGAAGCAAGTCTCTTGCGTCATTTTTCTCTTTAAAAAAAAAAATCTTATTTTTGTGGATTTTTTTTTCATTTTGGGGGGGAGGTGTAGGGAGGGAACAAACAGTTATTAAGAACTTATTGTGTTCCCAACACTGTGCTAAGCATTTTACAAATATTATCTCATTTGCTCCTCACAATAATTCTGCACGGTAGGTGCCGTTATTATCCTCATTTTGCAGTTGAAGAAAGAGGCAGAAAGAGGTGAGTGTCTGAGCTCCAGGATCACACAGTGGGGAACTTAGGTGTTCCTGATCCCAGGCCCAATGCTACCTAACTACTAATCATGTTAATTCTCAGATATATCTTTCCTGCTCTTGAGAGTCACCCCTTATATCTAGAATAAGAAAAAGGAAAAATATAAGTATGCAAACTTAACTAACACCAATCCTGTCTGAGAATAACCTATATACAATAAGCCATACCCATAGTCACCCACCTCTGCTAAGAAGGGAGGAGGGATTGCCTCATTTCTGATGGAAAGTGAGTTAGGATGAACAACTGTGGGAAAAGTTGAGTTCTAGTTCTTTCAAATTCCTTAGACCTAGGTCCTGGTCCTCTGGAATGGAATAATCCTGATGTCTTTTCTCTCCCTTTCTGTCCTCCCTCCTCCACCCTCCATACTCCATTCTCCCCTAAGAGTTTATCGGGATTTTTTTTTCTCTTCAATTTTCAGATTTTAGGTGTAGGGGAGGAAAATGCCTTGTGACCTTGCAGGTTTCAATAGGAGAGCAAACACCAGGGGTAGATAAGGAGACGCCAGCAAGATTCTATGACCTGTCATTAGGGATGGGCCTCCCAACTATCAAATGTTTGCTGACATAATAAAATGGCGGCAGGGCCCTAAATGTTGTCAAAGGAACTGAAGTTATTTGCCTCCCCTCCAAGTCTAAACAAAAACATCTGATAAGGGACACACTATATTCCCAGGAAAATTGGAGGTCTAGCCCCAAGAGAGCCTTGGTGGGTTGTAAAAGGAAGATTTCAAGCCTGGCTAGATGAGGAATCCATTCCCACCTTCATAAGGACCAAAATGGGGAAGGAGTAGTCAAGGAAATTCTCATCCTGGGGGTCTGTCATATGTCCTGTGGAGGAGGAGGGGGAAGAATTTAAGAACCATTGGCTAAACGTGCCTCCTTCCCCCTTTCCAAAAAGACAGAGGGAAACCAGCTAGAAGCTAAACAGATTAAGAGTACAGCAAGAACTGACCTTAGCCCTTGAGTCAGAAAAGATGAATTCAAATTTCTTCTCTGATATTTACTTGTGTGACCTTTGACAAATCACTTAACCCCTCTGGGACTCAGTTTCCTCATGTGTAAAATGAAAAGATCGAACTTGACAATCGCTAAGGTCCTTCCTCAATCTAGGACCCTATAATTTTTTGCTGTGTGTGTGTGTGTGTGTGTGTGTGTGTGTGTTACAACAGGAATCTGTAAAATGCCAAGGATTTATGATGTGGACTTTCCAGGTCTATTTTCACCATCCCTGATGAGTGACTTGTTCCTCTAGATACTCTCTTGACCTCCCCATAAACTGGGGGCAGCACCAGCAGCTAGGTAAGAATCCAAAACCAGACCAGAAAGCCAACTTGTGGCTTGTCTATACTTGTTGACTTGGGTTATCGCTTCCTAAATGAAGTCTGTTTCCAGTCTGACAGGAGGTTGTTTCCCAGGGACCTGAATGGGAAACTGTCCTGAAGGTAATTCATGGATAACCTTGAGTGTGTGTGCGTGTGTGTGCGTGTGTGTGTGTGTACCCATACGTGTGTGTGTGTGTGTGTGTTTAAAATCTGAGTTGCCTTCTGAAGGCTAAGAATAATGAAGAATAATCTAAGAATATTTTCCTCTACCATGTGTGTGACCTCAACTAAGTCATTCTATCTCCGGTCCTCCATTTCCTCATCTATGAAAAGAGGGGTTTGGGATAGATGACCTCTAGGTTCCCTTCCAGATATACATCTCTGATTCTATTATCTGAACAACAAAATTCACATTCAAGGTTCCTAAAAACTGGCCCTATAAGGGTCCTGGGAGTGTGTCTGTTTTTTCCATGCAAGGTCTGGGTTTAGAAAGAGCTCTTGGATCATATATTGAGAGTTGGAAGGGACCTCAGAGGACTATTTAGATAATGAACCATTTAGTCCAAACCCCTCATTTTATAGATGAGGAAACTGAGACTTAGAGAGATTGAGATTTGTCCAAAGTTACGTAGTTTCAGAGGCTAGATCATAGAGCCAAAGATGTAGAAACCTCAGATGCCACATAATCCAACCCCCTCCCCTGCCATTTTATAAATGAGGAAATTGAGGCCAAGAAAGGTTATGTAACTTGCCCAGAATCACAAAGAGAGTAAGAATCCAAGGCAGGATTTGAACACAGTTGTTCCAGATTCTAAACCAGTCCATCATGATGCATCATGATTCTAGTCAGTCTGTAGAGAAATCTCTCTCTAAAAGAGAAAGGGTGTCAGTGGCTAGACCATTGGACTTGCACCCAGGAGAACTGGGTTTCATTCCCACACCAAATGGCTGTATGACCCTGGGCAAGTCACTTGAACTTCAATTTTCTCATCTATAAAATTACAATAAGTTTAACTTACAGGATGATTGAGAAGGAAAAATGATTTTCAAAATCTTTATGTGCTATTTAAATGTTAATTATAATTCAAAAGGAGTACAGTCACTAAGAATATCAGTAAAAAAGCAGAATTGATACCCAGGTTTCTTTTTTTTTTTTAGGAAATTAAAAAGTATTGCATTTGGAACAAGAGAATATAGGTTTGACTTTTAAGATCCTTCACAACCTGGCCTCTATTTAGCCATCCATCTGTCTGTCCATCCGTCCGTCTATCTATCTATCTATCTGTCTGTATATCTATCCATCTATCTTTCTATCTGTCTGCCTTCTTTCTATCTCTTCTCCCTCTCCTCACTTTCCTCCTTCCTCCCTTTCTCCTTCCTTTCCTTCCTCCCTTCTCTTCTTCCTTCTTTCCTTTCCTTCTTCTCTCCCTTCCTTCTATCCCCTGGGTCTCCTTCTCTTGCCCATGCTAGTTACACTGCAGCCACTTGCAGGCCTGACTCCAAGACAGACCAGCAGAAGAGTTCTGACCTGCTCCATTTCCTGAACCAGTTTGTCCCTCCTTAGGCAACCTCATGGAACCTGCTCCCAGGGCCTCCCCAAATTGGTGCCAGACAGTGTAGCTACCCAACTGACTTCATCTCTACATGCAATCTACCAGCTTCAGCTTCCCCAGTACTGTAATCCCCAGGGATTACAGGAATGGTCTACCATGCCCAGGTCCCAAGGAGGGCAGAGGGATTTAGCTATTCCCTGACAGTTTCTTCATTCTATCTCTTTCCAATGGTTTAGGAAGATTTCTTTAGAACGAGGACTACTGAGGAGAGACTAGATCATAACTTCTCCCAACGTCTTGGAAAAAAAAGGAAGGTGAGTTGAGTGGCGGCCATCAATAACTATTATGACTTGGTCTATTTAGAAATTCAAATGAAAACATTCATTCCAGAAAACAAAACCAACTCCTGAGAACAGTGAAAGTCCAACGGTTCCAGGGGCTTCTTGGCTTACATGGTTCGGAGAAAACCAACGTCCTAGGGTTTCCTTAAGAATTGTCTTATCTGTATAATTGTAATAGCTAGCATTTTCATAGTGCTTTAAGATTTATCAAGTGCTTTATAAATATTATTTCACTATTTAATTATTTTATTATTAGTTATTAACCATTATACCCACGCCCAGTAGAAAGTAGACCTCTGGCTCATTTTTGCTTTCATCTCTCCAGTATGCTTTGCATGACTGGACTTGTAATTTCATTCAGTGCTGTAGGGAATACCAGTTGAAGGTATTACCTTCACCTGTTCCAGTTACCACTTGCTCTACAACTTGTAGTCTAAGAGAGTTGCTCGGGACACTAAGAAGTGACTCACCCAAGGTCACACAGTCAATATGTGTCAGAGACAAGATTTCAACCCAGATCTTAGCTCCTAAGTGAATATTCTAGCCTTTGTATCTTTCTCTGTGCATATATTAGGAATGTAATAATTGTTTGGAGGAGAGGGAAGGAGGGGAAAAAGGTGAGGAGAGAAGAGAAAAGAGGAGAGAAAAATGCTGTTGTGTACAATCTGATGAGATACTGAGTTGGAGCAAAATATGTAGATTGTTTCTCTTGAGGATTTTTCTCACTGATTACATTTGCTCTGATTCTAGATAATCAGAACTCAGAATTCTGCTGTCCCCTCCTCCATCCTTGTCCACATCTTTGCCCTTATTCATAAAAGAAGATGGCAGTGGGGTTGGTAGCTAGAACAGAACAGAGGACTATGCTCAGGAGAAGGTTATTCCTTTTCTGTTTTCCAAAAAGATGATATATATAAAGTGCTTTGTATTCCTTTCAATATTATGCATGTTTCAGCTTTATAATTGTTACTACTACCACTATAACTGTTATCTTCTCATCTTTTTGTTGGAGGAACAGATAGAAATTCTGAGAATGAATTACTATCCAGCTGCTCTTTTTGTAGTGAATGTTTTGTAGACTGTTGTGCAGGTGGAGAAAAAAGACTGCTTTTTATGATTGAATAAGAATGCTGGGATGTAAAGTCACTGTAGACTCACTGAAACCATCTTTGGAACAATGGGAATGGCACCTCATCCAGATCCCATATGGTTTTAATTTCTTCCAGCCTTGCTTAATAAACCTCTGATAATAAACATTAGGCCAGTTGTAAAACAAGGAGATGCATTCTGCCACAAGTCTTCTCAGTTGTGATGAAGGAAATCCAGTTACCACTTGGTTGGTTCAAGCCAAGAAGGGATGGTGAGGTCCTCAACATGTTCCAGCTTGTGGTTGCTATTGTGTTGATTATATCAAGCCCCACAATACTGCAGTTCCTTGGAAGAGACCTGTAATGGCTCAAAAGAGTTTGACCTGACCATCCACATAAGAAAAACTAAATGGATGAAGAATGTCCAGATTTCAACACACTCTTCTGAATGGACAGTAGAGCTTGTCCAACTGTATGTCTATATGGGACAGAAAGTATAGATGAACAATAGTTCAGCCCAGAGTTGAAATGGAGGAGGAAAGTGGGCAAAATAACTTTTGGGAAATTACAAAGCACTTTTACATATCTGAAGCTTCCCATATCAGCCAAGATTCATCTTTTTAATACAAACATTTGTCATTGCTATTTGGGAACAAGATTTGGGATACCAATACCTCCTAAGAACTAAAACTGAGCAATGCAGAGGGCAACGGAAAGAAGCACGGTAGGTGTGAGCAGGCTGCAATGCAAAACCCTTGTGGAATTAATTCCAAGGAAGAACAGGAGCAAAGTACGTTATCAATGATTTGTAGGATAAGAAGAAAAGATGACTAAGTCATGTGGGGAGAAAGCAAGATGATGGGCAGATGACCAGAGTTCTCCATTTCTACCCTCATGATGTCAACAGAAAATAAGGAACTCCTTCAGCATGTTGGATGTACCCTATGTGGTGAATTTTTCAGAGAACATGGACAGGAAGATGCACACAAGAGGATGCAGTCTGGATGTGTTTCAATATGCATCATTGGAGGGAAGTCCTACGATGAAGTCCTATGAGATCACCAAGGCATTTGAGCATTTCAATAGAAATAGATAAAATGGTGGTTTTTGTAATGGAATAAGTGGATTGGGATGTTGGCTCATCTTCTGTAGACTCTAAAAGGATCTTCTGGATGACTCCACTAGACAAGATGACATAGATACAATGGACTTCATTCTGTTCCCACACAGTTTCACTTTCTTCAATATTTTGACAGCTCTTTATCCCATGTCTTGGAGATTAAAAGTATCTGGCATGACAATATTGAAAATGTTCTTAAATTTTTACAGCCCAGAGTGGTCATGGACACTTTGACTCCAGTAAGGTTTATTTGCTGGATTCTCAAGAATATTCAGGGCTTTGTATCTGTAGTATGGAAATATGTCACCTGTTATTTTATGAAGGAAAGAGTTTCGAAAAGTTATCACCTTCTCTGAAATTTCAGGTGTCAGTGATCCAGTCCTAAATCACTGTACAGTCATACAGTCCCTCCTTTGTTGTCATTGTTGGCGGTGTTACTGTTATGTTATGCAACATGATGGTGTAGAAGATAAATGAGGTGGCTTTGGAGCCAGAAAAAAATTAAGGTCCAGCCTCTCCTCTGACACAAACTGGCTGTATGACCCTGGGCAAGTCACTTCATCTCCCTAGGCCTGTTTCTCATCTAGAAATGAGAGAGTTGGACCAAATGGTCCCTACATTCTCCTCCAACTAGGAGCCTATGATCATGGGACAAAGTAAATTCAAGATGGAGATGATATTGACTAGAGCAAGAAGGAATCAGAAAAGGCCTCCTCTAGGAGGTGGCACCTAAACTATATTTTGGAGAGAGCTAGAGATTCTTTAAGGAGAGGAGAAAGGAGTTTTATTCTAGACTTGAAAGTCATGCGCAGAAAATAGCTAGTGGGTGAGTTAGACTGCAGTGGAAAGTAGGTGAAAGTGTGTATGTAAAAATTTTAAAAAGGAAGGAAGGTAGGAGCCAGATTGGGCAGGGGTTCAAATGCTAAGCTGAGGATATGGTGTTTTTCCTCAGAGGCAAAGAAGAGCCCCTGAAGATCCTTGAGAGGAGTTTCCCAAAGGCAGCATTCTCTATGTATTTCATGTCCATTACTGATCTTGACCCTAAAACCTACAGTGGCAACGATGATGACATTAACAGTTATTTTAAAATGGGCAATGAGGGCAGTTAGGTGGTGCAGTGGATAGAGTGTTAGCTCTGGAGTCAGGATGACCTGAATTCAAATCTGGGCTCAGACACTTACATGAACCTGGGCAAATCTGTTAACCCTGACTGCCTCCAAATAAACAGATAGGCAGACAGACAGACGGATGGACAGATGGATGGATGGATGGATAGGTGGAGGGGGAGAGGAAGGGATGGATGGATGGATGGATGAATAAATAAAAAATAAAAGTGGGCAATGGAAGGTAATCCTGAAGGGAAGGCATCTTGGGGAGGGGCTATTTAGGGGCAAGAGGTAGGCTACAGAATCCAAATAGGAAAAATTAGAGCATTGCTGTTGGACCAGCTCAGCCTTTCAAGGTTGACTGGTCACCTTCTCCAGCGAAGGGGAGAAGTCATCTTGGGGATTGATGACCATCTCTCCTGGAGAGCATCTCAGAGTATTTTGATTAAGAGAATATTTCCTGGATTTGAAGGACATGTTTCAACAAGCAAGCATCAAAGTCAACTTGGGGAAGACAGAATAATTAATCACAGGCCAGGGCAGGGCTGACCAACTGGCAGATGAACCGATAAGACCTTTCAAAGGAAGCGGTATAAGTATAGCCGAGGAACGTGGCCACACCTAACTTCCTCTTTGATTGAGATCTGTGAGCAGAAATAAATGTTTTCCCTACACATCACAAAGAGTGGGAGATCACCCAGGAGCCAGAGGGCAGGGGGATTGGGAGGGATGCTTTCACTTTGTTTTAGGTGAGAGAAGAGGGGCAACTCAAATCTGTCTGTCTGTCTGTCTGTCTGTCTGTCTGTCTGTCTGTCTCTGTCTCTCTCTCTCTCTCTCTCTCTCTCTCTCTCTCTCTCTCTCTCTCTCTCTCTCTCACACACACACACACACACACACACACACACACACACACACCTTCCCTCTTCCTCAGGCACATAGGATTTACAATGTACTCTCTGTGTCCATACCAGGGGTGTGACTTCATCTGCTCCAAAGCCATCCCAGCGTTCAGCTAGGTAGAAGATGGGGAGAAGGAGAAGGTGACGTATGGGAGGTGTGTGTAGATAGCAGTGACGGGGCAGAATGATAGCTCTGGCCACAATAGCAGATCCACACTGAGACCTTACTTTAAAAAGTGGCCATCTGTCACAGAATCTTAGAGACTTAGAATTTGGGGGAGAGGAAACTTTTGAAATCATCTGCCTAATCCCATCATTTAACAGATGGGGAAAATGTGACTCAGAGAGGTAGGATAAGGCAGCTTGGTATAGTGGGAAGAGCCCTGCACTTGTAGCCAGCAGACAACTGGGTTCAAATCCTGCCTTTGACACTTGCTAGCTGTGTGACCAGATTTCCTTATCTGTAAAATGGAAGTACCTTAGAAGGTAAGCTCTTTGAAGCGAAGAACCCTTTTGTCTTGTATCATTCCTGATGCTTCCTTGGCATATAACACAGGCTTAAGAAGTGTTTGGTGAATAATTGCTTGACTGAGCATTTATGAAATACCTACTGTATACCAGGCACTATAGTAAGTATAGGAGATACCAAGATAGAAAGCCTTTTCACAGCTTTTATTCTATTATAAAGACCTGTCTCATGAATTTGTTGTGGGGATAAAATAAAATATGTGCAAAGAGTTTTGTAAACCTTAACACACTGTATAAATAACAATTTTTAAAATTATTTATCCAAGGTCACGCAGCTAGCTAAGAGCAGATTCAGGGGCTCGTAACCAGGGCCTCTACTTTCATAGGCTCATGGATCTGGAGCCATCTAATCAAAGCTGCAACTTTTACAGATGAAGAAACTGAATCAGTGAGGTGGGGTCACAGGATCTGAGCCCAGGTCCTCAGACTACAAAGCCAGCGCTCTCTCTACTGTGCCACACTGCCTCCTGTATTGTATTACATCATGTTCTATGCTTTCCAGAGTTCAAATGGGGGAGGGGGGGGAAATAAATAAGTTAGCTACGTATCACCATAAACTGACAAAAAGTTCAAGGTTGCCTTCTTTTTAACTCATAATCAATAAAGGTCAAACAGTTCCCACACTGCATGGATCCAGCTCCTCAAAAGGTCCTATTGATTGTTTTGGAACCACAATCTCTGTCCAGAGAGGTCTATGAACTTTTGTCTCATGTTGAGTTTCCTAAATAAATCTGCCAGTCCCTGCTACAATGATGGTCCTGTCTTTGCCCTGTTACTCGATTGTCTTCTCCACCATGGAGCCAGGAATCAATCACAAGCTGGGGTGGCAGCTTTCCTCTCTCCCTCCGTATCCCAAACATCTTGACTTCTTTCTCATTAAAGCACACTTATAAGTGTTTTTATATGGCCCCCTGGAAAGGCCAAGCAGGCAGAAAAGCAAACCCCACCTTCAGTTGTATCCTGGGTATCCCACTCAAATTGGGGCATCCCCCTCAAGCACTCAGCATAGCTCGGATTCCAGGGTCTATGTTACTTTGGACCCAGGTGATCCCAGCCCCTACTTGAACCCTTTAACCATAGAGAAACATCTACATTGAGCCCTCTCGACATAGGGTCTTTGACTGACTGAAGTCTACTTGAGAGAAATCCTCAGAGATTCTTCTACAAAGGAACAATCTTCAGTCATTGATCATGGATACAGAGCTGGAAGGGACCTTCAAGAAAAGTAAGCTCAACCCTCTCTTACTTGACAGAAGAGGAGAGTAAGAGCCAGAGTTATATGACTGGCCCAAAATCGCACAGGTAGTAACAAAATATAAGCCCACAGAATTACAGGGAGAGAGACTGGTTAGCTGTACATCAAAAACCCTACATAATTAACTGTCTAGTCCTCTAAGAAAAGTGTTGTCCCATTATGCTGACTGACCAAGACCACCACCTGGAAAGTAGAGACACCTGTGCAGTGCTAAGCACTTTTAGCTTGCTCTTCACTCTATTCTATCTCTGGAGGAAGTATGCCATGTTGGATACGGCACTAGTTTTGGAGTTTAGAAGACCTGGATTCAAATCCTGCCTCTGACATTTACCAGCTCTGTGGCCCTGGACAAAACACTTAACTTCCCTGCCTCAATTTCCTCATCTGAAAAACAAAAGGTTGAACTTGATGACCTCTAAGTTCCCTTACAACTCTGAATCCATGATTCTACAATATGACTCTAATTTCTGTAACAGCACCTAGAATACAGCAAGTGCTTAATAAATGTTTTTTTATTCATTCATTCACTTGTGACCCCAGTGAGTGCCTGACATTAGGTCTTATTTATGTCAAGCTTTAAAGAGTTCTTTCTTCCTAACAGTCCAGTGAGGTAGGTAGTAAAAATATCCCTATCCTCATTTTATAAGTGACAGGGAAAAACAACTCAAAGAATGAAAAGACTTGGTCACAGATTTAGTTAGAGATAGACTTGTAACTTGAATCCAATTCATCAGATTTCAAGCCCAGCACTCTTTTTTCTAGCTACTTGGTATCAGGACACTAGGCTTATGGTGAAGTCTCTATCTAACAATAAAGCCATAATGATAGCTAGCATTTACATAGCTCCTTCAGGTTTGCAAAGTACTTTAGATATATTGTCTGACAACTCCTCTGCATGGCCTTGCTCTGTTCTAACCATCTTCCCTCCCCATCTGTAGCACATTTACACCCTCCCCAAATCCCAACCAGCCCCTGACATACCAGAATTACCTGTTTACTGGAAGACATGTTGGTGAGTGTACTAATACTACTGGTGTCTGTGACCACCATGGCAGATGGAAACCGGGAGGTGTGGGAATACTGGGGGGGTTCCTGCTTGTGCGCGTACACTGGAGAGAAAGGAGATGAGGAAAGTCAGCAAGCATACAGTGATGTGCAAATAGCAGTTACCCTTGAGGAGAGAGGACTCATCCTATCAGTGCCCTTGGGGGAGTTAGCCTTGGGGAGAGGGGGCACCTATAAAACAGATCCTTAAAACTGCTTCTATTTCCTTTTACAGCTAGAAGGCCAGGGTCCCAGGGAATGTGTTCATTCTCCTGGTTTTCTACATATATTACCAAGGAAAAGATGAGTGATCAAAGGGGCTTAGAGTACAGAGCTCCAACTATAAAGTGAGGCTTATGAAGCCTCAGTTAATGCAAGCTGAATCCAAAAATTATCAATTAAATATCTACCGTGTGCAAGGCAGTGTGCTATGGCACTTTTGTATATACAAAGACAAACACAAAACCAAAAACCCCAATGCCCTGCCTTCCAGGAGAATCCATTCTGATGAACTGATTTTTTTTTTTTTAATTTCATTTGGTATTGAAAATTCCTGATAAGGAAATCCCTCTTCTAAAATAAGTCACAACCTGTTCTGCACTTTTAGGGCTAGCGCTGCCTTGAGGCACTAAAAGGTTAAGTGGCTTGTTCTGGGTCATACAGCTGGTAGATGACTGCAGAGGTGGAAGACTAGACACGGAACATTAAAAACGATGGCAAACTTGGCTACGATTTTACTTTTTACTCTCTCTCTGTCTGAATCTCTCTCTCTCTTTCACTCTCCTGTCTTTCTCTCTCTCCTATCTTCCTTTCTGCCTGTCTCTGTCTCTCTCCTCCTCCCTCCCCCTCAATTTTTTGCTCTGTGGGTAGGTGAGTGATAGATTCAGAAAGGAAGGTGGTATAAAAACAAAGATTAGCAATAATTTTTTAAGAAATATGTGAGCTAAACTCTGAGAAACTGAAAAAGCCACTAATGGTCTTGGAAAAAATAGAGAAAGACTCATAATTCCCACTTCTGGCAGGGATTGGGGAGAGAATGTGCAATGCTGTATTGGTTATATATGCTTATCTGTTTTTCTTTGTAACAAGTGAAAGTTCTATCAGGATGAGAGAAGAGTTTTGTTTTGTTTTAGTTTTTCCCTCAGAAATAACTATAGTTATGAAAGACATCGCTGGGACTTTTTTTTTTTAATATGTGTGCTAATTTGTACTTGAAAAGGGCCTCATGGGACGGCTCACTGTGTCCAGTAATGGATGTTTGGTCTTGACATTCTAGAGAGAGCTGCCAGTCATAGCCACACCAGCCTTGATCCTGGTCACCTGGGAGGTCAGCCCCAGGCTTGGACAGAGCCATGTGAGTAAGGACCAGAAGGAAGAGTCCTGGAGGAGAGTGAGGCTTGGGACTCAGATTCAGGCCCTGGCAGATTCTAAGATGTCATAAAAATGAGATTGGAATGTGAGATGGGGATTACAAACCTGCTTCACGGATCTCTACAGGGACCAGGAACCATGGGACAGAGGCAGCTGAACTTGACTTTGTTCTATCCGTCCCCATGGCCCTGACCCCAAACTGCCCAGAGAGAGGAAAGAAAATCCCTGGCTTTAATTTCTGCACTTAACTTACACTAACTATATTACCCTGAGCAAGTCACCTAACCCTGTTTGCCTCAGTTTCCTCATCTATAAAATGAGCTGGAGAAGGAAATGCCAAACCACTCCAAGAAAACCCTAATGGGGTCATGAAGAGTCAGACATAACTGAAAAATGACCAAACAACCACAAATTCCTGCACAGTGCCTGGTTCCCAATTCCTCCAAGGAGGGCTCTTTATGTCTCCTTTTGGAGATATTTTATCTAAACTAGGGAAATCAGCGTTCCCCAGGGATCTACTCTTGTACTCCGAGTGAGACCTGAGCCTGGCACTGGGTCTGGAGCTGCCTGGAGCATCTTTCCAGGGATGCTGACAGAGGCCTGGGACAGTCTGCTGACAAGACATCTATGAGGTTACAGGAGGGAGACTAGGCTGAACCTGCCTTTGGGGACAGGTCAGAGGGGAGGAAGAAGCAGGAAATTCCTTCTTAAGGCAGGGCTATAACTTCCTCCCCACCAAGATTCATCATGTTGCCTAGAGAAACACGAAGGTAGGCAGGAGCACCTGTGTCAGATAGGATTCTGGAGACCTCTCATATTATCCTGTGGTTTCATATCACTGTGTAAACCTTTCCTTATCCCCACAGCTCCTAGCACCTACCCTCCCAAATTACCTTGTCTTTATTCACATCTGGCCACCATAAAATATTCTGCATATGCTTATAGATGGCCTTACTGTCTCCCCTCCTAGAATAAAAGTTCCTTGTGAGTAGGGATTGCTTCATTTTTTATACTCATATCCACAGCAGCCAGCTAGCACATTTGGTTTCTGCTACATGAATGTTTATTGATTAATGTACTTCCCAGGGTTGCCATCCTGGGACCTTTCCCTTGGAAGGCTCCAAGCAGGGAAAAGAATGCCCAGAATCAAAAAAATTTAGAGTTAGATAGGACTTTAGAGACTGTCTAACCTAGGGGTTCTTAACCCAGGGTCCATGAACTTGGTTTTTTAACATAATGATAACTATTTCAACAAAGTTGGTTTCCCTTATAATCCTATGCATTTTATTTCGTGCATTAAAAACGTGATTCTAGGGAAACTGTAGGCTTCACCAGACCACTAAAGGGGTCATGCCACAAAAAAGGTTAAGAAGTTCTGGTCTGGTCCATCCCCTCCTCATTTTTATTCCCCCAATTCTTAGACTTCCTACCACCTTCCTGTAATTACTTTGTGTTTACTCACATGTGCACATATACATGCAAGTATTAACAATCACTTGACTACATACACATAACATGTATGCACATTCTTGTATAGGCACACATGCACGTGTTTTTATATGATATGTGTGTTTATGTGTGGTTTTTCTCCCCACCCCCTCAGTAAATTACAAGTTTATCGAGGTTGGGGATTGTTATGTTTTCATATGTTTTGTTCCCAGTGCCCATGATAGTGCTTGTTACACTAAGTAATGCTCATTGAATGGGATTCAACTGAATGAGAAAAGTGAGGCCTAGAAAAGTATACAGGCTCAGAGATATAGGATTGGAAGCCTTAGAGGCTGAGTCTAACCTCTTCATTTTGCAGATAAAGGAAACCGAGGCACAGAGAGGATGAATGACTTGTCTCAAGTCATGTATCAAGTCTTCCTGACTCCAAGTTTAGTATCTTCTCTATTAAACCTCAATCCTTCTGGGACTCACTCTGCTCTTCTCAGTGACCCAGAATTACGTTCAAAGAATCCTATTTGCTACCTCTGAAAGGAGGTGACCATAATCTACAATGGAACAGGTGAGGAACCAAAACCTGGAGGAGGAGAGACCAGGGAGCCTCGCCAGGGCCCTGCCCACCCCCCCTCGCCTTGCCGGCTCCTTACTGTGGGAGTTCTGGAGCTGAGTTACTGCTGCCATGAATGGCTGCTGGGCCATGGGATTTCCAGGGGGCTGCTGCAGGAGCGGCTGCTGGTGAGGACTATGCAGCTGCGGGGGAAACTGGGCCGGCTGTAGGGCGGCCAAGCTGCCTGCCACACTGTTGATGACAGGGACGCTCTGGCCTTGGGACGTGTTGAGGCCTGTGGGAGCAAGAGAAGACAGTGGAGAAGCATTCAGACAGGAACTCCAAGCTTAGCAGCTAGGGCTGGGGAGAGACACAGAGATGGAGAAAAAGAAGGGGAAGGGTGCAGAGACACCAACAGACAAAGAGAAGAGGGGAAGAAAGAGAGAAAGAGTTCAGGAGATAGGGAGAGACAGAAACACACAGAGAGAAAGACAGACAGAGAAAGAAGGGGGAGAAAGATACACAGAGAGACAGAGAAAGAGAAGGGGAAGGGTGTAGAGATATGGACAGATAAAGAGAAGAGGGGGAGAAAGAGAGAGACACAGAGAGACAGAGAAGGGGAAAGAGGAAGAGACAGAGAGAAACAGGAGAAAGAGAAGAAGGAGAGGAAAGAAAGACACGGAGAGAGACAGAGAAAGAGAAGTGGGGAGAAAGAGACACAGAGAGATAGAGAAAGAGAAGGGGAAGGGTGTAGAGACATGGACAGATAAAGAGAAGAGGGAGAGGAAAGAAAGACACAGAGAGAGACACAGAAAGAGAAGCGGGGAGAAAGAGACACAGAGATGGAGAGAAAGAAAGGGAAGGGCATAAAGACATGGACAGACAAGGAGAAGAAGGGAAGAAAGAGAAAGACACAGAGACAGAGATGTGAGAGTGAGGGAGAGACAGAGAGACAGAGAGAGAGAGAGAAAGAAGGGGAGGGAAGGAGACACACAGAGAGAGAGATACAGTGATAAAAACAGAAAAAGAGAAAAGAGGGAGAAAGAGAGATACACAGAGAGAGAGAAAGACAGAAACAAAGAGACAGAGAAAGAGAGAGAGGGAGGAGGAGAGAATCATTTCTTATGGCAAGAGAAACCAGTGAATGTCTTCCTAGATCTCTCTGCCACCTTCATCTTTGATCATTTCTTATGGCACGATACTATTCCATGACATCTACATCTCATTTGTTTACTTGTTCTCCAATTGATGGGCACCTTCGTAGTTTCCAGTTCTTTGCCACCACAAAAAAAGTCTTCTGTAAATATTTTGTACATTAGAGTCTTTTTGCTCTTTCTTCAATATCTTTTTAAATCTAAACCTAGTAGAAAGCAGTATTGCTGGGCCAAAGTTTCTGATCAGTTTAATAACCTTTAAGGCAATGGATATTACAACCGTTTTATTTTTGTTTTGTTTTCTTTCTAGATGAGAAGAAGAGAAAATAAATGTTTGCTAAGTGAGAAAAATAACATTTAATTTAAAGAAAAAGAGAGAGAAAGTCAAAGCTCTCTCCCCATCAGTCCAGTGAATACCTCAGCCTGGGAATCCCTTAGCTCCTAAGCAGTGCTAGTCTGCGTCCAACCAGCAGAGGGCAGGAATGCAAAGAAGCCCAAACTCAGCTGTTGTTCTCTTGTACCTGGAGAAATCTGGATATTCCTGTCTGGTGTGATGTGCTAAGTGTATTAGCCTCTTTTCCATGTACAGTAAAAAGTGAAGCTGAGTGGGTCTGGGAGACAATGTGAATTTAAGTATCAGGCAGTGAAAGGACATGGTATGGCAGCAAGACAGATGCCGTGGAAGAAGGAACTAGTATTAAATTAGAGTCTGTCCTTGCAAGAGGTTGCACTGGGTTTTACCATGTTCCCATCCTCTGGGTGTATACTCAGTTCTCTTGACTCTAAGTTGGTGGCATCAGGACCTGGCTACTGAAGCTGGATCTTATTCCATCAGGGCCCTTTTCTACTTTTGAATTTAGGGTCAGGTCCCTGAAAATTGGGCTCTCAGCAGACCTTTCCAGAATTCTCCCCCACCGATGTGTACTGAACTCCAAAAGCAGTAGCTAGAAAGGCCTGATTGCTACGTCTGATGTAAGAGAAATTGTGGGGGGAGGGGGGGTTAGAATGGGGTACCATAGAATGGGGGGGAGTGAGAAATATGGAAGGTGGGGAAGAAAGGATAAGACATGCTAAGGCAGTGTTTGCACATTGTCAGGCATGGTGTCCCAATATCAAGTGTATTTGCTTAATTGTTTTCTTTGTTACGAGAGGAGTCAGTCTAGGGGGGCAAGGTTTTCCCCCAATAAATAACCGTGATGTGATGAAACCTCCTCTTCACTCCCTAACCCACCAGCCATGTCAGAAGATCATAGAAGCACAGATTTACAGCTTGAAGGAAATATAGAGGACATCTCACCCAACCCCTCCCCCCTCATTTTCTAGATGAGGAAACTGAGTCCTGCTAAATTCCTTGACCACACTGGCAGTCTAACTCCAAATCTATTGTCCTTTCCGTGGTGCCCCATGGACAGAGTCCCTTGATCCTGCTTCCTTAAGGCAGGAAGGGAATAAAAAGAGGCAACCAAAGAGGGAGAACCAGAAAGAAAGAAAAAAGGTCTTTTCTCAGGGATACCAAGTGAAGTGAGACAGGCAAAGTACATCAGATACACCCAGGGAGCCGGGAACCTCTAAGTGGGTGAAGATCTTTTTTCCCTGCTCATCCTCCCCACCCCCCATCCAACTCCAGATAAAGCAAAGCCTTCAACAATTGCACATTGGGAGCTTTAACTGATACTGTTATCAGTTGCCTAGAAGGCTGGAGGCTTTGGCAGAATTACAAGAGCAGGAACAGTGTTCTCAGTTCATGGAGGGTGGGGAGCTCCAGTGGGTCTCAGTCTTCTGAAATTCCTCAAAGCTGTTCAGTCTTCTATTCCCCCAATAGCTCAGCCTCTCTCCAACTTTTCAATGTTCCATCTGATACCTTTTTCTTTGTTCCTTCTTTCCACTTATTCCCCAAAGATTTTAGCTTCAGGGAAGCCCTGATGATCTAGTGTTATATTGGAGTCTACCAGAGGCCTCCAAGGCCATCTGTTCCATCCCCCCCTCATTTTGCAGATGAGGAAACTGATTCCCAGAAAAGTGAGATGACTAAGTCGCCTAAGTAGTAAGAGGTGGCAATTGAACCTACGTCTTTCCATCAGGATAGAAACTGGATTTATAATTTCATTGACAAAAGAACTCCCTGATGAAGAGAGTCCCTCTATCAATGCAGGTTGATCCCTGAAACTTACTGTCTTAGAGAGTTGCCTAGAGTACTGGGGGACTGTGATTTGCCCAGGATCACACAACACAGTGGTAAAGCAAAGACACGACCCTAACCCAGGGTTTCCTAACCTGGGACCAGCTCTCTATCTACTACATCATACTGTGAGAAGGGAAGTAACTCAGTTCCTCTTAGTTTTCAGTGTCCTAGGGTCTGTTTGATGGGTGGGCTGGAAAAGGGAGTGAGACCCATCCACACAGACAGAGAAAAGGGACTCATGGTAATCGTGCCTGGTACTAACAAAAGTGCTTTGGAATTACTGAAGTAAAATCATTCACCTAAATCATCTCATTTGATCTTCAGTGAGGATTGTAGGTCTTATCATCCCCATCTCACAGATGAGGAAGTTGAGCCTGGAGAGCTGAAGTGACCTACCTGTAATACACAGTGCAGAGGGGAGATTGGAACCCAGAGAAAGAATGAGGCATACAGAATGGTGAGTCAGAAGAATCTGAATTCAAATCCTATCTCAAATATTTACTAGCTATGTAACCAATGGCTACTCACTTAAATTCCCTGGGCCTCAGTTTACTTACACGCCAAATAAAGGGGTTGGATTCTGATCTTTAAGGCACCTTCATCCACTAAATCTATGCTCATAGGATCACAAAATAATTGCCAGCCTTTATACAGCGTTTGAAGGTTTGTGAAGCACTTGACATACATGATCTCATTTGATCCTCAGTGCAGCCCTGGGGGTAGGCGCTATTATCATTATCATTAATATCCTCATTTTACAGATGAGCAAAACTGAAAGAGATGAAGTGACTCACCCAGGATGACACAACCATTAAGTGTCTGAAGCCATATTTGAACTCAGATTTTCTCAGCTCCTGTTCCAATACTCTACCCACGGAGCCACATGACCCTGTGATCTCCCTGGCTTCTGAAAGTCCAGCCCTCTGTGCACCACACTGTGTGGTACACAGGAATTGTTACCAGTTTCTTCTTCCTCTCCTACAATCCTGAAGCTAGGCTACGGTCAGGAAAGTTCAAGAATAAATCTAAGGAGGAGGCCCTTGAGTGGCAATGGCAAATGGTTTCTGGTAACTCTTTCCAACTCTCTTCAATTTCTCTATGCCCCTCTCTCTGGCTAAGACAGGAAGGAAAATGAACTTCAAGACTGTCTGAGAGCAGACTGAAATCAGCATTGGTCAGTGCTTAAATCAAGAGAAGAAAAAAAGGAATTGGCAGAGCTTCTCTATTACAGCGAGTCCTCTAAAAAACAGTAGAATGGCTTTAGCCCTGGAACCCCCATTCAAATGTTGGTGTTGACACGTGCAAACACCTTTATGGCTCCGACTACTTCAAAATTCAGGAGATGGCCCATGGAAAAATACTATATGATTGCAGTCTTTCATCTGGTGAGTTCCATGGCAACATGTCTTTGAATAAACCATTTCAGGAGCAATAGAGTTCCTATCTTAGGTGGTGCTGGTCCCAGAGTAAAGAATATCTGAATCCAAATTTGTAAGTTGTATGACCTTGGGCAAGTCATTTAACCTGTTTTCCTCAGTTGTAATATGAGGGTAATAACAGCACCTGCTTCCCAGAGTTGTTGTGAGAATCAAGTGAGATATTTGTAAAAATGCTTAACATAATGCCTGTCAGATAGTAGATGCCAATCTGAACTCTATAAAGTATATGTAAAGACAGTGGAGGGAATAGACAGGTTAGATCTCCTCAGAGAGAAAAGAAAGACAAAGCTGCGTGGAAGGAGAGGAGAAAAGATGGGGCAGAGAAAAGCACCACTACACTCTGACCCAGTGATAGACTGCTACTAGGACTATAGTCCAAAGAGACCATAGAAAAAAAGTCAATTGATCTGTCCACTGTTACCCAGGTAGCAAGCAGAAGAACCCATATCTGAATACAGGTGCCTTTACTTCAAATCCAAGGCATTTATGCAAATACTTTAAAAATATGATATTAAAATGTACACATATGTACAAAAATATTTGCAACAGCCCTTTTTTTGTGGTGGCAAAGAACTAGAAACTAAGTGGGTGCCCATCAACTGGGGAATGGCTGAACAAATTATGAGTGTAATAGACATGGTATATGAAATATAATGAAATGCATATCATTGCCCTGCAGAAAACAAGGAAAGGCATAGATTCAGAGAAATCTGGGAAGACTTGTATGAACAAATGCAGAATGAAGTGAGCAGAACCACAAGTTATACAATAACAACATTATAAAGACAAACAACTTTTATAAATTTGAGAACTCTGGTCAATGACCAACCATGACTCCAGGAGACCAATGATGAACCATTCTACCCCATCCCCCACCTTTTTCCTAACAGAGGGGTAAGCAGACTCAAGAGGTAGAATCCTTTTTGGACAGAACCAATACAGGAATTTATTCTGTTTGACTATTCATATTTGCTACAAGAATTTATTTTCCAATAGGGGAGAGAGGTGGGAGGGGGAAAAAATAAATACTTGTTAATTTAGGTTAAAAAAAAAAACTTAGAATAAAATATAAATAAACAAAAGGAAAGTTAAAAAGAAATCCAGGACAGAGTGGGAAGGGGCAGGTAAATTCTGTTGTTGTTGAGTTGTTTCTGTTGTGTTAGACTCTTCATGACTCCATTTAGGGTTTTCTTGGCAAAGATATAGGAGTGGTTTGCCATTTCCACCTCCAGCTCATTTTACAGTTAAGGAAACTGAAGTAGAGCAGCATTAAATGTCTTGCTCAGGGTCATATAGCTAATAAGTGTCTGAGGCCATGTTTGAGCTCAGGTCTATCTGACTGACCACTCCAGGGCTAGCTACTCTATTCACTGCACCACCTAGGAAGAACAAAATTATGCTGAGGGAAAAATGGGGCAACAAGTTCAAGCAGACTCCACTGAATATCACCCATTGGTTCTACAAAGCATGGTGCTGAACAAAGCAATATTAGAGAAGGCTATCAATTTCCCAGAAACAATATTATAAATGGGTGATCACCTGAGAGTTCTTCAAGGGGGATTTTGCAACTTTTCAGTAGAATTTGGACACTTGGCTGAAGGCTGTTATTGTGAAATGAGGTGACTTCATGCCTGCACAGGGTATGGTGATGGAGGAGATTCAAGGAGGAGAGGAGAACTGTGGTAGCAAGGTGGAAGGGAAGGAGTTATCACAGATCACTAGAGGTAAAAGGTCCTTACAAATCATTTATTCCAAGTTCCTCATTCTTCAGAGGAGGAAACTGATACACACACCCCAAAAAGGGAAGTAACTTGACCAAGATCCCATAGTCTAGTTTGTTAGTGACAGACCTGGGACTAGATCCATAATTCAGGACTTCAAATGGTGTCTAGCCCACGTAGTGTGGGGCCTGGATCTGTGATGTCATTGATATAAGGCATGCAAGTGGGAAAACTCTACCACTGCCAATTTAACATCTTAGCTAGCTGGAGCCCAACGTCTCATGATGTACAAGTGCACAATCAGAGGGCAAGACCTGGACTTGGAAGCCAGATTGCTATTCAGGAACAGACCACCTATATTAGGTACTTAGTTGATGCTTACAGACAGATTGATTAGTGAGTCTCCTGACTCCCAACCCAAGGTCTTTTCTACCATATCACAAGTAGCTCTGGTCTCTACTGTGTCTTCTTGGCAAATCTTTCTAAAGGAGCATGATCAGCCTGAGCTGTCATTATAAAGTTTGAGATGGGGGTACGTAGAAATATTTAGGAGGCAAAAAGCGGGATCATGAAAACTTACATGCATCATACATGTCTGAGGGATACATAGATACACCTAACCTGCTTCAACATTTCATCAGCTCCTAAGATAGCAGAAGAGCCAAGTTCTAAACAAGGGAGTCTTAATTTGGAGTCTTTCAAAAAATATTTTGTTAACTATATTTGTTTTCCATTGTAATACTAGCTGTGTGACCCTGGGCAAGTCTCTGAACTCCTCTATGCCTCGGTTTCTTAATCTGTAAAATGTAAATCATAATAGCACCTACTTCACATGGTTGTTGTAAGGATCAAATGAGATAATATTTATAAGGTGCTTTGTGAAGTTTAAAGTGCTATATAAGTACTAGCTATTATTATTAATTGTATGCATTTAAAAACATGTTTCTGAGGAAAGGTCCATAGGCTTCTATGGACTGAGTTACCAAAGAGACTCAGGATACCCACAAAGGTTAAGAAACCCCTGCTCTTGAATCTTAGAATCATAGAACTTGAAAGGACCCTTGCCTTCACCCTCTTCTTTTAAGGATGGATATTCACAGACATCTGTTTTCTCCTTAAAGTTCTCCAGATAGGAAGATGCTACAATCTCCCTTTGTTGTCCCATAAAATGTTCTATCACTGGCAGTCAAGAAATTCACTCTCAGGTCAGAGCATCATGTTTTTTGTTTTAATTTGGGCCTCATCTCACCTGATGTGTTAGCACCTTCTGACAAATATTTCACGTACTTGTCAGCATGTCACAGTGTCTTTAGAGTCAGAGGACCAGGGTTCAGATTCCACCTACTTAATGCCTGTGTGACTTTGGGCAAGTCATTTCATTTCCCTGGGCCTCAGTTTCCTCATATGTAAAATGATGGGATTAGATTAGATTATTGGTTCCCACTTAGTGGTTTATGAACCCCATGGGGACTTCTGATGATGGTCCAAGGGGGTTACTCTAAAAATTCCTTAAAAGCGTCTTAGTAGATAATTGCAAAATATTATGTGCAGTATATTAAAGTATCCCAGGCTGTTCACAACAAATTGTTATTGCTGAAAGGAGTTCATGGGACAAAACATTGGTAACCAGAGGACTAGATGATCACTAAGACCTCTTCCAGCTTTAAATTTTTGATTCAAAGCCACTTAAAGTCTCTGTTTCTTCATCTGTAAAATCGGGGGTCAGACTGGATGGCACTGAAGATCCCTCCCAGCTCTAAATCTCTCATCCTCCTTGAAGACAATTGATCATCACTACTTAGTTTTTTCCAGTTTAAACCACTCCAGTTCCTACTGACCAAAAGAAGGTAAGAAGTTACGGCATCTCTACCCCAATAGGTCAGTGATTAGTGAAGTGTGGTGGGAGGAGGGTGCATTATAGTCACTCACGACTCTGTGCTGCCCCATCTCTCTGCACCCTGAGGGTTGAGGGCGAAGCTTACTCTGTGCAATGGCCATGACTCCCGAGAGGGGCGCCATGATGAGGTTCTGAGATTGCTGGGGGTTGTGGTGGGGAAGGCTGTGGATGTTCGTCAAGGTGCTGACTGGGGGCAATCCCCCTCCTGAGACGGAAATCTGCCAAGAGAGACAAGAAAACAGTGTGACCAGAGAAGGCAGAAGGTGCAAAAAGACAAAGGAACAACATCCAAATCATTGAGTCATCTCCTGCTCAAGAGTCTTTGTTCCCATTGTAAATGGTGGGCATCCCATGTCTACCCTGATGTAGGCCTTAATCCCAGGCCTTAGAGTTCTCTATGAGTACTGGTGAGGAAATGTGATCATGTGTGGTGGCAAAAAACATCAAATGAAGAAACACTGCCTTGTGCTTGGAGGTGGGGTGACAAGGGGAGGCCCTGAACTGCCATAAAGATGAATGGAAAAGTACAGATTACATGCTTACTGTATTCCAATCATTACAGTGCTGCAGAGGGTAGAGCAAGACAGACAACTTGCTAGACACTTACAGCTCCCAGCTAGAGTCTCTCACTAGCAATCATTGCCACTTCCTAAAGATTTTGCCCTTAAATGGAATAAAATCCCTTTTTTTTTTATTTCCTCCATAAAAACAATAATAGTCTACCTAGACTCAGAGTACAGGGGGGGAAATATCACCTTTTAAGAGGTTTAAGCTACAGTTACAATAATAATATTATTTCCTCATTAAATTCAATAAATATTTACTAAGCATCTACTTCGTGCAAAGCAGCATGGCAGGGTAGAGAGACCTAGACTTGGAAATTTGAAACACATGAGTCGTGGTTCCACTTCTGATCTGTTGCTTGTGTGACTGCCTAGGCAATCGTTTAACATCCTTAAAAGGGGGAAGAGAAAAAGCATTTATTAAGCACCTACTATGTGCTACGCATTGTACTGTGTTTATAAAAATCTCCTTTGATCCTGAAACAGTCCTGTGAAGTAGGTGCTATTATTATCCTCATTTTATAGGTAAGAAAACTGAGGCCAAAACAGCTTATGTGACTTGCTCAGAGTCAAACAATTCGTAACTGTCTGAGGGAGGATTCAAATTCAGCTCTATCTCAACTCTAAAGTCCAGAGTTTTATTCAGTATGTCATCTAAGCTCCCTCTCGTGCCTCCAGGCACCTCTCTAAGGTTCTAAGTTTTAGAATATAGTTGCCCAGTTGCGTTGGTAGATGGTGTTTCCACACTGGGAGGTTGCTAGCCCAGGGAAATTACAGGTCTGGATCATAGAAAAGCACTTAGAATTGAGGGTCCAAAGGCAAAAACGAAAACTAGTCACTGGTTCATTTTCAGCTTCAAGAAACTTACAGTCTACTAGATTCTACTTCCTTCAAGTTTGGTTCTCTAAACTCAGTGATTCAATGGGAGAAAAACACACAAACACAGTTTCACTTCTGACCCTAAGTCTAGTGGGTAGGAAAAAGAGACCATAAACATCTCCTGTACTCTTCATGTTTCTTTTAGTTTCCTCATATTTTGTGCTACCTTTATCTCAAATTCTTCAACCCATTCCCACTTCCACTATAGCAATATAACCATACTCATTTTTTAAAATGGAAAGTTGGCATGGCAATGGTGAAAATGCCAAATAAGTAAATTCTTTTCTTTCTTTTTTCTTTTATATCCCCATAGCCTTGTGGATGAGTTTGACTCATATACTCTTTAAAAAAAATACAGTCTTTTAAAGTATTTTGCATATACTTACACATATATGTGTGTATATAAAAATAAACCTAAGAACCATGTATATATATACGTATGTACGTATGTGTATATGTACATACAAACATATATAAACATGTTGCTTTCCTTAAAGGAATATAAGCTCCCTGAAATCAAGAATTGCTTCATTTTTGACTTGGTGTCCCCATCACCATAACACAGGACCTGGCATAAAAGGGAGGGGCAAGGGATCTATGATTTCCTTGGCATAGAGAACACTCAGATGAAAGGACTCTCCCTCCATCAAAGCAAGTCAATATATCCAATTCAAGTTTCAGTCTTAGAGAGTTGACTAGAGCACAAAGATTTGCCCAGGTTCACACAACCAGTATGAGTCAGAGGAAACACTTGAACTCAGGTCTTCAAGGCTGTAAGGTTAGCTCTCTATTTATTATACCACACTTCCTCTCATAATAAATGCTGATCGATCGATTGATTGATTGGGTTGCCCCATGAGGATGTGAAGCAATCAAGACTTCTAGCATATAACTAGATGGAGAATGTGAGTAGAAGTCAGCCAGGAGAGTTCTTAAAGTTCAGTGGTTATACACCATTTGTACCAAGTAAGCGACTGTATGCCAATGCTGCTGTTCCAGCCAAGCCAGTGGTTTCCAAGGTTAAATTAAGAAAATGGAAAAAAAAATCAAAACAGGTTTGTTTGTGTTTTTAAATTGAGCACCAAGAAATGAGTTCATGATCACATGACCCAGAAAGAATTCTGACCACATCAAACAAGAGAGAACCAGCCTGTTTGCCAGACTTGTTTTTGAAATGGCAGTCATAAAACACACACACACACACACACACACACACACACACACACACACACACCAATAACCTGCTCCAGGACTGGGCCAGTTAAGTGGAATAGTCCCTTTGAGAAAGTCAAGGAAGGGGCAAAAAAGTTCCCAGGGGGTTTTTTCCTGGTTTGATTTTAGATTGTGGAAGGAAAAGTGTGTGTGTGTGTGTGTGTGTGTGTGTGTGTGTGTGTGTGTGCGTGTACGCTATAAATATGTGTATATATACTATATATGCGTATATACTATGTGTGTGTGTATATATGTATATACTATTTACATACATGTACTACATATATGGTGTATGTATGCATGTTGCATGGAAAGGATACTGTGTCTGAGGACTGGAGTACCCTGCCTGTGCTATTGCCTGTTTCTGCTAATGCAAAAATATAATCTCTCTTTCCTAGTTCCATTTGCTAATGGTGATGATGGGAGTTCAGTAAACTGCTGAAGAAAATAATTAGGTTTTGGGGATACTTGGAGATCGTTAGCATGAAAGTTTGTGACTCCTATGTTTTATACTCCCCAGAAGATAAACTCTAGCTCATGTTGACCAGCTTTCTTGCCATAGGTCATAAGGAGGAATGAATAACAGAGCATACATGACTGGATCAACACAAATCAGCGTTCCCTTTGGGAATGCACAAAGGATCTGTGATTTTGTCGGCATGGGGTGCTCTTTCCTGCAGTGCAAATTTTCTATGACTTAGTAGAAAATTCCTACAGAGCTGCCTGGGGTCCAGAGGTTAAGTGACTTGCAGGTGTTGGAGACAGGATTTGTCACATAGCTGGTGTCAGAGATGGGATTTGAGATGGGAAAAGGAAGCAAGAAAGTTTCTAGATTGAGTGTAGAGCAATCAGGCCATATTCTTCTACACTTACCTTCTTAAGAAGAAGCTAAGATTCAGGAAACATTCATGTAGTTTCTTTGTGGCTCTCAGAAATTCAGAAAAGACACCTGAACTGAGAAATTAAGCCTCTCTCATGAGATCTCAAACATACTAGATCTTAGCTAGTAGAAGTTTTGGTCACAAAGTGATCTAGCAGAAATTCCAAGGATTGGACTGTGTGTCAGTTTCACACTAGTTTGGATTCATGGGGAAGGGTCTTTTTCAAGAGACGAATTATACCCATGACATGAGTTAGAGGACCAGGGGAGAGGAAGGGCATGGGGGAGGGTGGGGCAGGAAGCACTTTCATATTTTTCTTGAAGAGTACTCAACTGGGGAAAGCAGCCCTAGGTTCCCTAAAACTAGTACTGGCCAAGCCTGCTGAAGCCAACAGAAACCACATGCTGTTTTTCCTTCAGGAAGCCAGGCAGCCAATCACCTGTGACCTCCCTTCCTATGTTGCCTACACAACCTAAGCGTCAAGGTCTGGTGTGGCATATGAACTTGGATGCCCCTCCCATTCTTGTCAGGTGCTCAGTTGAAGAGGGTGGCAGCTTTGGGGAATGTACTCCTGCCCCTCCTCCATTGTGAAAACTAGCAACCTATGCATGATCTCTCCCTCCCCTGAAGCACAAGCAGAGCATGACCCAAAGAATAAATTTTCCGTTTCTGACCAAGTTTTGTAAGTGTCGTGATGCTGTTCATCCTCCCTTGCTCTCTGGGATTGTGTGGATTCTTATTCACTCAGAAATTCAAGCTCTTTTCATCTCAACTGGAAGAAAGAACTGGGATGGCATGTCTGTGTGTATGTTATATCCCCTCCCATCTCCCCAAACAGGATGTAAGCCCGTGGGGTCAGGGACAATTTTATTTATTGTTTTTGTGTCTCTAAGCACCTAGTACAATGCCTGACGCGTAGTAGGAACTCAGAAAATATTATTTGAATTGAATCAAATAGGTTCCTCTGATGTGGCCCTTTGAAACTATAGACTACAAGGAGGTCTGCTTGAAGAGAAAATTGACAATATCACATCCCTCCTGCCATTTTGTTTCAGACGTCCTACTGAACCACGTGATAGCAGAGACTGCTGAAAATATCATCCAACCACCCAATTTTAGAAGTGTCTTCCCACCACCATCAGTGGTCCAGCCCCAAATCCCAATCTGCTGCATTCTTGATAGCAAGGAGGAAGCAAACGTTGGAAAGGGGAAAGTGGCGGAGGGAGGAGGGCAGTAGGGATATGTTTCATGATGAAATTCTTTCTGGGTACAAACTCCTGACTTTGGAGCAATCCAAAAAAAAAAAAAAGAAAGAAAGAAAAGGAAAAAAAAGAAGCCAAACACCCCATGAACAAGTTTTATCAATGTGAATGTCATCAGCAGCAAAAGACAAACAGTGTCCCACCCGCTCCGTTCCTTTATGAGGCATTCAATCAATAAAATGAGAGCAGCTCTCTGTCAGATTTATTGGCTGGGTTCAAACCGAACACCTCTTCCACCAGCCAAAGACAGGGTCACACAGCACTGCCTTTCCGTTCCAACTGTGAACAGCCCCAGATTTTTTTTGCCTGGGCTACAATGCTCCATTGTTTAAGGTAGGCCTTGTGAGAAGTCCTGTTTGTTTTGTCTCTTATCTTATCAGCTCCTAGTGCTACAATGGCCCAGGTGTACTCACCAATTTACCATCAGGTGAGAGGAGACTGTGGCCGGGGTCCAGGCCTGCTGGAGAAACCTGCTGGAGAACCGACTGGCTGGTCACCATGGCGCTGTTACCATGGTGGTTGATGGTGGAGGAGGAAGTGACCTCATTGTTGCCTGGCTGGCTGTATCTCACGCCTGCAAGACAACATGAGCCCAAGTGATGGGCCATTAGAATGACCTCTAGAAATGCAGAACACCTGTTTCAGTGGCCTCCACTTTTGTTTTCTTGGTTTCGCTGAGAAGAAAACAAAGTTAATGCCCTCCCTCCATCCCAAAACTTTTGGTGACCTTTCCAGGAGGTCCCAGTGGTGACCTTCACTTTGGCTCTGCTCCTTGCTGCATGTGTGCCCTTTCCTTAGGTTGTAGGAGGTTTGTAAGTGACCCTTTGGTATCCTTCTTAGTGAGGGTTACACTGCTTCATGACTTTCTAACCCTTAGCACATCCTAGTGCTTTCCCTCTGAGATGACCTCCAAATTGGAGATGTGTGGGTAAATATTTAACAACTAGCTTGGGGGGGATTTTGTACATATAACACACTTTTAAATTTGATCTGCATTATTAATGTTTTCTCCATCACTTTTTTGAGTCTAGACAAGCAAAAATAATCAATAAATCAAACCCTGATTTATAGTGTTTACTGATTTCCAAAGTATAAATGTTGAAAATTTAGCAATCAGCTCTTGAATCAGTTCAAGTTGGCTCCAACACATCCCTACTGTAAGCTACCCTGTACATATTTTATATGTAGATAGATGTTTGTACACTATCTCCACCTTTAAAATGTGAGCTGCTTGAGGGCAGCTTTCTTTTTATCAACAGAATTTAGCAAGCACATACCACACACACAGCATGCATTTAATAAATGTTTGTTGACTTGGTTTGTTGATGAACAATCTCTTTTTGGAGTTCCTCAGCTCCAAGAAGCTTCTTATTTATCTTTTGGTGGGAAAGGGTCCATCTCACTGATAGGGAAAAAAAGCTCAGTGGGAGGTTAGGCATGTGGCCAAGACAGATACAGCGGAGGACTTATCAAAGCTCCCAAGTCATCCCCCTTTCTCCATTCCAGGCTCTTAGTCCTGGACACTCTTTGGCTTGGCCAAAGGAGAAGGATGGCAAGACAGGGATGAAGCTTCAGCTGTGTCTCTAACTCTGGAACTTACATTCCTTGATAAGGGTCTCAGAAACTTCCAAGTCATAAGGAAAGGGAAGGTCACAAACAAAGACCCATCTGGCTGAAGGGAAGGAGGTCCACTCAGACTGTGAAGGTTTAGTTATCCCCTGGGCTTTGGTCTATAAGTGCTCAGAGACTCTTTAAAGAGGAGTGAACCATAGGCTATTCATCATCTCCCTACTTATTGCTTGAGGAAACCCAAATTGAGGATGGCCTCCAAGGAAGGACAGGGGTTACTCATAAAGCTGAGGACTCGTCGAGAATCTGGCCTCTAATCTGGTTATGGAAGCCAAGATCTGCGTGAGAAAGGAAGAAGAGCGGAGCTAAAGGCAGGTGTAGGCCAAGGATTGACCTCACCAAGGACACAGAGGATACAACGAGACTCTGAACTGTCATTGCCCATTTGAGATTTGACAGGGAATTAGGAAATGACATCTCACTGGGGCAGGTTTCTTATGCTAGGGTCTGTGAACCTATCTTATTTTTTTAATAGTTTAATAATAACTGTTCAAATATCAATAGTTTCCTTTATAATCCTATGTAGCTTATTTTGTGCATTTAAAAACATTCTGCAAAGGGATCCATGGCCTTTACCAGAACAGCATCATTCCAAAAAGAGGTGCAAGAAAAAAAAGTTAAGAACCTCTGAAGCATAATCACTAATGAGGGCTTGACCTAACCATCCATCCCAGAAAAACCAAGTGGATGAAGAATTCCTATGGATCTATCTATATTATGCACTTGAATTGACAAGCTACATATCTACATCTAACTACATTTACATCTATCTATATTATGGCTTAAAACTTCAAATGAACAATGAATTTCTGACCAACACTAAACAGGAAGAAAGAGGGCTGGATTGAACTGCAATTTTTTTTTATCATTCCATATTTCTTCCTAAGGCAAAGATAAATCTTTCTATATTCTGATGTAGTTTTCCCCATGGTGTTCAGGCAAGTCATTTGACTTCTCTAGGACTCAGTTTGTCTGTAGAATGAGGGTTCTGAACTAAATGATCTCTAAGGTACCTTCCAACTCTATACCTATGATTCTTCTAGCAGCCTGTGCACCTTTGGTTCAGTCATTTAACTTCTTTAAATTTCACTTTCCTTGTCCATCAAATTAGGAGATTGGATTAGATCAGTGACTCTTAACTTATGGTCTGCAAACTCATTTTATTTTATTTTATATATTTGATAGCTGCATTCCACTATAATTGATTTTCTTTGTAATTCTACATATTTTATGTATTAAAAAGCATTACTACAAAAGGGTCAATAGGCTTTATCCAACTGTCAAAGGTAAGAGTTGAATCCCCAGGTTTTCCTGATTCTAAGTCCAGTCAAGGCACTACACCAAATTATCAAACTGCCAAAGGGATCCATGACTCCAAAGAAGTTAAAATGCCTGGATTAGATCATCTCCAAAGTCTTTTTCAGCTCTAAATTCCATAGCTATTCTACCAATTCTAGTTTCTAATTTCCAGCTCAGCTATTAGCGATGACAGTTGCCCAACTGGAGTGAGTAACACAGTGCTGACCAGAAGGCAAATGCCTTACCATGCCAAACTGCAGACAGCTTTGGGTAATGCATAGGGTCCCAGATTTTAATTCAGGAAGACGAGTTCAAATCCCATCTCAGAACCTCACTAACTGTCTGAACTCAGGCAAATCACTTAACCCCTCTGTGCCTCAGTTTCCTCCATGGCTTTTGTAGCCCCTTGTAGCTCCAAATCTATAATATTCTCTGTGAAGAGATTTTCCTCCTCTGTATGGAAAGCACAGGAAAGTAACAAAAGATGATCAATATAATGGGAAAGCAGTAAGTTACAGAAAGAGCCCTATACTGGAAGTAGTCAGAAGACCTGGTTCAGTTTCTGGTTCTGTAAGATCTTGGGCAAGCCATTTGCCTTCTCTAGGACTCAGTTTCCTCATCTGTAATAATCTCTAAGTTCCCTCTTAGGGCTAAATCTGTGATCCTATTAAATTGTCAGGGACAGTGACTCCCCAAAGAACCCTGAGAACTTCTGCTGCTTGGTCTCTTAAAATCTCTGCCACTCCCCACCTGCCCCCTTCCATTTTCAGAAATCTCCTTCCTCCTGTTCTTTTCTCTCCACTCCCCCCCAATGCCTCCCCTACCCCCATTGCTCTGACAAGCTGTTTGCCTCCCCAAGATGCTTTGCTCTGGAGTGAGTGGTGACAGCACTGGGAGCCAGACGTGTTTCCACCTCCCAGCCTGTCTGCATCATCGATTCAGTCTCAAGTCAAACACAGCGTCTCAATTTAACCTATTTGGTTTGGCTGAAAGAAGAGGGCCAGCCCTTTGCCGATCAAATATGGGTCATGGGTAGGCTTCTCCCCTGCCACAGGCTACATAATTATTTATTTTAAAATAATTAACCCAGGGTATCCACTGGAAACAAAAGCCTTCTTTACAAGGGATCCCTGGTGAGACACACACAAGGACCATTTATTAGAAACAAAGCAACTGGCCTAAGGGATGAAGTACCAACTACCACAATGATAACCATACCCTCAGCTTCCTTTCATGGAGAGCTTTAAGATTGACAAAACACTTTCTGGGGACTGGCCAAGCACTTAAGTTGTGATCCTGACTCTTTCATGGATTTGCTGGGTAGTCTTAGGCAAGTGATTAAGCCACTCTGGGCTCTTTTCTAGAAATAAAGATGGTGGCCAGATGATCCTATAGCATCTGGCTCCAAAAGAGCACCTTCAAGGAGTAGGTGATTGGCACTGTAGGAGTGTGGGAGGTAGGCAGAGCATGGAGAAGGTGGCAGGGAGGAGAATGCTGCTCATCTTCCAGCTCCGTGTTTATTTCCAATCTCCAATCAGTCAACAAACATTTATTAAGCACTGACAATGTGCTAAGTACTCCAGAGAAGCTCCCTTCATTAAGCAGTCCAGGACCCTGAAGGATCCTTGCCATTGCTTACATAAACCAGTATTTGTGTATGGGAAAGGTTGGTAAAAAAAAGGCGACACATAGAACAGGGAGTATTTGTGGTAACAAAGAAAGGGTGGAGAGAACTATTGGTTAGAGCAAGATGAAACAAAACTATCCAGCACTCCCCAGACTTAGAAAGTGTTTGAAGTGAGAGCAAAACAGAAATATAATGGTTTAATCTATAAACATAATCGTTTATAACTGGTCCACCAAAAGGCACCAGGATGGTTTTAGGAGCTACTGAAAAGAAATAAGACAGCATTGTGCCTTCTCCTTCCAAGCAATGCAATTCTCTACTCAATTCAATTCAATAAACATGTATTAGACACCACAGGCACAGTGCTAAGCACTGGGAGGGTACAAATTAGAAAAAGAAAAACAGTCCCTACCCTCAGGTAGGGTGATGTGAATAAATGAATGAATGAAAGAAAGCATGGATTAATATTACTGGTATTACAAGATTTAGTGGTGAAAGAGACCTTAGTGAGAGGTCATCTAGTCCACCCATATCCCTCTCCCTCCCTACCCCTCATTTACATATAAGGAAACTGAGTCCAACAGCTAAAGTGACAAATAATACATTCAGAATTTGAAGCCAAATTTGACTCCAAATCCAGTAGACTTTTCTACTATTTTTTGCTGCTTCTTAGGGATGAAGCTTGCTACTGTCTATGACAGATGTGAAGTTGGTAGGGCAGAAAACGCTTTCCGATGCCCACAAGTCATGTCATGACACTTTCTACTCCCAACCCTGAGACCACTATAATAATAATTGGTGCCTCTAGGGCACTATAAAGATTGTATAAGGTGCATTAAAGTTTGCAAAGGGCTTTGTCCACCTTTGAAGAATCCCATGCTCCCTTCAAAGCTCAGCTTCTGTGCTTTCTCCTAAGACAAACCCTTCCGAATCCCCCTAGTTGTTTGGACTCTCTACCTCCTCAAATGATTACACACACATACACACACACACACACACACACACACACACACACATATACATGCATCCACGTTCCTTTCCCTCATCCCAGTAGAATACAAACTCCTTGAGGACAGATATTATTTTTCGTCATTTGTATCTCCAGCACCTAGGACAGCACCTCATACATGGTAGGTACTCAATGAATGCTTGTCAGAATGGACTGAATCCTCCCAACTGTGAGAGGTAGGGAGTAGAGTTACTAGTCTCCATTTTATAGATAAGATACTGAGACTCTGAGAGTCCAAATGACTTGCCTGAGTTCAGACGGAGAGTAAGCAAGCAAGCATCAGAGGTAAGATTTGAATCCAGAACTTCCCCTTCCAAATCTAATACTCTTACTACTATACCAACACTTCTACTCACTAAACAGTAATTCCTTATCGAGGTCACTCTCCATTTCCTGTCCTGATAAATCATGGCTACTTTAGTCCATTGTTAGGTACCCACCATGCCCCTGGGAAATGAATTATAATTTCTTTCTGGGGTTACAGAGATTCTGGAGAAAATGACAATCTATTTGGTGACCAACATTTAAGACTAAGTAACTGTAAAATAGCCCATGTTTTCAAATTAGAAGGGAGAAAGGCATGTTTATGGGGGTACTGAAGCCCAATGGACATTCTGGCAGAGCCCATCACTAAATTTTCAGTAGAAGCATTATTTACATCTCCAGAAATTGTAAAACGCTACAAATCGGGGCTTGATTGTTAATCATCTAGCCTTAAGAAAGTGATGGAGAAAATAATGGAAATAAAACTTTACAATGTGGACCTTTTTTCTCCTCAGAAAGTTGGTTGTTAAATATTTATCAGCATGCCCTTGTATATGATTCAAAGAAGCTAATGCACCTGTGAGCTTCAAACCTTCAGTTTCTTAATTGCATTCAATCCAATTTTAAAAGTGTGTTAAGCACCTCTCACCTAAGGTCCTGTGTTATACAAGGCCAGTCTTGGTTCTTCTACTTATTAGTTCTCTCTCTTCCTCTCCTAATTCCTCAGCTTTTACCACAATTATATTTTATATTATTTCTCTGTTGATGTGTAATCTGTCATTTCTCTCCAGTTTTTGCAAGATCCAAGGCTTCTGTCTTTGCCTTTGAGTCCTCAGAACCTAGCAGTATCTGGGACATGGGAGGTGGCTGAGAGAGGCCTGACAAATAGAACTAAACTAGCATTCAAAGCCAAGCATAATTACAGTCCAATCAGCCCTGGTATCGGAGTGGGGGAGACTCCACCCCAAGAAGGGAGGAAGCTCTTCTCATTGGAGAGTCACTTATTTTTTTCCCATTAACAAAAGGCAAAGGAGCCCTTTCTAAAGTGTTTGCTTAGGCCCCAGAATTTCATGGTTTTTGAAAAATGAGGCATGGTATTAAGTCTCTTGAATCCTTCTTCTCCACGTTCCAGGAAGATGGGGAAAGCAGCTGCACAGGCCCTTGTCCCAGAAAGCACCTGGACCCACAGATTGACAAGAGAACAAGCTTGCTACACAATTGTGATCCCATCTCTGTCCTAACTCTTCACCAGATTCAGTTTCCTCATCTATAAAATGAAGGTATTACTCAAAATTATTAGTATTTCCCTCCAGCAACTTTCTGTGCCCTGCCCTTTCCTTTACTCTGTAAAATGGGCATAATGATCTATCAGTCCTGCTTGTCTCCAATGCTGAGGAAGTAAGAGGGTGCTTGAAAAACTGTTCCTGAAGTCTACTAGCCAGTCCTGGGAGACAAAGATACAAGAACCACAAACATAGGACTGGAGATTGTGAGTTGAAAAAGACCATAGAAATCATCACATCCAGTTTTACAGATGAAGAAACCAAGGCCCACATAGGTTACATAGCTCTGGGTCACACAGCTAATAACTGTCTCTTGGAGGATTCAAATCCAAGTCTTTCTGATTCCAAGTCCAGAACTCTATTCAGTACTCCCCATGGTCTCTCAATGAAAGTAGGTCTAGAACACTACTTAGACTAGGAACAGAGAGGGCAACAGTTCAGGGACTCCTGGGGCTGAGCTCCAATAATTACAGGGCATTGTGGAAGTCCAGGTTTCCCCCTAGAATTCACATTCACACATACACACACACATACACACCCCCAAAAGAGCCTATGGATCAGAATAGGTGACCTCAGGTCTGAAGGCTGCCCTTGGAATCTCCCTGAGATGCCTTTTGCCCCTTGTCATTTCAAAACCAATCTCCCATCCCTGATAATGCAGGAATGTTCCTGGGGCAGGTGGACCTTTGCCAGTTCAAGTGAGCGTCCCAACCACAAAGAAAGTAAACATTACTCAACAGGCCGGGACACTGTCACACACATTTTTTTTCTGTGTTCCTAACCTCATGCAGAGTGCTCCATAGCCACTGCAGAGACAGAAAATCAGGGAATTCAAACCCTGGGAGTTAAGGGGATGTCCTGGAATGCTTTTCCAAAAATGAAATAACAGAGCCCATAAATTATGGTTGGCTTGTGTTTTCTTTCTTATAGAGTCCAAATATGGTGTATCTGTGTGTTGGGGGAGGGAGGAGTGGTTTCTCCCCCTGGCTTGTCTTTGACCAGCCTAGAGAGAAAACAATACATACAGCAAACTCTTAACTCATTTCATGGGAAACACTTTTCTTTGGGGGGGGGCGGGGTCAAGAAAGAGAGACAGACAGACAGACAGACCTAGAAACAGAGACAAAGAGAATGGGACAAAAACAGAAGGGGAGAGAGACACAGAGACAGAGAAAGACAGAGATGGAGAGACAGAGAGATTGAAACAAAAACAGAGAGAGACAGAGACAGAGAGACAGACAAAAATGGAGAGACAGAGACAGAGATTGAGAGACAGAGAGAGTAAGAGAGAAACAGCAGAATTCTAATTCTGTCCAGTGAGACTGAGGTTTTGGAAAGCCCAAGTAGCAGGTAAGTTCCTTGAGGACAGGGGCTGTTTCTGTTTTTGTATCCCCAGTGCATACAGTCCTGAATCTGGTGATTATTTAATGAATTGAGTAGTGCCACCTTTATTATTCTATGGAAGTTCTGTGAAGGAAGAAATCCAGAGAACTGAATGTCTTTGTAGTCAGTGTGTGCCCTCATGGGCCGCATTTCTTGAATATAGTATGGACCTCCTAACTGGTCTCCCTGTCTCCTGTCCTTCCAATCTGTTCTCCATGCTGCTGCCAACAAATCTGAAGGTGTCACTCCCTACTCAAAAAATCTGCAAGGATCCCCTCTTGCCACAGATTAAGGCACACGGTCCTCAGATTAGCATTTAAAGCTCCCCACAGTCTGACTCCCACCCACCTTCTCGATCTTATTTCCTATTATTTCCTTTCATACACTTCCTATTCCACTCACACTGGCCTCCTAGCTATTCCCCCACAAAATATTCCATTTCCCACCTCCCTGCTTTTTCCATAAGTGGTCCTCTATCCTTGGAATTCCTTTCCTCCTCATCTCTGTCTCTTAGAATTCTGGGCTTCCTTTAAGCAAGACCTTTTCACACACACACACACACATACACACACACACACACACACACACACACACACACACACACACACACACTCCTTTCTCAAATTCCTTTGAATTGACTTTGCATTTTCTCATCTTTATACATGCTGCATCTCTCATTCCCTTCAGTGGAAGCTATTTTAAATTTCTCTCTCTCTCCAGTGTTTTGCACATAGTAGGTGTTCATAAGTACTTGTTGAACAAATGCTTGTTGGATTTTGGTTTTCTCAGTTTCTCCTCTGTAAAATGAGGGTATTCCTTGCAGTTGTGATTATTTCCTTCCCTCCAGGGACAAGAATGTGTGTTTGCAAAAGGTTTAGAAGATTAAAAAACTCCTAGCCTTGGGAGCAAAAGCTGTCTGAAAGATAAAAGCAGTTCAAACACTGGGCCGATTCCAGTTTCCAAACCCTTTTCTAACTGCAGTGGCACAGCGAGGGAGGAGACAGCCAGCTCCTAAGAGGTGAAGCATATACGGACCTGCTGAGACTTTAAACATTCTTGACTCAAGGGCAAAAGTTGAATGATACTTAAGGAAACACACAAACTGGTTTTCTCATAAAAATCAAAGCAAACGTTACCAGTGAGAGAGCATAAAGAGTCTCCCATCAACAGTGTCTTGGCTGTGAACAGAAGCCAGCGTGCACCATGCACCTGGGGAATAAAAATGTCTTATTCATGACGGTTAAAGCAGGATTCCCCTCCCTTCTCCCCAACACACTTTGTCCTCTACAGCCGCTTGGTTTCAGTAGTACTGTATGTAAACACGGAGCTGTTGCAAATGAACACCTCCACCTACCAAATAAATAAGCTGGAAAACGTAAATGAAATCACCGCTGAAAGGAAGGAAAAGGCGGTTGGAAGCTGATGAATCATAATGGCCAGTTTCAGGGCCAGAAGACAGAAGACACATATCGGCTTGCTGTCAGTGTAAAGATGGGGTGGGGGAGGACTACGGGGGAGGGTATGCACTATCAGATGTGCTTGCTGGGTCAGTGGGTTTTGCTGAACTGCTTTTCTTTGTTTCAAGAGAATGTTGAATTGTTATCGACACTGCATGAATTGCTACAACCAAAAGGCTTCCCAAGTGTCTAAGAATGTACGGTGTTTCATATGTAATTCACATCATATTACTTGCCTTCTCAAGGGGTGGGGGAGACGAAGAGAGAATACAAAATTTTTTATTTTTATCTGATTTTTAAATGAATGTTAAAATTGTTTAATGTAAATGAGAAATATTTAAGGAAATAAAGAATATCTATTTTAAAGAATATATGGTGTTTTCTTTGCAGAATCACGGTACTATGGGCATGGAAAACTAAATGGAACATCAGACTTTTTTTTAAACCAATATAGGTTAGCTCTGTAAAACTTTCCCCTTTCTCCTTTAAAAAAAAGCTACTTTATTTTAAGAAATGATTCTGGGGGAGGGAGGATAGGAGAGATACTTTGGGAAATGTTGGTGATGTTAAAACAGAAGTTATCAATAGTTTTTTAAGGATGTATGGCATCCTTTCCATTGACAGTGCGTGGTGTTTTTTGTTTGGTTTTTTTTTTGTTTGTTTGTTTGTTTTTATAGTTTGCTACGGATGCCCAGAGAGAAACAGAGTTCTATCTGACAAAGGAGATATAAGGATCGGAAGAGAGAAGATAGTTTTCCTGTGGGTCAGCCAATGTCGCTAGGTGTTCCTGGGTAGACCCATGTACTTTGCACATTGGAGTAGATCTAAGGTTCAGTGCATCTCCTCAAAGCTTTCTTGGCCCCTAGTTATGTACCAATGGGTCAGAATGACCTGTACTGCAGCTGTGACCCAGGATTCCAAACCGAGGCAATTTGGTCCATTATGATGAATGGTTGCCATGATGATGGAGTTTTGATTCTACATCCTAAATTCCAGGGAGCAATGGAGGGAGCAGACAGCAACAGCAGAAAGAGATGACAAGAACAGAAACAGAAAAGGAGAAGGCCATGGTGGATAAAACCCTGTGCTTGGGAGTCAGGGAGAGTTAAGCATGAATACTCTGATGCTTCCTAGCTGTGCGAATATGAAGAAGGCACTTAAGATTATGGGATCATGGATTTAGAGCTGGGAAGGACCTTTGAGACCATCTACTCCAATCTCTTCATTTTACAGATGAGGAAACTAAAACCCAGAAAGGTAAGGTTACTTGTTCAACATCTCACAGATAGCAGATTTGAACTCAGATCCTCTGAACTCCAAATCCAACGTTCTTCTCACTGAGCCATTAGGCATCTCTGAGCCACAGTTTCATTGTCTATGAAATGGATCATAATGATACCTTTAGGACATATCTCTAAAGCTTTTTTGGGAAGTACCAAATGAGATAATATATGTAAAGCTATTTGAAAACCTTTAAGGATCATGTCAATGAGTTATTACTCTTAATTGGACGTGGAGTTAGAGGATCTGAATTCAAGCTCAGTCTGCATTATCTGCGTGACCTTGGGCAAATTGTTTGCAACCTCTCTGAGGCTTCAGTTTTTCCATCTGGAATAGTAATGCTCATCTACCTCAAAGGATTTCTGTAAGGACCAAATTAGATAAGAGATGTGAAAATGCTTTGTAAACATAAAGTGCTACATAATGAGTCTCATAACTCATAATAAAAATATCATAATATCTGGCTTTTATATAGTGCTTAAAGTTTTAAAAGCACTTTACAATTATCTTATTTGATCTTCACAACAGCCAGGGGAGGTAGGGCTATTTTTATACCCATTTTACAAATGAGGAAACTAAGGCAGCTACCATTTAAGTGGCATTAAGAGTCACACAGCTTGTAAGTGTCTGAGGTCATATGCGAGTCCTGAAGCCAGGTCCAGCACTCTAAACACTGAGCCATCTGGCTGTCCTATCTATTATAAAGCTAATAATAATAAGACCAATGTCTTAAAATTTTCAAATGGTTTTGAAAATGCAAGCGTCCTACTCAGATATAAGGGATTGTTACTGGCTTTTTGTCTCCCTGATTTTTCTACTCCATGCAGTGGGGGCCAAATTAAGTCCAAGGCATCATAATTTTTAAAGGAACTCATAAGCACCAGCTACATCCCTCTGATATAATACCAACTTATCTCTGCCATGTACCTATTGTGGGACGCTGGAGAAGATACTTTACTTCTAGAGTCCTCAGCAATTCATCTGTAAAATAAGGGGATTGGGCCAGATGGCATCTAAGGCCTCTTCCAGCTCTAAATATATGAGACCATGACATGGGCAATGGTTTCATTTAGCAGTTTGTGAACCCCTTGGGTTGGTCTAAGAGGTACACAGTAAATAGGAGACAGCTAGGTGGTGTAGTGGATAGAGCACCAGCCCTGGAAACAGGAAGACTCATCTTCCTCAGTTGAAATCTGACCTCAGAAACTTACTAGTTGTGTGACTATGGGCAAGTCACTTCACCCTGTCTGCCTCAGTTTCCTCATCTGTAAAATGAGACTCTGAGCTCCAGTTCTGTAACCCTGTGATCCTCTGGTCCAGATGGTCCTGCAGGGTTTGGTACCCACAAGAGCAGGATTCCTGCTAGGCTCATGGGCTGCTACCAAGAGAGTCAAAATGTGCCTTGAAGGTCTTCTGGGCCTTTCAAATGAGGTAAAATGATTTACTAAAGGTCACACAGCTAGTAAGTGGCAGAACCAGGATACAAACCCAAACCCTCCAACCTTAGATTCAGTGCTCTTTTTTATTGCAAGTTTATAAAGAAGACTTTTTTAAAGCAATGATTAGAAGGTAAGGAGTGAAAATTTACAGAATTTGGCTTTGAGAACTTGAAATTCACATTGGCACCCTGAGGACAGAAAGGCAACAATGAATAATGAAAAGGCCATGGGATTTGGTCTCATTGGCATGAGTTCTAATCCCATTTCTGCTGATGCCCATGTGATCTTGGGTTAGTCACTAGAACTCTATAAGCCTCCATTTTCTCATTTGTAAAATAAAGGAGTTAGATGTAGGACTCTTCCAAATCTAATTTTAGTAGCCTGTGTGGGGGAGGAAGGATGAAGTGGTAAACCTGCCTCTGGAGGTCAATATGGCTGAAGCAGGAGAAAGGTAAAGAAGAAGCAATCAATTTACTGGGAGTGGCCCAGACAGGCCAAGCAAAAAGCCTAAATGCCTTTCTTTCAGGGGATGGCTGGCTAAGAATGAGAAGAAAACAGTTGAGTTTGTCACAGCAAGGGCTGTATAGAGAGTACTGGGCAGCCCAATAAACCACAGTCTGGGCCCCCATGTTCCTGTCTTCATGGCATGCTAGCCTGTTCTTTTGAAAAAGCTCCTGGACAGCCCTGCTTCCTTTCCCTAGGCTAGGGACAAAAGTGGCTGTGCTTGGCTGGAACACAGGATAATGATGCTGCTCCCTATTAGTCTAGAAAAAAGGGTGAAGACCATAAAGTTTCGTGAAGACTGAGCTGAGAGGTGCCCAAACAAGAGTCAGGTCCAATATAAATAGACATCTATATTATGACGGAAGAGCTAATAAAATCCTCTTAGAAAAGAGGTTTCCATCTCCGTGGCCTATTCACCGGGATCTCTAGGCTTGATCACATTGGGAGACAATACTTCCAGAAGAGAATCTTAAACCAGAGCCCCAGAAGGCAGCAGAGACACCCCATAGCGGGATTGTCCAGTCAACCTAGGGCCTCTTTAAAAGGTTCCCTGGGGGCTGTTCCTCCCCCACTCCCACCCCCAATCATCATCATCATCATTATCATCATCATCAATCATTATTTATTGGTTAGCCACTGAAGTTTAGGATTGGGGGCAATCCTAGAGCAGGGAAGCTGGACCATGGAGGTGTCTAGCATTATAAGACCTTGAAATCCTTGATGAAATTAGGGGACTACTCTAAAGGCCTTGGATACTAGGGGACCTCTCTGGCAAGTCATAAGAGCACAGCAACCTAGATTTAGGGCACCTTCATATTATAGTGGATAGACTGTTGAACCTGGAGTCAGGAAGATCTGAGTTCAAATCCTGCCTCAGAGATTTACTATCTTTGAGACCCCTAGGTAAGTTACTTAGTCTCTCTCACAACCTTAGGTACTTGATCTGTAAAATGGGGCTAATAATAGCCCCTACTTCACAGAGTTGTGGTGAGGTTCAAATAACATACAAGGTACTTTATGAACCTTGAAATGTTAGCTATTATTTAAGACTAGAAGGTATCTCAGAGGCATGGGGCCAAAGAAGGGCCAGAAGAGCTTCAAAGGAGACCTCAGAGGCAATCTAGTCCAATACCTTCATTTTATAGATGAGGAAACTGAGGTCTGGAGAAGAGAAATGATTTATTCAAGGACATAACAGATAATAAGTAACAGAGGGAGCATTCCAAGCCAGGTCCTCTGACTCCAGATTCATAATTACTCCCCTCCCCCCCTTAAGCCCCTATCCCACTGTACTGAGAAGCAGCACTCCTGGAGAAGGCCAAGGGATGATCATTTGTTTAAGTCCTCAAGGTTAAAGAGCCAACATCAACACTCGTAAGTATTGTCCTAGTATCTCTCAGCAGTTCATGATACGTTTAGATGAGGCAAATATGCCTATTTCCCCTTCATTCTCAGCCTACCTTTCTGGAGTTGCTGCATATAAATCCCTTTTAAGAACTCTGGTTCTGCAAGATGAGCCTCCTAGCAAATCCTCACACAAGACTTTCCACCTCCATTCTCTATGACTTTGCCCTCCCTCCTGCCTAGAATCTCCTCCCTCCAAATCTCAGGTCTAGTAAGACTGTCTGTGCTGTCAGTGTCTCCTTCCACTCCCAAATACCTTCTTGCACATACCTTGTATATTTTTTCTCCCAAATAGAACAGAAGCTCCCTGGGGGCAGAGACTTTTTTTTGTCTTTGTATCCCCAAAACCTAAGACAGTGTTTGAGGCATAATAGATTAATAAATGCTTATTGACTGAAGTGAATAGTCTCAGCCCCTTAAGTGCCCATCACTGACTTTGGGAAGCATAAAGAAAAAAAGTACATTAATGCACTGGAGAGGAGGCATCATATGATGCCTTGGAAGTCCCTGTACTAGCTACAGTCCTGCCACAGATGAGGTAGTGGGCAAGGGTGGTCTCCAACAAACTGATCAGTCTTGTCTTTCTGTGACTCCCACCACTGTAATGGCACTTAGAAGTTTGCAGTTTTAAATTGTATTTACAGAGCAATTTATAAGTATAATTTCACTGGATCCTCACAATCACCTTTGAAAGTCAGCACAGTTATCATCTTCATTTTACAGATGGGGAAACTGAGGTAAGTTGAGTGACTTACCCAGGGTAATATATCTAGCAAATGTCTGGGACTAGATTTGAATCCAGAGCTTCCTGACTTCAGGTCCTATGCTCTAACCACTATACTTAGCTACTGACCCCCAAAAAACACTTGAAATGTATTTAATACCTCTTGTTTTTACTTCATTAAATGTATTTTAATTAATGTATTTACTTATATATATAAATGTATTTATTTAATTAAATTAAATGTGTTTAATACCTCCTGTGTTATACAGTTTAGACTGCATTGACTCAAGTTAGAGGTTTCCTTAGGAGAAGATGCTTGGCATAGGGTACTGGACTTCCTGAAACTAGAAAGAACTCTGGGTTCAAATCCTACCTCAGACACTTGCTAACTGTTTGACCGTGACTAAGTCACTTAACTTTGCTGAAAGTCAGTTTTTTTCCTTGGTAATATTGGGATGATAATGGTACCCTACTTTACAGGCTTGTTTTAGAGACTCAAAACGGGTAATATATGGAAAGTGCTTTAAACAGCTTAAAGTGCTATACAAATGTGAGCTATCTATTATTACTACTATTATTTATTACTGTTATTACTACTACTACTATTACTATTATTACTGTTATTATTATTATTCAAATGCCTTCCAAATTTCCTAACAAAATAACTCATATAGACCCTAATAGAGACACACTCACAGATTCGCAGAATTTAAGAGCTGAAAGGGCCCTTGGAAATCACCTCATCTAACCCATACCTGAAAGGAATCCCCACTCCAGTCTACTGACAAGCAGTCATCTGATCTTTGCATAAAGATCTCCTAGCAAGGGGAACCTACCACCTTCCAAGACAGCCCTTTCCACTTTGGGACAGCTCTAATTAATAGGAATTTCCCCCTGGCATCAAGCCCAGATTTGTGTCTTTTAACTTCTCCCCATTGTCCTCGCCCAGTATTCCTGTCTGCAGGCTACACATGCCCGATCCCTTTAACTGACTCACCTAGGACATGGACTCAAGACCTTTAGCCATCCTTATAGGCCTCCTTAGGATGATCTGATGACGAATATTCTTTTTAAACTGTAGGGCCCAGCCTGGTACACTGTACTCCAGACATCGACTGACTAGGGCAGAGTACATAGGCATATCACTTCCTCATTCCGACAACCTTTGTTTCTCTCAATGCAGCCCCAGATCACATTCACTTTTGGGGCTGCCAAATGAGCCTACTGACTCCTCTTGAGGCTGCAGTCCATTAAAAATACCCTAGAGATCTTTTTCAGACAAACTGCTATTTAATGATTCCTCCTCAATCCAGATTTTTGAACCCCTGTAAGACTTTATATTCACCCACATGCCATGACATTTAACCATGATTTCATCTGAGATCCAACCCAGTGCTCTAGCTTAGAGGTTCTCAAAATGTTGTCCACACTTTGAGTGGTCTCTGATACCCCTTCATAGCATCCTCCAGGTCAAAACTATTTTCACAATAATACTAAAAAGCTATTTAGCTAGTAAAATACTCCTTTTTCAAACTACATAACTGGTGAGGACATACTTTCTTCCTGTACTCCAAACAAAACAACATATTACAACAGGTTGAATGCAGGAGTCATGAGAGTTCAGTTGTCTACATTAAGCCAGATATTAAAGAGATTTTCAAAAAATATATAAAGCAATGCCATTCCTCTCACTAATTATTTTTTGGTTTTGGAAAATAATTAGTTTTCATTAAAGTGATTATGTTAATATGTGATAGGCTTATTGTTGTCATTTGTACATGAATTAATAAATACTTTGAAATTTTACCTGTCTTAATTCTAACATGGGAAATATCAATAGCTATGACCAATATCAGCAAAAGCTTTTTGAGAGCCCTCAACAATTTTTAAGAGGTATGAGGGGTCCTGAGACACCTCAAAAACTTTGAGAACAACTGTTCTCTGACTGTTGAATTTTCCTGGATTCTGACTCTGACCTCCAGTGGGTTAAGTCATCCCTCCTCACTTTGTGTTATCTGCAATTTGGATAAGAACACCATCTACACTTTTATCCAAATCACTGATCAAAATGTTCCTCTGAGAAAGTCCAAGCACAAATTCCTGGGGTATGTCAACCAAACAAGAGTCATCAAGGCTGAGTTACAGCCCCCATCACTTCTTAAACTCATTCCTTCACTGGAAAGGCACCCTTGGCTGCCACTCAAAGTCCTGAAAGTCTTGAGTTATAAGGTGTCTAGTTTATATCCATTGTAAATCTGTTTATTGTGACTGGCTCCTCCCGATCTGCTGCTGTTGTAAAGCTCTGATGACCCCCCCCCCCCAATAAAACCGGAAGACTTCTAACAGCATATAGTCCCTGACTAGGGAGGGAAGGAGAGAGGGAGGGAGAGACAATGATTGTAGCTGTAAAATCATACAATGGCACATACCACAACTGGAGATTCAGCTTTCTGAGCTGAACCCAGAGGTACCTAAGGCTCTCAGAGCTATTGTTTCAATTATCTTCTTAATATAATTAAGAATTTCCCCACCCCATTCCACACACAAAGGGATTTATCTCATTTTTAATCCAACTCCCTCACTCATCATAGGTCACCAAAAGCTGACCAGACCCCTATTTTCTTGGAAGACGAGAAATACCATGCCTCTAGTGCCCTTTTCCCCCAACACTTCCTATTTATTTTCTATTCAATATCATTAAGTATTTAGAATCACAGATCAAGAGTTGGAAAGAACTTTAGAAGCCAACTGTATCCAACCCCCTCATTTTATGGGTGAGAAAAGTGAGATCCAGAAAGCTTGTGACCTGGGATGAAATAATATTTGTACACATAAGTGCATACTAAATGCTTCTCCCCTTCCCCCTGGGCATGATCATACAGGTAGGTAGTAAGCATCATAAGCGGGATTTCAACGCAAGTCAGATCTGCTTCGGCTCAAATTCTGTATACATGTATTTTCCTGTAAGCTTATGAATGTGTGTTTTCTACTTCAAAAGAAGAAGAAAGGGAGAGTTTCACTTTAAAGCGGAAGGTGTATCCTTAACACCAAACACATAGTAGGTACTGAATAATGCTTGCTAATTGGTTGATTAGAAAAGAGGCTTATGAACTAGGTTATATTTGATTTTTAAAGTCATTATTTAGGTTATGTAAATAAATGAAATCCACGTAGATACATTACTCTAAAGGAAACTATGTGGCCTTAGAGTAATAATAAACTAATTTGTTACTCATAAAGGAAAAAAAAAAAGAAAGTGGTATTGTTCTCAGGAAGCACAAGGATCATAGATTGAACACTGAAAGGCACCTCAGAGGTCATCTAGTCAACGCCTTTCGTTGTACATACGAGGAAACTGAGGTCTAACCCCCTTCTTTTAAAGATGAGAAAAGCAAAGCCCAGACAGGTTCTATGAGGTGGATATACACCAGTGACCTGCCCACGGTCATCCAGGAAGTAAGCAAAGCTAGGATTTCACACTCTTCTGAATCCACACCAAATTCCTTCCACTCCATCACATTAGCTCTTGGGTCCTAGACTACCTCCTCCTCCCGACTTCACAGAAGCTTCCAAAGGCTCCTCTGTCTGGGGAGTGATGTGCTCAGAAGCCAATCTAAAACTGTCCCAAAGAATCATAAATCTGGCATGGCTCTGTGACCCAAAAGAAGGTTGCTGACTTTCCCTCGGAAAGTAATTAAAAGCCAAAGATCATCTGTTCTGTGTTATTCTCTAACTCTGGGGGAGTTGATGAGGTGGGTGCCCTGAGAAAGTCGGAGCTAAGGTTTACTCCGTAGGAACTAGAAAACATTAAAATGATTGAGTCCTTTCCTTGTCAACTCCTGACCCCCCAAGGACTGGCCTAATAAAAAGATTGCTTCTGAGGAAATTTTGTCATGTCAGATCATAGGGCCATACACCAGAAGTAGGATATCCAGCTAAGAAAGACATCAGGGGATATGAGTTGCGGGGGTTGAAGTCTGCTCTGAAGGGTTCATCTATCAATTCGATAATTGAATTCTACAAGCATTTATTCAGTGCCAATGATGTGCCAGGCACTGAGCTGAGCGAGGAAATCCTTCAGCCACTCCCGATGGATTGATTTCCCAGAGCTCATTCTTTATTCTTCCTCTTCCCTATCCTCAGTCTGACTCTTCTTTGTCCCCTCCCTCTTCTTCTCAGCTCTCCCCATTAAAAAAAAAAACACATTGGGGGATAAGCATAGAGGAGGAGAAAAGCCGGGCTCCCGAGCAGAGTGCCCCTCCAGACTGGCAGACTGGAGGACTGATTACCAACATGCTTTGCAAAAAGAGGATGTTTACAGCTCCTTTTAATGAAAAGACAAAAAATGCCTTGTTGAGGACAGGGAAGTTCAGGGTCAGTGCTGGCTCCTAGCTTGTGAACCTGACCTCCCATCATTCTTAGGGATGTGGGGAACCTCTCTACCCCACCCCACCCCACCCAGTGTGTATTTCCTGATAGACCAGACCTTGGCAGCAAGTAGAGTGAACTGTATTTGGGAGCCTTTTGTCAATATTGCCTAGCAGAATGCTAGGCATATTTTGAAATGTTCCTAACATGCTAAAAATGAGAAGCACAGAAGGAGGGGGATATTCCATTTATGTTTATGTAACATTTTATGGTTAACAAAATTTTCATATAAGTTATCTCACCGAATCCTCCAAGTAACCCTAGGAGATAGGTAGCTGGAGTATTTGATCCACACGACACTGTGGGGATGCAAGTGTTATTACTATCCTCATCTTACAATTGAAGAAACTGAGGCAAGCAAATATTAAGCGACTTACCCAAGATCCCATAGCTAGTGTCTGAGGTAGGATATGAACTTAGGTCTATCTTGAATCGAGGTCCAGTGCACTATCCATTATAACCTGTAACTCCCTAATTACTTAAAAAACAGACCAAGGATTGGTTTAGAGTGCTCTTGGTGAGTGAGTGATTTGCACCTGCAACGCAATTTAAATCCTAAAGAGTTGCTTGGGGGAACTGAAAGGTGAAATGGAATAACAAAGGCGTACTGTCAGAGGCAGGAAGTCAGCTTTCTATCTGTTATTCCATACTACCTCTCATCCGCTTAATACAGATAAGAAAACTGAGGCTCAAAAGAGATGAATAATTCCTTCCCTCTCTCCCTCCAAATACTCCTTCAGTCCCCAAAAAGGACACAGCTAGTATGTAGTGGGATGAAGTCTGAATCTCAGGTGTTTTTTGTTGGGGTTTTTTTTTTTAACTACACCTTGCTACCTTTCAGTCAAAAATACTCATAGGTTTCTGGTTAAGATAGAGACACAAAAGGTCACAGAAGAGCCCAGATTTCCCACTTTTACTCTATCAGTGATTACAAATAATATTTTTTTAAAATAACCAGATTGAATAATGGTGAAAAGATCCAAAGAGAAAGATCCATAAGTTTCTTCATCCCACCCAGGGTAATACCAAAAAGACAAGAGTGGTTGGCATCCCACCAAGGCATCCCACCAGGAAGGTCAGGGTGGGTTCAGGTGAGCATGCTAAAAGTCTAGACCAGCACCTGACTAGACACAGCTGACCACAGAGTTCCAAAAGGGGACATCAAAGCCTGTCATAGGGAGAGGTAAAAACCAGTGACTGGAAGTCCAGGAAATGCAAGTCAGGAAGAAACAGTCTGATCACTCCATGTAAGAGTGAAAAGACAAACGGAGTCTGGCCCTGGCACAAAAACATAAATCAGACACTGAAGTTGGACATAGGGGGAAACACCATAAGACACTAAGCACTTGAAGAAATTCAGGTCAGGAGATTCCCAAGAGGGAAACTCAGAAGAAGAGGCTAACTCTGCAATACAATGGAGAGAAAAAAATCTTGGAATATATTGAGTATAATGGGGGAGGGGGAGGAAAGGAAGGAAAGAAAGAAGGAGGAGGAATGGAATGAACTTAAAGGAAATAAGGGACTTCTAAGTGTTCCTGATGAAAATACTAGAGCTGAAGAGAAACTTCAAATAAAGAGAAACCAAAAAAAGTAGATATTTTCGAACAATTGGAGGGGGTCTAAATAATGATGAAGCCCTTACATTCTATTATTGTTGTTCAGTCTTGTCCAACTCTTTGTGATTCCACTAAAGAAATGGGAGCTGTTTGTCATTTCTTTCTCCAGCTTGTTTTACAGGAGAAGAAACTGAGGCAGATAAAGTTAAGTGACTTGGTCATGCAGATGTCTGAGGCCAGATTTAAACTCATGAAAATGCATAGCACTCTAATTCATCTTGCCACCTAGCTGCCCTTTCATTCTATTGGGGGAGAAGAAATATGTTCCTTCAAACTCCTAGTGCCTTCAAGGATTACACAGGGAATTAACTGACACTGATAGAGGATCGAGGGATGGATTTGTCTAAGACAAGAAAGAAAAGGGAAGGGGGAAAGGAACATAATCAAGAAAAATAGAGGAAAAAAAGTGATACAACTTACTTTGTCTCATAACTAATATATGTGAAAAGAGCAGCATATAAAAAAGGAGGAAAGGATTAGGGGAATGGGTATCTCATGAAACTCAATCTTATTTGAACCAAATAAAGAAGAGTTGGACACACACACATACACACACGCACACACTCACGCAAGGAGTGTGGCAGAGTAATGCATTAAACTCAAAAGAGAAACAGGGGCTTAAGAGGGAGAGTAAAGGAGGGTGCAAAACACAAGCTTAGGAGGGTACAAAATAAAGGCAAGAGTAAAAGGAAAGAAAGTGTAAGAAGCAATAATCAGAATCTTGAGCAAAAGGATGAGAATATGGGCAATGCAGTAGAAAAATAGTAAAACTAGACAAGGTTAAAGAAATAAACAAGGAAACTATATCATAACTAGTCATCATAGACAATGAAATAATAGCAGTATTTTATATAAATGTTGATCCTTAATATGAAACAGTTACATTTTAGGGACAATAGATATCAAAACTATAGTGGTTGGGGATCTCAATCTATCCCCCTCAGACCTAGGCAAATCTAATAAAATGATAAAAATAAAGACATTAAAGAAGAACATGAACAGAATTTTAGAAAAGTTTTGTATGAATAGATCTCTGATAATTACTGAATAGGAAAAAGGAATATACATATTTCTTAGTTTTATATGGTACCTTTACAAAAATTTATCAAGTTATAAAGCAATAAAAACTTCATAAGAGAATGCAGAAGAGTAGAAATATTAAATGTATTCTTCACTGACCACAAGACAATAAAAATTATTATCAATAAAAAACTTTAAAAGTAAAGGCTAAAACTTAAAATGGAGAATAATTTAATCCTAAAGAGTGTGAACCAAAGAATAAATAATAGAAATGAAAGATAATTTCATTTTAAAATGATGGAACAACATACCAGAACTTTTGAGCTGTAGTCAAGGCAGTCCTTGGAGTAAGGGTTTTTAATCTTTTAGGAACTCTATAAACTTGGACAGGAAAAAATTACATCTTTATCGCAATGTCATTAATTTCCTTATTTTTCATTTTATGCATTTAAAGACATCATTCTGAGAAGGACTGGCTTCGCTAAACTGTCAAAGGATAATAATCCCTACTTTAGAGGAAAATTTGTATTGTTAAATGCTTTTATCAACAGAAGAGTGAGAGAACAGGGCAATGAACTAGATGTGAAATTAAATTAACTAGAAATATAACAAAATTTAAAATGCAATGAAACAGAGGCATAGAAATCCTGAAAAACCAAAGAAAATATTAACAGTTGAAAGCAACAAACCTCAATTGAATTGAAAAATAATAGAACAGAAAAATAAAATATGAGCCTTAAAAAGACTAATAAAATAACCTGCTAGTTGCTATAATTTTTAAAAAGAGGGATAGAAACTAAATTACTGACATGAAAAATGACAAAGGAGAATTCACAAATAAACATGAAATTAAGGAAATTTTAGATAATATATTGCTAAGTTATATGCCAACAAAATTCATAATATATCAAATGGACAAATATTTACAAAAACATATAATACCTGGTTAAACAGAACAAAAAACTGAGAATTTAAACTCAGTGTTAGAAAAAAAATTGAAAAAGCCATAAATTATGTCTCAAAGACCCCCACTCTCACTCCAAAACTAGATGAATTTACCTGTGAGTTTGAAACATTCAAAGAAAAATAAATTCTAATGTTGCATAAACTATTTGCAAAAACAGGAAAAGAAGAAATATTACTAAGTTAATTCTATATATAATTCTGATAAACCAGGGAAGGATAAAACAGAGGAAAAAACTACAAGCCAATATCCTTACTTAATGAATATCAGTGCAAAATATTTAATGATATATTGACAAAGATGCTACAGTAGCATATTAAAAATATTAGATACTATAATTAGGTTGGAATTATATCAGAAATGTAATACAGGTTCAATATTAGCAAAACTATAAATATAATAAGTCATATTAATAACAAAATCAATAAAAACTATGATTATACAGTAGATGGGGATTCTAGATGCAAAATTTTTCTTCCAGAAAGCAATTTAAAACTATACTCCCCAAAGTCACTAAAATATACATATACTCTGACTCAGCAATACTCCTAACTATGTACACATCCCAAAGAGATTAAAGAAAGTGAGAAAGGATCCATATGTACAAAAATATTCATAGGAGCTCTTTTTTTGTTGTGGCAAAGAACTGGAAATGAATGAGGTGCCCATTAACTGAAGACCCACTGAACAAATTAATGTATATGACTTTAATGGAATATAAGTGAGTCTTAAGAGATGATGAATTCAAAGAAACTTGAGAAGACATTATCGGTGAGCAGAAATAGAACAATTTATACGCCCTTGTCAAGAAAAACAACTTAGAAAGATTTAAGACCTCTGACTGACCATCCATGACTCCAAAAGATCAATGATACAGTGTTCTCCAAAGTCTCACCTCATGAGAAGTGATAAACAAGAGATACAAAATGAGACTTGCTTTTTTAGCCCTGGAAGATATGTCAATTAATTTTGTTTGACTATGCTAACTTGTTACAAGGGAGCATGTAGGTTCTTTCCTTGGGGGGTGGGAAGGGGTAAAGAAGGAAATGATAGGAATACCCCAAAAAAGAAAGACAGAAAGACTAACAGCTATAAAAGATTTAAAGAAACTACACAAAAGTGATTAGAGGGCAGGAGGTTCAGAGGGCATCAAAGACAAACAGGATAGCTTTGAAAAAAATATGCTGAGTAGAGTATATACTTAAAAAAACTAAGCTGTACCTAATGAGATTCACATTTTATATACATACAGTCCTCTCTGACTGGTCTTTGTCTATGGAACTTCATGTTTGTTGCTGTTTGTCAAGTACAGAAAAATAAAAAGGTAAAAGTTTTAAAAAGAGCAGAACAAATGAGAGATGATGATAGTAAGGATGCTTGAGCAAAGGAAGGAAGAAAACCTGAATTTGTTAAGCACCAACAATGTAGCAGGCCCTACGTTAAGTGCCATTTGATCCTCACAACTCTGGGAAGCAGGTACTATTCTGATTCCCTCTTTATACTTGAAGAAACTGAGACAAAACAGAGGTTGCATGACTTGCTCAGGGTCCTACATCTGTCCAGAAGATGTCTAAGGCTGAATGTGAACTCATCTTCCCAACTCTGGGCTCTCAGCTGCCTAGGCAAAGAACAACTGAGGAAAAGGAAAAAGGGACTACCATGATTCTATTAAACAACTCTATGCACATGGTCCAGTTGTTCATAGGATTTAGGACTGGAAGCAACCTTTAATGCTCTCTTGTTCTGTTTTGTTATTTTCAGATAAAGGAAAATAAGGCCCCCAGAGGTGAAGTGACCTACCCATGCACATCTAAGTAGTAAGAAGTAGAGTGAAGATTCAAACCCAAGACTTTTGATTCTCTATCCTACCTCCATTTTGGTAGTTCAGTCATATCTGATTCTTCATGACCCCATTTAGGATTTTCTTGGCAAAGATACTGGAGTGGTTTGCCTTTTCATTCTCCAGGTCATTTGACAGATGAAGAAACTGAGGTAAAAGGGTTAAGTGACTTATCCAAGGTCATACAGATAGTCTGAGGCCAGATTTGAATGCAGGAAGATGAGTTTTCCTGATTATAGACCAGGTGCTTTATCCACTTTAGCACCTAGGTGCCCTTTACTATAATGAAATAGATTCTGGAGTTTAAGTTAGAGAATCCAGCAGCTAGGTGACCCAGTGGATAGAGCACCAGTCCTGGAGTCAGGAGAACCTGAGTTAAAATCCATCCTCAGACACTTACTAGCTGTGTGACCCTAGGCAAGTCACTTAACTTTGTTTGCCTCCATTTTCTCATCCGTAAAATGAGCTGGAGAAGGAAATGGCAGACCACTCCAGTATCTCTGCCAAGAAAACCCCAAATGGGGTCACAAAGAGTCAGGCATGATCGAACCACAACAACAAAGTTAGAGAACCTTGCTTCAGCTCCTAGCCTTGGTTGGAATCTCAGCCCTGTCATTCACTCCTTCCATGACACTGGGCAAAGTGATTTCACCTCTGGGCCTCAGTTTCCTCACCTGTAAAATGAAAGGGTTTAACTGGACTCATAAGTCCGTTGGAGCTCTAAGACAGTGATCCTATGTCTACGTGGAATGTATTTGTCCATATGCTTCTCTTGTTTTGAACTTTAGGACCTCATGAGATAACATGTATACTTTGGCAAACCTAAAGCACCATAAAAGTGTTTATTATTATTGTCATTGTTCTTATCAATTATTTTCATGTACAATTTGAATTGTTTCAACCAGGAACACCGCCCCCCCCCCCCCCCCCCCCCGCCAAGGGATGGGACTCAAATGTCCTCCCACCACACATCCATCTAGGTTTCACTTCATGGCTTGGGTTATCCAACCAGGAACCTTAGTCAAGGAGATGGAAAGAGTCCTTCTCCTAGGAATTGCCCATGTGTGTTCTCTGGACTCCCAGGAGGCCCTCTTTCCTGTCCTGCACTGGTGACATTTGTACTCACAGTCCTCAAATCTTTAACGGATCCTTCAAGGAGATAGGTATGTTCCCTATGGTGGCTTGTTACAATAAGCTCCCATATCTTTCTCCCTCGTCCTCTTTGTGAGCAAATGAAGCCCTCCTGGTCTGGTGGGCTGGGTTTCTTTGTATGCAGACACCAGAATCTGGCTGGTTGGCTATCAGAAGGTGGGGGTACAGCAGACAGCTCTGAGGGTTAGCTTGGTTAATCTTATTAATATCCTGATTGTCTTCCTCAATCAAATGATGTCTATGGGCTGGTGCTTTAAGATAACATGTCCTTCAAATCCAACAGATAATGGGATTGCCAGACAAAGTCCTAAGGCAGAGGAGAGCTGAGACAATGCCTTTACAGTAACCTCACTCTATCTAAACAAAGTATTCACCTCCAACTGAAGCTGAAAAGCAGAGCTCAGGTTTACTTTTCTTTTCTGAACTGAAATAATCAGTCCTTTGGGGTAACTGCTATTATTTACTTGGGGTGGGGGGAACACTTTGCTGCTAAGATGAATATTTTTATGACTGCCCTCCTAAACAGCTCCCCATTGTCTCATGCTGAAGGGAAGGAGGAGCTCCCAGGGGGGAGCAAAGGGTCCTTGGGTACTATCTGGGGGCCGCATGAAGTTGTTAAGGCATTTAGTACCCGCAGGCATTCACACTGCAAGGGCAGTTCAAATCCCAGCAAGGCTAGGGATTGGGGTGGTGAAAGGAAACTTTCATTTGTCCCTCTCCCCCCCCCCTCCCCAGCTCAAGGGACAAGTCTGTCTTAGAAGCAAGAATTGGGGAGAAAGCAGTAAACTGTTCAGACAGGCCAGACTCACTACTCAACCCACCCCGCTAAAGCGATAGCCATCCTCCTGCCCAAGTCTCTTCAAAAAGAGCTGTAGGAATATGGGATCTGGAAGGAACTGAGGAAAGGAAATGTGATTTTGGTGACTGCAGACTTCACAGAAGACAGCTGCATGATTATTCAGTCATAGCATCTATCCCTCCTGCTTGGTGTATGAATGTCAGCTCTAAGAAAGGACAGAGATTCTCTGGGTTAAGGCAACGATGTCATTTTCCTGCAAGATAGAATCTGACTGCTAATAAGTGGGATTCTGGGGGAAGTGCACAGACACCTAGGATCACAGATTGAGAGCTAGAAAGGACTTCTGAGGGTTTCTAGTTCAGCTGTTCCATTTTACAGATGAGGAAACTGAGGAAGTAAGGTGACTTGCCCAGGGTCATACAGCTAACAAGTGGAAGAAAAGGAATTCATACCCCAGGTCCTTTGAATCAAAGTCAAGTGTCCTATCTACTGTACCAGCAGTTCTCACAGTGAAGTCTATAGACTCCTGAGGGTCCCTTTCAGGGGATCTACAAGGTCAAAACTATATTTATAGTAATACTAAGCCATTTTAATTTCTTATACAGTAAATATCATTAGATATAACCCACATAAACAAAAGTTTTGGGGGGAAGGGAGTGTACTATGTTTTTTAAGAGGGTAAAAGGGTCCTGGGGACAAAAATTTGAGAACCACCGTACTATCACATTGCCTTATTAAACTTTGTTCGTCAGCTAAGGCCTGATGGGCAGTGATATAAAATCTAATGGGCATACACAGAGAGCGGAAGTGGCCACGGGGAGCGGAGGGTGGCAGAAGAATTCTCTCTTTTGTGGGGTCTCTTGTGTTCTACATTCTGGTAGAAAGAAAAATGGATTGAGCCCCAAGATGGCAGAAAGTCCTAGAATCTCTTGCACATGTGATTATAGACAAACCAGTTTCCTTCTATATAGTGAAGTTTCCTTAAAACTCCAGACCCTAACTCAGATCCTGAGCACGTCACATCAGTTCTCGGTGCCTCCATTTCCTAATCTGTAAAATGAAGAGATTGGATTCAATAGCCTCTAAGACTGTTTTTGGCTCTAAATCTATGGTGCTTCTTTTTAAAATAGGGAGAATAAAATAGGAGAAAAACATTCTACAGCTGAGGTGTCAAACACTCAGCCCACTAGTCCCAAAACCAAATTAAAATGTAATTGGGAAATATTTAACAAAATAAATAAAAATACAGTCCACACAGAAAACATTACATTTTAAAACTAAGTCAACATCCGGCCCACAAGGATCCTTAGATAGAGGTGGGCTCATTTCTATTTGAATTTGAAACGCTGCTCTACAAGGAAGAATGAAAGCGATTAGGGAGAGTAAAAGATGAAAAATGGTCGACTTTTCAAGATTATTTTAAGACAAAAAATGCTTTACAAGTGATACTTACCACAACCCTGTAAGTACTGCAAGTATCATTATCCCTGTTTTACAGATAAGGAAAATGAGACACGGGGAAGAATTGTCCCAGGATATACAACTAGCAGCTACGAGAGGTAGGATTTGAACCCAGGTCTCTCTTGGTTCCATCCAGAATGTTTCCCATGCCTCCATCTTTTTTCAGTCTTGTGACTGTTCTTTTCACTAGGGCACCTAGGTGAGCTCCTTACCCTCAAAGATAAAGAATATGACGAACAAGTCCACTGAGAAATCTCATGAAAGCAGAAATCTTGGCTCGTGCCAAGGCTAGCTGGACTCTCATCCCACGCCAACTTCCTCCTCCTTGTGCTCTGTCAGAACAATCAATACAAGCACCAGCCTCCAACCAGTCCCATCAATTCCTTCCACCTTCCCCTCTGACCTCTCCCGAGCCTTTCTCTAGATTCAGCTCTGGAATCAAGGCAGAGGCCATCACTCCAATTGGATTCAAAAGGACTTTCAGAATGGCCTGTCACTGGGGACTACAACCAGGGACAGCTCCTGCTGGCTGGAGCTGGAATGGGGGAGACAAAGGCCATCCAGGCTGAAGATAAATGAATCCCTCAACACTGCTACAGTAACTGCGGGCCCCTAATAGAGGAAAACAAAGGATTGCCCCTGCAACACTTGCTGGAAAAGATGAAGGCACATCAAAGGAAACCAGGCTCGTTCAAAGCCTCAACTTAATTGTCAATTAAGCATGCATAAGGGAAAAAACGCCATGACAACCCTGGGCCGCATGCTGGTGTATTATTGTCGAGCCTGGGGAGAACACTGAAAACAGCTGATTTTGCTGACAATGTGTTTGTAGGGCACCTTGTAAGGAATCAACACATGACAGAAGCCAAGCTCGCCTCCTCCTCCCCTCCCCCCCACTGGCCCTATTGTAGAGGACATTCCAGGGCTAGGGTCACTCGGTGGTCATCAAGGGCTTGCAAAAGGTGCATGGATGGTGGATACATGAACAGCTCAAAATGGGTCAGCTCTCTCAACTGGGTTGGCCAGAAAGGAACTGTGCTTGGAGATGGAAAGGAAATTCAGCCTTCCAGGAAATTTCAAGGAGCATGTTATGTCCATGATTACACACGCAAGATGTCTTAGAACTTTCCTCCACCTTGAGTCTCAATCCATTTCTCTTTCTACCAGAATGTAGAACACAAGAGACCCTCCCAAAAGGGGCTCCTCCCTGTAGCCATGTCTCCTCCCTGTCTATGCCCACAAGATTTTATATCACTGCCTACCAGGTTTCAGCTACAGATAGGGATTAATAAGGCAACACAACAGGATAGCAGTTCTCAGTTACCCTTCCTGGCAGAGGAGAGGGACTATGGGTGCAGAACACTACGGATCATGTCAGACCTTCTCAATGTGTCACTATTGCTGAACTATTATTTTTCCTAGTTTTTTATTCTTTGTTACAAGGGACAGAGAAGAGAAGGGATATGCCGGTGATATAAAAAAAAAATCAAAAATTTATTTTAAAAAAGCAATCAGCAGGACCATAATGACAATTCATTTTTCAGTGTCTTGTCCGGCATGTCCTACTAATTTTTCATTTAGGTTCCAAGTATTATCGATGGCTCTCTTTCATAGTTCTAGCCACTATGGAACAAAATGAGCACATCACTTCAGACTTGAAGATAAAAACCAACACTTGAATGTACTCTTTAGGTCCCATTTCCCTTTCTCTCCTGTCTCTCACCATCTAGCAAACCACAGTAGAAAGAGACCTCGTTTAGGAGAAAGAGAACAGGCTCAAATTCCATCTCTGAAGCTTGAATGACCTTCGGCTAAGTCACTTTTCTCTCCACCTCAATTTCCTCACTTTAAAGTGAGAGGGCTGGACTAGGTGGCTACTGAGGTCCCTTCCAAGTCTAGATGGATAATCCTTGTGTGACTGGTTGAATTTCTTCCCTTCATTCCAGAAGAAGACAAGCACTTTGAGGTCAAGGGTTAGTTTCAATTTTCCCTCTGCGTCCCCAGTATCTCATACCGTGACGTCTAGTAGGTATTTAGTTATTGTTTATAGAATCAAAGTATAACTCACCTCTTGGGACCTCAGTTTTCTAATCTGTAAAATGAGAGCGTTGTATTAGATGACTGCTAAGGTCCCTCCCAGATCTAAATCCTAAATTCCCATCACTCCCATTCATAGAGACGTCCTCAAGATACCATATTGGGGCATGCCGGGTCTCTTTGAGGAGGAGGGAGGGAGAAAGGAAAGAGAGAGCCAGAAGGCTGCCAAGCTCAGTTTAAGCAATTGGCAAGACCAAGGAAGAAACAGCAACAAAACAATTAAAACTGAAATTATCCTGACTAAGCTTGGCCACAAAGAATAGATAAGAGAAGGCCCCTCCCTCTCTTCCTTGTAGAGATGGGGGACCATGGGCGTGGAGCACTATAGATCCTGTCGGACTTTCTTAACCTGCTTGTTTTGCTGAACTAATTTTTTTCTATTTTTTTTTTTTATATTCTCTCATATAGGATCGAAGAGAGAAAGAAGGATATATTGGGAAATGTAGATGATGTTAAAAAAAATAGGAGATTTGTTGATTGACAATCCAGGGGAGTCCCAGAGAAACAAGAAGGAGCAAATACACACACTAGAAAAACCTTTCCAATTTCCTGGCACTCATGGGCAGCTAAAGTGCACCATGGATAAAGTACCAAGTCTGGAGTCAGAAAGAGCTAAGTTCAAATCTGCCTTAGACATATACCAACTGTGAGACCCTGGGCAAGTCACTTAACTTGGTTTGCCTCCGTTACCTCATCTGTAAAATGAGCTGGAGGAGGAAATGGCAAACCACTCAAGTATCTCTGCCAAGAAAAAACCCAAATGGGGTCGTGAAGGGTCAGTCACAACTGAAAAAAAAAATGACTGAGCAGTAACAGCATGGTGGCCAATTCTGGAAATTGACACTAATATGCTGTGTTTCCAAGCCCAAGGCCCAGATTTGGACCTATTTAATTCTCAGGATTCAGAGGATCTGGATTCAAGCACATTTAATCTCTTTAGGCCTCAGTCTCCCTCAGTGAAAAGACTGAACTACATGGCCTCTGATTGGATAATCACATCTCCATAACTCAGATGGGTAAGCTGAAAAGGAACATTGAGCCCGGCTATTATGTTTTCTTTGCCTCCTCAAACCCCTCACTCCCTTCAAGGCTCAACTCAGGCAACCTCCTTCCTATGGGAGACCTTTCCTCATTTCTTCCCAGCTATCCCTTTGCATTTGCTTTGTATTTCCTTATCCTGTACAAGGTTGTTTCACTCAATAGAAGATAAGCTCCATGTGGGCAAGAACTGTCTTTCTATTCCCATCAGCTAGTATATTAGGTACTCAACAAATTCTTGTCTAATCAAATTGAATTGAGTTTGTCTATGCTTTCTTCCTTGTTAGTCATTTTCATGACTCCATTTGGCGTTTTCTTGGCAAAGATACTGGAGTAGTTGGCCATTTCTTCTTCCAGCTCATTTGACAGATGAGGAAACTGAAGCAAATAGGGTTAAGTGACTTGCCCAGGATCACACAGCTAGTAAGTGTCCACAACTGAATTTGAACTCAAGAAGATGAGTCTTTGATGCTCTTGGTCTATGCTGAGCCTCTACAATTATTAATGCTTTTTTCCCTCTGATTATAGGATCAGATAAGTTTGGCCTACATTGAGCCACTTCAGAAAGGCCTCTTTCTTCCCAAGAATAATTTTACCATGAACAACAAGGAGATCGTATGTGGGCCTACAGTGGATACCCCACAAAAGGAGCTAAGTTAACACTGGTCTTTGGGAAGGGGCCAAGAGAAGACACGAAGGTTGATTCCAGGATCTGTAACAGATTGTCCTCTAACAGCTACCAGTGTGGCCCCACTATTTGTCTTCTGGGAAGGTCATTGGAGGTCCCAATGATTCAGGAACAGAACTCAAGGCTGGCTTGGGCACATCCATTCTCACTCTCAATCCTATCTCTCTAGTTAAGTTAGCTAAAGATCAAAGGAGATGATAATAGTAAAATGTGGAGCCTTGTGTCTGGTGCATAATAAATGCCAGCAATGCTACTGTTATTATTAGCATATTGGAAAGAAACTGAAAGTGGAAATCAAGGGGCTTGACTTTACCCCCATAGCTATGCAGTACAGGGCAAATCCCCTTACCTCATCATGCCTCATTTTCTCCTATGAGGAAGCTGACCTACAGAGTCTTTAAAGTCAGCTTATACCTCCCTTGAATTAGTGGAATTCTTCTTTTTCCATTCTCAGATTACCTCTGAATATTTTATATTTATTTGTCCATATACATGTGTGTTTTTCCCTCTCTAGTAGAATGTAAAATCCCTTAGGGCAGGCAGAGATTATTTTATTTGTCTCTGTCCTCCCCAGATTCTAGCATTGTAAGCTTGTATGCACAAGGCATTCAATAAATGTTTCATGCATTAGTATGATAGGATCTTAGCTCTTTAACTAGAAGGGATCATACTTTGTTAAATTCTTTCCTCCCCGTCCCTGCCTCATTTTACAAATAAGGAAACTGAGGCCCAGGGAAGGTAAGACACTTGTCCAGGGTCATGCAGATAACGAGAGTCAGGCAGAATTTGCACTCCAGTAATAGGATTATAGATTTAGAGCTGGACCTCAGGGACCATTTAATCCAACTCCCATTTTATAGATGGAGAAACTGAGGCCCAAGATTTGTCCAAGGTTATATAGGTAATGTCAGAGGTGGGATTCTCTGATTCTGGAACCAATTGATTTGGATCTTTAGAGCCCTATCATTCTGGAGTTCCACAAACCCAGACTCCCAGCCCTGGAAAGGGCTTAGGCGTTCTAAGTTTTAGCTGGGCACAACTATTCTTATACTCCTATCGATTGCGCCAGCCCAGCACTGCTGCTTCTCAGTCCCTGTCCCGCCTGCCTGACTTGCCAGACTCTACCATCAACCCCTCTAATGGGGGGCACAGAGGGTTGCCCCCAGTAGGGAAGACAGCAGTCTAAGCTAGTGACACCACGGTGACCTCCCCACGACCTCAGCTTGTCAGAAAGCTGCTGGGCTTTTGTTTGCAGCTCAGGCTCGCTGACTTTGGTGTGGAGATCACAGGTAATGGCACAATGCACATTGTATTCCCAGGAATGCCCCTTGGCCTCACCACTCCCCCACCACCCCTCCTTCCCTGCTTCTTTTGCTTACTACAAACTGTTTTCTCCAAACTCAGCTCAGCACCAGTCACTTGCAGCTTGCTGCTTTCCTCTGAAATGCTTTGTCTTTCCCCAGAGGAGCTGAGTTACCCTGAAACTCACCCCAGCCTGCTCCTAGGGGCTCCCAGGCTCTCAGCAAGCCACCACCTCTGCCTACCCAGCAGCAAGAATAATAATCAGAAGTGATGTTGACAGAGCCCTTTGGAGTTTCCCAAGCACTGGGCACACATTCTCCTTCCAGCCTCACAACACAACTTGGGTACCAGCGATATTGTTTTCCTCATTGCTCAGCAAAGTTGAATGACTTACTCAGGGTCATGCAGACAGTATCAGAGGTGAGATCTGAGTCCCCTCATCTCTGCCTCTGAGGTTCCCTGGCTTAGCAAAGTTAAATGACTTACCCAGGGTCATGTGTCAGATATGGGATCTGAACCACTACCACCGCCTCACCTCAGCCTCTTGGTTTCCCTATCTCTCTTTAAGGACTCAGCCCAAATCCCATCTTCTGCAGACCATTCCCCGTCTTCGCAGCTGCTAGAGCCTTCCTTCCATCTATGGGATATGGAGCTAGTTATTTACATGCTGTTTCTTCCATTAGATTTTAAGCTCCTTGAGGGGAGGGGACAGTTTTTGCCTTGCTTTGTATCCTCAGAACATGTACATACAAAGCACCTGATAAAGTTTGCTTACTGACCAATTGACACTCTCCTTGACCACATTCATTCCCTAACTCCTACCTTTCCAGGCTTAAGTGCAAAGGGTGGGAAGTCTAAAGGTATATGTTTAGATTGTATTATCTATAAGAGCAAAAACAATCTCACTTTTGTTTGTTTTTTTTGTCCTCACTACCCAGCACAGTGCCTGGCATAAAGTGGGCACTTAACAAGTACATGTTGATTGAGTGAGTTTTTGACTGATGTTTATTGCCTCATAGAAGGAAATAGTTCTTTCTTGGCTTGGGAGAAAGCAGCCATGGCCACAGCAGCTGAATACTTTTTTCCTGGTATTCTGGACTCCTGGTCATTAGCCCAACCTGCTTTGGTAAGGTCATGCCAATGCCACTGATAATTGGTGCCCATGGAGTCATCTTGACACTTGGGTTGACCCTGGAAAGTAAGTCCCTGTCTGATTTCAGTCCAATTCTAGTTCTTTAGATCGAAGACCTAGTATTGGAAGGCATCTCAGAAGCCATCTTATCTTTCCCCCTCATTTTACAAAGAAAGAAACTGAGGCACAGAGAGATTTCAGGTGAGGTTATCCAAGATCATGCTGGTAATAAGGATTCAGATATGGGTGCTATGACTTCGAAGCCACCATACTAAGCTGCATTAAGGTGATCCAGCAAAAGATCAAGGTGAAAAGATTCCATTTTGGCTGATCTAGTAAAAAAAGAAGGCCTGGCATCTGCTCAGTCAGGATGCTGGCTGGAGAGTTCTAGATTTTAGAACACAGGGGACACCAATGGGAACAATGACTTCCCATCCCCAAGACATGCTATGAGTATCCAAAAGCCATCTTCACAAAAATGCTTCTAAACTCCTAACTGCATGACATACATCTTAACATTTGTGAACTTCATTAAGGCTTACACACACATCACCTCATCTGACTCTCATAATACTTTGTGAGTTTGATACAGAAATGTACGATTATCCCCAATTTATAGGTGAGAAGACTAAAACAGAGTGGTTAAGTGATAATCCCAGCCAGTAGGTGTGAGTAGCAGGATTCAAACCCAAGACTTCCAGACTTCAGGTCCAGACCCTATTCATAATCCTTTCATGGTCTATGTTATCTATCTTGCACTTTTCAAAGAAAAAACAATTAGAACAAATCTAGTAGCATTGTACCTGGCATGAATGAGGGATGTGGCCACAATGCCCCCAGAAGATCACATACTAGTGTGATTTTAGACAACCTAACCTGAAATTTCCTCATGCCTCAGTTTCCTCATCTGTAAAATGAGGGGAATTGGATAAAATGGCCTCTGAGATACATTCTATTATGATATCTTTGATCCAAAGAAGTAGAATTAGACCAAGACCAGAAAAGAAATAACTTTCCAGGGCTGTTGGGTCACTAAGGAAGTAAAGAAATGGATTGCTAATGTCCCGCTACGTAGTAATAAGGATAGCTAGCATTTACATAGTCCTTTAAGGTTTACAAAGTACTTCATGTACCATATTAATTCGACCTTTACAACAACTTTGGGATGTAGGGGCCGTTATTATTATCCTGACTTTACAGAGGATGAAATTGAGGCTAAGAGATGGTAAATGACTTGTCCAGGGTCACACAACTACTAAGTGTTTGGGGCAGAACTGAGGTCTTCCTAACTTTGAGGCCAGTACCCTAGCCACTGTGCCATCTACCAGCCTCTTGGGGAGACATCTCTCTCTTCTCCCTAGGCTCTGATTCTGTGGCTTCTACCTTGTTGGCCCTCCCCACTGCTCAGATGCCAGGTCCCTGAAGCCAGAAAACATGCCCTTCCACTATCTCTCATCTGATGCTTCCCCAGATCTTAGCCTGGCACATAGTAGGCATTTAATAAATATTGATAGTTTGATGGGCTCCTGAATCAGTAGATATCCGGACATAAGGACACAGAGAAAGGGGACCCTCCAGGGCAGGTCAGTCCTGACAAATGGGCAGAAATCTCAAGCCTTGAATCTCACTGTGCAGTCACCTCCTCTAGTCCTACAATCCTGCTTAGAAAAAAAAACCAAAACATCCTAGCTCAGAGGTGTTGCCAATACCTTCCAAAGAATGGCCCAAAGCATCCTTTTACTAACAGGAAGGACCAAGAGATGCGTACTGAGAGGACCAGACCCCGCCCATTTCAGTGACCTTTATGTGGAGAGGTACCCAGTCAGTCTCCTTACCTGATAGCTTACTTGGAGGAGAAGCACTAGGTTGCGTGTGGTGGGGGGAACCATGGGACAGCATTGGGTTCAGACCATGAGGCTGGTTTGTGCTGTAGGCATCCATGGCCAGCTTTTGGCGAAAGGCCTCTTCCTTCCTGCGGTTGGCAAACCAATTGTAGACACGGACTTCAGTAACTAGGTTGGAGCCCAGGCCATGAGCTTTAGATGGAGAGACTCCTCGTTGAAGACATTCTGCCCTATAAGCAAACAAAAGAGAGATATAGTGAGATAGTATGGTGGGAGATTTTGTGTGTGTGTTTGTCCTTCATTGCCAAAGAAGACCATGCCATCAGAGAAATAATGACATGACTTGCACTTGACTGTGTTTTCAGCGAGGGAGGGCTATGTAGGTCACCAGCCTCACTTCTCCTCCAGAGCCATCTGAATCCAGAGACCAGATATTCATCAGGATGACGGGAAATGACCCAGGTTGAGGCAGTTAGGGTTAAGTGACTTGCCCAAGGTCACACAGCTAGTGAGTGTCAAATGTCTGAGGTGAGATTTGAACTCAGGTCCTCCTGACTCCTGCACTGGTGCTCTATCCACTGGACCACCTAGCTGCCCCGTGGTGGGAGACAGGATTTGGGGGGATATGATATCAAGCAACAGTCCTTGTTAGGAATACCCATGAGGCTAAAGTTAGAGTGTTTGGGATGAGGGGAAAACTGATCTCTATAAGTGAATCCTGGGTCATCAGATGAAGGCAAATTAAGAAGAATCTGGACACTAAGTCAGAGGGTCTTCTAGCCCCTCTTCCCCCTACCCAAATTCCCCAAGACAAAAGGGTCCCCAAAGAACTGCTGACTTCCTTTCTTTTCTCTCTCTCTCTCTCTCTCTCTCTCTCTCTCTCTCTCTCTCTCTCTCTCCCTTCCTCCCTCCCTCCCTCCCTCCCTCCCTCCCCTTCATGTGGCATTTGGAAAAGTATTTTCTGGCCTCTTAGTATCCTGTCCCAAACCAGATCTCTCTCTGTCTTTCTGTCTCTCTCTCACACACACACACTTCTTTTTTTCCCCTTACTTTCTTCTCATTGTGGACTTCTTTAGCAACGTGGTGAGGTCAGAATAATATTTTCACATGCATAAAATAAAATAACGGATTACAGAAGAATCCAATTCTATTTAAAAACAATGATGAAAATCTGGAAAAAAGAAAGAAGGGAAGGAAGGAAGGAAGGAAGGAAGGAAGGAAGGAAGGAAGGAAGGAAGGAAGGAAGGGAGGGAGGGAGGGAGGGAGGGAGGGAGGAAGGAAGGAAGGAAGGAAGGAAGGAAGGAAGGAAGGAAGGAAGGAAGGAAGGAAGGAAAGAGAGAGAGAAAGAAAGAAAGAAAAAGAAAGAAAGAAAGAAAGAGAGAGAGAAAGAAAGAAAGAAAGAGAAAGAAAGAAAGAAAGAGAAAGAAAGAAAGAAAGAAAGAAAGAAAGAAAGAAAGAAAGAAAGAAAGAAAGAAAGAAAGAAAGAAAGAAAGAAAGAAAGAAAGAAAGAAAAAGAATGAACGAAAGAAAGAGATCCCAGATTCACAGACCTGCAGAATCTCTGCTCTATAGGCTGCAAATATAGCAATGGCTAGAAGGCAGCATGGTGCAGTAGTGAGAATGTGGGATTAGTAGTCCAAGGACCTGAGTTCAAATCCTGGCTCTGCCACTTAGTACCTTATAACCTAGAACAAGTCACCTTTTTGAGCCTCCATTTCCTCTTCTGTAAAATGAAAGAGTTGAATAAAACTCAATAATCTCTGGAGTTGCTTCCACTTTCATATCTGTGATCCTATGACCAAGCCAAAGAAAGTCATTTACATGGACCATTTGGATGGTTCCTGATGAAAGGTAAATGGAGCAGACCCAGCTTTGATCTCCTGGGAACTTTTAATTTTGTTATTTTTCTTTCCCCAAAATGCCATCTTCTTCATGTTCACAGAGGACCTTAGCCTTTCTCTAATCATAGACTCACAGATTTACAAGTGGAAGGGGTCACAGGGGCCTTCTAATTCAACTCCTTCTTTTCACAGAGAAGGAAAACTGAGTCCCAGAGAAGTGACTTATCCAACATCACACAGACAGGAAGTGGTGGAGCCAGGATGAGTACCCTGTCCTCTGACTCCAAACTCATTATACCATCACAAGGTCATACACATGCCTAAGAGAGGATTCAAACTCAATTCTTTCTGATTTCAAGTCCAGAACCCTAACCAGCAAGCTATCCACCAACGATCTCATTTTACAAATAGGGAAACTGAGACCTGGGGAGGCGAAGCATTTGTCCCCAGGTCACACAGGGAGTAAGCAATGGGACAGCAATGGGAGTTCAGTTCTTTAGACTCCAAATACAATGTTCTTTCCATTGTAACACACTGTCTCTGAGACCACCATTAAAGCCCCTATAGAGCATGCTATTCTTTGGGGAATTTTCAGTTAATAAACAAAGAAGTATGAGAGAAGTAGGAATTCTTATGCATCCCCTATCTCCTACGAAGTGGAATCTGGAAGACTCTTTGAAGGAGGGAGGATGTAGCTTAGTGGCTCATAGGTGGTAGACCTAATACTCCTGGCTGTCTTGGTCTGTCAGGAAGTCATAAAAGGGATAGAAAGGCCACTCTTAAGGAAGTTGGGAGCTCTTGGCTTCCCTGTGCTCATTATCTGAGCACTGGCTAGAGCAGGTTGGGGCACATGTGGCATTTAGAGAAGGATTTTCCTGCCCATATTTCCCTCCCTAGTCACATCTCACCATATCTATCAATGCCCACATCCAATCCAGCCAAATAGCCCCATGCTACTCAAATTGAGTTTTGGAAGTCACACAAATTGTTATTGGGTTTTACACTGGAGAAAGCAATAAAAAATGAATGGCATTCACCGGGAAGCAAAAATGTTCAGATCCCATCTCTGACACTCTCTGTATGACTTTGGACTAGTCACTTAATCTCAATAGGCCTCAGTTTCCTCATCTGTAAAATGAGAGGATTAAACTAGGTCACCTCTAAATTCTATTGCAGATCAAAATCTATGATCCTGTAAGTCTATGTATTGGACAGCAGCGCTGGATTTGACATCAAAGGACCCAGCCTTTCTTACCTGTGTGACCTCAGGCAAGCCCTTCTGGGCCTTAGTTTTCTCATCTGTAAAATGAGAAGTTTGGAGTAGTTTTCTTCTAAGAATCATTCCTACATTTATGGACCTATACCAGGTCCACCTTCTGACACATACTGTGAGCACTTAATAAAAAGTTTGTTGAACTTTTTGTTTGTTGAACAAATACTTGTTGACTTACGAATCTGGATAAAAAAGGCAGAGCTGAAACACACACACACCATGGTCCCAGGACTTCTAACCATTGTCTCAATTAAAATGGACCTTTCAAGCCATAGACATATAAGTATCATTTATTTGTAATTTAATATTATATTTAAATATATTATATAGCACACATAATATTAATTAGAATGCAGTAATGCTGTTACTATATTATATATTAATATGTTAATAAAATATAATGATATCAGTGTTGGCTGTATTAATATTATATATGATATTATGATAACATAATTTAATCTTATAACTTATAAAAAAATTTTAATCATCAAAATAATATTATAATGTCATGGAGAGCATAGTATGCACTGTTGCCCATAGAATATAAGCTGCTTGAGGGCAGAGATTATTTTGTCTTTATATCCCCCACTACCTAGTCCAGTGCTATATGTTGTTTCAGTCATGTCCAACTCTTTATGATCTCATTTGGGGTTTTTCTTGGCAAAGATACTAGAGTGGTTTGCCATTTCCTTCTCCAGCTCATTTGACAGATGAGGAAACTGAGGCAAGCAGGGTGAAGTGATTTGCCTGGGGCCACACAGTTAGCAAGAAGAAAAATTGGAACTCAGGCCTTCCTAACTCCAGATCTGGCATTCTATCCACTGTACCACATAGCTGCCTCATTCCCCCACCCCAGTGCTACACAGTAGATCCTTAACTGAGGTGGAGTATAGTAGATCTGATATCTTCTGCCTACCTCATCATATCAGAGATTCAGAAGTGGGAGGAACTAAGACCAAACAGCCTTGTCCAGCATCACACAGGTAGTAAATGTCTCAGGTGGAATTTTCACTTAGGTCTTCGTGATTTCAAATCTAGTATTCTATCCACTGCTCCATTCTGTCTATCACAATAACCACATTGAAACCAGAAATGGGAAAGCTGTCTGGCCAAGGTTAAAGCCTACGACCAAAAGACAGCTTTATTTCTAAGCCTAATTAACCTCTATGGGACCAAACTCATGTCTCTGGCCTCACCGAAAACATTTCATCTAACCATCAATAACTTCCATTTGACTCGTATTTGTCTCTTGATGCATCTTAAATGACCTAAGCTGGTTCCCATGGGAACAGTGCCTAAGCGATCTAGAGGGGGTGTGGCTAGCACAGTCCTTTCTCCCCAGTATTATTTGCCCACACAGTGTGGATGTGGCCAGTATTAAATACAGCACCTGGCACATAGCTTAATAAATGTTTATTAGCTGAGCTATTAATGTCATTCATTACCTGTTGCACTCTTCCACTAGGGCTTCCCTCTCCTCCTTGCTGGGGTTCTTTTGCCGGTCGTAGGCCTGGTACAAGATTTGCTGGGATGCGGGCCCCCATTTGAAGCGGTTCCGACGCATCTTTTTGTTGGCAGGCTCAGAGCAGGCATCGTCCGGCTGCCCAGCCCCCTGGCTCTGCTGGCTGAACTCTGGAAAGAGAAACAGCAGCTGATCCTGACTGCTTTTGTCTGTCATATTTCCAGAACTTTGGACTGTCTGGTTGAATTCTGAAAAGAGAAAGGAGTAGATTTGATAGGGTCTGTAGCCTCCACCCAGATGACAGACAGACAAATAAACATCTACACTCCCTTCTCCTAATTTTCCACTCCAGCTCTGATCTATCTGTGTGACCTTGGGCAAATAATATTACCTCCCTAGGTCTCAGTTTTCTCATCCATAAAATGAAGGGATTCGATTACATGGTCCCTGCGATACCTTTCAGATGGAAACCTATGATTCTATCAGCCAATGTTATTTCTTTTTTCTTTCCTTTTTCAAGGAGTCCCATTGTTTCAGAGACCATTTGTTTTCATTTGACCCTCAGATATGAAGCAATACTCTAAAACCAAAGACCACTTTCTCTTGTTTTGTTTATTTTAGCATGTTACAGAAAGAATTCTTGGCTGAGTTGGACTATCTGCCTTATGAGGCTCTGGTACCAAATTTCTTTAAGTCAAAACTTTGGGATGAATTGCTTTTAAGTACCGTTTTGAGTCACAGTCTTTAAACGAAACATTTTCAGGGAATTTGAATACTTAGACTCTGATATCTCTAATTGTTTGTACCTTAGATGTTCAGATTTTTAAAATAAATTAGTTAGCCCCTTTCTATAACCACGTTGGATGGGACTCTTTTTTTTTTTTTTCACATGAGTACACACACACTAACAGAAATGCCAGGAACAGGAGAAGCTTTACAGGATAACTCACTTGATCCCTAATGAAATTAGTTTATGAGAAAGGTAGATTAATAACAGTAAGCACTTTCTGTAACATTTAAGAGTTTTCCTCCCTCCCAACAATCCTGTGAGATAGGAAACATGTGTTATCAGCTTATCCTTATCATGTAGATGAGGAAACTGAGGTTTAGAAAGAAGTGATTTGTTTTGTGCTCACATAACTGGTATATGACAAGTCACTCAATTTCTCCATCTGTAAAATGAGTTCAGTAGAAACCTAAAGAATATTTTGATAGTCTTAGCCACGTTTTAGAATGTAGTCAGAACCCAAGTGAGGTGATAACAGCAACAGAAATAGCAGGATCTTGAACTTGTACTTTGTACTTTTCAAATAATTTTCTAGTCTGTTATCATATATGGTCCTCACAGTAGCCCCAAATATCAATAACTCATGTGTGGTTTTCCTATGAATATAGAGTCCCACACCATGATGGGGGCTCATTTTGTGTTCTTTTCCCTACTCTCTGTTCTAGGCCAAGTACTTAGAATAACAATCAGCATTTATAGGTTGCTTGAAAATGTGCAAAGTCTTTTATATTATCTCACTGAAGCCTTATCACAACCCTTCCAGGCAAGTATTACAGGTGTCATTAGCATCTCCATCTTATAGATGAGAAAACTGAGATTCAGAGTGGTTATGCAATTTGCCCCTTGTTCAAAATGCTAGCAAGTGTCAGAGTTGGGATTTGAAATCGGGTATTCCCAAGTCCAAGTCCAGGGCTTTATTCATTATGCCACATTGCCTTTCATGGAGGATTACTGAATAATAGCTAGTGTGGAAATCCATATTCCCAAGAACCTAGACGATTGGAATATTTGACTTGAATAGACATTATGTAAAAGGAAACCCAAATTTGACAGTCCCAAAACAAAACAATTCTCAAGAACAGAAGACACAGAGTGACACAAAGGAAGGATCACTGGCTTTGAAATTGGAGAAGCGGAGTTCAAATCTCTCTTCTGACAGCTACTACTTATGTGACCTTAGGTAAGTCATTTAATTTTACTGGCCTCGGTTTTCTCATCTGTAGATTACTAGATGACAACTAAGGTCCCGTTCTGAATCTACAATCATATGAACTATAAATAGCAACCTCAGGTGAAACCACTGCTTTGCAGCTTGTGCGGGAGGAGGGGTGACTCCCAGCTTAGATTGTTCCGTATAGAAATAATACCTCTTTGCTGTATGCAAAGCTCTGTATCAGACTACACAGGTACAGTAATAGCCATGCCTTGACAACTTCAAAGCTTTTCTAGCCTTTTCCTGTTTTAGAAAATTCAGCCTCACCCACCAACCTCCCTACTCACACTCCCCTTCACTTGGCTTCCTTTCTAATTTTGGGTTAATTGGGGGAGGTGAAAAATGTAAACTGTCCATAAAAATGGATTTACAGAAGTCGGCTTCTGTTTCATTCCTAATGGGACCCAGAAGAGTCAGTCCCAGTGATTGTTGTTCTAAAGTCCTTTCATGAAAGCAGTCAAGATTGATGGATGGTTCCTTTTCTTTTCTACAACTCTATAACGAAATGTTCTCTGTCTCTCTGACATTGTCTCTGTTTCTCTCTCTCTCTCTCTCTCTCTCTCTCTCTCTCTCTCTCTCTCTCTCTCTCTCTCTCTCTCTCACACACACACACACACACACACACACACACACACACACACACACACATACACACATACACACATTCACATCCTTCTATACTCTTTACCTCTGTAAGGTCTCCTTTCCTTCTGCTGTTCCCTCCCCTTTGCCTCCTTTCTTCTGCTTCCTTCTTTCCTTCCTTCTTTCCTCCCTTCCTTCATTCTTCCTCCTCCTTCCTTCCTTCTTCCTTCCTTCCTCCTTTCCTTCCTCTTTTCCTTCCTTCTTCCTTCCTTCCTTTTTTCCTCTCTTCCTCCTTTCCTTCCTTCCTCTTCCTTTCTTATTCCCTCCCTTCCTTCCTCTCTTTCTTCATCTTCCTTCCTTCCTCTTTCCTTCATCCCTCCCTTCCTTCTTCTCTTCCTTCTTTCCTTCCAGTGCCTAAACTTTTTAAATCTAAGTCTTTAACAGGAGGTGGAGGAGGGAGAAGCACTTATTCCTCACTCTGTAAAAAAGGTCCTTCCATCCCTATCTAGAACTTTAAGTCATCTACTCCAACCCATTTTTTTATAGAAGAAGAAACTGAAACTCAGATGAAGTGACTTGACCTGAGTTACACAGGTGTAAAGATGGAGCAGAGATTTGAACCCAGGTCCTCTTGACTTCAAATATACCATTTTTTCTGCTACACAGAGGAAGCAACATTCTTAACCCCCACGGGATTTCTTGAATTCATATAGTAAAAGAAGTGGGAGAATAAACATCTTAATTATCTTAAGAGTTTCATTTCCTAACCTTTGGAGGAATAAAAGCTAGACGTGGCATCAAGTAGCTTTATATGTCTAAAAAGGAGAAGCCATTGACCGGAGGATCCTCCAAGGAAGGTATTAGGAAAAGAGACATTGCATACATACATACATATGCACATATATACTTACAAAGTATATATACATACACATATGTATATAAATGTATGTATAGGATATATACACACATGTGCCTATGTCTGTGTGTGTGACATTCATGAACTATTTTTTTTTAAACCAGGAAAATAACCAGACCAAAATAATTGAAGCACAAAAGGAAAATAATGCTTTCTTAAAGTAAAACAATTTGTCCTTCATGCTCATGTTACTCATGTATAACTGAGTGATTTCCAAATTCTCCATACTTAAAAAGTAGAGAAAAACCTTAGTACCAAGATCAAACAGGAAAAGTCTTGCCATGAGGTTAGGGGGAGGAGTCTGGACTTGGGGGTGGGGGAGTGTTGGGATCAATCAACACCAACTCGAAGCAAACTTCACCAAGTCCTCTACTGCTGCCCACTGGCCCAGCTTGCTATTCAAATTTGGACAGAAGAAAGTGTACCAAGGAGGCACTCAAGGATTTGTCCTAATTGGAATTCTTCCACCGATTTTGTTGGTGAACATCTGCACAACCCTCAGTGTCCCCTTTGGGAAGTGAAGATTTCAATACTGGAGTGTTCCCTCTCCCTGACCCCTAAAACCTGTCAGACTTCCCCAAGAAGGGACACTGGGACCATAACTAGTGACCTGTGGCATGAGTAGGGAAGGGAGTCACCTATAAATCTTGTTCTTTTTCCAAAAGGGAGCTGAGTATGGAAATAGTTTATCTCCCTTAGAATCTTGGATCAGCAATCTGAGTAAGACTGAAGCACCCAGTCTGGGGGTGGGGGTGGGGAATGGGGGAAGGAAGGTAGAGGATTTCCTCCTCAATGTACTTGGGAATCTGATGTACATAGAAGAGACTAGAAACTAAAGCAGGGCCTTTTGCAGATATTAAGGGTTATCCATTTAGCAAGTGAGCAGCCAAAGGCTTGCTTCCATCCCTACCACCCAATTCCCGTCAGTTAGTTCTATATTGGCACTGAGGCTACCTGGTCCCTACCTTTCTCCTTGAAATTAACCAGATGCTCTAGTAAGTGTCCTTAATGATAGGGAAATCAAGGCAGTGTACAGAGGTCAGTGACAGAGCAAAAGTCCTTCAACAAGTCAGATCTAGAATGAAAACACTTACGTCTCAAGATCTCTCTCTGCTTCCGGACATACCAGGTGTACAGGGCAGCACGCTTCTGGGTCTTCATCGGAGTCCCCTTGTTGAGGTGCTGGGAGAGGTGTGACTGGTTCAGGCCTGTCACATCCACCACCTCCCTCTGGGGAATGTTATGTTGCTGCATATATCCCTTGATCATTTTGGCTGCCCTCCAGGGGTCCTCACTAAACAAAAAAAGCACACAGTTAGGATGCATGTTGTACAAACCCAGGAGAAACACTGATGGAGAGTCATAGAATTTTCAAGTTGGAAAGGGCGTGAAAGATCATCCTGCCCAACTGCCTCATTTCACAAAGGAGGAAATTGAGTCTAGAGAGATGAAATGCTTTATCTAAAGTTACCCAGGAAGAGGCAGAACTGGGATTCCTTTGGCTCCAAATTCACAGCTCATTCCACTGATGTTCTAGATGCAACAAAACAAAACAAATACAAACTAAAACACAAAAATCTAACTTTTTGTGGCTCCAGAGTAACTGTTCCAGTTCCTCCACACAACCTATTAGATCCTGGTGGAGCTGGCCGAACCGGAACCAAAGTAAAGCCCAAGCTCAGAATATCCAGAGGAAAGGAGATGAAGGTCCTGCTTCTGAACTAGTGGCCACCTTATACTTGCTGTCTTTCAAGAAAGTTGGAAAGAAATTAGGAGACTTCCTAGGCATTTTTCCTAATGTTAGACCTACAGATGTCTGTACCTGAAAACTGAGCAAAACTGAGAGCTTTCCAATCGAGTTTGCTTATTCTTCCCTGAAGTAGGAAATACAAAATAAATTTTTTTTAAAAATGCAAATATCATTATCTTTTGGTGGGGTTGATCCCTAGATGATAGGGAATAGAAAGGAAGTGATCATTAGCTTCTGTGATCACCTAATTCCAAGTTGAACCTCTATTAAACTACTCCTTTTGGAGTGCCTTAGTTTCTGAACAGTAAAATAGGAATGGCTCATAGCCACCTACCTCCGAGAGAGTTAGAAAAAGAGACACTATTCTCCTTTTGTAGGCTTGTGAAATGGATTTTCGGTATTTCAGAAAAGTATCAAGAAACTGTCACTGGGTTAACATTTCCCTCTTTGAAGGTAACACAAAATGTTTTTTTAAAATATGAATTCCAGCTTTCCTACCCCTGGAGAAAAACAATGAAGGACAACACAGGATTTTACAATTCTCAATAATGCATTAAGAAATTTCAGCCTGATCAAGGTTAAAAAAAAAAGAAAAGCTATTGTTTCCTCATATTCTGGCAAGATTTCCCCTCTGATGTGGTGGGAGTAACTGAACACATATTTTGCCCATTAACTTCTATTTGGAATCCTGAACATAATAATGTTTTTCAATTCTGTTAAACTAAATTGGGAGGTGGGGAGGGATGACGGGAGACGGTGACAACAACAAAAACCCAAACCCTTAAAGCTTGGGAAGAAAAAAGTGTCCAGGCGACCTACTGCCTCCTTTGCAATAACTTTCAAATTTCATCTGTCCTTTAGGATTTTTTTTTCATTGTTTCCCCAGGTTGTATTAAGTGGCTTGAAATTGACGAGATTTTTATCTAAAACAAAAGGTTGTACTATAATGTGGAGGGGGCAGCATCTCCTCTGTTTGAATGTCAGCATGTGTTTTAAAATTCGTCTGGGTGTGTGTGAATCCATTAAAATGATTTCAAAGGATCATAACAAGTCATGGTGTCACAACATAATAAGCAATTTCATTCTAAATTATGACACTCATGGAAACATTTTCATTGTTTATTTACGAATCAAATTAAAACGCCCTACTAAAGAATTATGCTACCATATTTCAAAAGCACGTTCTCGAACTACAACGATTCCTCTCGCAAATCCTTCGGTAATGAATTAAAAATGAAGGGGGGGAAACAGTGTTAGAACACCGAGTTCGAGGTGCTATGGGGAAGGGGAATTCGGAGATTTGCCAAGGAGCTATTCACCGCCAATATTTATAAACCACCTCTAAATTAGACAGTACTTTCCATCGATGCCGATGGCAAAAGAAAGGAAGAGAGAAGAGTTGCAAACACAGAAAATTTCCCTGGAATCTCTTGAAAGGAACTGTTGGTATTTTGGACACCGGCATTTAAATATCGAAAACTGCTCGGAAAATGTGCGAAGCCAAATGTTTACTAGATTTCCTCAGAGATTGGGGGGAAAAATAAAACTCTTGGGGAAGAAAATAGGAAAAACAATTTTAAAAACTGAGGAGGGCATTCGGTTGTTAACTTTTTTGTGTTCACAGGTTCTGGCAGTTTGGGATTTAGTTTTTAACCTGATTTTATTTTAGCGTTTCAGAAACCCTGGGAAGTGAAGCAATGCACCCTCAACTCGACCTGCTCGTTCCAGCGAGGAATTCGTGGAATAAATGAATGGAACCAAAGCTCTGTGCCCAGAGCCCACAATAGAGCAGCTTCAAAATACATACCAAGAAAAATAGTGGAGCCCTACTTTATAAACAAACAAAAAATCCTACCTAGGAAAGGCCTTTTAAATCTTGGGAAAAGACGGTGTAGTTAAAAATTGACCTCAGAACTCAGGAGTATTCCCCAGGGGTAAAAAGAGTGTGCTGACCCTACTTTCTATTTTTTAAATACTATTTTTTAAAAAGGGAAAAGAAGGAAGGAGGAAAGGAGGAGAGGAGGAAAGAAAGAAAGAAAGAAAGAAAGAAAGAAAGAAAGAAAGAAAGAAAGAAAGAAAGAAAGAAGGAAAGAAGGAAAGAAGGAAAGAAGGAAAGAAGGAAAGAAAGAAGGAAAGAAGGAAGGAAAGAAGGAAAGAAAGAAAGAAGGAAGGAAAGAAAGAAGGAAAGAAAGAAAGAAAGAAAGAAAGAAAGAAAGAAAGAAGGAAAGAAAGAAAGAAAGGAAAGAAAGAAAGAAGGAAAGAAGGAAAGAAAGAAGGAAGGAAGGAAAGAAAGAAGGAAGGAAAGAAAGAAGGAAAGGAAGAAAGAAAGATCTTTCAGGTGACATTTATTTCGAGCAAATATACGCGACAAAAGCTCAGGACACACTGTATTAAGAAGACAGGTGTCAAACGCCCTTATCTCCCGGCTGCAGACCCAGCACCTGGAGCCCTACACCGCGAGGTCGGTCGGGCTCACTCGAGTTTTCAAAATAATTCCCCATTAGCCCTCGCGTGGCCACTTCCTTACCTCGGGAAAACTCGCTGAGCCTTGGGTGTAAGAGGCTTTATCCTGGGGTCTTAGAGAGGAAAAAGTGCAGTCCTAATACAGGCCGCCTGCAGCCCAACCCTGACCTGAGCTACAGCACCATCCAAACTCTGGAGCCTTGGCGGCCGCAGGAGAACACAAGGAAATTTGAAAGAAAGCAAGCTTCTTTTCCCCCTCCCCTTAGTGAAAGGAAAATCCACCCGGTTCTCTTGTCAGTGGGGGCTCTGCCTATGTGGGCGCACTTCAAGGGAGTGAGGCTAACCCGGCCCCCAAATTTCTCCAGGAAAAAAGAACTCCTTTCTAAGGAGTTGTAGCCAAGTGCCCGCGGCCTGTCCCGAGGGAAGGCGCGGAAAGCTTCGGCCTTAACCCTTCGCCTAGGGACTCGGGGACCCTCGTAGAAGGGTGGGGAGTGGGAAGCTCATTTCGCTCCATGCCTGCGGCCAAAGTAGAGCTCTAGCAGTTTGAGGACTAAAAGGAAGGAGGCAGCGTAAAGGTAAGAAGACGGGGTTTCGCGCACTATGGGGGCTTACAGAGCAACCCCGAGGCACTTCAGGCTGGTTCCGCCTGCCTCGGGGGATCCGATCCGAGCCCATAGTCAGCTAGGCGGTGAGCCCCTCTTCGGGGTGCTAAGTGGGCCCGAGGGAGGGGCCGGGCCCAGGTGTGCGCGACAATTGTCCCGCGTGTGTGTTTGTGTAGCAGCTGGGAGTGTGCCCGAGCCCGGTGTGTGTTTATTTCCTTTCCCCTTTTAAGCCCAGTTTACAACTTCACCAATGAATAACCCGCCTCTCTATTCAAGCCTAATCACAGCCCTTTGTGTATCTTTCTGTTGATGATTTATAGAAATAAATTAATAACACCCCAACTCCACGTGCTGCCGTGTACGTTTCATCACGGCTGCATCTAGAGCTGAGAGTGGGCCGGGCAGAGAAGAGGGTACACACAGGCGGGACCCCCGGGGATTGCGAAGACCCCGCTGAAACTCTCCCCTGGCTCTAAAGGGCAGCGGCGTCCCGTTCTGGAGAAAAGTTACAACTCCCAGGTCCCTTGCAGCTGCCCAGGCCTCTGGCTGCCCTGGTAGTAAGCCTATGGGTCCTGGCCTCCATCCGCCCCCGCTCCCACCCCGCCAGAGCCCCAGCACCCCCAGACAGCCGACAGCCACCCTGGGGCGGAATTACACTAGCAGCCTGGAGGGCGGCCTAAACTGCCCACCTTTCACTACTAGATTTCCAGGATTCTCAAATCCTAACCCGCAAAAGTAAATGAGCAATTGCTCCCTCCCCCCACTCCATTCATTGGAGGTAGGGAATAAAAGGCCACGAAACGGACCTAGGAATCTTTTGAGTATTATCCACAAGTGTGTCACGGAATTGGGAGCAGCCTGAGGAAGAAGAGTTAGGGGTCCCTGAACCAATTTCAATTGCAAGTTCACATCCTACCCCTAGACAGCCAGCTTCCAGGGCCCTGGGCCGACCTAGCCTCCTAACCAGCCCCGGAGTTATACTAACTTTGTGAACTGAGTTGCTGCCCTGTGCTGGGGCTGGTCAGAACGGTCCGGGAGCTGTGGGCTGAGGGCCTGCCCAGTCGGCCACAGTGGGGCAAGTTAGCCTCCCTTGGGATAATTAGTAACCAGCTGTCAAAGCCTCTCCTGTGTCCTGAGATGGCAGCTAGTAGATCCCGGGCTGTGCGGACTACCTGCCGACTCGCAGAAAAACTTCCCAAAGGAAGCTGGAATGAGGCTCCCCCAAGCCACCACACCCCAGCATGAGCCTTAACGCTGGGGGGTGCGGGGGGAAGGAACTGGAAAGTAAACTTGTGTTCTTGGCTATTAACTCGGAGAAGAATTGCAAATAAGGTTGGAATGGATGCAAGGCCTTTCAAGCTGTGTATTCTGTCTGACAGTGGCACTAATAATTCCCTCTGGGAATCCCAGATCCCTCAGTGAGTTCTGGAGGGTTCAAACGCGCTGCTATAAACAGAACCAAGCGGCTGGGGAAGCTCAAAGTCTGTTCCCTTCCCCGCCCCCGCCCCCCCGAAAGTTTTTGGCTCAGGGTCGGGGTGGGTCTTCCCTAGGATCCTAGCAAGAGCAAAGCCCAAGGTGGGTGAACTTTTCCAGTTCGGAGAGTGCATACCCGCGGCGAGCTCCGGGTTAGGTTCTTGGGTTTGGGACCCTGAGCTGGAGTCAGGCCTCCACTCCCAGCTCAACCACTTAGGGGTTGCTGCTTCTCATCTTCCCACGTCCCTGGGTAAAAGCTAAAAGCAAGTATCTGTCTTTCCTACCTAGAGAACTATACCTGGAATCAAGGTGTTACAGGGTGAGCTACAGGGAAAAGTGGACTAGTCAGGCCCCAGTCTGGGCTGAAGGGAGAGAGGTTTAGGTGAGTCTGATGGTGGCCCAGCAGAGGCATCTCTGTCTGGGACCCAGGCACCCCAAGAGCAGGAGGGAAGGGAGAACCAATTTTGGAGGGCCAGGCTGAACAGAGCTGCACAGAGCAGGGGACAAGAGCTAGGTCCAGGACTCACCCAGAGTGCCCACTGGGCGCTCCCCGTACCTGAGCATGCGGTCCACTTCGGCCCTCTGCTCCACAGCCTCTTCGGTGTTGAGGGCCTGTAACTCCTTAAGGATGGGAGGGGTGTCATAGTCGTCTCCGTCCTCCGACCCCTCGTCCCCTGACAGGCGACCCTTGGCATGTCCATTTGTAAGGGTGTGAAAGACCGGCTTGGTGTCAGACTCAGCCCCGCTCCCTGGGGACAGCGGCAAAGTCTCCAGCTTCACCCCGAAAGTCGGGGCTGGCAGCAGTTCCTCTAGAGCCTGGGCCAGCACTTCCTTGGTGACCCCGGAGCTCAGCAGAGCGCTCAGGAGTTCTTGCTGGAGAGACGTGAGCTTGGACACCATTTTCCACCGACTGGAGAAGAGGGGGGTTCGGGGTGGGTGGGGAGGGGGTGGTGTGAGAGAGGAGGGCGGAGGGGAGCTTCACGAGCAAACCCCAAGTCTGGGAGCCCCCCCGAAGCCTCCGCACACCTGTTACTCCCCGGTCCCGGAGTCTCCTCCGAGAGGAGTCAGCAAACTTCTAACTTTCCATGATCGCCTCCATTAGCCAATATAAGATATGCAAATCAGTGGGAAGGGACGGGCATTTCGGCCAGATGCAAATGGAGTTGGGGAGGGGGAAAGTCGGGGAGAGGGAGAGAGCGAGAGAGGCTCATGGAAAAAGACAGAGCTCCCGGCTGGAGAGCTGGGTCTGCTCAAGCCCATGGTGTTTACACTGAGGGCCGGGGACCTTCTTTATTGGTTCTGTTTATCAGCCAAACTTTAGCTGAACTTTGGACTTGTTAAGCAAGACGTCCGCAGCCAAGTGCGCCTGCTGGGAGAACCCTTCCACCCAGCGGTTCACCGGGCCCCAGCCCAGGGCCCTACCGGGAGGAAGGGAGAAACTGACATCTCTTCGGGGGGAAGGTGAGAGAAGGATGCTGGGGGGACGGTGGTAGGGAAAGGGGGCGTCCTTTGCAGAGAGAAGTGATGAACAAGAGCCAACTCAACTTACCAACCCAACACGTGGCCTAAAAGAAGTCAAACCTTGGGCGCTGATGAGTGGGGATTGGAGGTGGGAGGACTCCTTCCTTGTGGGGATAGGGCTTTGGGGTGGGGGTGGGGAACTTACCTGCTACTAATTCAGATCCCATGTCAGGGCTTAGAGTCCTTTCTCCCCGACACTGTAAATGAGGGCCGACTCGAATTTCTAGAACTCCTAGGATCGAGCAAAGGGTGTGTATAGCTGAGGGTTGGAGGGAATGCTCCCAGGACACTGAGACGGAGACCACAACAGACTGCCCAAATTTAGACTGAGCTTAGAGCCCCGGGGACACTAAATGGAGGGAGCAAAGGGAGGTAATAGTGTCTAGTTTCTAAATAATAGCAACAATAATAAACAACAAATAAATGAAGGAATGGATGGATGGACAGAGGCCAGAGCTGGGGAGTAAGGTTCAGACAATACCAACAGATCTCTGGCCAAGTGCCCCCTAACAAACTAGGATAAGGCAGCCGAAGCCCATCAGATCCAAATTGCTTTCTCTCTTATGCCTCTCTGCATTTGGTTCCCTGGGATCCCTATTTTCCAGGCCATTTTCCCATAGCTCTCTGGAGCAGAGTTAAAATTTCCCTTCAGTTTCTGTTGACCTCTTATCTCATTCCTAACTCCCAAGAGATGTATTTTGTCCACTCCCCCAGGAGAACTACACTCCACAAGGCCTTGGGTCAAACAATCTTGTAAGGACCCATATGGATGAAAGATCCAGGATGGAGAAACTTTCCCTTTGAAACAGCTCAAAAAGAAAAGTAGGTGACTTGATTCATCCCCACAAGATTTCCAGTCTCAACTACCCTCAGGTGAGGAAGAGGAGGAAGAATGCAAAGACTTTAGAGCAAAAGGAAAGACAGAAGCAACAAGGACTTGTCATCCTGGACTTGGTCTCTGGAGGACACAAAGTCATTACTTAGTCTGAATCAAGGAGTTACCTGGGCCTAAATAAAGGTTCACAGGAGCCAGATCCCCAGTAGCCAGGAGACAGGAAACTCCTCCCGTTTCAGGGACCTTTCTGCCTTGGCCTTGACCAATGGGGGGAATTTGGGGACACTACCCTATCTGTACTTTATCTCTGTCCTTAAATCACACCGTATTTATGTTTTAGCAGACTTTATTGATAACTTTTGCAGCCCCTAGATTTCTCCCTATATCCCTCCCCTATTCTGTCCCAAGGAGCCATGCCTTAGAACAAATGACTTTTTTTAAAAGAATAAGGAAAAAGGAAAAAGAAGAGGGAAAATCAGTTAATCAGTACATGGAACAAATATGACATACACAATTCTCCATAACCGGAGACAGCCCATCTCTGCAAAGGAGTTGAAGGGGAGATATCTTCTCATAACCCATCTTTGGGATCAAGATTGTTCTTTATCATTCTGCAACATTCATTGTCATCATATTCATGCCCTAACATGCTCCTTGAGGGCAGGGGACTGGTTTGCATTTTTGTCTTTGAATTTCTAACCCTGTAATAAGTCTGGTACCTTGCACATAATTGGTATTTAAATTAAAGAATGAATGACAGGGTACCCTGGTTGGAAGTATCCCCTTCCTACTCTTATTATTATGTTAATATTTGCCCCATCACTACTTCTGGAGCTTTATTGATGCCAAATTCCTACTCAGACTTTTGGCAAGAAGAATGGCCAAATATCCTTCTGTTAACATTAGTGTTGAATTCTCATTAGGGTATCCAGGGAACCCAGTTCATGAGGTAAATACAGGTGCCTAGAAGATTGTATCATGCTGAGTTACATTACCTAGGCATCCATAGGCACACACATGTGGATGATGGGTAGTTGGCCCTTCAGGGTGGAATTCTGGGAGATTCCTAGGGATCTGATGATAGGCAGCAGGAGGGACTAGAGATGGGTGACATTGAAAGGAGAAAAAAAGGAAATTTTCAAAAGCTGTCCTTGAGTTTCCACTGGCCAAACCTCGTTCTCCAGGCCACTCCCACTGTCCTTGCCACCAGTGAGGCAGGGAAATGGTTGAAGAGAAATCCTGCAGAGAAGAGGGAAGGAGTAGAGCCCTGAATGTTAGATTACCTTCTCTTCATCCACCTTGGTCTCTTATCTCCTTAGGGCTGACATAGCTTTTTTTGAATTGGAAAGGTCTTTAGAGATAATCTTGTCGAATCCTCTCATTTTAAAAAGTGAACAAACTGAGGTTTGAGAAGCAGGGTGACTTGCCCAAAATATTTTGTTGTTGTTTCATCATTTTAGTCATGTCCAATTCTTTATGACCCATTTTGGGGTTTTCTTGGCAAAGATACTGAAGTGGTTTGCCATTTCCTTCTGCACTTCAGTTTTACAGATGAAGAACTGAGGCAAATAGGGTTAAGTGACTTACCCAGGTTCACATAGCCTGAAAAAGCCCTTCTGGTATAATGGCAGAACTGAATTGGAACCCAGAACCTCTGACTCCAGTGTACTTTCCATGACATCACATTCTTTTAAAAGGAAAATATGACTTATCTTCCTGGGATTTGAACACAGGACTAATCACATCCAAAGCAAGAATGATATCCCCTAGACCACAATACAAGGTGAGATTTCTAGGAGTGAGACTTACGAGGAGTCTCTGAAACCTGCCTTTCTTCCATATTGGTGTATGAGTTTAGCTCTCTTGCTGGCAAACAGAATGCTAGTATTCAAGGGTTTCCAGGGCACCAAAGGGATGGGAAAGTAGATGTGAGACATAGAGTATCCTGAGGTTTTACACATGTTCTGACTGCCCCAGCATTACCTCCAAAAAATGGAGGGAAGAGACAGTAATTAGCTATCTTCATTACTTTCCTATGTGGCATCAATTGAATCTGTTTGCCTTCTTGCTTCATTAGCAGTAATGAGAAAATTTCTCTCCAGGTGAGGAAAATTGTCTATACCTTCCTCACCTGCTGATGTTGAAGAGCTAATTATTGAGGACTTTGAATGAAAGGTTCTGTTTTTTTTAAAATGAAGCACTGGTTAGTAGAATGGAGCTGGGATTCAGAAAACTTAGCTCTTATCTCAGCTCTGTCACTGAAAAAATCATTTCAATTCCCTGAACCTCAATTCCTTCATCTGTAAAGTAAGGGGTTACATTCTGTTGTGGGAAGAAGATTGAATTTGGAGTCATGGGCCCTGGGTTCAAATTCTACCTCTCACATTTATTCTCTGTGTTATCTTGAATGCTGAGTGGCAACTTGCTAGATAGGATAGAATGCCAGCCCTGCAGTCAATAAGACTCAACTTCCTGAGTTCAAATCTGACCTCAGACACTTACTAGGACCCTGGACAAGTCACTTAACCTTGTTTACCTCAGTTTCTTCATCTATAAAAATGAGCTGGAGAAGGAAATGGCAAAACACTTCAATATCTTTGCCCCCCCCAAAAAAGCCCAAGTGGGGTCACATAGAGTTGAATACAATTAAAACGGCAACAACAACAGGTGATCTTGAGCAAGTCTCTGCCTCTTTGCCCTTGAGTTTCTTCATCTGGGATGTGATGGGATTGGACTAGAAGCTCTCTCTGAGCTTCCTTCCAGCTCTAAATCTCAGATCCTATCATCTCAATGGTCCCTTCTAGGTTTTAAGGTTACATATATGTGGCCATCTTTCAAATTAGACAGTCACAATACTGATGAGAATTGTTCTCTGTGTATTTAGCTTAGAAGACTAATTCTAAACCAACAGTCATTTCCTCTGGGAAAATTGCCCTTCAATTTGTAGCTCCACTAACTGTTGGCCAAACTCCGCGAGCGTGCGCACACACACACACACATATCCATTTGAAGTTTTTTAACTCTTAAAATCAAAATTCAGCTGAACTTCCTCTTCCCTCACCCAGCCACCCATCTCTAGATTCATTCCTGATGAGACCATCATGTCAAGGAGGCTTTGGAAGACTCCTACAAAGCACAAAGTACTTGTCACAATTGGTTTCCTATGTATGAGTTACCAGATAAGTTTTAAAATAAAGTCTTATTACTGACTTTTGTTTTCTTTACACTGTTCACTTCCCAATTTGTCCTGTTATCATATAACTCTCTTTTGTAATAAATAAAAAGAGTTTTGATAAGTCAGCATTGACCATACCTGATGGGATATAGCACATTCTACCTCCGTAGTCCTCCTTCTCTATAGCCATGTAAGTTTTTCAGGGAATTGCCTCTATTTCTTTTTAGCTGTTACTCATAGATTTCTAACTTGCAGGTCTTCAATTTACATAAAGTGATTGGTGTACCATAAGTGGGAGAGGTAGCATGAAGATAAATGGTTGAATTTGGAGTCAGCAAGATCTGTCTTAGACATTTGCTATCTGTGTGACCTGAGGCAGCTCACTTAACCATGTTTGAGCCTCACAGGATAATAGATTTATAGTGAGAAGTGACCTTAGCAGCCATCTAGTCCAATCTTCTCCTATCCAGAAGAAAGGGAGACCCAAAGATCTTCACTGACTTGCTTGAGATCATACAGGTGGAAAGTAAATGAGTCAGGAATCAAACCAAAATCTGTCAATTCTTCTAATTCCAAATTCAGTGTTCTAACCATTATATACCACATTGTCAACATTCACTTTCCTCCTGTGTAAAATGAGAATAATAAAATACTCAGGAATTCTGAATGGACTTTCAATGATCATAATTTCCTGTCTTTCCACCTGTACCTCTGCCTTAATGCCCCTAAACCTACTCACTGTCCTCACTGTAACCTCCAATCTCTCTGTCCCTGAGTACTATACCAGGTGGTCACCCATGCTCTGACTTCACTTTCCTCCTTTCCCAGTCTTGACTTCTTGTTGAATTCAACCCTACCCTATCCTCTCTCCAATCCCTTGTCCCCCTGTCCCATCACCAACAACACCCTGCTAGACACCAATTCTGGATACTCCTTTACTCCTAATCATGACCTGCTAAATGGAACTGAAAGAATCATTTCCACTACAAATCAATTTTGACTACAGATTTACTCTCTAATCTTGACTGGGTCTTCAATGCAACAAAACAAGCCTGCTCCTTCTCCCTAGGTGATTCTTTTTCCCATTTACTACACTGGCTGTTCCAAACCTTCTCATCTATTCTCAGACCTCCCACACCAAATACTGTCTTCATCCTACCAGCTGAGGGTTCTAACTCATACTCAAAAATTGAGGCTATTTAAAGAGAGCTCCCTATTCCCTCCTCCATTACAACTCATACACCATTGACATCCCACACACCCACTGCCATTATCACCACTACCACATTTTTGGGGGGAGGCAATTGGGGTTAAATGACTTTCCCAGAGTCACTAGTGTCTAAGGCCAGATTTGAACTCAGATCTTCCTGATTCCAGGGCTGGTGCTCTATCCGCTGTGCCCCATTACCACTATTTCCTCCTTCACTTCACCCTCTGATGAAGAGAAGTCTCTTTCTCCTTGTCAGGACCATCTTATATGCAACCTTGATTCCCTCCTGTCTTCTCTTCCTGTCTTCTTTGGGATGAGGCATCTTTTAATCCAGGTGGTCTAAACTCTTAGTGTTTCATAGATACCTCTGTCAGTCTGGTAAAGTCTATCAACCCTTGTCTCAGAATAATCCTTGTGCCAGTATTCATAATGGAAGGAAATACTACAATTCAGTTAGAGCTAATTGAAAATGAAAATGTAATTTATTTCCCATCCAAGTTCATGGACCTCTGATATCTTAAACAGGTTAAGAACCCCCTGCCTAATCTTCAATCTCTCCCTATTTACTGGTTTCTTCTCTGCTGCCTACAAACACACTCAGATCTCCCCCATCCTTAAAGAAAGATAGAAAGGAAGGAAAAACGAGAGAAAGAAAGAAAGAGAAGAGAGAGAAAGGAAGGAAGAAAAGAAAAGCAAACTTCACTGGATCCTACCAGCCTAGTAGCTATCCTATAACTATTCTTCTTTTCTTGGGTAAATTTGAAAACGTTTTGCATTTGGAGAGATGCCTCCCTTTCCTCTTCTTACTCTTTTCTAAAACAGTGCAGTCATCTTAGTTTAGTTGCTTTTCCTTACACAAGACAACCCCATCTCCCATTTCCATTTCTTTCCACTGTCCATCCTCCCTTCCTGGAGTGTTTTCTGTTTTAACTCTGAGAATCCTTTATTTCAGTTAAGAGTCATCTCAGCCACCATCTCCTCAGAGGCCTCTTCTGGTCCCCCTTAGCTGCTAGTGACTTACCCTCTAAGGCTACCTTCCATCTATTCTGTATTTATCTTGTGTGTACCAATTTCTGTATGTGAGTTTCCCTTATTAGAATGTGAACTCCTCGAGAGCAAGAACTGCTTCACTTTTTCTTTGTATCCCTAGTTTAAGCCAGTATCTCAAATAAATGTTTGTTGATTGATTGACTAATAGTCATTTATATCATAAGCTTGTTATGAGGTTCAAATGAGGTAAAGTACAGAAAGTACTTTACAAACCCCAAATCACAATATAAATTTGAGTTATTATATGTGAAATAATAAATACCTAGCTATATACACATGGAACTTTTACATTAATAAGTTTTACTTTATTTTTTTCAACCCTAGTGATTTGACTGTGGTCACAAAAGAGATCATATGGGGATGAAGTAAGTATGTACAATGACCATCACCTAGAATTTCAATCTTTATAATAATCATTCTCAAAGTGTGATCGGAGGATCCCCAAAGGTCCCTGAGATCCTTTCAGGGAATCTGTGAAGTTAAAACTATTTTCATTAAAATTTTAAGATGTTTTGATTTATAACATGATGAACATTGATAAGTATACTCCACATAAAGACTCTGGGGGGGCGGGGTGGAGAAGTTCTCAATAATTTTTAAGAGTGTAAATGGGTCCTGAGATTAAAAAAAGTTTGATAACCACTGCTTTATAGCAACTCTTCTCAAATTAAAATTAAAAAACAAAAAAGCACACTACAGGCTTCAATACCCCTGTCAGAAGTACAAAAAAAAAAATCCCAGTATAATTTTATAGTGAAACTATACCAAAGAAGAAAAATTATCAGGGAATATGGTGCTTTTAAGCCTCAGGCTTAAAGCTGAGCCCTGAGTGGTGGTTATTTATGGAGAATGAAGAGAACTGGAGTGGTGTGGTACAATGTTAACTGACTCTGGAGTACATGGTTTAAAATTCCACTTCTGACACTATCTGGGTGACCTTGGACAAATCACTTAGCCCTGCTGAGCTTCAGTTTCCTCATCTATAAAACAAAGGCATAGGACTAGATTATGTCAGAGTCCTTCTTTGTTTGCTTTCTATTGTACTATGTACTATGTAAGCAATGCATAGTCCATTCCTCCACAAAAAATCTTCTTCTGATGCTGCAGCATAGTCAGACTCTGGGTTTTTGAGGATCATGCCAATGGAACATCAACTCTGTAAGGTCCTATAAAGTTGGATCAGATTCAAGTATGGTCAAAATGATGACCTACTTGTCACCTGAGTAACATGAGAAGCGAGTCTAGCTAAATTTAGAAAGTCTCATCCCTGGGCTAGTTGCAGATGTGAAGAAAGTATGCACATGGACCTTGAAGTTTAAAAGTATTTTTAGGCCTTTCTTGACACACCCCAGAGATTCACTCGTTAAAAAGAGGACAGGGACTAGTTCTGGTTAATTGAGGTGGGACAATAGCCAGGGGAAAAAATGAACAAGCCTTGCAACACCCAATGAGGGTCCTTTACAGTCCTCCCATGAGTACAGAGAGGTACAGGGAACTCTCCTGGATCTCTAGACATTTAAATCTTTAAGATCCAAATGCTATTAAGCATTTTCATAGTACAGCCCTTTTGGAGTCCTTTTAAAAAAGCAAACAACTAGATTGTGAACTCCATGAGGCCAGAGACTGTCCCATCTAAATCGCTTTATATCTCTCAGCACCTAGGACAGCTCACACATACTACATATGTTTGTTGAAGCAACCAGTAAATAAATGAGTGAATTCATGTGTTCATTCTCCTTATTAGGTAGGACTGTTGTTCCCTGGTCTCTATTCACATTATCCACCTTCTTAATTCAAGTCCTTCTTACCAGCTCTGTTACATATCACCTGTGTGATCTTGGGCAAGTTCTTCAGCATCTCTGATCTTACATTTTCTTAAGCCAAATTATCCCATCTCTGTCTGCTCTAATCATGTATAATGTCTGTTGAGGAGTGAGAAGCCTAATTTAAAAGGCCAAAAGGATAGGAGCATTCATCTCCTTTGACTCTTCTACCTCCAACACTAAATTTAAGCAAAAAATGCTTAAAAGTTTTTCTTTAGTTTAACATTTTTGTTTTTACCTAGTCTTCATTTTGTTTTATTTTTAAAATTCAATAGTATTTTGTTTTCAATTTTAAATTCTCTTCTTCCCACATTCCTTTTGCTTACTGATTTAAAAACCTATTACAAATATGTATACAAAGAATCCTCATCAGTTATGTCCAGTATGTTTCAATCTGCATTCTGAGGCCATCAACTCTCTATCTTGAAGTGGATAGCACATTTTATCATTAGTTTTCTGGAATTGAGGTTGATTCCATTGTGTTTATCAAAATTCCTAAATCTTTCAAAATTGTTTGGTTTCCCAATATTTTTGTTACCATGTAAATTGTTTTCCTGATTCTGCTCCCTTCACTCTGTATCAGTTCATAGTCTTCTCAGGTTTTTCTAAAGCCACACCCTTCACATTACTCTTGTTTTAGACTATATCCCTCACCTACTTCCTTGTCCTGTCAAGTGTCATTTCTTGTAATAAAGAATAAAAACAAAAGAGGAAAAAAAAAGTAGTACAGCAAAATTAACTAACTTAACCAAACCTGACAGTGTAAGCAACAGTCCACATCCACAGGCCCCCACTTCCAAGAGAAGGGAGGGAGGTCCATTTCTTCTCTGGAGCTGAACTTTGTCATTACCAGAATTCATTTGGTTTCATCACTCAAGCACTAATTTTAAGGGAAACTGAGTTTGAAAAGAAAATATTAGGTCCTGCCTAGATCTTGCCTATGAAATTACATTTTAAGACCATTTAGGGCAGGGATTTAAAATCTGTTACCATGAACTTGGTTTATTTCTTTCATTTCAATCACTGTGTTCCAATATAATTGGTTTCCTTTACAATTTTATTTTATAAATTTATAAACATGATTTTGAGAAGGGTTTCAGAAGTGTCCTCAGATTGCCACCAAAGAGGTCCCACCAGGACCTAAAGAAGGTGAAGAATCCCTGATTTGAAGAGAATGCTCATTTTATTTACAATTCCACCTTGACTTACATTATTTCAGAGTGATTGAATTTACATATATATAACAAAATCTTCAGGATTTTTCAAATGAGCTAACAAGTTGCTATAGAATGACTCCCTTTGGAAGATTCATATTATAAATGAATTTTTTTTTTTGGTAACTCTATAAGAAGAATATTGGCTTTGAAGTCAAAGAACCTGTGTCCCTCACAGGCTATGTGATTTGAAGCAAATAATTTAACTTTTTAAGTCTCAGTTTCTCCATCTGTAAAATGCACACAATGATGTCTAAAATCCTTTTCATCTCCAAATCTATGGTCCACTTTCTTTCTTCCCATGCTTATCTTTCAGTATAGGACAGGAAGAGGTTGGCTAGAACACACTTAAGAGATTTTACACTGATTGACTACAACAGTAATTCCTAATCCTATTTCTTGGACTCTCAAGGGCAGGACACATGAAAGAATTTTCTTTGGTGGGGAGGGAGGCAGAACTGTTATTCAGAGGATGTTAACAACCCTTGCGATCCTTTACCAAAGTAGAATTAATTGCACTTCAGGGTCTAGTTTGGATAATTACCTAAAATAAAATGCTAACTGCTCCCTCCCCTGGCTCCAATAACCTCAGCTGAGTGCCTCCCTAGTCTTGCCCTAGTTCCTAACCCCAGGAGCAAGTTGACAATGTCCTAGGCTCTCCCCTACTCCTTCAGACTAAATGTGTCTAAAATGTTATTTTGATTGCTCAGTTCTAGTCTCTTGCCTGAGGCACAAAAAAATCCTAGTTATGGCATTGTCTCCAGGTGTCAAGGAAACCTCAAAATAAACAATTTTAATCTGCTCTGGTTTTAGCAAAGCAAAGAAAAACAAATGTAAACCACAAAACAGGTCTGTGTAAGGTGTGACGTAATCAAAGTAAGATAGGGTACCTCACTGTGTATGCAATATTAAAATCATAGACTAGGGAGTCAGAAGAACAGGAGTCTGGTCCCAGCTCTGTCCCTAACTAGCTGTGCATCCCATAATTTCTCTAGGCCTGTTTCATCCTCTTTAAAAATGTGGAAATTGAATACAATCAATCAAGCATTTATGAAACACCGAATGCCAGTGCCAGGCACTGGTCTAGGGCATTGAGAACAAAAAACCAAAATGAACCAGTCTTTGCCTTCAGGGACATTATATTCTATAGGGAGAGATAACTTAAACACATTATACAAAATTATAATATTTGATGAAGATGATGCTAATACCTGAAGGAAGGGAAGAGATGGAAAAAAGGCCCTTTGCAATAGATGTTGGTTGAGTGGGAAACAAAAGGTTGTAAGAGGGAGAAGTGGAGAGGAGATGTTTTCCCAGGCATGGGGGACTACCAGTTCAATTATAGAAAATAGATATTGAATGTTGTATATGAGGAGCAATAAGGAAGCCAGATTAGCTGAATCAAAGATTGTGTGAAGAGGAGTAATGTAGAATTTTTCTGGATGCAAGTAGGTTGGATACAAGTCCTGAAGGGTTTTAAAGATCACATGGAGGAGCTTGTGTATGATCCTACAAGTAATATAGAGTCACTGGAGCTTATTGAGAAGGGAATGGTATTCTCAGACCCATTCATGTTTTAGGAAGATCACTTTGATAGTTACATAGAGCATGGATTAGAGAGAAAAGAGACTTAAGACAGGCAGAACAATTCGATTATTGCAATTGTCCAGGAAAGAGATGATGGGGGCCTGACCTGGGATAGTGGCTATGTGAAAAAAGAGAAGGGGACAGTTATGAGAGATGTTGGGGGAGGGCTAGAGAATGTAGAATAAACAAGATATGACAACTATTTGACTATGTTAGGTAAAGGGGAGCAAGGAAGTGAGAATGATTCTAAGGTTTAGAGTCTGGATGACTAGAAAAAAGGGCAGTGCCCTTGACAGAAATTGGGAAATTCAAAAGAAGGGTGGATTTTGAAGGGAAAGATAATGAGTTCCATTTTGAATTTGTTAAGTCTGGTAAACTTATGGAACATGCAGTTTGAAATGTCAGAGAGGCAGCTGGTTTTGTGGCACTGAGTCTCAGAAGAGAGGTGAGGGCTGGATATGCAGATATGGGAGTCATCTGCCTAGGGATGGTAATTGAACCCTAGAGAACTGATACTTCACCTAGAAAGAAGGGAAAGGAAAAGAAATGGAAAGGAAAGGAAGGGAAGAGAATGGGAAGGGAATGAGAGGAGAGGGAAGGGAAAGGAAAGGAAAAGTAGATGAGAATGAAAGAAGAGGGGAGGGAAGGGCAAGGTAAGAGAACTAGTACAGGGACTTGGACAGACACAAAGGGTGTAATATGATGATCATTTAGCAAAAGAGATGAGTGTTTAGATAGGTTGGAGACCCAAAAGGAAACAGGGTCAGAAAAACCCAGAGAAGGGAAAATATACAAAAGGAGAAGACAACTATCAATGTCAAATGATGCAGAAAGGTCAAAAAGGATATGGTTTTAGGAAAAAATAATCAGATTTGGTAAATTAATTGGTAATTTTGGAAAGGAATTTGGTTTAAAAAAAGGGAGAAGAGATAGGATGATAGCTTGAGGGAGTGGTAGGGTCTAGTGAGAAAGTGTTTTCTTTTTTTCAGGATGGGAAGATTTAGGCATGCTTGTCCAAAGCAGAAGAGATGGGGTCAATCTGCCTGAAGAAACGAGAGGGAATACAATAGGAGTAAAAGTTCAAGTAAAGTAGTTGGCTTTGGTGAGAAGAGTCCTTTCTTCAGAGACTGGAATAAAGAATGAGAGAGTGGAAGATGGTGTGAAGAGGTTTTGAGATGTATAATAAGGAAAGGAGAGCTTCTTTTCTTAGTAAGGGGCAAGGTATTTTTCTGAAAGGGTAAAGGGAGGAGGTTGTGTGAGAAGAAGAAAAGTTTGAGAGAAGCTTATGAGGGAAAACAATAGAAAAATCAATTAGGAAAGAATTAAAGGGAAGGAAGGAATAAATCCTTGCTGGGTTGAGGGGTCAGTTGAGACTAGATAACATTAATTTGCATTGTACCCATTTAGCATTATTCCATAACTTCCTTGCAGCACCATTCAGTAGTATATGAGTAAGAATGGAGGAAATAGATGATGGGAGTAATACAGAAATGAAATTTAATGAGGTCAGAATCTAGATAAGACAGAAAGCCAACGAATTTTAGAGCAGAGGACAGTATTAAATTAAACTAATTATAGATTCAAGTTTAGGAAGTGAGAAAAGTGAAGGCAGAGTAGGAGTCCTAGAAGAGTATACTTTTGAATAAAAAGACTGCAGGCCATGATGAAGATGAAGAGTAGGTTTGGGAGCAGTGAGTAGATATTGAGAAAGCATAATAAAAAATTAAAATCAGATTAAGACTAGATGACCCCTGAAGGCTTTCCCACTTATAAAATTTTACTGTTTCAAAATTCTATGATTCTGAAACTTGAGAGGGGTAGGATGACTGTTCAAGTAGAGTGGGATGCAGATGAAGAACTTCCAGGTCACTGGTCAAGTGTTTAAGGGTGCTATTTCTCACCCACCTCCATCCCCACAATCTTAAACCTCTAACTCCCCAAGGGCATCTGCCTAATATAGGAAGATCTTAATAAATGTTTGTTGACCAACTATTTCTTTGGAAGGCAACAAAGCTCCAAGACAATGTCTCAAAGATTTTGATGTTCAATAAAGAATAGCACCCCAATCTAATCCCATCCACCAAGCATTTCTTTAGTGCCCACTATTTGCCAGGCACTATCCTAGGCACTGAGTATACAAAATGGAACAAACAAAAAACAACCCAGTACCTGCCCTCATAGAACTGACGTTCTCTGATATCTCAGCTGGGTACCAACAAGGAACAAGTTTCACGATCTAGATTACAGGGCCTGCCTTTCATCTGCAGTGATCCTTGTGAGACCCCTACCCAATTATCAGGATTTGTGATCCCTCCAAAAATACCTCTCGTCAGTTTCTCCCCACCCTTTCCTCCTATGAGAAGCATTTCCTTTTATGTCCCTCTCAGGTGAACTGCCTGGAGCACATGATGAGCCCCTCCCCCTTTTTTATACACCCAAGGTTTCCCTGCATGAGAAGACTGATTGCTAAGTCTCTCCAGCAATGCAGGGACAACATCATAAAGATTCAAATGATTCCTATAATTTTCATTTTTATCTTTTTGGCTCATATTGTATCGAGTGGGAAGAGAGGCTTGATCTGATGTCCTTGCCCTAGGACCTAAATAAAATCCCCAAGAACCTGCCGCCAAGTCCTGACCAATTGACAAAACATGACCTCTTTCCCTGAAGTGTAAAAGAAATAAATTTAGGCAGGTCCCAGGCTGCTGCCACAATGTTTTATTCATCTGTGTTCTGGGCAGCTGACCATGGAGTTGCTCTGAAGCCTACAACCTTTCTGTGGGGTTAATGGGGCAGTTCTAGGGTTGGTACCTCCTTCACAAGCTCTCTGGAGCCTTGGTAAATTTGTCCTGGCTTCACTGAGGCAGAGCCTGTGACAGTACAGTAGCAGATGGTGGGATGGGCAATGATGTAAAAAGCACTGAAGTGGAATGGCTCGTGGGGTTTCTTTGGAACCAGAATAAGCCCAGGTTCAAGTCTCATTGCTGAAATGAAATAGGTTTATGACCATAAGTTACTGTTGATCTGCCAATCTGCATCTGAAATAACAGACCATGTCCTAAAATTTAGAATCAACAAGGCCCAAGCAACAAGCAGAGGATGGCAAACTTTAAAGGAAAAGAGTCAGTTTATGGTAACATTTTTATAAATTAACTTTCTGAAGAATTGTGTCATATTATTTATATACATACACATGTACATATAAGCAATGTCTATATACACATATATGTACATATATCAATAACTTTAGATAGGGTGAAGCAAATGATTTATTAATGCAATTGATCCCCACCCATTATATGTGTATATATACATACACACACACACACACACACACACGTGTGTATAAAGGTCAATACCTCACACTTAAAGTGATAGGCAAGATGTTAAGCCTTGGTACCTCTGTTAGAGGAGAACCATCAATTAAAGGTGCAAACAAGGCCCAGACTTCTCTACTAAATCAATCAATAAATCATAGACCAGAATAAGTTCAAAAAGTCCTTGATTAATTTAGAAGTCTTGGAAAGCCACTGGATGAAAAGGAGTTATATTGGACCGCAGTATTTTGTTATTGGCTATAGAAACTTGGCCACCCCTTGTGGGTCATCTATACAACAGTAAGCTGATTTTGAGCTAAGAGGGCATCAGAGAGGAAAGAGCTCTCCCAGTTAAACCCTGGCTTTCTTTATCACTTTGGTCCCTCTTTCCCATGCCAGCCTAGACTGAAGGAGGACCTTAGAAACTTTGGAATCTTGTGAACATTCTGCTGATTTGAGTACTGGTTCATATTTTTTTAATACATGATAATACATTAGGAAGACAGTCATCCAGTTAAGAACCTACTATGTATCGAGCAGTGTGTTAAGTGCTGCAGATACAAAAAAGGTAAAAGATAGTCCCTGCTCTCACTCTCTAATGGGAAAGAGAACATGCAAGCAACTATGTAGCAACAATGTATAGATAGGATAAATGTGTAGTAGTCTTAGAGGAAAAGCATTAAGATATAGGATGACCAGGAAAGGTATTTGCAGAAAAGTGGGATTTTAACTGAGATTTGGAGGAAGCTAGGGAACCCAGGAGGTAGAAATGTGAGGGGAATTCTGGGCATGGGGAACAACGAGTGAAAAGGACCAGAGGTGAGTGATGCCTTGTGTGAGGAATAGAATGTCATTTGATTGTAAAGTACTAGGAGGGGAATAAAGTGTAAGAAGACTGAAAAAGGTAAGAAGGGGGCAGGTTATCACAGGCTGTAAAAGCCACAAATTATTTTATATTTTGTCCTGGAAGAATTAGGAAGTCAATGGAATTTATTGAATGGGGATAGGAGTGCGGAGACATGGTCTAATCTCCATTTTTCTGAACATCACTTTGAGTGATCACTTTGAGTAGAGGGCAGACTAGAGTGGGAAGAGATCTGAGGCAGGGAAACTAACTGATAAGCTATTGTAATAGCCCAGTGTGAGGTGATGATAATTGTCTCCTGGTGGCTTTTTTATATTGTTCACAGGCAACTTTGTCTAAAGTCTTCCGCCTTTAGCATGTTGGTACACTTAATTTATTAAATTAGCTTAAAATGAAAAGCTGCTGCACAGCATAGAACAAAAGAAAACAAAAGGAAGCACAGAAAAGCACGGTAGCTTTGAAAATAATGTGTCACTTATTACATAGTTTTCCCAAAGAAAGTAAACAGTGTGAGATAGAAATTCATGGTTTTATATTGAATCCTCTTTTTGTTAGGCTGGGTACATGGAAATGTTCTCTCTCTCTCTCTCTCTCTCTCTCTCTCTCTCTCTCTCTCTCTGTTCAAAATGAATAAAAAGAAAAGAAACACATGAGCACGTGCACACATGCACACACACACACACACACAAACACACACACACACACACACACACACTTGCATCTGACTGAGTTCTACTTGCCTGCTACTCCTCCACGAACATTATGGTTTATTGAGTGGTGATGAGGAAAAGGTCAATCTTAACTGAACAATATCTCTTGCATCTGTCTGCTTTTTTCCCCCCTCACATAGCCACCACTAAAGTTCAAAGTTCCTATAACCTTTTTCACAGCTAGGTGGCATGGTGGATAGTCAGGAAGGCTCAACTTCAGTCTAAGACACTTACTAGCTATGTGACCCTGGGCAAGTCACTTAACCCTGTTTACCTCAGTTTCTTCATTTGTAAAATGAGTCAGAGAAGGAAATAGCAAACCAGTCCAGTATCTTTGCCAAGAGAACCCCAAATGAGGTCACAAGGAGTTGAACATGACTGAAACAACTGAACAGCAACAAATCATTTCTTTCGTGGACTATTGATCTAGTTTCCTATTTGGTCTTTCTGCTTCTAGTTTCTTCTCCTCAAATTCATCCTCTACACAGTTGCTAAAATGACCTTCTTCAAGCACAAATTTGACCATGTTACTTCCCTACTCAGCAGTCTTCAATGGCTCTCTATCACCTTTAGGAAAATACAAAATTCTTCTTCATCTTGGAATTAGAAACCAATCAGATTCTGGCTCCAGCCTATCTTTCTAGATTCATTTCACATTACTCCTCTTCACATAGTCTATGTTACAGTCAAACTGAACAAGTAGCTCTTCCCTGAATTCTCATTCCATTTCCAGCCTCTATGCATTTGCCCAAGCTGTTCCTCATGCCTGTAATAGGCTACCTCATCTCCATCACTCCTAGTTCTAGTCTTCTTTCAAGGCTGAGCTCAGTCACACTTCATCTACAAAGCCTTTGCTGAGTTCTCTTGTTATTAGAACTCTCTCTCTCCCCACATAACTGTACTTACTTATGGTACACACCTTGTGTCCCTACAGTAAATTAAAAACTCCTTGAGAACAGGCATTATTATATTTTTTTGTCTTTGCCTCTCCAGTGCCTGGCACATTTCCTTGTTTATAGTAGATCTCAATATATTCTGGCTGAATGAATAAACAACCAGCTACAAAGAGCTACACAGTACTTTAAAGGTTTGCAAAGTACCTTACAAATATCTCATTTTGTCAACCACTAAGAGGTAAGCACTATTATTATCTCCATTTTACAAAGGAGGAAACTGAGGCTGGCAGAGGTTAAATGACTTGCCCAGGGTTACACAGATAGGGTCAGGGGCAAAATTTGAACTCAGGTCCTACTGAATCCAGGTCCAACGCTCTGTGCACTATGACATCATCTAGCTACCAAACAAAGGTAGGGAAACTACAGCACCTTGAAAGGTGGAAGTCTGAAAATTTGAGGGAGTATAGGGGCAGTGGAAAGAGTGTGGGCTTTGGAATCAGAGGGTCTATATTTAAACCTCTACTTAGCAATTTACCGACGATATACCCTGAGACAAGTCCTTTCACCTCTCTGGACCTTGATTTCCTCCTATGTAAAATGATAACACTGGACTGAATGTACCCTAAGGTTCATTCCTGCTCAAAAGTTGCTGGATATAGAGTTCAGAACAAAGTGCTTTATGGGACTGCAGGGTTGCTGAGAACAAATTTTTCTCATAGCCAGCATCAATGTGACTTCCAGAGGCCCCTTCCCCTTCTCCGGCCCCCCTTTATTTTATTATTTGTATTAATTTATTTATTTTAGTCAACATTCATGTCCTCAAGATTTTGAGTTCCAAATTTCTCTGCTCCTTTCTTAAGACTGGCTGTAATCAGATTATCTTTACTAGGGATGATATTGAAGAATCGTTTGGCTTTATCATTTTTATTCAACCACCCACGACTTTTTCCCTGAACATTTTTAGAAATAAGGTGTTCTGAGCACCTGACAAGAACTTTTCCTAGTAAAAGATTAAATTAAAAACGAGTGACCTAGTATGATATTAAGCTAATACTACACCCTAGTTCAGAATGCCTTCAGGACAATGAGCTATTCCTCTCGCTCTCCATAATACCTGAGGCTCTCTTGAAGAAAAGTGATATTTCCAGTACAGACAGTTCTTGTTTTAGGTAAATTTGCATTATGCAAATTTGAGTTTACATAAAGAATTGAAACCCTAAGCAATTGGCCAATCATTGATTGCTTAGGAAAGGACTAGATTTATGTAATAAAAATAATACTCCTCAATCTATGGATTTAATGAGATTACAACCCAAAGGCCAAGGAGCTTTCTTCACAGAACTGAAAAAAAAATCATAGCAAAATTCATATGGAAAAACAAAATGGAGAATGGTTAAATTTGGGTCTTTTTTATTTGGAAATTTTAAAACATTACAAAGTATTGACAAAACAATCTGGTGCTGGGGGGGCAGGTAGTGGAAGATAGAGAAATAAATCAAGGGAATCTAATATCAGATAATCAAATGTCTATCAGAAATTAATGTTTGGTAAATCTATAGAAAACTAAACTGGGAAAAGAATTAAACAAATAACAAATAAACTTGAGAAACTGAACAACAATTTTGCAAGAAATGCTCCTAGGTTTGTATCTTACATCATACAGCTCAGTGAATTCCAAATGGTTAATCCACTTAAACATTAAAAAAATATGAAAGAGAATGGAATAATATGTTTACCTCAGTGGTAGAGGGGAGATAATATTTTATTGAAAAGAGAATAAAATGTTAAAGAAGAGACAATTTTTCTTAAAAGTAAAAGTTTAAAATTTTGATATAAGAAAAATAATATAACAAAAAGAATCTGAAAAATATTTATGGTAAATATCACAGATTCAAAACTTGACATCTAAAATATATAAGGAATAGTTAAAATTTACAAATGTCTCCCTGATTCCACAGTAGATAGTCAAAGGATTTTTAGAAAAAGAAAAACACATTGTTAATAATCACTTGATTAATATAATCAAAATGGTACAAATCAAGACAACTGTGAGGTACTATCACTCTCATCCATTTAGAAATAATAATAAAAAGCAATAAAACTTCATGTTACTGGAGTTCTGCGTAAATAGATAAAATCACTCATTTTTTATAGAATTCCAAACCTGTAGGATCTTTTCTGACAGTAATCTGGCAGAACATAGCAAGAGTTACAAAAATAATTATTTTGCAGCAATATGCCCTGAAAGTGTTATTAAAAAAATTCTTCAAAGATTTTCATAGTAGCATTATTTATAATTGCAACAACAACCAGAAAGAAAGCAACTTAATGTCCAATGGTGGAAGGAAGGAGCTATTACCATAAGGAGCAGAGAAGAGGCTGGGTTACCAGTGGCTTAGCAGAGGCAATATGGATGAAGCATATGCATGTACCATGTTCAGGGTGTTTTATAAAGACCTTCTCTAACTGAAGACTGAGACCACTCACTGTGATTCCCTCTTCTGCTTTTTTCTTCTCTGAAGACGGAAAATGCACTGCTTTTGAACTCAATCTTCCCTTGGAGCTTGGGAATGTTTACTATTGTGTGTTTAAAGGTTCACTTTATTTCTCAAGTGGGAAAATGTGATGAAGCTGTTGATCAACAGAATTACTAAATAGCCTATGTTATTGCTTGAATGCACTGTTAAAAAAGGGTGATTGGAAATGACTTGAGAGGATTGCCTGAGTGAGATTTCTGGGCTAGGGGCTCATGCTCAAAGGACATATTGCTTATTTTAACAACTTCTCAGAGAAGAGGGAATACATTCACTGGAGGTTTCTCTGAGCATCAAAATGAGTCAGTAGCGCTCACAAGGAATAGCACTGTGGAAAGGTGACTGGCAGGCACTGATCATTGCTCATGGCCTGGTTTGAATAGTGAGGCTGAGGTGATCTAGTCACTGGAAAGTCATGTCCCAAGGAAGGAGTAACTTGGCCCAGACAAAGGTGAGAGATAGAGAAGTAAAAATGACTGACCTCTATTCCTGTCTGCTCAGCAGCCTTGCAGCAAGAAATGCTCTTATAAATCACTGATTTTTTAAAAAAGGAAAATGAAAAAAAAAAGGGCTTTTTGATGGGGAAAAAACATTAAGTTGATTTCTGGATATTTCAGTGTTTGTGAGATATGAAACGTATTCCTCTTTTCTGCTCCAAACACTAGACTCTTTCCTTCTGAAGTTGTATTTGGCAGACACACTACAATGCTGAGATAATAGTGGTATGAAAAAATATATGGTCTCCCATAGTAATGAACAGGTTGAAATCATTCTAAGCATAGTTTTTTTTTTAATTTCACAAATGTGATCTAGTCTGATCTTCTCTTTCTGTTTGTGAATAAAAACATCTAGATATATTTTGATTTGGAGATAGTAGTAACTTTAACTGAAGATGACTGGGAAGTTCTTAGACTCAGGTCTTCCCTTCCTTTCGCTGAAAAATGGAATACTGTGCTTTTGTTCTATGTCCTTTCATCATATTTCATGTCAAGAGGCAACATGGTAACATGGAAAGAGTCTTTGTGCCAGTAAAGAGATTGCTTCAAATCTTGGCACTTGCTAATTGTGTGACTATGGCCAAGTCACATAACCTCTCTAGGTCATTAGATTGTGAACTCCTTGAGGGCAGGAGCTTTGACTTTTCTTTGTACTCCCATCCCTTATCATGGTATCTGATATACATACATGTACATACATATTATATATATATATAAGGCACTTAAATGCTTTTTTGACTTGACTTGTGTCACTTTCTTTATCTGCAAAATGGGTAACATAAAATCTGTAGTATCTATGTAGTGTTGTTGTGAGGGTCAGATGAATATAAAACACTTCACAAACCTGAAAACACTATACTTATCCTAAATATATGGGGGGAAAGATGGAAGCAATCTGTGTAGCCTCAGCACAAGGAGCTTTTCCTACAAAGACCATGGACATCTTGAGCAATTATATCCCCTGTTCGTCTTAGCTAAACAGAGTGATACAACTAGGATGGTACAACCAGGGTGTCCTAGATAAGGTAGGAGCACAAAACATTGCCCTAGAAGATAATGCTGCTGTTGCTACTACTACTACTACTACTACTACTACTACTACTACTACTACTACTACTACTACTACTACTACTACTACTACTACTACTACTACTATCATCATGACCGTTATTGCCATTACTACTAGGAGCGATGACCAACATTTCTATAGTATTTTAAAGTTTGCAAAGCACATTATCTCATTAGGACTGGAAATGTGAGGACCATAGTCCCATCCAACCTCCATTCCCAACCCTGATAACAGGCAAACTTATTAATCTTAGTTTAGTTCTTTATCACTTTTTACCTGTACTATTTCAATAGCCTCTAATTGACCTCTTTGCCTCCAGACTTTCCCCACCCTATTCATCCTTCCTAATAGCCACCAAAATGATTTTCCCTAAGCTCAGGTCTAACTGTGTTACCCTCCTGTTGGATAAAACTCCAGTGCCTTCCAATTGCCTCTGGGATAAAATACACACTCCTTTCTTTTTCTGCCTTTCATGGCCTCACTATACATTCCTTCCCTTCTTATTTGCTATAGTCCAGCCAAAGGGGCCTACTGGCCTTTACACTTCATCTTCCATCTCGTTGCCTTTACTCTGGTCATCCCCCATGCCTGGAGTGCTCTCCTTCATCTCTGCCTCAAAGAGACCCTTCTCTTCTTTCAAGATGTGGATTAAGTGCTGCTTTCTCTGCGAAGACTTTCCTGACCCTGCTTATCTGCTAATGTCCTCCCTCCCAAACTACCCCATATTGAACCATTTTGTATTTTGTATATTTATACTACATGCATTTCTAGAGGAACATGTTGTTTCTCCTCACAGAATGTAATCTCCTTGAGAGTAAAGGGAGCCTTTCAGCCTTTCTACCTCCAGAGCCAAGCACAGTGCAAAGCATAGAGTATACGGAATATTTCATCATTGATTGATTCCTGACTCCCAGTACTCTCAAAGAGGTGAGCACATTCTCAGCTTGGCCATTTCATCCATGTTACTGTACCCAAGATTAGAGAGACTCAGTATGGAAAGGCTCCAGGTTAATGCCACATGAACCAGGAAACTACCCCACTGTGGTGCTGGTCTGGACACAAGGGGAGATCCACTTGCTCCCCTTTACCAAATACCCCCTGCTCAAGTGCCTAGGAACCTCCAAAGCAGTCCATGAGCACCTTATGGCACCAATACATACAATGGTATGATTCTGTCCAAAGTGTAATCATAGACCATGCACCTTGTGCATGGTGACAGGTGTGATCACTCTACCCCACAGGGAGGACTTCTGAAGAATCCAGTCATGCCCTGGTGATTGCACATTCACCCTGGCCCTGGTCCTACAGGGTGGAGATTCTGGCTCATTATTATGCAGTGCTGATGTAGCACTCCTCACTTAAGATATTCACAGAACTTTTTGGAGTAGGGAAGACAGATTGCATTCTTGTCCCTATTTCACAGATGGTAACAACAACACCCATCATAACCCCTCCTCTTCCTCCATTTCCAGTTCACATTTATGTGGTGCTTTCAGGTTTACTAAACTTGATTCACAACTGCCCTATAAGGTAGACCAAGATCATTTCCATTTTATAGAAGAAGTAAACTGAGACTCAGTTTAAATAACTTGCTTGTGATCACAGCTATTAAGTCTCAGAAGAACCCAGGCTTCCTAATTCTAAATCCTAGCACTTTTTCCACTACTGACCTGAGAGGTCTAGTGACTTACCAGAAATTCACAGCACATGTAAATGAGTCACTGGTTCCAGATTTATTACTTCCTTTGAGCCCTGGGTCACAATTTGCTTCCAGCTGAAAACCTTCCTCATTAGCATCATCACACTCTGATCATTCCCACTTTTTTATATTTCTGCCCCAAGAATGTGTTTCAATTTTAGTTTGTTTGTGTAGCTCATAACTGTCCTTTACCCAGCCAGATCTTAAGGCCCATTGAGGGAGGGAACATGTCCCTCCATAGAGCCTAATACAGTGTTCTTCACACAGGGAGATCTCAATGAATTCTTGGATAACTGAAGAGCCAAGGTCTATGGCTTCTAGATAAGATAGACTTCATCATTCGAAGTTGAAATGTTTTATTTCTGATTGAAGAGCAATTTGGGAGGGAAAAAGGATCATAGGGTTCATCTGGTACAACACATTCATTCTCTGTTTGTGGAAACTGATCACAGAGAGGGAAGTAACTCAACCAGTATCAAAAGGTTAGTGGCAGACCTGAGACAAATGATCAGGAAGAAGGAAGACCAATAAAGGATCCCATTTTTTAAAGAGAAAACACTGTCTTGGAATACTTATTTCAAGCCTCCTTTGGCTACATTGCTTGATTCTCTCTGGTGTTTAGTTGAAAATCAACCTCAAAAGAGTCATCCATTTTTGTCAGCCTCTTGGTTTGATGCATTTTGTAGGACCTGGAGCCATTCAGATGCAATGCTCTGGCCCTGGCCTCTGCAGGAGCTGAGGAATCTCATTTGAGCTCTGGTCAATGAGGCTGTAAACATTGATGAGTTATAAGTAAAGTCTTATTTTCTTGAAAACAAAAGCACTTAAAAAGGTTTTTTTTTTTCTTGACAACCAGGGCCTTGTCCAGAGGTCACCTGGCACCTGCTTTTTGGGAACAGATTTTTTTATTTTAAAGTGAAGGTGAAGAGACAGGAAAGAGGAGGCAGAGGATATAAAGAAAAGATAGAGGATAGAGGAGACAGGAAATGGAGAAAGAGAAAAAATAAAAAGGATAAGAGAAACAGAGTACATACAAAGGGAAGGAGAGAAAGATAGAGAAGAGACACAGAGGATAGAGAGGGAAAAGACAAGAGAGAAGAACCACAGAGAAGAGAGGGAAAAGAGAAGAACATACAGGACAGAAAGAAGAGGAGGAAGAGAGACACAGAAACAGAGACAGAGAGAGAGACAGAAAGAGATAGAAAGAGAGAAGAGATGAGAGAAGAGTAGAAACAGAAGAAGAGAGAGAATATTAACAGAAAAGGGAAAGAAGAAGAAGAAGGGAGAAGAGAAAGAGGCAGAAGACAGAGAAGAGAAAGAAACAGGAGGGAAAAAGGAAGAGAGAAAGGAAAAGGAAGACAGAGAAAACATAGAGAAGGTGAGTGAGAGAAGAGAGAGGACAGAAAGGAAGGGACAGAAGAGAGTAGAGATACAGAGAGACAGAAAAAGAGAAATAGGGGAGAAAGAAAATGAAAGAAAGAGAAGGAGAGAGAGAAGAGAAAGGAAACAAAGGCAGAGAGAGTAAAAATAGAGGGGATACAGAGAAAAGAGAGAAGAAAGAGAGAGAATACAAATGGAAGAAAGAGAAGAGACAGAGGGAAGAGAGAGAAGAGAAATGAGAGAAAAGAAGAGAGGAGAGGAGAGATACAGAAAGGGATTAAAAGAGACAGAAAAAGAGAAAAAAAAATAGGGGAGAAAGAAAATGGAAGAGGAGAGACAGAAGAGAAAGGAAGAGAGAAGAGAGTAGAGACACAGAAGGAGATACAAAGACAGAAAAGAAAGAAGGAAGAGAAAGAGAAGAGAAAGAAAATGGAAAAAAGAGAAGACAGAGGAGAGAGAGAAGAGAGAGAAAAGAAGGAAGAAGCAGAAGAGGGTAGAGATACAGAGGAGGAGAGAGACACTCAGAGACAGCAAGATAGAGATAGGACAAAGGGAAAAAATACAGTGGAGGCAAGACGAGATGGAGGGGAGAGAGAGAAAAAGGAGAGAGAGAAGACAGAGAAGAGATGATAGATACAGAGAAGACAAAGAAAAGATGAAAGAAAGAGAAAAGAAAGGTGGGGAGAGAAGAGAAGGGAGAGAAACCCAGAAACAGAATCAGAGATAGAATTTTCCCCAGAGATAGAAAAAGAGAAGAGGGGCCTTGTCGGAGCTCTGGCCTTTGGCCGGCTTCACGGCACTGCTTTACAATAATGTTCTGTTACAGTCTGTAAGCTGGACCTTGGCCTCTTTCCACACGTTTAGAATCATCGAGCTAATTAAGGAGACATTGTTTTCTGGTCCATCTCTCTTCCCCTGTTGCTGTCTCCCCCTTCTGTCGCCCTCGCTTAGCAGTAGTGTCAGAAGTAATATTGAGACTGACCTTTTCCCATCACTGTCCCACACACCTCATTAACTCCTCTCTGCAGATGAAGGCAACCATTATGGAGTGGAAGAGCTGACAGGTTTTTCAGAAAGCCGAGGAGCAAACAATTTCCCAGAAGTTCCTCACCCAGGAATTTTCTCTTGAAGGACATGGGAGGAAGCCCCATAAGGCTACCTCCCACACAAGGCCTTTGCTGGCCTCCCTCCTCCACTTGTCAAGGATCTCTCCCTCTTGAAGTTAGCTTATCTTGTTTACATGTTATATCTCCCCCATAGAATATAAACTCCTAGAGATCAGACATGGTTTGATATTTATATTTATATCCCACTCCACCAACTGGGTTCAGTTCTTCCTAGAAGTAGGTGCCTTATCAGGCATCAGTAGGAGGTGCCTTGTTATCACTGTCGAATTCAATTGCTGGGCTGAGAAGTGCACATAGTTGTTTTGTAGTTGACTTGCAAGCTCCTTGAGGGCAAGGACTGTATATTTGTCTCTTTGCATCCCCAGGACTTAGCACAGTGCCTGTCACACAGCATGCCCTTAATAAATACTAGTTAACTGATAATCACATTAATTTCTGAATATATCCCTCCCCTCTCCTGCAAGTCATCCCCTGTAACAAAAGTTTGAAAAAATAAAGAGAAAAAACTCGTTCAGCAAAACCACCCAATACATTGATTGTGTTTCACAGTACCAAGCGTTGAAGACTTTCCCCAGTGGAATGGGAGGATGAGAACAATTTGTTCTAACAGTAATGAAAGCAACTGAAGCAGGTTCAGTGGAGCACTCAGAGCTCAGCCAGACATGGAAGATGCCAAAGTCATCCACTACATCCCAGAACATGCCAGTCATCCTGACTTTTGTCCTTCTTCTGGACTTTGATGACTCTGAAAGAGAGAGTGAGGCTGATGACCTTGTGCAACTCTGCCTTACTTAAATCCAATTCATGCACAGTCAAGACATCACCTTGTGATATAATCAATCCTCTTCAAAATATAGGATCAACTATGCTATATTACTCACATAGGCCTTCACCTCTATAATGAAGGGAGAGGTGCATTTTGTCTGTTCTTCATATATACATATGTGTGTGTATGTGTATGATACATATGTATGATGGATTACATATAAAAGTCCTTTGCAAATCTTAAAATGCAATGGAAATGTCAATCATCATTATTACCCTAAGAGCCTGGAAATTTGTCAAGCCACTGTTTCTTCCATAAAAGAAGGTCATAAGCTCCCTCTGACTTAGGAAATGGTCTTTGAAAGTTTCTGTAGCTGAAAAAAACAGACCTCCCTGCATAGAGTCAGGCTGATCTCAAACAACAGACCTAAGTGAGCTGAATTTGAAGGCTTTCCAACTTGGTCGGACCTCTGAAAACTTGTATTTTGCTGTCAGAGAACTGAGGGTCACCTCCACAGATGTGTTGGCAAATATTTAACTACTGACTCTCTGAAAGGAGGGGTGCAGGAGAACCCTGTATTTGGGACATGTTTTAAATTTGATTTACCCTATTTGCATTTTCTCCATCACTTTTTTAAGTCTAGACAGTCAACAAAACAATAAACCAAACCATGGTTTGTAGTTGTTGATTTCTGGGGAATAAATGCTCACACTGAAAATTTAGCAATGGACTCTCATTAACTTATTCAAGCTGACTCCAGCAGATATATCCCTGGCCCCTCCGTGCCATGATGTGGCACCATTAGTGAGAGCATATTCAATATACAGCAGTATGGTCCAGTGATTACAGTACTGAATTAGTAGTCAAAAGCCCTGCCCTCAGAACCTAGGCAGTAAGAGTGACTACCTGGGTAACCTGAGTGTCAGTTAACCTAATCTCCAAGCCTGAAGCAACTCCTATCAGCCTTCTCCATTCTGTTCCCTTCCTGGGCAGTTGACCAACCCTGTAGGGAGTCACACAACTATGCCGAGAGCATTCTCTACCAAATTATGTTATGAGATCTCAACTGAAGATTCACACCAATACTATTTAAAATAAAATTTGTTGATATATTTTGGTTTTGCATAGCCTGTATTTCTCACTGTATCCTTCCAATCACTCCTCCAGAGAGTCATTCCATATGAAGAAGAATTTTGAAAGAAATCAGCAAAATTGATCAATAAATTGAAAAAATTGACAATATATTCAGTCTTTATGTTCAAGGATTTCCCCCCTCTCCCTCTACATACCTCCATACACGCATCTCTACAAAGCAGTTAGGGGGAGTTGTTTTTTTCTGTATCTTCTTTGAGACCAGGCTTGTTCTTTGTAGTTTCATAAAATCCCTTTTCTATTGTTTAGTAGTTATTGGTTTTTTCCACTTAAATCTTAGTCATTGTCTATAGCTCTCTTGCCCATCGCCTAACTTCACACTGGTTCGTATCTGCCCTTCCATGCTTCTCTAGTTATCATTCTAGTGGTATTCTATCACATTCATGTGTCATAACTTGTTTAGTCATTTCCCCTACTGATGACAGGCTCTTTTTCAACAAGGTACCTTGACCTCCCCAGTATACTGTGCTTACTAAATGCCTGTTGATTGAATCAGCTAGTTAGTGCTTAAGACCACAGTGTATGAAACATGCAAGGGAAGTGACTTACCCAAGGTCACACAGCTCATTAAGGATGAAAATGAGGTGTCAAAAGAGAATTCCAAAGGTGATGAAGAATGGCATGTGAGTTCTTCAGAACTGTGTGCTTATGTGGAAGACCTGGAAGGTAATTAGTAGCCTGGAAAATAGAAAAGAAAAATGAGAAATTGGCGCAATGCATGGTTCTTTTGACCAATTGTGCCTTTTCCTTTCTTACAGCTCTGAAATCTAGAACTCATTGCAATTCTTAGCCTATAACCAATGCTCCTGCTACTCTAGGCTAAGTTTCAATTACTCTTCTCATGTCATATATTATGTCAAGTCAACAAATATTTATTAAATGCCTACTATGTGCTAGGCACTGTTCTAATTATGGTCTCTCCAAGCAGAAATATTCCTAACTCATATTTCTATAACTGTCTTCACAACGAGCATATGAGGAATGCAGGGCAAGTGTTTTCATCTCCTTGGTTTTTTCCCAGTCAGATGTGATTTCATTGGCATAGAGAATTCCAGGTATGGAAATTCTATCTACTGTGTAAACTCTATTTACTGTGTAAATCACAGCACTTCTGTAACTTACAGTCTTAGGGAGTTGGCTGGGTCACTGAAAAGGTGAAGTGTCCATTGGCTTTCCAGCTATTATGAGTCAACGACTTGGATCTAGACCTTCCTGAGTCCAAGGTCAACACACTATCCCCTATCCCTGAACTTCTTGTCCTTTCACAGCTGAGAAAAATGAGGCTCAAAACAGTTCTGTAGATTACCTAGGACTACACAGCTAATATGGGTCAGAGCAAAGATTCACATCCAGGTCTCCTGACCCCAAGTTTCTCTTTCCACTGTACCATAGCGGCACCTACTAACCTAATTACCAACTAGTAGCAGTTCTCTCTTGGCTATAGGGAAACTGAGAGGAGCCAAATCAATAGCTCTAGGAGGCAATAACAACTTGCTGTGATATTTTTCATTGCTTCTTGTTCTGGTTTGCCTTCAACAAAGAGAGCAGAAGAATCAGTAATGTTCTCATTGCTGTTAGCAATGAAACAAGGGGGAGTCAATTATTTAGGAGGTTAAAAATGACTGCTTTAAATAAGTAAATTTTATGATAAATATATATTTATACTTATCATATACAATTTATACTATTATAATATATTATATATAGTTTACATATAATTATATATTATGTTATATAATGATAATTTATAATATATAATATAATTATAATAAATATTAAAAATAAATAAATTTTTAAAATAAATCTGCTGTTCTAACATATAGAGCCTTAGGTTACTGAGAACTTAGCTCTTACAACTCTTCTGATATTATTGTTGTTCAATAATTTTAGTCATGTCCAACTCTCCATGACCCTTTTTGGGGTTTTCTTGCAAAGATACTTGAGTGGTTTGCCATTTCCTTCTCCAGCTCATTTTACCAATGAGGAAACTGAGGCAAACACAGTTAAGAAATTTGCCCACGGTCACACAGTCAGTGTCTGAGGCTGGATTTGAACTTAGGTCTTCCTGACTTCAAGCCTGGTGTTCTTTCTACTACATCGCCTATCTGCCCCTATTATTGGAAGGCAGTGTTTAATATTTATATGGTGTTTAGAGATTTTGAGGTATTAGAGGCAGCTATCTCAGTGCCTCAAGTATAGAACCTGGAATCAGAAAGGTCTAGGTTCCAATCCTTCCTCAGATATTTTTTAGTTGTGTGGTCTTGGATAAGCCACTCAATCTCGTTGTCCCTCACTTTCCTAACCTATAAAATAAGAATAATAATAATACTGACTTCAATGAGAACCACTGTGATCTCTGGAAATTAGCTAAGCAGCACATGGACTGGAGCCTGGACGAGCAGAGTTAGAATGCTGCACCAAACACTGACTGGGGGACCCTTAGCAAATCACTTTACCTTTCTATGTCATGGTTTCCTTATCTATAAAATGGGGATAATATAGCAGCTACCTCCCAGGGTGGTTATGAGGATCGAATGAGATACTAGAGAAATGTCGGCTATTATTAATTCAGTGCTACTTGTGTGACCCTCAGGAAGGCCTTGTTCATATAGAAAATGAGAGGGATGTACTTGTTGGCCTCTGGGGTCCCATCCATCTAGTGACTTAAGATTCTAAGTCACTTCACTGCTCTGACTCTCAGTTTCCTCATATGTAAAAGCAGGAGATTAGATTAAATCATCCTCAAATGTCCTCCCAGCTCTAAATCTGTGATCCCAGATGGCTACTGGGTGATCTCACTGACACTGTAAATCTGGTCCTCTTTGGTTATTGTTGACATTTCCCCTTACAAATGTTTTAGAATCAGCTCTGGTGATGAGTTCCATGCATGAATCTATTGTTCGGGATTTCAAACTGTTTACAGGGGAGGAGCTTTAAGCTGTTTATTTGCTTGGAATTGTATCAAGGTCCTCAAATATTTGCCAGGAGGTTTGGTGGAAAATGTCTAGACCAATGCAAGTCTCAAAGGCTCCAGGAAAATCCAGGAGGTTGGTGGGAACAATTCAAAATGACCTGATTTATCCTAATTTCACTAGAAGGAACACTGAATTTCCCCCAGGTGGAAAGAGCTGGGGGTAGGGGAACTCAAATAGGTCCAAGCAAATGAAATACCCCAGTGTTTACTACTGGGTACATAAGACCATAGGAGTATAACTTTAGAGACAGAAGAGCTAGATCTAGAATGAGGAAGACGAGTTTGAATCCTGCCTCAGGCAGGAATATAAGAAACTGTTCTCTGCCTCAGTTTCTTCATCTGTAAAAGGGAGATGATAATAGTATTTATTTAACAACCAATGCACATCTATTAAGCACTTACTATATCAAGCTCCATGCCAAATGTTGGTAGGTTGCTGTTCTTTGTACTTGAAGAGAAACAATGGAAAGTGTATCAAACTGTGGCTAATCAGACCAAAGTGAGCTCAGAAGGCTCTATCACAGGTGAGGCAAAAAATAGTCCATAATTTGTCCAAGATCATGGAGACAGCAAGACACTTGATCAATGAATGTCACTACTCTTGAGATGAGTGAGAATGGTGGGGTTGGGATTACCAGAAGTGAAGCTTAATAATCAATAAGATGAGCTTAAAATTGGGACCTATCTAAGAGTGAGCTACTTAGTCAAACTGTTTAGTTGTTTTATATACATAATGTATGTGTGTGTGTATATATATATACATATATACATACATATATATGAAAATGTTATCTACATTCTTAAAACTGTCATCATGACTAAGGCAAAATTGAAAAAAATTGGGGCTGAATTGCCTATGATCGGGTGATTCTTAAAAACTGGGTCAGAAAATGTAAAAATAAGCAATTACGTGATAAAAAATGGGGTGTGCAAGGAAGAACTAATACAGAGGAAGCAGGTAGGGGTGGAGGGCTGGTTATGTGGGAACCTTACTGTCGTCTGGGTTGAAGAGGAAACAACATGTACATCTGGAAGGGTATAGAAGTCTTTTGAATATATCAGCCTTCCCTCACTCAAAAACAAAGTCACGTACAAGTCATGTCATTACTTCACTGATGGCATGGTCTTCTTTGGCAGCAAAGAACGAACACACACAGAAGTCTTTGGAATATTTAGAGAGATGAGAAAACAGAAATAGGATAGGGGCAGGACTTTTAGAGGGGTATATGGATTGAGATTGGAAGTGGGGAGGGGATGGGGGATTCTTAGAGGGGTGGAGGAAGTGGGGAGGGTGGAAGAGTAGAGAAGATAAGGTAACAGGGATAGGATAAAAAAAGAGGCTGAGAAAGAAAATAGTGAGTAAAAATAAGATGGAAGGAAATTGACAAATAGTAATTATACTTTGAATGTGAATGGGATGTTTGTAGAAGCTCTCTCTGAGGTGGTAAAGAACTGAAAATTGCAGGGATCCCCATCAACTGGGGAATAGCTGAACAAGTTGTGGTGTATGATTGTGATGGAATAATATTGTGCTATAAGAAATGATGAACACAATGATCTTATAAAGACATGGAAAGACTTTCATGAAATAATGGTGAACAAAGAACCAGTAATAACAATATTGTTTAAAGAACAACTTTGAGTGACTAAGTCATTTTGACTATTATAAACATACAAATTAAAAATAAAGGACATACGAAGAAAGACATTTTCTGCATCCAGACAAGAACTGATAAATAGAAGTATGTGTAGAATAATTTTACATACCTATATATATACACGTGTGTGTCTGTCTGTGTGTGTTAACAATAGTCATCTCTAGGGGGAGGGGCAGGAGGGAAGAAAAAACAAGAAATTTACAGGATCACTTTGTTGTATATGTGGAGGGCAGAGCAAGTTGTACACGGGAGATTTGTAGTTTCATGTGCAATTGTCTTTTTTATTGTACTGTATCATGGAAATGCTTGTTTTGATCTATGAATCAAAAATAATATAAATTTGTAATCCAAAAGAAGAAAAGTAAGTAGAATAAAAACAGGAGTAGACTGGTTGAAAGGACCCTTATTACTTTGGTATTTTAGATTTTTGCTGTGAGCATCCTGGCCTGTATTGTTTGAGACTCTTCAAAAGTATCCTTAAGCCTTTTTTCTAAAAATTTTCTAAATCCATACCATTGCAAGTATTTTTTCCCTTTAACATTTTGTTGATTTCTTTGGTTTTTATTTCACTTTCATTTCCAACCATCACAGAATGAATGATAGATTTGGAGTTAGAAGGGACCTGAGAAGTAGAGTCAGATCCCATTAATTTACGGATGAGGAAGGTGAACTGAAAGAAGTTAATTGATGTGTCCAAGTTCACCTGTTATAAAAATTCAGAGGTCAGAATTTGAATTCAGGTCCTCCTGATTCTAAGTCACCTAACTTCCTCTTCTCACCCTCCTGTCCTCAGTCATCCTTTATTACAAAGAACTTTTAAGATGAAGAAAAACCAGTTCAACAAAATCAATGAACATATAAATCAAGTCTGACATCATATGTAGTATTCTGTATCCTTGGTCTCCTTCCTCTGAATAAAAGGGAAGGAGGCTTCCATGTCAATGTTTTCTATTTTCCCTTTTAGGTTCTATACTCCTATGTTCCAGGAGGATTTATGTTTTAGCTTCATTTACCCCTTAGTTTAATTGTAGCAAAGCTCTCTCAAGTATTCTGTCTTGGACAGAATATCATACAACCTTGGTATACATACATATAGGGCAGATGAGGAAGACTCATCTTCATGAGTTCAAATCCAGCCTCAAATACTCACTAGCTATGTGACTCTGGGCAAGTAATTTAACCCTTCTTGCCTCCATTTCCTCGTCTGTCAAATGAGCTAAAGAAGGAAACCATTCCAGTATCTTTGCCAAGAAAACCCCAAATAGCACAGGAAGAGACAGAAATGACTGAAAACAACTGAGCAACAACATATACATATGGGCACTTATGGATACACAAGTCCCCTCTGAAGTGGATATTGTATGTAAATACAAAACTTTAGGGAGCCTTGGATAAAAGATAGCCATTCCATAAAAATCCCCTGTTGAAATAGTAGTGTCTATCTGTAAGAAAAATAGTAGTGTCTATCTGTAAGTACACTGGCACTCCAGGTACTGTGACCTCTGACTCTTTCTCTTTTGAATCCTTTGGCTCTGGGCCCCCTACCTTCCAAGGACTAATTGGTAAATTTTTGGCAAATGACAATAGTAAACAAGGGTCAAATGCTTTAGAAAAATCTGAACCTGTGTCTGTTTGACCCTAATGAGATGAAAACATTTGTATTGCTACCCAAAGACTGGATATAGATGTAGACTCTGATAAGATTAACTGACATTTATATAACACTATATATGTTTTATCTCATTTGATCCTCTTGAGATAAAGGTTGCAGATACTGTTATCCCCATTTTACAGATGAGGAAGCTGACACTCAGATGCCCAGAGTCACTCAGCTCATAAGTGTCTGAGGCAGTATTTGAGCCCAGATCTTCCTGACTTCAGATCTAGCACTCTTTTCATTACTTCAGTCATAGTCACATTTGGCCAAGCTCCCCATTTCTTCCCCCCATCACTCCCAACCTAGAAGCTTCACAAGATAATTTCCCAAGTTCTAACCTGAAAGTTACTATGATACCGAAATAAAGGAAGAAGGGACTAAGTGAAAGTCACTCATTGCCAATAGCTGGGATGTTGCAGAAGGCAAGAATAAATACTGAAGACCAACTGGAGGAAATGAATCCTAGACTAATCAGGTGATCATAGAACATCAGAGCTGGCAGGATTCAGAGGTAGCATGGCACAGTGGTAAAAACACTGCTCTGTCAGAGGACCTAAGTTCAAATCTCCCCTCTTCATGTACTACCTATGTGACCTTGGTTTAGTCACCTAACTTCCCTGATAAATGAGAGGGCTAGACATGACTTCTGAAGTCCCTTCTAGCTATAAATCTATGATTTCCCTGATCTCAGTCAGAAGAAAGTCTGGAAAAATGAAGGTCCTAGAATTATTTAGTGGCAGTGCTAGAATCTACTTCTCTTGCCTCTCAGTTTTCTTTCCATTGCTCTCCTCTGTGTCCAGGGTCCTTGGTGATCATACAGTCCAGGCTCCTCTGGCCAGGGAAGCAAGGCAGAAAGAGCAGGGAGGCTGAGGGGCACTCAGAAGGGAAGGGCAGAAAGGACTTTCATCCTTTTGGAGTCCCTGGAATTTATTTAACCAGAACTTACAGTCCTATCTTTCTTCCTTTCTGTGTCACAGTAACTTTGACCAAGAAATAGTCTGTCTTAGGGAAAAAGTCTCATGGACTTGATAAACAAATGCCCAAATTCACTGAACCAAGTAAATGTCATGTACTGTCCCTTCTATTCCATGCCAATGTCTCTGCTGGGAAGTATGGGATGGAAATCAGTACTAGTAGAGTGGGTGAAAGTTCATAGGCTCACAGAGAGGGAAGCAACCTCAGAGGCCCTCAGGGAACACATCCTTTCATTTTACAGATAAAGAAACTGAGGGCCATGGAGGTTACGTGATCTGCCCTAGGTCACAGAGATGACCTAATACTACAATGGCAGGAGACAACTTATTTTTAAACATCATCTTTTGATAGGAGCATAGTAAAATTTATATTTAAAATAGCAAACATATTCATATCATTTATATTTAGCAAATATATTCATATGACTTTCATTTAAAATAGCAAATATATTTATCTTACATATTCAATATATAGATAAATACATAGAAAAAAGTTACGGATATAGTCAAAAGGCATAACACAAATAGAACCACAAATAATTAAAAGCAATGCTTATTTGACTAATCAATAAAGTGATGACAAAAACAGGATTTGAACTGTGTACCTATGATCCCAAGTATATTATTTCAGGTTGCCTCAAATCAAATGCAAGAAGATAAATGGGACAAATTCCCATCACTAAAATAAACCCAAGTTACAATGCTTAATGATACATATCATCTCATTTAGGATTATAGATTTAGAGCTAGAAAGTCTCATAGAGACTACTTAGTATAATTCTCCCCATTTTACAAATAGGAAGCTAAGGCCCAGAGATGTTAAGCGGTTTGCTCAAAGTTTCAGGAGAAATGGTGGGATTTGAACCCAGTTCCTTTCACTCTAAATCCAGTGTTCTGTCTGCTGTGCCTTATGGGCTTTGCAAAGCCTTGTTACAACCCTACTATCTTGGCACTGAAAGTATTGCCATCCCCATTGTCCTGTCGGAATGTACTAAAGTTGCCATCATTCAAGTATGCCCTACCACAACTAACAGCATCTTGTTATTTTTCTTGTTAAGTTTCCCAGGCTTACAAATTTGGGAATCATTTCTTGGTTCTGGTGGAAATGCCACTCTTAAAGCCACCATTTCCTAGCATTCCCTGGATCCTAGGGTTGCCAGAAGTCTCCCTGGATTACCCTCTTGATCCTGGCACCCTGGCCCACTTTCTTTCTTCTGGGTTCCAGGATGAATGCACCACCTTGTGGTGGTGCCTCATATTTAAAATGGGAGAACTGTAGCTTCTGGATTGTAATCGGGAATAAGGGGGCCTGGGCCCTTGAGTGTGAGAAAGATCAGTGCTACAGCTGAGTGTAGGTTTGGTGCAAACTAAATGGACAACCCTATTTGTGCCTCCCCCCTCCTCCCTCCTCCAACCAGAGGGCTGGTCCTAGGCTTCCATGCTTCCACTCTTCCACACCTCCCCTAATTAGGAGATCTGTTCTCTCAGACCTCTACATTATTGACTACCTCCCTGCAGCCTCCATCCAAGCCAGGCCAACAAACTTCATGGTGGACTCCATATGGACTCCACCCCACTTGGTGGACATGCTATTAGATGATGAAATGACCTCCAGATAGAGAGCAAGATGGAGAGAGAGCAAAAGCAAGAAACTTGAATGACACTTGTATTGGACAATTCATCTTCTGGATAATCAATCCCTGACTAATTGAGAGGCTGTGACCTTTCCAGTGCTCCCAGTACAGCTTTGATAAGATTTTCAACTTGACCTCCCTATATTCTTCATGGCAGTTTCATAAGGTTATTTGCAAGTCACCTCTTGCCTCAGTTTCCTCACTGTAAAATGAGGATGTTAGACTAAATAGCCCCTAAGAACCTTTGTAGCTCTACATCTCTGGCCTTGTTTTCTTCATTTTATCTAATTCTCCAGCCAGGTTTAAATGGTCAGCCCCTGACCTTCCCACAAACGGGATCCCTTCCTAATAGGTGCACAAAAATCCTTGGGACTTCTCATTGTCTGTTGACTCTGTGCTCCCTCCCACCCCTTACTCCTTTACCATGTGAACGATGATGTCATATTTTTATGCCTCCCCACCTTTATTAAATATGACCTGTAAATGATCCCTTGTGGGGGAAAACGATCAACCAGAGAAAGCTGTGGTTTCAGAAAGGGTCAGACATGAAAGGGCAAGGGAACCAGCTGGGAGGAGAAAGGTCTTGGAGGGAGTGGTATCTAAAGGCATTGATGAAGTTCCTGTCCTAATATTTACCATCCAGGGTCAGCTGCTGGAGGAGAGTGAGGGTCGAAGAGGAGGGGGAGGAAGAAAAGAGACACAGACAAATTTGAAGCCAGCAGCCTTTTCTGAATGAAAACAGAGCCCTTGGAATTTTGCTCTGGGAGGCTGCCAATTTGGTAGGTAGGCACTTCAGGGCAGAAGTAAGGAACGTTGTTGGTGTTCTTTTGTTTTGTTTTGTTTTTCTCAGGAGAAGCTCCAAATCATTCCAGAGTCCCCATCAAGACACAGACAGTCTAAGACCACAGAAAAATGCAAAAATATAGCTGCATTCTCCCCCCCGACAACACATATGGACAGAAGAAAATGCAAATAATGTTGCATTCATTCACACTTACTAATATTAAATTATTTGTCACTTTATGAAAAAAAGAGAAAGAAACTTTCTCTGCAAAAAGAAAAAAATATATAATATATGCTGCCTTGGATACCTACCAGCTACATGAGCTTGAACCTGCCCAAAGCCACCCAACTGGTAGGTATCTGAGGCCAGATTCGAACTCAGGAAGATGTCTTCCTGACTCTAGGCCTGGCACCTCCTAGTTTCCCTGGGCTTGTAATGTCACAAATACAAAGAATTCCTGAGTGAGAAAACTCCCTTTATCATTGCAAGACAGCTCCTTTTCTTCAGCTTATACCCTTAGTTGCCTTAGAGCACTTACAAGGTTGAGTCACTTCCCAGGATCATATAACCAATAAATGCCACAGGTAGTTCTATACCTAGGTCTTTTTGGTTTCAAGGAAATCTCTCCATTCGTTATACTACAATGCCTTATCAGTTATTTTTATCATCATCATCATCATCTTCAAAATTTAACATACCTGATTAGATAAGACAGGAACTAAAAGTTTTATTTGTTCAAAACTCAGCTCAAGCATCACTTTTCATATAAAGTCTTCCTTATCTCTCAGCTGCTAACGTCTTTCCTCCCTCTCCCAAGACAATTCTCTGTACTTATTTTAAATATATACTCATTGTCTGGATTGAACCAATATATATATAGAGAGAGAGAGTAGATCCATACTAGAGGTGACACAACTGTGAGGGTGAAATCAATATACAAGGTACATGAAAGAGACGAAGATATCAGTCATGGAAAAAATCTCGGGCCTTGCTAATGGCAAAAAGAGGTGAGCTAAAGAACATTAAAGTCTACTAGCTTATGTCTCTATTATCTCATCTATACAAAATATTTATGAGTCAAGTATGCACAAATTGAGGGCATGATAAATAGGGTATTAGTAGAGAATAAACGGGGCAAGTAAATGGCACAGTAGATAGAGTGCCTGTTCTGGGGTTAAGAAGACTCATCTTCCTGAGTTCAAATCTGGCCTTGACACTTACTAGCTGTATGACCTTGGGGTCACTTAACCCTGTTTCCCTCAGTTTCCTCATCTGTAAAATAAGCTGGAGAAGGAAGTGGCAACCACTCCAGTATCTTTGCTAAGAAAACCTCAAATGGGGTCATGAAGAGTTGGGCATGACTGAAAAACAACTGAAAAGGGAATAAGAAGACCTCCTCACATAATATTCAACTATAGGCTACATCTTTACCACCTAATAATTAACTGAAAGATGCAGAGAATGTAAGATTCTATTGTGTTTATTGTTTATTAAATATAAGCATCCAATTCAATAGAATAAAATGCCTCCTTAGCAGTTCTTTACATTACGGTATCTCTAATCCACATCAAAATTCATTTAGGATTCCTTGGAAAATATAGCAATGAAAATAACCTTGTTCAGTGCCCCACCCCACCCCAGATAATTGTCAAGCAAGGCATAAAACAGGGAGATGTAGGCTTGCCAAATGTATTTACCACCAAGATGGAGGAGATCCAGGACAGAGTCCAGGTTGAGAAGAGATTCACTGTGGATGGTGAGCTCCTGTTTACATGACAATATGTTGATTACAACAAGCCCAAAGATATTGCCAAGTGTCCTGGAAGAGATCTAAAATAACTCAAAGGAGTTTGGCCTAACCATCCACATGGGAAAAATGAATTGGATGAAGAATGTTAATTGATGAGATTTCGGTATGCTTTTGAAAGGACACCCTACAGAACTTGTCAAACCTCATGTACATAAAGAACACATAGCATATACAATGAGCTGAGCCAAGAGAGGGGAAAAGAAGCACAGGCTAATTGCTCTGAGGAACTTACCAAGCTCTCTAATTCCAAGTTTTCCATAAAAGCAAACAATCCATCTTTTCAAGGCTAACATTTTACTAGTATTGGTATGTATGTGCCAGCAAGACATGAAACTCTTCTACCTTCACAGAATGGAGAGGTTCATGGAGAGATGTGACACTTAATGAGAAATGAGTACAGGAATAAAGAGCATCACCACCCAAGGATAGTAAGAAAAGCAGAGAATAGGGTCTGATCCTATAGTAAGAGTGAATGATGCAAAGGAACAGCCAGAACACTGGTAGCTCTGCAGTGTTTAAGAGAAAGCACAGTGAATAGATCTCTTAGGAAGGACATGAATAATAGTTGCTCAAGATAGGAAGGTATGAATAAGGTTTGATGTTGCTTAGTTGTTTCAGTCACGTACAATTTTTGTGGCCCCATTTGGGGTTTTCTTGGCAAAGATACTACAGTAGTTTGCCATTTCCTTCTCCAGCTCATTTTACAGGTGAGGAAACTGAGGCAAACAAGATTAAGTGATTTGCCCTGGGTCATATGGCTAATAAGTGTCTGAGGTTAGATTTGAACTCAGGTCTTCCTGACTCCAAGCATAACTCTGTATCCACATCACCACCTACCTACCCATACCTGGGCAAAATGGGAGAAAGTTTAGAGGATATTGTCAAGAACACAACTGTTACTGACTTTAGTACACAGTCATCCTCCCTCACCCAAACTCTTTTGTGTTCTCTTGGCCAAAACCTCAGCCTGTTGATCACTCAATCTAACACAAGACTTCTCAAGGACACATACAATACAGAGGGATGAAATCAAATAGGAAAGGCTATTCAGCAACACTGTTTCCACATAGTCACATGGCTCAACCATAAAAATCTAAAAGGATTTTTGGCTGGTGCTCTCCCTTTCTCTTCTTTGTGAACAACCAGTTCTGTAAGCGGCAATCTAACGGGCCAGACTATAATGCCAGCCTTACTTCTGTCTTCTTCTTAAGATCAAGAGAGAGGTTCAAAGCTGTTGTTTGTAGGGGTTTGCATCCCACCACATCTCCTCTGCCCTAGTTTACTTAGAGTGGCAACAAGATATCTTTTGGAAATTCTAATACATTTTCCTTCCATTGGGGATGCTCCCTCATTTCAAGACTGTAACAATCTGCTGAGTGTGGTTGGGCTCACTGGGATGTGGCTACAACTTCCATCACTCTGCCCTGCCTCATTCTTTATAGTGTTTACCAATCCAAACTCTATTGTAGACTAGTAAAGTATCCTGAGGTCCTCATGGTGGATCACTCTGTCCTCCATGGTCTTACTCCTGTATGTCTCTGAACCTCAAGAGCAAGCCAGGGAGAAGAAGCGAGCTGGGAATTCCATAAGGAGAAAACAGAGAAAAAGTAGTCATTTTAAAAATCTTCTTTGTTCTAAAAAGTAAAGATATTTGGTAGAAAAAAGCTTTACTGGACTTGGCTTTGGACTCCATGGAGGTGGTTGGCAGATATTACCTTGGATCCCAACCACTTCCTCTATTCCCCCCAATCCAGTCAGTTGATACTGAGTGCCTGGCATAGTGCTAAGCACTAGGGATACAAAAAAAGGCAAAAGACAATCTCTGTTCTCATGAAGCTCACAAGGAAGACAACATGCAAACAACTATGTACAAACAAGTCTATACAGGATAAATTGGAGATAATCAACATAGGGAAGGCATTAGAATTCAGGGGGATAGAGAAAGAACAAAGTGCTGCTAAGGGGGCATATGCCAACTAACTCCCTCCCTACCTGCTGTGCCTGCGTAAGGACACATAAGGCCCTCTCACAGTCTCATGGATAGGGAAGCTTCGCATAAACTCAACTTGATCAGTGTCCCAAACTCACAACATGTTTTGGTATTTGGAAACAAGACTTACTCCCAGCTGAGCTCCCACCCCTGTTGTCTCCTGGGAAGTCAACAATATGAACAGAAGGGAACTCAGTGAATGATCAAAGGCCCAGGGGGATAAGCATCCACTGAGCATTAACAGATTGCCAGACTCTAGAACAATGACTAGGGTCCCAGCCTGGCTGGCCCCAAACCCAACCCAAAAAAGACACAGGACCCAAAATAGAGAACAATGGGGAATGCTGAGGGAGAGATTAACATCTGTAGGGATCATGACATATTGGATCCTAAAATCTAGGACTGAGAAGGGCCTTAGAAATACTCACTAGATGGAATCATTCATCTTTGGTGACCAGTTTTCTATAAATCTGTCCTCTGAACTTAACTGGGCAGCTCTTTTATTCTTCTCTGATTAACTCTCTACCATCACCCCGACAGTGTTTGCTCTCATCAATCCCATTATATCATCCCCACCTTCCTCTCAGCAAATGATCTTGCCTCCTGTTCAGAGATTTGAAAAGAAATGTTTAAAAATTTGCTCTCTGTAATTTAAAAAAGTACCCATGAAACTCTTTTAAGCTTAATCTGTATTCTAGACATTAACATGTTAACCATCATTTTCTTAAGTCTATAAATCAAGAAAGCAAAAAATTAAATTAAGCCCTGATTCATAGCCTGTTTCCAAGGAATAAATGCTCACACTGAAAATTTAACAATCAACTCGCCCAAGCCTGCTGAGGTGGCTCCTGCACACTCCCGCAACCTACTTTATTGAGAAAATTGAAACTATCCATCACCTCACCTCCTTACTTCACATCTCAAAATACCTCTTCATCTTCAACAGTCTTCTTTGCTCTAATTCTGAAGAAAAGATTGCCCTTCTCCTTGACAAGACTAACCTCTCTACTTGGGACTCTGATCCTATTGGCCCTTGCTTCTGAGTGCCTTGTTCATCCTGAACATGTCCCCTCTCATCTTCAAACTCTCCTCATCTATTAACTTCTTCCTTGTTGCCTATAAACATGATCATATCTCAGCCACTCTATCAATAAATGTTTAATGAGCACCTACTATGTGCCAGGCACTGGTCTAAGTGCTGGGGATACAAAAAGAGGCAAAAGACAGTCCCTACCCTCAAAAAGCTTAGAGCATAACATATCTCTTTTTTTTTCAGGGAAAACTTTTTATTGTAGTTGCAGTGAGACAGCTGGACACAGTTTAGATGATTCCAATTTTGTTGGCAACATCCAAAGCATCATAGTCTGGAGCAAGCCGGACATAAGCTTTCTTCTCTCCATCAGGCCGGATGAGTGTGTTGACCTTGGCCACATTGATGTCATACAGCTTCTTTACTGACTGCTTGATCTGATGCTTGTTGGCCTTGACGTCCACAATGAAAACTGGGGTGTTGTTGTCCTCAATCTTCTTCATAGCAGACTCAGTTGTCAAGGGAAACTTAACGATGGCATAGTGATCAAGCTTGTTTCTCCGAGGGGCACTTTTCCGAGGGTATTTGGGCTGCCTTCTTAGTCTTAGTGTCTTGGGTCACCGGAAGGTGGGGGATTTTCGGATCTTCTTCTTTTTGTGGCTATGGACACCTTTCAACACCGCCTTCTTGGCCTTCAAGGCCTTGGACTTGGCTTCTGTCTTGTGGGGGTGACAATGGCTTCCTTCTTAGCCTTTAGCACCATCTTGGGGGAAAGCCTTTTTTTTCTAAGAAAAATTTCACCAGGCTCCATCTACCCCTCCAACCCTGACCCTTTACTGTTCCTGCTTTTCACAGTCAAATTTCTAGGAAGAGTCATTTACACTGGCTGTGCTGACCTCCTTACCCCCAACCTCCACCATTTTATTGAAACTTTTCTCAGTTCTTTTAACTATTAAATCCAATAGCCAGTTCTCAGCCCTCATCTCCCTTGATCTCCCTGCAGATTTTGACATTTTTTTTACCACCCTCTCCTGATACCCTTTCCCCTGTTGGCTTCATGAAATAGATTATAGATTTGGAGATGAAAGAGGCCTTAAAGGTTATCTAGTCTTTTTCCTTTATTTTACAGATAAGGAAACAGACATTTCTCTCTCTGTCTCTATGTCTTTCTGTCTCTCCTCTCCTATCTCTCCCTCTCTTTCTCCCCCTCCCCTCCCCTTCCCCTTCTCTCTTTTTCTGTCTCTCCCCCCTTTCTCTCTCTCTCTCTCTCTCTTTCTCTCTCTCTCTCTCTCTCCCTCTCCCTCTCTCTCTCTCTTTCTCTCCCTTCCTTCCTCTTTCTCTTTCTCTCTCTCTCTCTCTCTCTCTCTCTCTCTCTCTCTCTCTCTCTGTCTCCACTCCTACACAGTCTCCCTTTCCAATTTATCATTCCCCAAGTATGGTCCTTCTCTTATCTCTACATTGTCTCCTTTGGTGGTTTCATCAATTCCCATAAATTCAAATCCATAATAGAAATTGAACCTCTTTCCTGATTCCTGACCTTTGCCTCTATCTGTGGATATTTTCACCAAGATGCCCTGCTGGCATCTCAAACTCAACATGTTTGAAATCAAACTGTTCTGTTTTCCCTTTCAATCCATCCTTCCTTCAAACGACCCCCTTTCTATGGCAATCACCCCCATTCTCCTCCTACTCACCCAGGTTTGTAACCGCAGAGTCCTCCTCAACTTTTCTGTCTTATTCACCTTTCTCTATTCCCTCATATCTACTCAGGTTCCAGGTTCTATTGATCATCTCTCCAAAATATCTCTTGTATTTGTCCCTTTCTCACTACTGACAAAACCAAGACATCAGTTCTGGTCCTTATTTTCTCTCTCCTGTGATCTCCTAGCCCCTAATTGTTCTTCTTTATTACCAGTGTCTCCCCTTTCCAATCCATCCTCCACAAAGCTGCCAAAATAAGCGTCCTATGACGCAGCTCAGATTATGATATGGATAAAATCCATACTCTTCGGTGTGACATATAAGGTCTTTCAGTCTGGCCTTAAGCTGCTTATTCAGACTTTTTGCATGCTACTCCCTCTTCCATATTTTCTGATCCAGCCAAATGAGACTGCTAACCTGCCACGTCACTGATATGGGTAACTCTCGGGTGAGGAAATTCCCTGAGTTGAGCAGTATAGTTGATATCTTCACCCTGTGGGTTGGAGGCAAAAATGGAACCAAGTTCTTCTGAGATGTGAGGCCCACAACACCACATCGACTCTCACTTATAATTCTTATGTTGCTCCGTTGGTCAATGATTAATGAAAATAATCTTGGATTTGAAGTCAAAAGCCCTGAGTTCAAACCCCAGCTCATATGCCAGTATCAGGAGGGCCCAGGATCAATCCCTTAATCAATTTTAGTTTCTTCACCTGTAAAATAAGGGCATTATCCCAATCAGCCCTTAAGTCTCTTCAAGATCAAGACTCAGGTAACCATTTGGGGAGGTAATTGTTAAATTTTTAGTGTAAGTATTTACACCTCAGAAATGGATGCTACAAATCATGGCTTGGTTTATTGCTTTGTTGATTGCTTAGACTTAAGAAAGTGACCGTTAATAATGCAAATTAAATTTTAAAGCATGTTGTGTGTACATTCCTCCCTTCCCCTCCTCCACCCCTTGTTAAACATTTACTAGCACACTCCTGTCTAGATCTATGAATCTATGTTCCTATGACCTAGACTAGAAAACCAATCCTGCTGCTTTGTAGATGTGTGACCTTGGGTCATTAACTTTACCTTCTCTGGGGCTCAGTTTCCTCCCTTACAAAATTAAGCAACTGGACTTAAAGATGTCAAACTCACTCTGGTTGCAAGCTACACTAATATGGCCCAACCAGATTAAAATGCAATTGGGAAATGTTTAACAAAAGGAATAAAAATACCATAAAACACGGATAATGTTAATTTAATGTTTAATGGGGGCTGCTACGAAGCTGCATTGGATAGGACTAAGGTCTGAAGTCAGGAAGACCTGAGTTCAAATCCAGCCTCAGACAGTTACTAACTGTGTGACCTTTAGCAAGTCAATCAATTTATGCTTCAGTTTCCTCATGTGTAAAGTAGGGATTACAGTAGCATCTACCTCCCAGGGGTGTTGTGAGGATCAAATGGGATAATAGTTGTAAAACACTTACCACATAATAAGGGCAATATAAATATTAGCTACTATTAGCTATTACTAATTTGTGACTTTCTAAGCCAACATACAGTCCCAGGGATTCCTTTCTATTTGAGTTTGATATCACTGTAATAGATGATCTCAGAGATCCCCTCTCCAGTGTTAAATTTATGATCCTATGGTCCTTTGAAAATACCACAGGTACTGTGACCAAGTCATCTCTGGCCCATCCATGGGCCTTATTATGATATTTTCTGATACTTCTAAACATGTTTCAGGCTGCCTTTTGACTCCAGGTTTGGCCATGCACAGTGGCTCCCATGAGTCCTAATTCAAAATGTCCTATGCTTAGGGGACAAGGTCCCTCGTAGTGGGTGGTCTGGAGCTGGCAGGAACTGGAGAAACCAGTAAGCCCAACCCTGAAATTTTGTAGATGAGAAAACTGAAGTCTAGGTAAAGTGAAATGAGAGAATTCAGGAGAAATAAATAAAAATTTAAAAAAATAAGTGAATGAAATTTTAAAAACAAATCAGCAATTATATATGACTTAAATTTCGCAAAGCACTTTACATAGGTTATCTCATTTGATCTTCACAACAACCTTGGGAGGTAATACTCATTTTACAGATGAGTAAACTGAGGCTTAGAGAAGTCTAGATTGCCTAGGGTCATATATGTAGTATCCAAAGCCAGATTTGAACTGAGGGCTTTCCTGACTGCGATCAGGGCTCTATTCATCGGACCTGATACCAGACCTAGAACTTCAGACTAAAATGATTTCTCCAAGGTCACACAGATATTAAGCAGCAGAGGCAGGATTTGAGCTTAGGTCCTTCCTCTCCCTCCTCCAGAATTAGTACTCTTTCTCTTAGGCCAGGTTCACTCCACAGGTGCCTCTTGCGACATATGGCTGGAGCAAACTCTGGGAAATGCAAAGTCTTATGTAAATACACAGCAATCTGTGGAGACGATGGTTCTGAGGTGGACACACACACACACACACACACACACACACACACACACCTGCCAAGTTTTCATAGGTGGAAGGAGGCAGGTGGGGGTGGGCAGGCAAGGAGAGAGCGAGAGGTCATGGAGCAGGCAGATTTCACTTCACTCAGAGAGCTAATTCCCCCTTTCCCACATTCTTGAAGGCTTTTCTGTGAAGTGACATATTGACCCCTTTGAAGTCTCTAGCTGTCCAAGGCAAAGAAAACGGACTAGCTTCATGATCCTCATTTGAGCCCTCATTCTTCATAGACCCCTATTTTTAAGCCAGGAGCTCCAAAGAGGTAAAAAAAAAAAAAAAAAAAAAAAAAAAAAGAAATTAAAAAACTGAGTTTGCTCACAATTTTTCAACTTTCTTGAACCAATTCTATTTTTTTTAAGTATTTAAAGTAATTACTTTTATTGTACGTTTTCTTTTTATATCACCTTCATTTCTAAATATATCCCTCTCTTTCTCCCTCCCTCCTTCTTTACCCAAAGAACTATCCTTTATAACAAAGAAAAGGGGCGGAAAGAAGTAGGCAAAGCTGATAAAACATCACCGACCAAGGTGGACAGTGCCCACAACATCCCACACCTGTAGTCTCCCCACCTCTGCAAAGAAGGGAAGGAGATGCATTTTCATATCTCCTCCTTTGAAGCTGAGCTTGGTCAAAATAATTACAATGATAAATTTCACTTTTTTGTTGCCATTCTCTCCATCTGAATTGTTATGGTCATTAAGTTTATTGTTTTCCTGATTCAGCTTATGCTACTTTGAATCAGTTCATAGAAATCTTCCTAGGTTTCTCTGCATTTTTTATATTCATTGTTTCTTGCAGGGAAGTAATATTCAGCTACATGCATCCATCAATTCTTATGCAATACGTAATTATGCAGATTATGCAAAAAGGACAGGCAATGTGGTATACTGGAAAGAACATTAAAGTTGAGGCTCCCGTACTGGTTTTACTACTTACTGACCTGAGTAACCCGGTCCTTAATGCTTAATGCACAGTAAAAACTTAATAAATGTTTGTTGATTGATGAGTAGATGGATATGTCCAATCTCTTCTCTCCCCCCTCACACCACCTTATTATTGCTCTCCAACCCCCCCCCCCCCCCCCGCCCCAAAATCCTCTTGTATTTATATCTGTTTCTATATTCAGTCTCTGCAGAGGAAGCCCTACCACACCTTTTCAAGTCTGTAATTTTCATTTTCATGAGTGCCATTGATTCTACAACAGAATATAATCTCCTTTAAGACAGGCGCTATTATTCTTTCACTTTTGTGTTTGATTCCCCCAGAGCTTTGCAGTGTTTTACACATAGTAGGTATTTAATAAATCTCTATCAAATTGAATTTATTGAATGTCTACTATTTTCAAGGAGCATTGTCTTGGAAATGGTCAATATAGAAGTGATTGAAGTGTAGGCCTTGTTTGCAAGGCCCATTTCTCTTGAGTAACTCAGATAATTCCACAAATACCACAATAAAAGATAACAAATGCCGTGAGAGAGGAACAAAGTTACTTGGGAGCTCAAAGGACATAGTGGCTAATTCTCTCTTGGCAGGAAAGGGGGGAAGGGGGAGAGGAAGGATAAGGGAAAATTTCAGGAAGGATATGGCATTTGAGTTGGGCCTTAAAGGATGGGTAATCAAGAGGCATAAATGAAAGAGAAGGTTCAAAAATTGAGTCTAGTTTTATTAGAGGAGATGCTGCCTAAGGGAGGAAAGTGGGACATTAAAGATGAAATGACCCTGTGAGTGTCTAAAGGCTACAAGAGCCACAGAGGTCCAATGGCTGTCCAAATTGGAGTCTTCTAGTAGCCATAGCAGTCAAGTGTGGCAAGTCAGCAAAGCCCCGTGGAGCAACCTCCTTGATTCAACCCAACAGCAGGTTGACTTGGTAGTCAAGACATCATGTCTTGCAAGCAACGAAGTGTCTCTTCCATTGGCTATGTTGTACCAGACATGAAGTGAATGGGGAAAATGCTTTGTAGCTAACACTTTAAATTTTAGTCTGTACTCCCCAGGGAAATTATGCTCTATTTGGAAGTGAATGGGGATGTGGGACATTTCTGTAACTTAGCTCTTGCTATGTCTTTTCAGTAACTATCCCTTTGTTATTACCAATGATATGGAAGGCTATCAATTGGTCAAAATTATATAGGGTGTCAATCATTGTTTAAATGATAATGAGGGAGATAACTGACCAATCAACATTGGAAAGAATACACCTGTTGCGGGCTTGAAAAGAATAGTATTGGAGAAACACACTCCTACCTCTCAGAGTTAGTCCTAGAAATCTTGAGGGAGTGGTAGCCTTATTCTAGGGACTCCAGCTCCTACTGGGGACTAGCCCTACTCCAAGTTGAGAGTAAGCCCAGAGCCTACAAGTGAGCAGTTCAAGGTTTGCAAAGCACTTTCCATTCAGAGGGAAAGGAAACAAACATTTATTTAAGCATCTACTATGTGCCAAGTACATAAGTACTTTTTACAAATATCATTTTCTGTCCTGTCTATTATTTCATTTGGGTCTCATAACTACCTGTGGGGTAAGTTCTACTATTTTTCCCATTTTTACTGATGAAGAAACTGTGGTTGGGAAGTTAAATTATTTCCCCAGGCTCACTGAAACAGTATTCAAACTCAGGTGTTTCTGATGCCAAGTTCGAACAACACTCTCCATTATGCCCCCTGGCTGCCTTTCACTTAACATCAGAAGTTAAGTGGCTGGCCCAGGGTCATGTTGCTAATAAAAGTCAGAGAGGAGATCTGAACTTTGATCTTCCCTGATGCCAGGTCCCAAACACTATCCATGCTAGTTCTGAAAGGAACTGCCTTAAAATAAGGATTTAATGCAATACTGGGACCCCCAAGACATGCACTAAAGTCCAGGATGATTAGGTGGCAGATGAGTGGAATTACTGAGCCATGATCTCAAATGCATTTTTGCCTACGAGAAGGTTAGACTGCCTTGGTTCTCACAGCCCTGGTGATGTCCATAGGGGAGGGGGGAGAGGGGGGAAAGCCTATCTGAATTAAAATGTTATAATCACTGAACATGGAGTGCCAAGGAATATCATCACCTTAACGGGCTGTGATACTTGTGGTTCTTGGCAATGAGATCTTTTCAAGGAAATTCCTTTAGCTTAATGATAAATAGTGCTCTGCCTTTATCTCGTACCTTTGTTCAAGAAGCTTGAAGCTATAGACACTCTCATTAACCTCAGGGACACAAGTGAGATGGGAAATGAGGAATTACTGTTATTCTCCAAGTTAGGGAAATCAAACCCTCAAGAAATGGTTGTATTGTCCTTCAGGGCTGAAGCGGGGAGAGGCACAAAATATATTTGAGATAGAATCTACATGGGGATCTTCAGGTCCCATTTCAGGACTGTGTCAAAAAGTCATGATTATAAGGCAAGAGGCTCAAGAATTGAAGGAGCTTTAGAGGTCCCTGGTGCTTTATTTTACGACAGGAGAGCACCAAGTCTCCCAGAGATGGATTGACTCTTCTTGGGATAGTAGAGTGAGAATTTGAACCCAAACCTTTTGACTCCAAATGCAGCTCTCTTTCTGGATCAGTTGATTTCCCTGGGCTCTTCAGGTCTAGGTGCTTAGAGGTGCTGGGTCTTGTTTATGATAATATTGAGAATCGGTACCTCCAATATGTCAGCTGATTTCTTTAAATCACCCCTTTTTGAACAACTGGCATGGGGCCCCTGGACTTTGTGCCCCTCCACTCCAGCTCTTAGATGTCTTTCCCCCTTGTTAATCTTTAAGAAGAAAAGGGTAAAATATGCAAAATAAAAGTAGGGAGGCGTTTGTCTTCTCTTCATGGTGGTAAACACCATGTGAAAAACCAGCACTTCCCTCCATACGCTACAAATGCAATAATATGTGTTTTAGTACAGTGCCTGACACACAGTAGGTGCTTAATAAATGTGTATTCCTTTCTTCTCTGCAATCGGCTAGATTGACACTCTGTCTCTGCCCCTGTACCTTTGGCAGGCCATCCCTCATGTCCATCTCAGTCCTCATGCTCTGGATTGCCTCTTAGCCAGTTTGGTTTCCTTCAAGATCCACCACCAGCAGGAGGCCTTTCCTGGTTCCCTCAGCTGCTAGCACCTTTCTTTCTGGTATTATCCTCCATCCACTCCACACATATCTTTTGTGTGCCTAGATATTTATATGTAGGTTTCCCCATTCGAATGTAAATATCTTGAGGCCAGGGATCATTTTTGCCATTCTTTATGTCCCAAGAATATAGCATAGTTCCTGATATATAGTAAATGCTTAATAGATGTTTGTTGATTGACTGACTGACTCCCCCAAAGAACTCTGAGTTTATTGGGAGAAATTTGATCAAAAGGGAGGGAGGATGGTAAAACTAAATTTTAAGGTCCTTTCCAAATCTAATAGGCATAGGAACATGGATCTAGATCCGGAAGGGCCCTTCACGGTCATCTAGTCCAACATTCTTGTTTTACAGATGAGGAAATTGAGGCTGAGAAAGTTTATTTCTTTGTATCTCCACCCCTTAGCACCATACCTGGCACTGAGTCAGCTAAGTGCTAACACTTAAATTCTTGTTGACTGTTCCATGGTTCTATATCAGTATATTAAATTGACTATGTCCTCATTCTCCTTACTCTCACAAAGAGTTTGGGGGGAAGGAGGAGGGAGAAAACCAAACTGGTTTTGGGAAAGCCAAATGGATGTTCCTGGCTCTGGTTTAGGGAGAGGAGCAGCTACCAGTGAGGGGCCCACTGCACCCACATGGTCTGGGTCTGGTTCAGTGGAGCCCGGCTGGGTTTCTCTTGCAGGAAGTGACTAATACCTGGGGGCACCAGACATTGTTTATGGGCCACATTCATTGGCAGTGAGAGAAAAATGCCTGGGGCCATGTCATTAAATGTAGATGAGATTGTTACTGGAACAACTTTTTTTATTTTATTTTTTTTAATGCACAGTAAGTATGGTCAGGGTGGTGTAATGAAGGGGCTTTCTCTCAGCCCCACCTTCCTCTCTCTGGAGGTACTAAATTAATAAGCCATTCTACTCCCCTCTTAACTACAGTTTTCTCTCCCTTCCCCTACATCACACCAACACTTTAGGCACGGAGAGAGCTGAACTAGTTCTAAATCTTTTCCCCAAGGATGCCCCAGGGATCCCAGGGACAGTGGAGGCCCACTCACTCTTAAGAACCATCTAAGTCCCAAGAATTAGAATTAAGGATCATAGACTTACCATGATAAAATAAGATTACAGAGTCCAATCCAGTCATTTTACAGATGAGGAAAGTGAGACCCAGAAAAGTTAAGTAACCTATGGGATCAAAGATTAAGAGGTGGAAGGATCTAAGAGGTGACTGAACCCATTTTACAGGTGAAGAAACTGAGGCCCAAGGCAGTTAAATAATTTGATGTTGACCAACCATATTAAATTCAGAGTTAAATAGCATAGCTGTTAATGAAGCTGCCCTCTACTGTATTTTAAGGGTCAACAAAAGGCAGTGACTCTTAGGAAACAGCTGGTGGACTAGAAGTGAAACCCAAAGCTTGGTTTTGATTGGGGCCCCAGAAGTCACCTTCGAGATCAAGATTGAATCCAATCTCATTTTACAGTGAAAGAAACTGAGTCTCAGAAGGGGAAATGTTTTATCTAAGGCCATATGGCTGGTAAGGGAAAGAGCTAGGACTTCAATCCATGTCTTTGATAATTTAAGGATTTGGAATTTCATCTCTGTGGGTACCTCCTTCAAACAAATAGCAACCCCTGGTTGGGAGTTAGTTAAAAAATTTATCCCCTTTTTGTCAACCTTAGTAATAGTAGTAGTAGTGGTAGTAGCAGCAGCAACAGTAGTAGTAGTAGTAGTAAGAGTAGTAGTAGTAGTAGTTAGTGGGTGGTTGCTAGCATTTTTATGTCACTTTAAGGTTTGTAAAGATCTTTACATGTTAACCTCAATTCTGTACAGTAGATGCTATTAATGGCCTCATTTTATAGATGGTGAAACCAAGGCTGAGAGGTTAAGTGATTTTCCCAGAGCCACACAGTTACTAAGTATCTGAGGCAGAATTTGAACTTGGGGCTTCCCAGTAAGCTATCCATAACTGTGTCTCTTAAATTAGCCCGGCTAACACAAACCAGTGGATGCTATGTATCTACTCAAATGTTTTCTGATCTTGCAATAAGTACCATCAGAGCCTGCCTGCATTTCTCAGTAGACCCTTTGAGGACTCAGAGTTACACCTATATCCAGATGAGGAACTAGAGTAGGATTTCACTGGAGGAGAGAAACACAAGACTCAGAGCTTGAAATCTCCTAGACTGAAGGATTCAGAGCTGGAGGGCCCTTAAAGGTCATCAGTCCAGCCCTTCATTTTACACATGAGGAAACAGAGGCCAAGAGTTTCAGTCACTTGCCCTAGATCACATGAGCCGTAAGTCTCAGGGCTGGGCTATCTAGCCCAACCCATTGATTTTATAGAAAAGGAAATAACCTTGGACTAATTCAGTTGTGAGCTGCTGTGTTTCCTGAATACTGGATTCTGTGAACCCTATCGTTCTATATCATAGTTGCTTATTTTTAAAAAGGGGGATTCTGAAATAAAATTTCAATGCCAGAAATATTTTTATTGTAAAATACAAAATATTAGATACCCAATCTATTACATGCCCAATCATTTTTCAAAGCATGAAAATAGCATGGATTTCCTATTTGGCTCTCAATTTTCCCAGCCCCACTTTACCCTGGGAGCATTCTGTGCCTCTCAGAATCTGCAGAATCTAAGCACTTGGAATAATAAGATAGGCAAAAACAGTCAATTTAATGGATTGAAAATGTTGAGCCAGTATTTATAGGTCTTATCAATATATTTCAAACCCCAAATATATTCACGTGATATAATTCCTGCAGAAAAATATCTTTTGCTCATTTTTTTCTCTTCTTCCTTTTTTCATTTTATGAAAAAAAATTTCTTTGTTATATGGGATAATTCTCAGGGAAGGGAGATGTGGAGGGAAATTTAGATGACGTAAAACAAAAGATATCAATAAAAATAGAGGTTTTTTTTTTAAAGAAAAGTAACTTGATAGACACAGGGTGCCTAAAGAGAATGCTAATAGTGTCACCTCTTTCCTTAAACAATCTAGATCTGGATGGTTGAAAACAATTCTGAAACATAACAAATCTACAACTTTATGAATTCTACAAAGGCCCTGTTCGTGAAAGATGCAATGATGTTTTCTCCAGTCCCTTGGAATTCTAGCATCTGAACAGTCATAGACCTTGAGGTCACCTAAGTCAACCCCTTCATGTTACAGATCAAGGGAACTGAGGTTCCAAGATGTTGTTACTTGTTCAAAATGACACAGATGAAAAGCATCAGAGCTAGAATTTGAACCCAGGTCTTCTGACTTTAGACCCAGGACGTTTTCCTACTATGACCTGAGCAAATAGATATGGTCTAAGGGTTTCATGCTGGATGCCCCTGGATTCCTGGAAAACCCAGGCTACTGCAGAGGTCCCGTAGAAAATGGCTTATTGTGGGTTAGGTATCCTTCAGGATTTTTTTCTCAAATACATGTGAAAAAAGTTCACATTCATTTTTTAAGAATTGTGAGTTCCAAATTCTCTCCCTCCCTCCCTCCACTTCCCTTTCTTTGGGAAGGCAAGCAATTTGATATAGATTATACAAGTACCATCATGCAAACCATTTATGTAACAGCCATGTTATAAAAGAAAAAAGAAAAGAAAAATAAAATTTAAAAAATATGCTTCAATCTGCATTCAAACCCCATGATTCATTTCACTGGAGATGGATAGCATATTTTAATTGTAAGTCCTTCAGAATTCTCTTGGATCATTGTATTGCTGAGAACAGCTGAGTCACTCACAATTGATCCTCATATAACATTGCTGTTACCGTGACAATGTTCTCCTGGTTCTGCTCACCTCCCTCTGTATCAGTTCATGTAAGTATTTCCAAGTTTTTCTAAAACTGTCTTGTTCATCATTTCTCATAGCACAATAGTATTGCATTATACCCATCTACCACAACTTGTTCAGCCATTCCCCAGCTGATGAATGTCCCCTCTATTTCCAATTCTTTGACACCATGAAAAAAAGCTGCTATAAATATTTTGGTACATATAGGTCTTTTTCCTCTTTATTTGATCTCTTTGATATATAGACCTAGTAGCATATTGATGGATGCACAGTTTTAGAGCCCTTTGGCCATAATTCTAAATGGCTCTCCAGAATGGTTGGATCAGTTCACAACTCTCCCAACAGTGCATTAATATCCCTATTTTTCCATATAAATTCAGCATTTATCTTTTCCTTTTTCTGTCATGGTAATCAATCTGATAAGTATGAAGTAGTACCTCAAAATTGTTTTAATTTGCATTTCTCTAATTATTAGTGATTTAGAGCATTCTTTCCATATAACCCTTGATAGCTTTGATTTTTTTCATCTGAAAACTGCCTGCTCCTATTTTTGGATAAATTGGAAAATGACATATACTTATAAATTTAACTCAGTGCTCTATATATTTGAGAAGTGAGGCCTTTATCAGAAAGCCTTGCTATAAAAATTTTTCCCAATTTCCTGCTTTCCTACTAATCTTGGCTGCATTAGTTTTGTTTGTGAAAATCCTTTTAAATTTGATGTAATCAGAATGATTAATTTTACATCCTGTAATGTTCTCTATATCTTGTTTGGTCATAAATTCTTCTCTTATCTATAGATCTGACAGTAAAATTTTCCATGTTCCCCTAATTTACTTATGATATCACCCTTTATGTTTAAGTCATGAACCTATTTTGACCTTATCTTGGTATAGCCCTTCCGTATTTGACTGCTATTGTTGCTACATTATACTGCATTTTGCATTTTTCTTGAAATTTGTTTTATTAATTGTACACAGTATTATGGTACCTTGAGGAGAGCCAGGGAGTCAAAGTCAAGAAGCTTACGCTCATTCATTTGTACAGCACCTGTTATATAGCTAGGCTCAATTTCTGGAGATAAAAAGCAAAAAAGAAACACAGCATATCCCCAAATTTAGTACTAATTATAATTGCTTTATAATGTGCCTTACAATCATCATCTTATTTAATGCTAGTAAGAACACTGGGAGGTAGGTGCTTTTATTATCCCCACTTTACAGATATGGAAACTGAGGCATGTAGATATTAAGTGACTTGCCCAGGGTCGCACAGTTAGCAAGTATCTGAGGCAGGAGTTGAACTCAGGATAACAATAGCACCTACCTCTCAGAGTTGTTGTGAGGATGAAATTATATAGTAATTTTCAAGCTATATATGTATATAGTAATAATCAAACACTTATCACAGTGCCTGGCATGTAGTAGGCAGTTACTAAATGCTTGTTCCTTCCTTTTTAAAAAACTCTGTTGCTATTTAATGAGTTTATATGATAAACAAATAGGTCTATTAGCTTAAAGCTTCACTAAGACTTTTGGGGTGCCCCGTAGTTCCCACTGTCCTGACTCCAGGCCTGGTGCTCTATCCACTGTACCACCAGTTGCCCAACTGACAAATTAGTCAAGTTTTAATCTTTAATAACTTAAGCTGCAGCTAGGTGGCATTATCAATAGAGCTCCAGACCTAGGATCAGGCCAGCCTGAGTTCAGATTTGGTCATAGACTCTTACTAGCTGTGTGACCCTTGGCAAGTCACTTAACACCTGCCTACCTCAGTCTCCTCAGCTGTAAACAGGATAATAATAGCACCTAGCACTGAGGGTTGCTGTTAAGATGAAATTATATAACAATTATCAAACACTTAGCACAGTGCCTGGCACATAGTAGGTAGTTATTAAAAGATTGCTCCTTTTTAAATAACTATGTTGCCATTTAATAAGCTTATATGATAAACTAATAGCTCAACTAGCTTAAAGCTTAAAGCTTTTGGAATACCCGTAGACAAAAGTACCCTCAAGGAACTTACTACATTCTATTGGGAAACAACACAAAAATTCTGAGAAAAACAAATAAAAAGTATCTGCATAGTAAACCTAATGTACTTTCAGGATAGGGGGAGGGACCTCATCCACTAGGATGATCAAGGTAGACCAAATGTCAGAGGTGTACTTGAACAGGGATGGGGTCCTTCTCTTACCTCTGCCACTTACTAGCTGTGTGACCCTGGGCAAGTCATTTCTCATTTCTCAGTCCTAGTTTCTTCAACCAAAGCCTTGAAGTGGCTATCTTCTAGCCTCCTTTCCAGATTGTCCTTCTGAGATTCTATTTCCAGGCAGATAGAGCAGCATGACTGGGATGACTATTGTCTTAGAGCCTTAGGGGAACAGCAATGACATGACCTCCCCGGAGTCCTGGAGTCTTCAGTCTATTCACAACCCCCCAAAAGGAAGGAAAGATGAAAGAAGGTGAATGAGTTCTTCAATTTCCATATGGAGTTTCTAGCTTCTGTTCTGATTGTACTTTGAATCACAGATTTTCCATGATGGAAGGAACCTTCGAGATCAACTCATTCACACCTCCCTTTGCAGAGGAGGAAATTGAGGCCCTGGAAGAGCAAGTAGTTTGCCCAAAATCACATAGTGAGTCAAGTCAAATCAACTCAAGAAGCATTTGTTAAGCACTTGTGTGCCAGGCTCTGTGCTAAGCACCAGAAAAACACATACAAGACAAGAAAGATGATCCCTGCCCTTGAGGAACTTATAGTCTAATGGAGGAAGACAACACATAAATGGAAACTGAAAGGGGAGCAAAGAGGAGAGGGAGAGGAGGGGGAGAGGACCCTAATAGGAGCATGGTGGAGAAACTCCATAGAGTCAGGAGGGCAAGCTACAGTCAATGGCAAAGTTACTCCTAGAACCCGGGTCTTTGAATTTTAGCCCAGTTTTATTCATACCACACCAACTTTCTACCCCCAAAACAGAGAATGAGGTATTAGGAGTGTATTTCCAAAAGGAAGAATTGGGTTACATGAGTTGACAAAAAATGTGACTTTTTTGCAAGGTTTCCTTAAGTGTTCTATTCCACAGTTCCCCAACTCTGGGCAGAGTGGGGAGGACTATGGGTAGAGCATGACATGTGTTTTGCCTGACCATACATATTTTAAATACATTTTGTTTTTCTTGTCTTCTTATTGAGTTAGGAAGGAGAGAGGACTTGGAAATGAAAAATTAAAGAATAAGAAAGTCTTTATGCTTAAAATAAACACTGCATATAATCTCAGATCTTTTTTCTTTTTTTTTCTTTTTTCTTCTTTGCTAGAGGAGATCTGGGGAGGAAGAAGAGGGAGAGATACTTTGGAAAGCACAGGTGATGTAAGAATAAAAGATATCAATAAAATTATCATAAAAATATGAAGAAAAAAGGTTGCCCTCTCTTACACAATAACAAAATTATTATTAATACTAATAGTTAGCATTTATAAAGTGCTTTAAGATTTGTAAAGAGCCTTACCACATCTCATTTGTTCCTCACAATTGCGCTGTGAGATAGGTACTACTATTATTCCCATGAGGAAACTGAGGCTGAAATTTAAGTGACTTGCCCAGGGTCACATAGCTACTCATTGACTGAAGCAGAATTCAAATTCAGGTCTTCCTGACTCCAAGGCCATTGCTTTCTCCATTACATCATCTAACTTCCCCTACTCTTGAAGTGAGGACTGTCCTGGAAGTCCCAGCACATGTGTTATCAAAGGGTTAGATGTCCAGAAGTTCATGCTATAACCAACTGAATTTAAAATGAATCCTGTGGGACCTGGACTTGGGCCTTGCTCACACATTACTGAGCTCAACCAGTTGGCTGGCAGTTTCCAGGGTAGCACTACCCAGCCAGCCTCAAAGGATGCTTCCAACAATCATGACTAGCCTGAGCCTTCCACCCTATACCCCCACCAGCCCAGACACCATGCTTAATGATTAACTCAGAGTTTACATGGCCAGGCTGGAATGTACAGAAGTTAGGGAGCAGGTTGGATCTCTGCAGAGCCAAAGGAAAGAAGGCTCTTCAGACTGATATCAAAATATAAACTGCATTCTGTGCAAAGGGGGTTTGAACTAGGAACCCTGACTCTGCCCCCGGCAGCCCTATACTCTGACCACCATGACAGAGGGAGAAAGTCCTGACACAGTGATTACCAGATCCATTGGTGCTCTCATCAGTGGGATACCAAACACTTTGCTAAAAGGTATTTAGGGCATAATTTATTTTTTTTAAGTCAATGGGAACTAAAATGGATTTTTTGAGAATTTTATAATATATCTTAATATTAATAGCTCATATATACACAGTTCTAGAATAATAGACTTAAAACTGGAGGCACTTCAGAGATCATCTCATCCAAGCTCTGCATTCTAATAGCTGAGGAAATTGAGGCCCAGAGAAATAAAGTGATTTGCCCAAGATCACAGGATCATAGATTTAGTCCTCAAAGAGCCCTCAGAGCTCACCTAGTCCAATTCCCTTACTTTACAAATGAGGAAGCTGAGACTCATAAAGGTAAAGTGACTTGTCTAAGTGCCTAAGGCCACAGAACCAAGATTAAAACCCAGATCCCTTTGGCTTCAAATCTAGGAAAACAGATTTAGAGGCAAAAGGGACCATAGAAGTTGTGGAGCCCCACTCCTTCACTGGATAAGAAGCTAGAGGTCATAAGGGTTAAGAGACTTGCCCAGGATCACACAAGGTAATAAGCATCTGAGGCAGGATTGGAACTCAGGTCTTCCTGACTCCAAGTTCAACACTTTATCACTCTACTGACCAAGCATCCATAATTTCGTTTGAAGCAACTGTAGTCATAGGAAAAGGACAATGGTTTGGGAGTCGAGACCTGGATCCTAGTTCTGAGCTGTTCCCAATGTTATCCTGAGCACATCACTTCAACTTATCAAGCTTTATTGACTTCACATAAAGCAAGTTTTATAACGTTTTCCCTGCCTCTCTCAAAAGGATGTGAAAAGCAAATGAGATTATGTACGCCACGTGTGTTGTAAATGAGCTCTGTAAATGTCAGCTGTTATTATTATATTATTATTCAAAATAACTGCATTACTTGTTGTCCATTCGGGAGGAAGACCAAAATGACATCACCATGATAAACTCAAGTTTCAATGTGTACTACTGGGAATGCTCTACCACAGATTGGGCACGGATAGTCTGTGTGAACAGTTAGGGTAGATACTCCAAATTTGCATGTCCTCCAGTTACTTTGCTCTGTCTCAATTCTGCTTTGCTCATAGAGCACAGCACTCTTTTTGATGTGGACATGCCATGCTGAGCGGTCCTGTGCCAATGTCTCCCATGTCTCACAATCAAATTCAAAGTTCTTAAGAGAGACCTTGAGAGTGTCCTTGTATCACTTCTTCTGACCACCATGTGGTTGTCTGCCCCATGAGACTTCTCCATAAAATACTCTTTTTGGCAAGAGTACATTTTGCATTCAAGCAATGTGGCTAGCCCATCGGAGTTGCGCTCTATGAAGCACAGTTTGAATGCTTGGCAGTTTAGTTTGAGCAAGGACCTCAGTGTCTGGTACCTTATCCTGCCAGGTGATCTTCAGAATCTTCCTAAGACAGTTCAAATGGAAGCAATTCCGTTTCCTGACGTGGTGTTGGTAGACTGTCCATGTTTCAGAGGTATACAATAAGGTCAGCACAATGTACTCCTTCAATCTGGTGGTCAATCGAATACCTTTTCTCTTCCATACTTTTCTTCAGAGTCTCTCAAACACTGAGCTAGCTCTGGCAATGTGTGCATCAACCTCGTTGTCAATATGTACATCCCTGTAAAGTACACTACCAAGGTAAGTGAACTTATCCACAGCATTCAAAACTTCTCCATTTGTTGTAACATATAGATGGTGTGGTGGTGGCTGATGCAGCATCTGTGTTTTCTTGATGTTAGTTATTAGGCCAAAATTAGCACAGGCAGCAGAGAATTGATCCATACTTTGCTGCATCTCAGCTTCAGAGGCTGCATTGAGTGCACAATCACCTGCAAACAGAGAATCATGCACCAACACTCCCTCCACTTTGGTCTTGGCTTATAGCCTTGTCAAATTGAAGGACTTACCATTGGTACAGTAGCTGACTTTAATGCCTTGTTCATCCTCATTGAAAGCATTTGACAACATGGCTGAAAATATCATGCTACAAAGCATGGGAGCAAGCACACAGCCCTGTTTCACTCCACTGGTGATGGGCAAGGCACAAGAGCATTGTCCACTATCCAGAACCTGGGCAAACATGCCATCATGAAATTGATGTGCAACACCGATGAACTTCTCCGGGCAACCAAATTTTGACATAATTTTCCACAAGCCCTCATGACTAACAGTGCCAAAGCCGGTACCTTTGGTGTGATGGCTGCTGAGCCCTTTTTAGTGCTGCTTTCCACCTTTGGTGTCCACCTGTTCCACCCAACTCTAATCTGTGGCTCCAAGAATCATGCGCAGTGGCCACACCCCAGTAAACTCAGCAGACGGGAAACAAAGGGGTCTCATAACCTTATAAAAACCCTGTGAACTAAGTAACAGTTCTTTTTTTCTTCCCTTTTTACAAATAAAGCAATTGAGGCTCAGAGATTAAGTAATTAGCTCAAAGTCATGCAACTAGGGATAAATCTAGAATCCAAGTCTTCTGATTGCAAGCCCCATGTTCATTTCTCTAAATTTTTCCCGTCCTTGAAATAAAGTACAATCCTCAGGGGTGTCTCACAACTAGTGTTGATAGCCCTGACTCTGAAAAGACCTTGTTTGGTTTTGTCTTGGTATCCCTCGTGCTGACCAGAGGACCAAGAACATAACAGATGCTTAATAGATGCTTATGGATTGATTTAAAGAGTCCTTCTTGTGGGTACAGTGGATAGAGAATTGAATTGGGGAGTCAGGATAACCTGACTTTGAATTTTTCCTCGGCCTCCTGTTAGCTATGTGACCCTGTGCGTGTCACCCTCTTTTAGCCCAATTAACATCTATATCCAATGGCAATTACAAGAGTATAATAAAATAGCATGTGTAAAATGCTTTGCAAACTTTATTTTCATTATCATTATTATCATTATTAAATGGGATGAATAATGTGTTCTAGAATCATAGATTTCAAGTTGGAGGGGGCCCTCGTGGTCATTTAGTAGTGTTCATAAAAAGGTTCCACCTTCTCATTTAATAGATGAGCAAATAGGCCCAGAAAAAATAAATCTGATTGTGCCAGGTCACACAGTGGGATGGTAGTAGAACCTAGGCTCCCTGACTCCAAAATCTAGCCCTCTTTTCACAACACTCCTATCAATTTTACCTGGTTCCTTGACAGAAGCCATTTTCTCTCTTTTGATGATCCTTTGATGTTTTCTGGTCACATGAGAATATCAACTGCTTTGGGATTCTTGGAGGCAGGTGTTACTCCCATAAGAGGTGATAATGACATTGAGAAAGCAAAATAACCCAGAGGAAGGAAAGTCTGACCACTGTAAGATGTGTAACTGCTACTCAAAACAATTCATTTGGAGGCAGGGAACCTAAATTCAAATCCTACCTTTATTACTTAGTACCCATGTGATTTGGGACAAGTAAATGGACCACTTGGGGAATCAGTATTCTCACCTCTAAAATAAGGAGATTGACATAGATGATCACTAAAATCTCTTCAAGGTCTAAAGCCCTGATCATTCTGTTAGATGGCAGGTTTTATATGAAGATCCAAAGAGCCTAATAATAACCAAAAGGGAATTTGCCTTCACAAAGATTTTCAACTTTTTGTTAAGAGAGAATTCCATTGGAAAGTGGAAGCTTTAGGTGGCCATACTCTATGTTCCTATAGTGTTGGTCATATATTTCTATACTTTAATGACACTATGCTCTAGCTAGTCCCTTCAATACTGGAGATTCCAATACAGTCGTACTTTCTCATCTCATGAAATTCTAGTCTGTGGTGCTATAGAAAGAGTGATGGATCAGGAGTCAAAAAATATGAGTTTGAATTCTACTTCTGCCATTTATGGCTTGTACGATCTTGGGCCAATCATTCAACCTCTAGAGATTTCAGTCCCTTCATCTATAAAATGAAGAGTATGGATGAGATGATTTCTAATGTTCCTTCCAGTTCACAGAGTCAAAGGATCACAGAAATTCAGATTTAGAAGGAAACTTAGCAGCCATCAAGTCTAGCCCAAAGGTGATCAACCTTTGCTTGAAGTCCTCTAGTGAGGGGGAGCTCACTGCCTCCTGAGGCCACTCTAAATTCATGATCATACTCTCAATCCTCTACTTGCTCTTCACCCAACACATTGTGAACCTTAGGGTCATAGATCTAGACTGGAAGGGACCTCAGAGGTCATGTAGACCAATGTCTTAATTTTATAGATGAGGAAACTGAGTCCTAGAAAAGTACTCACCCAAGATCATGCAGGTAGTAGAGGTCAGAATTGGGATTTGAACCCAGGTTCTTTGATTTCAGGGCCCAGGTCCTCTGTCCATAGTACCATGATGCCTCCTAATCCTTTTTAACTTTTGACATTCATAGGTACTAGTGCAGCACACAGGTTCTATCGTTTGTTCTTTAATCTTACTACCTGTGTCCTTTTCTGGGCATACATCTCCTTGAAAGTATATTCTATGCATTTTTTGCTTGCACTTTGTTGTTTATAACATGCTTAATACTGTTTATATCCTCCATTCTCCTCTATTTGACATGTAAAAATCACAAACTATATCTATTTGTCTTGAGGGAATTGTCATAAAATCACAAATTTAGAGCTAGAAAGCTTCTTAGAATACAGGGCATCTAATCCAACCCCTTCATTTTATAAATGAGGAACCAAGGTCCACAGAGGTTAAGTGACTTGTCCAAGGTCACACAGTTAGGATTCTGACCATATCCTTCTACTCCAAAGCCAGCATTCAGTTCTAAAACCCATCTCTTCCTGGCGCTTAAGAGCCTAAGGACCAAAAGTATTCACATAAGTCCTTGTTTTTCTCCATCTCCTAAAACCCACAAAAGTTGTGCTCAGATGCCCCAAAGTCTGCTTTGGAGGAAAAAGAAGAATTCTTTCTCCTGCAAATGTTGCTAATGTTTGGAGCAATACTGACAACATTATGAGTAACCTCTGCCTTTCATACAATTTTGTACATAAAGTGCTTTATAAATTGCAAAGTGCTATATAAATGTCAGCTATTATCAGTTATCTCATTCTCATATTTAAAAAAATATTTAATAAATAAATAATATTTTAAAAATCAATTTCATTAATTGTCTTTTGTTTTCTTACATTGCCTATATTTGCTTCTTTCTTTCTCCCTCCCCTTGCCCAGAAAGCCAGCCATACAATGAACAATTTTTTAAGAAGATAAAGATGAAAGGGAAAGAGAATGAGCAAAACTAATCAATGCATTCAAAAGAATCTGACAATATAGACAATGTTCCACATCTGGGACCCTCCTCCCGTTTCTGCAAAGAGTTCGGGGGAAGGAAGCATCTTCTCCTTTGTCTTCTTTGAAGCCAAGATAATTTTTTTTGTAATTTTGCAACATTCATTTTTTAAAATTATTTTATAATTGTGTTTCTTTCTGTTTACACAGTTGTGGTCATTGTGTATATTGATCTCTTGGCTTTGATTAGTTTCACCTTGCATCAGTTCATTGAAGTTTCTCCATGCTTCTTTGTATTCATCATGTTCATTGTTTCTCACAGAAATACTCTATTACATCCACACACTATAATTTGTTTAGCCATTCTCCAATTGATGGGAATCTACTTTTTTTCTAGTTTTTTACTGTTTCACAATGTGCTTCTATGGATATTTCAGGCAGTAGGTGATGAACTGGATGGAGCATTGGTCTTAGAATCAAGAAGACTCATCTTCATGAGCTCAAATTCAGCCTCAGACATTTACTAGCTGTGTGACCCTGGGCAAGTCATTTAACCCTGTTTGCCTCATTTGCTTATCTGTAAAATGAGTTGGAGAAGGAAATGGCAAATCACTCCAGAATCTTTGCAAGAAAACCCTAAATGTGATAACAAAGAGTTGGACATGACTGAAACAAATATTTTCGTATGTATGGGTCCTCCTTTTATCAATAATGTCCTTAGAATATAGAGCAGCTATGTAGTGCAGTGTTTAGAGCACCAGTGCAGGAGTCAGGAGGACCTGAGTTCAAATTTCACCTCAGACACTTGACACTCACTAACTGTGTGACCTTGGGCAAGTCACTTAACCCCAATTGCCTCATCCTGGGTCATCTCCAGTCATCCTGATGAATATCTGGTCACTGGATTCAGATAGCTCTGAAGGAGAAGTGAGGCTGGTGACCTGCACAGCCCTCCCTCACTCAAAACAAAGTCAAGTGCAAGTCATGTCATCATTTCTCTGATGGCATGGTTTTCTTTGGCAACAAAGGACAAACACACACACATACACACACACACACACACACACACACACACACACACACACCTTAGGATATGTACCCAGCAGTGGAATCTCTAGGTTCCCATCTTTTTTGATGTTCAGATAGAAATAGTGCTAGGATAAGTTGCTACCTTGCTGTTATTCTTACATACTTAATCTTCATGTAGAAGTAGATAAAATTATGACTCTTTGTAACTGGATGAGAGTATTGTAATATAAACTCATCTCCTGTAAACTCACTGATAATATTTTGAAGATAACTGAAGTAGCTGTATCTTGTCCAGTTTCCAAATGGTTCTTATTTCTTCCACTAAGTTGCTATGTTTTAAAAACTTTTCATTCCCTATGGTTTTAAGGTTATGAATGGTTGCAATTATTAAAAACATGATTATTTCATTCTTATAAGTCAATGTTCTGTTCGTGAAGTTGTGATCAGAGTTCTGTCACTGATGATGCCCTGGATCAGTCTCTAGCAAAGTTCACTTGTTGAATCCTAAAGGATATCTGTGAATTGTGTTTATAGCCTGGAGATTTGCCATCTTTATCTAAAAAGGCAGTGGGCTTCTGATGTATAATTCTAGTCACTTGATCACATTTTTCCAGGCATCTGATAAATTTTAACAACCTGTAATGGTGTGTTGCACAGTTTCTACCATGTCATTACCTAATATGCATAGATCAGTGAATCTAAACTCCCTAAGAATACACTGTAACTCCTGGTGGCAATGACTTGGTTCTGAATTACTGTCTTAAACCCCTCTGCTGACAGACTCAAATCTCTATGACTTGATCGTTCGTTTGATGCTTCATAAACAACATTTTGTTGGTTGCTTTCATGCACAAGCTGCCTACAAAATCAATGGTTGAATGTATTCTTTGACCTTAGCTGTTTCATAGGCACTATCTAGATATGAAACACTTTAGATTATATTTATACCTGATGTCAAGACTTCACTATTGTTTTGTGAAGAGAGGTCTGTTGGTTTAAAAGATGTTTCTCTTTAACCTGTTTATCATATGCTCTGAGAACATCCATCAATCCTCTACCTCCTTCTGTCAAGGAAGCACTAGTCTTTCTATAACTGCTGTATTTGTGAACCTTATGTGGGTTTTTATTTGCCTTCTATTTTAGATCCAATGTCTTCTATTTTACTGAACCAAAAGTATACAAGAAGACTGGATGTGCATAGGCATCAGTGCTCTAAATATATTATTTCTCTTGGGCTTCAATTTCAGGATGCCATCCAGTCTCCTAACATACATAGTCTTATTCTTTGGTAACCTTATGGTCAACATCATTTGCCTAGAGAAGAACAGGGCATAAATATTGTCCATATCCATTGCTCCCTTTTGACTTCTGGATTAAAGCTTAAAGCCTTCAATCACTACTCTTCCTTATTGTACATTAAGAATATTATGCTTATAAAATAGTTCAAATACCATTCTAATAATATCAGAGAAAATTTCTATGTGATGAAGTAGATTTTTAATGTGCTTTTCAGTGGAGTCATATAACTTGATGTCATCCAAGCACATCAAGTGATTAATATGATGTTTTGGTACAAATATATACTCAGTTCTATTTAGGAGTGGTAATAATAGATTTAATGCTACAAAGAACCATAGTGGGCTTAAACTGTCTCACTAGAGGATGCCATGTTTTATATCAACTGGTCTTGGCCTTATTGTGTTGATGGAGACGAGTTGATGGAGACAAGTTTTCCATATGAACATCAAATCCTTTAGCATTCTTAATGCTATTTTGCAGTAACTGACTAAGCCATGAATGTAAAACTGAGTAAAAGTTTTGTGATGACCAATGAGAGTGTTAGAAATGTTACAATGCTTTTGAACAGTTTTTCAATAATCACCAGTTGGATTATGAGTTGCTCTTTAATACACCTGTGCCTTTTAGTACCACACTTTTTGCTCCTCGGCCAATATATTGGGGTTTTTTCCTAAGGGTTTAGATTGAATGATATAAGACATGAATATTTTGCATAAAGCACATAGATGCATAATTGGTCGATAATTGGAGGAAGTCACTGGGGCTCTCATGTTTTGGTAACAAATAGGTGATATTTTCTGTTAGGGAAGATGGAAACAAGATTGCATCACAGAGGAAGATGTTCAAGTACTTTGCTCCTAATTTAGGCACTACTGATAAATGCTGGAAAAATCATTTGGGGGTTTTCCAGGCTTACCACTTTACAGTTATTTTTATTACCATCTCCTTCTTATCATTTCGGATGGGGTTCCAGTAGACATGATCCCTGTAACAGGTTGTTTTCCTTCTATTATTCTTTTATATTTAATATTCTATGAACTGTTTTGCAAGTGGAGAAAATGATTACTTTTTGTAGTTGAATAAATGTATTAGGATATTATTATTATTAATATTATTAACTAGTATTTAATAATAATAATAGCCAGCATTTATGTTGTGCTTTTCAAATATTATCTCACTTAATCCTCACAACAACCCTGAGAGAGAGGTGTCATTATTATGCCTATTTTTACAGTTGAGGAAACTGAGGCAGGCAGAGGTTAAGTGACTTGCCCAAGGTCACACCACTTTTCGGTGTCTAAGGCCTTCTTTGCCCTCAAAGGTTGCTTCTAGCTGTAAATCTATCATCAGCTCTAGGTGCTATTTGTCATTCACCTGGTTGGAATTTGGCCAGAGTTAACTTCCCCTAACAAACATTCCATCTAAGGAGCATGAGGTAGTGGAAAGAATAGGGAATTTGGGGTCAGTTTCAAATCCCAGCTCTGCCACTTTTCCTCTGACCTTGGTTCTCAGTTTCTTCATTTGCAAATGTAAGGGATTGAACTCGATGACCTCTTAAGTCCCTTCTGTTTTTTAATTTAGCATGCACTGACAGCTCTACCATAGGATCACAGATTTAGAGCCAGCAATTATTAGGCACCTTTTGCTGCATCTGTTCTGAGACAATTCTTCCACTCCTATGAGCGTCACAGACCTTATCATCATTGTTATTATTAGAAGTTAATTAGAATTTATAAGATCTAAGAACTCAACCTGTTAGGATCTGACGGCATCTTACCAGAAGCAAAAAATGCCAGAAATGTGACTGCCCAGGTCACCTGGCTCCTTTCCCTTCCCCTCTCGGTCATCTCCTGCCCTTAAGAGTATGGGTGAAATGAGAGGTAAATTGACAAATAAGGCACGGATTTCTTTTTCTTTTTTTTTAAATGAATTTCCTGTCCTCCATTCCTACCCATGGTAGTCCTGTGTGTGGAGAGTTCCAGGGTGCCAAGCCAGAACTTTTCTTGGGGTAACAGATGCCCTACGTGCATGGGAGGGCACGTGATGGAGAGCTCTCCATCAGTGATTGCCCACCCTCAACCTCTACCCCCCTTCCCCACTCTGAAACTGACCATCTCTATTCATCCCCTGCGACAGAAATGGGGGAAGGGAGTATAGGGGGGAGGGGTGGAGAATCAAAGAAAATTGCAAAAGTCAATGGCCTGGAACTGGAGGCAGCCTCAGCAACTGCAGTGTGACTTTGATTCAACTATCATAACCCTGAATTAAAAATTCAAGCAATTATCTGCATGGCTTCCTTCTGATTAGGCTGAGCCCAGAGCCTCATTAATGCAGCTGCACAGAGGAAAACCATTAGAGCTTGTGAAATGGAATGTTTCTCTGAGAACAGGTTCCGCTTGAAGAAGAAAGGCCCAGCAAAAAGAAATTTCACACATTTTTTGAGCTCAGAGTCACAGGACGGCACCCAGCTTTGGGGCTGCCCACCCCACCCTCAGTCTCCTCTGACTGGGAGCTGGGTGAAAGCCACCTTTGTTCCCCAGCCCGCCTCCAGCTCCTCCTGAAGTTGGAGTCCATGGGGGCAGTGGTGAGAAAAATGGGGGTGGAGATGAACCTCACCTGAAGGGGACCCTCTTCTTGAATCGCTGAGGATCCTGACTGACTCCCAATACTAGATCTAAGTCAGGAAGGGTCCTTAGAAGTCATGTAGTCCAACTCTTTTATTTAACAGAAGGGAAACTGGGGCCCAGAGAGGAGAAGGGACTTGTCCAAGGTCACACAAACAATGGGTCTCAGAGCTGGGACTGAATTGTGTGATTCTATGTTCAGAACTCTCTTGGTCATCTCCCTGCTATATCTTAAAGCCACTGGGTCCAAAACCACTGGAGATATAATACAAAATGAGCTAGAGGGAAAATTCAGGGCATGTACAAACAGAAGATATCAGTAAAGATTTATTTTCTGAAAAACGAGCTGGAATTTTTGTGGTAGCAAACAACAGGAAAAAGAGTGGATGCCTGTCATTCAGGGTATGGCAGAACCAGTTGTGGTATGGGAGTGGGATGGAGTAGTATTGTCCTGTAAGAAAGCATGAATGGAAAGAGTGTGCATTTAGGGTGCTATTGTCAGCTCCACTTTACAGTTAAAGAAATCAGAGCAAACAGAGGTTAAGTGACTTGCTCAGAGTGTCACAGTTGATAAGTATCTGAGGCCAAATTTGAACTTGGGCCTTCCTGACTCCAGCCCCAGTGCTCTATTCACTGGTCTACTAGATACCTATTGTATTTAAATAAAAATAAAAATGAGATGGATGCAGAGTTGGAGAATCTCAATTCTGCCCCATACTACCTATGTTGTCTTGGACAAATCATTCATTTACTCAATCAATAAGCATTTATTAAGCTCCTATTATGTACCAGGCACTGTGCTAAGCCCTGGGGATGTGAGGACTACTCACAGAATGAGTTCATATTCTAATGGGAGAGACAATACATACACATATGTGTGTGTATACACACATGTATACATGCATATACATATACACATACATATAGGCATATGTGTATACATATTGACATGTGTATATATGTGTGTATCTACATGTACATGTATCCATAATATACCTATGTGTTTAATGTGTGTGTCTGTATGTATGTGTATTTATACACATATAAATACATATACATATATGAACACATATAGAATAAATAGAGAGAGAACACATACCCATCATTTTGAGCTGTATGTTCTAAAGTAATACATGATGGAAAAGGAGAGCAGTCTTGGACCCTAACTCTCTAGGACTTCATGAGAAGTCACTGCCAGCCCTTCCTTGGCTAGAAAGAATGCAACTAGGTCCTCGTTGGCACAAACTATAATCCCTTAAGGGGTTGCATTGTTCAGATTCATGGACCTATTTCCACTGAGCTGGGATCAATTCCCCTATTTTACATATTTATAATTCCAAATAGTACAAGTTCAAATACATTGGATCACTTTGTAGGTTTCATTACTTGTGCTAAAGCACTGAGCTGGAATACAGAAGCCTGGAGAGGGGGAACCATTGGATCAGGGAAACCAAGACCCCACCCATCTATCTCTTTATGCTGCATCTCTAGAATTTAACAACAGCAAATTTTTATGTGCCTACCATGTGCCAGGCATGATATGTTGGGTAGTCAAAAACCAAAACCAAAACAATCCCTGCCCTCAAGGACCTTGAATTCTGCCGAAGATAACAGCAACGTCAAGCGTTCCAACTTCATCGGCAAGCATATATTCTTTTTCTAAAAAAGAGATCTTTTAAATTCTTTTTTGCTTTTACATTGCAGAGAGGAAATATCTCATTATCCTCTTGAAGGATGAAACCTCATTGGACAGAATAAAGACAGTTAGTTAAGCAAAAACTCCAGACACATTGACCTAAACTACCACTGCACGCACCACTCTGCTTTGGTAAACCCTACCTCTTGGAGGAGAGGAGGGAGACATGCTGCCCTGCAAAGCATTCTAGTTGGCACTGTAAGATGATTACTGGGGGTCATCAGTTAAGGACTGACCCTGAGAATATGGATGAGAAAATTAAGCGGAGACAAGTCAAGTCCTGCTATGACTTGCATAGAAAATTTTCTTTAAAATTGATTAAAAGAATATATGGGCTCAATTGTTATATAATTCAAATAAAATGAAAAGACAGCATAAAGAGTTGACCTGATAAACCAGAAAGACCCAGTTCAAGTCCTGCTTCTGACATATACCTGCTATATGATCCTAAGTAAGTCACTTAATATCTTGGTCTCCTTAGCCAACTCACTAAGACTATACGTTTACAGAGGTGCTAACATGTATAGGTAGAGGGAATTTTCTCATGTAAAAGTTCTCCTATATCAGGGACGGCAGCTAGGCTACAAAGTGGATAGAAGCCTAGAGTCAGGAAGACCTAAGTTCAAATCTGGCCTCAGACACTTATTGACTGTGTGACCCTGGGCAAGTCACTTAACCCTGTTTACCTCAATTTTCTCATCTGTAAAATGAGCTGGGGAAAGAAATGGCAAACCACTCCAGTATTTTTGACAAGAAAATCCAAAATGAGATCACAACAAGTCAAACATGGCTGAAGCAGCTGAACAACAGAATTATTTTTCCTTCTTTATGTTATGCTCAAATTGTCCTCCCTGTAACTTCCACACAGCACTGTGGCTAGAGTGTCAGATTTGGAGTTAACAAAACTGGAGTTTGAACCTTCTTTCAAAAACTTAGCTATGTGATCCTGAATAAGTCTCTTAACCTCTCAGCCTCAGTTTCTTCATCTGTAAAATGGGAGTGATAAAAATCTCTGCTTCATAGGGCTGCTATGAGGATCCAACAAGGCAATACAGTAAACCTTAAAGTCCTAAGCAAATGATTTTATTCGACTCATTGGTCATGGCTCCACCTCTGGATGCATGAAGAATGTACATTCTTTCTTTTATATGACAGCCCTTCACAGGCTTGAAAGTATTTACTGTATTTTCTCTCCTTGCCTCCTTTGAAATCTTTTCCTACCCTTTCTCCTCTTCCATTTAAAATAAAAGCCTAGGCTTTTTGTATTTAGGTTTGGGTTATGGTTTTTATTGGATCTGTAATTTCAATGGCACGGAAACTCCCAAGCAGAAAATGCGCTTTATAAATGCATCTGCTTTGCTACTTAATTTTAGAGAGTCACCTAGGGAACACTGAGAGGGAAGTGACTTGCTCAGGATCACCCAGCTGATATGTGTCCAAAGGAGGACTTGGACCCAGGTCTTTCTAGATAGAAGGTTGAAGCTAGATATATATTCATATGTTCATGGGAACATAGGGCCATAGATTTAGAGCTGGAAGTGGAATGAGTTGTCCGGCCATGACACCACAGTGTTTCCACAGATTCTGCCTGAAACATCCTTGTAGAGAATTAGACTGATGGAAATGGGCTGGATCCCACATTCTATCTCACTATTGGCAAAAGGTAAAGAGCTTTAGAAAGGCCAGGCCAGTCCCTGTCCATCAGACTTATTCTAGCTTTTTCTTGTTTTTCAGACTTATTCTAGTTGCATCCCCCTTTCACTGTGTTAACACTTCACAGTCAACCCTGAACCTCTCTAGGACAGCTTCTCTGTGTCTCTGAACCTTTCATGGTGTTCAGTACCCAGCGAGGAACTTGGTGAGCACTTAATAACCATCAAAAATGAGAATATTATTTTGTACTCACAGTGCTCTCTACTGGTTGGAAGTAAAATTGTGGCACTCACACTAAGTGACAAGAGTTCTGGGTCAGGTCTTGGATGGGAGGGCAAAATTTTGACTAAGTGAGAAGGTTTTATGTTCTCTAGAGAACATCTAGAAACTAGGTAAGAATATATTCAAAGGTTCAGCTCAAAGACCTTTTCTCTTTTAACTAGGTTGTAAGTTCCTTGCAGGTGGGGGCTGTGTTTTCTATTTCTTTTGTTGCCCAACTCCTAGAACAAAAAGGATTGGTCTAAAGTCTCTTCTGTACTCTAAATCACAAAAGAGTTAAGATAAGGCTTCATTCTTATAAGTTCATCAGTTGGTGTTCGAGTGAAAGTCATTGGCCAAGTCAGAAATTTTTGGTTTCCAAGCAAAATGCTACCACAAGGCTCCAGATCAGAGACTTCTGGAAAAATCAGGAAACTTTGACCTCTATTTCTTCATCTGGCTAAAAAGAAAAAAAAAAAGAGGACTGAACTAGATGACAATTCACTCCACTTCCCCCTGTAAATCTATGGCCCTATGTTCCCATGAACATATCAATATATCAAGCCTCAACCTTACATTCTTTTAGTTTCTAACCAGCACACTCCTTCTAAATCAACCCCACTGGCCTACTATCCCATCAGTCCCCTGCTCACAAAGATAATTTCCACCTTTGCACTTATTAGTCATCCACTCTCCCCCAACCTAGAATGCCTCCCACTCCCCTTTGCCAATCCATGTCTCTTCTCTATTTCAAAGCCTGACCAATCTCAGCTCTTCCTGGGAGTATTGGCTGACTAACCTTTGATCAATCTTTTGGTTCATGTCCCCCTTTCTACTTCTGTCAATTACTGGCTATTCTGAGAGAGTCACTATGTTTCTTTTAGTCAGCTAGGTGATTCAGTGAGTAGAGAGGGGAAAAAAATTTTTATAAGTGCCTACTATGTGCATTTAATAAGTGCCAACTGTGTGCATTTAATAAGTACCTGCTATGTACCAGGTACTTTACAAATATTATCCCCTTTGATCCTCACAACAACCCTGAGAGGTAGGTACTGTTCCCATTTGTCAGTTGAGAAAATTAAAGCAGACAGAGATGAAGTGAATTCTAAGAGTACCATAGATTGTGAGTGTCTAAGGCCAGATTTGAAATCAAGTCTTACTGACTCCAGACTCAGCACCATGCAGCTGTCTGGGTGGCCCAGAGCGCAGCCCTTGGAATCAGAAGACCTGTATTTGAATCCTGGATCAGACAGTTACTTAGCTTTGTGCCTCTGAGCAAGTCACATTACTTCTCCCTGCCTCTGTTTCCTCATCTGTAGTTTGGAGTAAGAATAATAGCACCTAACTTATAGGGCTTTTATGAGGATCAAATGGCGTAACATATATAAAGCCCTTTGCAAACCTCAAGTGATTTTATAAATACTAGTTGCTCCTGCTACTACTACCACTACTACTACTATTACTACTACCACCACCATTGCTACTACTACTACTACCACTACCACCATTACTACCACCACCAGCACCACTGCTACTATCACCGTTCTACTACTATTTTTGCCTGAGCATTCTCAAATATAAAATAGAGATATTAATTCCTGCCCTGCCTTCCTTATAACTTTATTAGGAACAAAGGAGATAACCTCTGTGGAAACCCTTTGCAAGATCCAAAGCACCATACAAACTCATGTCACTGTTATTCTTACCCGTCTGTTTTCACTCTCATTCACTTCATAGAAATCTTAAGTTTTCTTCCTGTATTTTTTCTAAATTCAATTGGAAGCATTTTGAGGGCAGGTTCTGTGTCTGCTGTTTCATATTCCTCCTCTCAAGTTCAGCCTTTGACATATACTGGATGTATGACTTTGGACTAATCACTTGCCCTCCACAATCTCTAAGTAGCAAATACAAGCATTTATATGGCACTGACTATGTGCTAGGTGCTGTACAAAGTGTCCTCTCAGATTATAAATTGCTGAGAAGGTGATAGTCTGTATAGAAAGAAGTTTCCTCATCTGCTAGGGAGGGATGGTCCCAATGCCAATGAAATCATAGATTCATTCTATGTCCCTATGTGTCTGACTCTGTGCTAAGTACTGGATATACAAAAATAAACACAAAATAGCCCCTGGTCTCAAAAAGAGCTTACTTTCTATTGGAGAGAAACAATATAAATGCATAAAGTAGATGTAATATATACAGAGTATGTATAAAGTTAATAAACATTGATCAAACCCCTACTAAGAGCCAGGCACTGTGCTAGGTGCTGAGCATAATATATAATTTGGGGGGAAGTACTTTGTAAACCTTGAAGAGCTCATTGTTCTTACTTCTGGTGTGTGTGTGTGTGTGTGTGTGTGTGTGTGTGTGTGTGTGTGTGTGTGTGTTATGTTTACCATGTAGGACTTGTGTGAAAAAATCAACGAAAGGAAGGAAAGGCTAGGGGGAGGGATGTGTATCAAGAAATGACTGTGTTAAGCAAAAGGCATCATTAAAAAATTTTCAGAAGCAATGTAAAAATATTCAATCAGAGAGATGTATTATTAGAAAAGAAAATGTGCTGGTCACCTAGCTAAAGTGAGGAGTAAACATTGTTATGATCACTTTTAGCTCAAAGATTCGATATGAACAAGATAGCCCTCCTGAACATTTTTTTAAAAATTGAATGTGCCTATTTATTGAAAAATCAATTGCTTTAGTTGTGTTTCAGAAATATCATTTTTATGTCAATGGGGAGCCTCCTGTTCGGTGAAAGGGAAGGCCAAGTGATATATGCCCCAGAGATGACTGATATCTGTGTAGTGTCAAATGACTCAAAGACCAAATGAGATACTATATATAAAATGTCGCATGAATCTTAAAGTTGTATATGAATATTAGCTATTATATTAGAAGACTTCTAGCTCTTTGAGTAGACTTCCCAAGAATTTATAGAAAGGAATAGACAAGAATCACATTGGATTGGAAGGTACTTATGGATAATTTACCTTCTGCTCCATACCCACATGGATTGTATCACAGGTCCATCAAGGCATCATCATCGTCATCATCAATCATCATCATCATCATCATCATCATCATCATCATTGATTTTATCTTGTTCTCATATTTTTCATGGAGTTCAAATAGAAATGGACTGAAAACAAGTCACCACTCTGCTCATTTTTAAAAAAAAAATATTTAATAATCTACATATTATTGTGCCTGTGGATAAAATGATGACTTTTTTGTAAATGAATAAGAGTATTGGGATATAGGCTCATATTCTGTATGTTCCCTGAGAGTATCTTCAGGACAACTCCAGGAGCAGAGACGGTGACTCTTGTTTACATTACCGATAATCATAACAACAGCAGAAAAAGATGAATAATCTTGCCCTCCCCACCCAGACATAGCACTGGTCCATAAAAATTTAACAATAATAGGTGCCACCATAGTAAATATTCATAACCACCAAATTACATGAAATGAAAAGATTTCAAAATATAGAGACCTAAGTTAAAGCCATATGTCAACAGAACAAGGTACATGTTGTCCAGTCTTCCTGTCTGCTGTCGCAGTTATCCCAAAGATACTTTCAGTGAATCCACAAAAGATCAATTTATGACTCAATACTCTGTATTATTAAAAAGCAGTCATTTTATTCACTCTTACAGTATTACATAAAATATTGAATAAAAAAATAATAGCAGGATATTGACTTGTTCTCAATCAACCTATAAGAATCTATTAAATTACTATCTTACGCTCAAAACAGAAAAGCAAAATCAGTCCCTGCCCTCAAGGATCTTCTAATGGGAAAAATAACATGTACTGTCTGTGAATGGAAAGATCCAAGACAAATATTGGGGAGATAGAATGTAGTCTTAGAGCAGAAGCCATTAGCAGCTGGGGGGACTGGGAAAGGATCATAGGTTAGGAGAGAGAACATTTCAGGCACAGGTAGTGTGAAGGTACAGAGAATGGAAATGGAGTATTTTGTATGAGGGCAAATATGTCTATTTGGATGTTCCATAGACTGTATGGAATATAGTCATGCGAAAGAACACTGGACAGATAGGACCATTTCTATCTGAGTTCCATTAAAAACAATGAGTTCATAAAATAGGATCACAATCATAAGCCATGCAAGTACTTGTGAATGATGTATCCCTTGAAAATACTTTATGATGTTCAAAATTAAGCAGTTCTTGCTCTAAAATTTGGTCTATTGGCTGATATTTTTACCTGAATAATCTTGACAAAAGATGCAGCCTTTGGTTGAGTCACTGCTGAATAAAGCTTAGTTTTGTAGGGTAGAGATGCTAAGGAAATATTCCTACCCCAAAAAAGTTTGTACCAGAGGCCCCTGGCTTCTCACTCAGCTCAACACCAGTGATTAATTCCATAGACTCCCCAGCCCAAAAGAGACCTTGGGAATTTACTGTAGATAAAAATTATGTATCCCACTACAATCCAAGGAACCTACCAAGCTCAAGGCAGAAAGAAGGAATGTCATGGTATTTTTCTCTCAAAAGAGCTTCTAAACTATTTAGTATCATTGAGAGTTATTTTAAAATCTGCACAGAAATCAATTTGCAAATACAGAGGTACCAAAGCTGGTGGGACTGGACTTTACAATAAGGCAGTGGAAGAAAATAAAAGAAATCATGATGCAAATAGGCAGAACCATAATAGGGTGGGGTCAACAGGGCTTTTCAACATAGGACACTAAAGTTTCCAGGGTAATATGGGTACTTATCCTTTAGCATGTAGAAACAACTGAAGATCTCAGGTGTGGTCACCACTCAGACTCATGTAGAAGTGTTGAACTTTCCTATGTCTTCTTGCTAAGTTAAATAAATTTTGTGATCACAGAAAGTTGACTGCTTGTGTAATATAAATGCCTATTGTTGATGTAGCCTAGAAATTTCCCAGATGTGGGGTGGGGGCTTTAGATTTTTCTCATAACAATTCCATTTACATATTTTATACCAACCTTACTCTAGAATTTAAAACCAGTCAGCAAGGGCTTGTTTCCTTCCCAGTTGTTTGAAGCCTAGCAATTTAGCATGCTCAAACAAGTGCACTAGGGTGGAACTCCTGTGCACACATCAGAGAGACCTTGATGAGACCATGGGGGTAGTGGCTTGACTATAGTGCCACCCAGTGATCAAATTTTATATTACACTCCTTCACTGGTTAATAAAATAACATCTTTGCTATCTTTATGCAGGTTTATGGAAGGCAGTACATGAGCTGGTATGGGGTTACTGCAGTACTACGGTGCTCCATATGTCACATAGATCAACCACCAAGTGTACATACAGCATACACCAGTGTCAGTATGGCTCTTTACTTCTGTTCATGATGATTTGATCTTTACTTCTTCTGAATTACAAACATGTTACCCTTTCATGGTCCATTCAGAATGAAAATATGTGTAAATAAGTTTCCTGCACTTGCATTTTTGGACCCAGTTTCCCCTCTTTTGAAATGAGGGTGTTGAACTAGATGATTCTTTAAGGTCCCTTTCAGGCATAGGTCTTAGGATACAAAGACTATAAGCATGAGTTGATATCTTCAGCTACATATGTAGTAATAAATCAAAGAGCTTACTTCTGTGCAAATGGAGAAGAAACCAGAAATCCCACCACACTCCCTGAAGACTTAGCATTTTTTTATTACTATTATTATCATCATGGCACTCAGAGTTCCTTCAATCTGTTTGCCGCATGAAAGGTCTCTTGATCACAGTCACAGGAAATGCTGCACAACCTGTTTCTAAGTTCAAAACCTGATGGGAGCCTTGGCCAATGTCAGAGAATGAACTTCTTTTATGCTTTTTAAACTAGCACAGGTGGTTTCCTACCTGCTGAAGAAACAGCTCAGAGAAGGAATTCAGGAAGTCAGAAATTTCTGCCATGGCCAGGCCCTAGCTGCAGCTGCCAGCTCCACACACCTGGGATTGGGTGTGTTGGTTCACTCACTCACATATACCCTTCTACTCTTACCTTTACTATCCCCTCTTCTCTGACTCAAGAGATTAAAAAAAACACATTGTCCCATTAGCAAAGTTGTTTTATCACTTGTGCTAACAGATTTGCAATGTTCATCAGAGAGACCTTGCTAAAAAAAAATTTTTGTTGTTAATTTCAATCTCCAGTTTTGCTTTTCAAATGGGGCTCCATCCCTCTGGTGACTGCATTTCACAGAATCTCAGAACTGGATGGAACTAATTCAACATCTGCATTTTATAGGGGAGAAATTAAGCCCAAAGTGGGAGGCAGAGTGAGAGAGGAAGCACTTTGCCCAAAGTCACAGAGTTTGTCAGTGACAGAGGCAAAACTAAGATTTCTGGTGTCCTGACTCCCACCCTGGCCATCACTCCCACACTGCTCATCTCATCCTCTTCTCTTACAGGAATGCAAGCTATACTTTAGATCTGGTGTTCAACGAAAATAATCTTAGTTCTAGCCTTGTTGTATGTCACAATCTTGCTAAAAAATGAGGAGTCACTATTGTGTATAAAAGATAAACTCCTGAGAGTAGCATTCACGGCCCTCCATAATCTGATTCTCCCCTACCTTTCCAGCTTTATCTCATACCACTCCCTTCCAAAAACTCTATATTCTACCCAAATTGTTTCCCCAAGTTGACAGTCCTGCCTCTTTTCATTTTAGGAAGTAAAATGCCTCTCACTCCATCCCACTCCCCATGCCTGGGAAATTTGTCCTCTATCTCCTTCTCTAAAAAAATTTTAATCTGCCTTCAAGGCTCAGTTTAGCCCTCACCTTCTCCAAGAGCATTCCTCTAAGGAGAAGGTATGTTACAGTCGAAAGATCATTGCCTTTGAAGCTAACCAGAGGATAGAGGTTCAAATTCTACCTTTAACACTTACCTTTGGCAAATCTCCTAAGATCCCTGGGACTTTGTTTCCTTATGTGTAAAATGAGAGTGAATTAAATGACCTGTGAAGTCCTTTCAAATTCCATAGCTGGGATCCTCTGGTTAGGTATCTCTTTCTTCTCAATTTTCCTTATTTGTGTACTTATTGTAGAGCCCTTATGAATTGTAAGCTCTCTGCGGGCAGGGGTGGTTAGGCACTGAATAAATAAATATTTGTTGAACTGACTTTAATTAACCTAATAACAATCCTGACCTACATCAAAGCATTTGCTTTGCAATGTTTTTAAGGGAAGGGGGAATAGAGTCCTCCATACTCTCACTCAATCCCTTACCTTCCAAACCCTTTGACCTTCTTTGTAAACAATCACAAAACAATTGACTCCTAGGCTGGAATTTGGGTAACAGCCTCAATGACAGATAGGGATATGAATTAGGTTGGTGATTTCACTCAGCACAGGGAACTCCCAGGTTAAGAAATTCTTTCCACCAAGGCAATCAATACCTCCTTTGTAATTTATAGTCTTAAAGAGTTGATTAGTACATTGGGGTCAAACTTAAACAGGGTGATGGAGAAGGTAATTAAGCCATATATGAGAATCCCTGCTGACGGTGTATTGGCTTCGTTTTTAAATGTAGTCTATGTTTTGGGCAGCTAGGGAGCCCAGTGGATAGAGTGCCTGGCCTGGAGTCCAGAAGACCAAAGTCTAAATCCAGTCTCAAACACTTATTAGTTGTGTGACCCTGAACAAGTTGTTTAATCCAGTTTGCCTCAGTTTCCTTATCTGTCAAATGAGCTGGTGAAGGAAATGGCAAACCACTCCAATTCTTGGCCAAGAAAACCCAAAAGGGTCAGAAAGGATCAGACACAGATGAATAAACAACAATCTATGTTTTATTGTATTTTTGCTTATTTTGTTAAATATTTCCCAATATGCACTGAAAAGTATGTTTGGCATACTGCTGAGGTCACACAGTCAGTATATGTCAAAATCAGTATATGGACACGGACCTTCCTAACTGTAGGCCAGTAAGGCTGGTTCCCAAACAGTGACCTAGACTTTCGGTGTCTTTCTCCAAAGCTGAGAAACAAGTTTCATTCTTTCCACCTTCTGTTCTGTGATTCCCTTCAACAATTCCTTGACCATAAATACACATATATGTATGTGTGTATGTATGTATATAAACACATATGTGTGTATGTATATGTGTATATATATATATATGTTTAAATCAACCTTTAGTCTAGACAAAATTGATGCTGAACTATAAAAAATGATCTCAAATTCTCACCTGCCGCTATCTTGCCATGACCTTCCCTCTTCATCTTTCTACCCCATTTATACAAATCTAATCACTGAACTTTGATGCCCATAGCTCTTTTAAATGTGCCTCAGTGATGACACTAACAAAGTGAAGCTTCTCTCTTACCTGATAACTTCGTGAGAACACAGACAATTTGGGTTCCCTCCACTCCCCTCTCTCCAAATCCCCACTCCCCACCATCTGCTTTCTTCTACTTTCATTCAGAACCAAGGACAGCTTGACCACAGGTGGAAATCATGAATGAATGAAGCCTCTACAAGCCACTCAAGTAAAACATGGGACAATGGATTGTCCCTGTCAGCCACTGAGCTGGTTGTCTTTCCTATATGACCGGTACACAGGGGAGAAGTGGATAGGGGCATGTGGTCTGGCTTAGGAAAGTTATGGCTGCACATTTATATATCCTCTGTCTCCCACACCTGGAATGAACTTCCTTCTGACCTCTGCCTGGTAGGATATCTAGTTTCCTTCAAGGATCAATGATCACCTCTTAGCCCCAGCCTATCCCAGTCCCCAAAGTAGCTACTGACCAATCCCAGCCACTCCCTAATTACTGGGCATTGACTTTGGATCTATTTTGTATTTGCTTGGTAGAATCCTAATAGAATGTAAGTTCCAAGTTTCTGCACATTCCTCTTCACTGGGCTGTCATAGGACTTCTATGCAACTTTGCCCTTCCTGTGACTCAGTCTCTCCATCTGAAAAATGGGAGTGATAATCATGAGAGAAAACCAATTGAGGAGGAATGAATGGAAGTCTGCAAAACTTTGGCAAGAGAGGCCAGGTCTTGCAGTGATAAGTACTTCCCAGGGACACCAGACAGTTTAAGCAAGGCCCTATTTGAAATCTGGCAGTTCTACTTGGGAGATTTTCAGAAGGCTTTGAACTTGCCGTCAGAACAAGAGAGACTGTCTCATCCCAGAGGTACATTCATTTGTGATTGACTCCTCCAGGTTAAGGCTCGGGAGTTCTGTGGTCACCAAATAAATCATCCCCTGGAGCCCCCTTGTTATGCCCCCTCAACCCTGCTGAAAAGGAAAGTGACAAGGGCCAGGGGAGGCTGGCTAGGGGAAAGCAGAGGGAGGAGGAATCAGTAAATGAGAGGGTCCCTGGGAGGGAGTGTCCTATAGACACAATTTACTCTCACGGCCCTGCTCCTTAAAACATAAATATTTCTGACTCAGATCACAGAACTCCCCCACCCAAAAGGCAATGAAACCCACAGGGGAAAATGGTTTCATGCATGATTGCTGCAGAGATATCTTGGAAGGAGGTGTTTCCCATCCTGCAGGAAGGGCAGCTGGGATGGTGGATGGGCTGACTTCTTGCCCCAGCAAGCAAGTCCTGCTTGCTGTGGATTGGCCAGATTTGGGCTGAGAGGTCATGCAATGGCAGGCCCCAGTTGGGTCTGCCCTAAAGAGTTGAGTGTTCTAAGAGGTAGTCTAAGTCACTGTTTGGGAACCAGCCTTACTGGCCTACAGTTAGGAAGGCCCGTGTCCATATACTGATTTTGACATATGTGATCCCATTTGGGTTTTTTTGGGCAAAGATACCGGAATGGTTTGCCATTTCCTTCTCCAGCTCATTTTACAGATGTCAAAATTGAGGCACACAGGGTGAAGTGACTTGGCCAGGGTCACACAGCTAGTAAGTGTCTGAGGCTGGATTTGAACTTAGGTATTCCTGACTCCAGGTCTGGCACTCTTTATATACTGTGCTACCTACCTGCCCTCAAATCGCATATTCTGCTAAAAATAACTTCAATAAAGGGAAATTGAGTTCTGCTGAAATGTTCTGTCTCTATCCATTCATCTTGGTAATGTTTAGTGAGATGGCACAGTGAAGCTCTCTTTGGACAATGCATATTTGTGTGCTGTGATGACTACCTAGTGTAGCTATTCGGTTAATGGAGAATTTGTGTTCAAGAGGGATGTGTGTCCTTCTTCAAGGACTGTTCATTTGAGGAGGATGGATCTATTGACAGGGTTATTATAATATTAAAAGTTCATCCCTCAGTTGAGAGATCAGTTTAAGGAAACCCAGTGCGAGGCTATGGTCTCAACTCAGAACTAGGAGAAGGATAAACAGTTAAATGGTTGATTTTGTACCATGTCTGGAACTTTAGCCAAGAAATAAAGTCCTGCTACAAAATTGAGGGAAAATACAAGGTAATGGATCATTGGAGAACTACCCTGTGATAGGAAAAATAACTTCCCGGGTCCCTGCCATGTAGGCTAGGCTAGTGTTCCCCCCTAAAACACAAGAAAGTTGTCCTTGATTGGTTCAGGGGTTTAGGACAGGAGTCCTTGGTGGGACTTCCAAGTAACTTAAGAGCATAAAAGAAGTCATCCGCTGAAGAGTTTGTGCCCTTTAGACTTGGCAGCTGTTCATGGTTGTGCAAGTCACCACACCCTGCTGACCAGATGTTTTTCTGTAGGGAGAGATTGGGAGGGGGCGGTTTGCTAGGTTTGCTACATCTATCTATCTCCGCTGGTACTGTATCCCTGCTGAGTATCCTTTCCATGTTACAGATTCTACAAATATTTCGTTCTAATCTTGAACCTAAACTGAATCAGGCCTGACTGACAATATATCTCTTACCAAATGGTTGAAAGACTGAATAATCTACCATTTCACTAAAAAGAATGGTCAAGGCCTACAAAGATGATGGATCCCAACCATCTATTACCTCTCATGGAGTGAGTCAGGGTCCTGGAGGAGAGGGGTGCTGGAGAGACTGGGAAATGGGATCTAAACAGCGTCTGTTCCCAGATATAGATGGAAAACTGATACCAGATGATGACCTACACGGAGACAATCCAAGGTTTGATTTGGGTAATGATGAAACTTCATGTTGGTATCCTCTTGAGGGAAACTTGACAATCCTGGGGAGCAAGGGGGCATCTCTACCATAAAGAGGAGAGGGGGAGGCCTGAATCCAGAGTCTGTCCCTTTTCTATCTGACACTTTGGGTGTGGAGGCGCTAAGGGAATGGAGACCACTTACAGAGCATGACTTATTAGGGACTGGAGACCTGATGATCAACATGAATCATCACCTCTTAATCACCCACGGACTCAGACCTAAAAATACTGAGGGTGAAAAATGAATGAATGAATGAACAAATGAACATCTGTTAAGTGCCTATCATGTGGCTAGATCCTGGGGATACCAATATAAAAGTGAGACAAATCTTGCCACTAAGGAACTTAAGTTTTAGTAGTGGCATATAACATATATGGGAAAGAGAAGTACAGAAAACAGTTGATCATGGACACTCCAGAATTTTAGAATTATTAACTAAGTTCTCAAGTCCATTCTCAGTTGATGAGGACACTGAGGTCCAGAGATGTTAAGGAATTCACCCAGGATCACATCCAGTAAGTGTGTGCAACAGGATTCGAATTCAGGTCTTCATGACTTCAAATTCAGCCCTCTCATTGCACTGAACCCAGAGGTTAGGTTAGCTTTCTATCCACTATGCAAGGTTGCCTGACACAGTGCTTAATAAGTGTTTGTTGAATTAAATTAAATGTTGGTAAAGAATTCTGCAAATCTTAGAGTGCTACGTAGATGTTTGTCTTCTCATCTCCTTGCCATTTTACTCCCTGTGATAGGAACTCCAGAGCAGGTTACATTTAGGGTAGTGTGGAGTAGGGAAGAACCATGATGAATAAAGCATTTTAGAAAGACCCATCTGGCACGGGATCAGTTGCAAAGAAAACCAAAAATAGCTCAGAGGTGATTTCAGTAATCCATTTGGAGTTGATGGAGATGGGGGCAGTGAGAATGGAGAAGAAGGGATGTTAAGATGGAAGAGTCAGTGAGACTTGACAATTAGATGTGGGAAACAAAGGAAAAGAGAGAAGTCAAAGGTAGTTCAGTCTACAGCTGGTGAGAATAGTGGCATCATTTTTAAAATTTACATAGTTGTGGGGAAAGCTAGTTTTTTGAAGGGGGAGGGAAATGATGTGTTCCATTTTGAACATGTTGGGGTTAATTAAATTTAATTCAACATTTATTAAGAGTTTACTATGTAGGGGCAGCTAAGTGGTGCAGTGACTAGAGCACCAGTCCAGGAGGACCTGAGTTCAAATCCAGCCTCAGATACTTGACACTAGCTGCATGACCCTGGGCAAGTCATTTAACCCCAAATGCCTTGCAAAAAAGCGAGGGAAGAGTTTACTATGTGAAAGGAATGAGAGGCTGAACTTGCAAAAACAGATCAGTCCTTGAGATCAGTGAATTTATATCTTACTGGGGGTTACATGTCCACAAATAAGAAAAATATAAGATATCAAGGAGGGAAATAATATAATACTATAACAGAGAAGATTGGAGAAGGCTTCATGGAGGAGGTCTCATCTAAGGTAAGTCACTGAGGACAATAAGAATTCGGAGGAGCCCAAATAAGAAAGGAGTGAATGTATCCCAACCTTTAAGGGATGGTTTGAACTAATACACTGAGACAGGATCTCAGATCTAGGAGGAGAAGATGCCTCAGAAGCCATTTAATCCAACCCCCTCATTTTAAAAAGAGGAAACTGAGACCTAAGAGACATTAAGTGTCTTGTCCAAGGTTACACAGGGATTAAGTAATAGAGGCAGGATCTGAATTCAGTTTCCCTGACTTCACAGTAAGTGGTTCAGTCTGACTAGAACATAGCATATAGGTAAGAACAAATATGGCTGAAAAAATAAGTTAGAGCCAAGTTGTGGAAGGATTTCTATATTGGTCAGAGAAGATTGCATGTTATCTCATAGGTGCAGACAGATTACTGTTTGGCCTTCATTGAAGGAGTGCCAGTGAGAGTAGAAGAGTTGGGATAGATCTGAAAATTTTCTAAAAGAAAGACTGGAGGATATAGCAACTGATTTTCTGTGAGGAGTGAAGAAAGAATAGTAGTACATCAGTATAAAAAGAAAGTTAAGGGGAAAAGAGCGATCCCTTGTCAATTCACTTAACATCTAAGTCAGAAGATCCTCTGTCTGTATCTCTCTGTTGGTCTCTGTGTCTCTCTGTGTCTATGTTTTTGTCTCTCCATGTCTCTGTTTCCCTGTCATTGTCTGTGTCTCTGTCTTTCTATGTCTCTCTATTTCTGTGTGTGTGTGTCTCTGTCTCTCTGCTCCTGTCCATGTCTCCATCTCTTTGGCTCTCTGACTCTGTCTCTCTCTTTTGCTCTCTCCCATCTATCCATCTACCTTCCTATCTTATCTATTCATCATCTCTCTAACTCTGGAGTCAAAGTGGTGTAGGCAGAAACTGCCCTGCTGAAGTCCCCTTTCCCTCCTTGTCCAGAGAGTGCTAATCTCCCAAACTGATGTTTTCCTGGGGTATGGGAGGGTTTAGCCTTACCTCTTAAAAGTATGTTTACCCTTTTGTATTTAAAAGTTTACTTTGTTCTCTTAAGACCAAAAATGTGATAAAACTATTGATCAATGAACTGTTGCTCCAACAGCTGGGGGCAGGGAGGGAGATTGGGAAATATCCAAGAAGGGAAGCTAGATTTAAAGCAAGTATGTTTGTAAGGAGGAAATTTCTGACTGGGGGCTCAGAGTTAAAAAGGAGAGTTACAAATTCCCAGGACAGAGAATATATGTACCAGATTTCACTGGCAAATTAATCAGCAGCAGTGGTTGGGTAGCTAATTAACTGTTCTGAGCACTGAGTCAGGCACCTAGCATTACCATAGCTTAGTTTGCAAACTTAAATGAATACTTGGTAGGGATGAGGATGGGGAGGACTGCATCTTCGTTGGCCATTCCTTTGTTTCAATAATCTCTAGTTCTATTATATCTATATGCATATATATATATATATATATATATATATATATATATATATATATATATATATATGTAAGTGGAGATAAATATGTCTATACACACACACACACACACACACACACACACACAATCCCCCTGGGTTATCTCTCCCAACTTGCTACTCATTTGCATGGTGGGTTCTTAGGGGGATTCCTACTAAGGTTGTTAGATATCCTCTAGATCTGCACTCCTAAAACTGTAGCTTATCAGCCCCCGTTGGTGAGCTGATTTTTATAGTCAGTCGAAAGGTACCATTAGCTCAAAGCAAAGGCATTTACTAAAATGACAAAAATATTTGCTACAGTAAATAAAACCGGGATGTACCTTTCCACAAATATAACCGCATCTGTGGGAAGAGTAGATACATGTCTAGAGCACACTGGTAGTGATGCACACATGCAAGAAGCAAGAGGCCAAAGTAACTCACCTCCCTGGCAGTGAGGGCTCTTTCTCTACTTATGCTACTTCCTCCAGATGCAGTGTCTCTTGTGAGTGGGTTTGCTCAACTAGTGTCCCTGTTCCTCACCACAGCTTAATTCTCCACTGCCAGTATTAGTCCTTGTTGGAACCCATAGACTGGATTCTTCTGTGCTGCCAGATGTCATATTCCTTGAAGGTGCTTCCTGATCCCAAATCTCTGTGTTTGTATGTCTCTCTCTGTTCTCTACTTGGTACCTCTTCCATAAAAAGCCATGTCCAACAGGGGTTGAGGGAGGGGAAAAGAAAAATTGTCTACTCCCATTGCTGCCATCTGGGAGAGGTTCAGAGTTTCATAAACCTATTCCCTGCCTTAAATGTGTCTCAACTGTCCCAATTTGGGATCGTAGAGTGATGGATCATAGATTTAAAGAAAGAAATCTTAGAAACCATTGAAATGGCTACTCAGCTGAGGAAACTGAGACCCAGATTTCTTCTAGGGCTAGCAGGCTTAGCTTTTTAAAAGCAACCAGAGGCATGGCCAATCTTTTGTCAGCTAATGGCCAGCTGCCCTTCTAATCATATCAGGGAGAACCGTGAAGGAATAACAAGGTATTGGCACATCTTTGTACTTTGTTTTAATGTATTAAGACCTCATTTCTTCTGTTATCTGCCTTTTACTATCTGCACTTGCGTCAACTAGGTTGGAGGGGAGAGATCAACTCTCCCCCACTAGATGTGTATAAACTTTATATATGTATATAATATGCCTGTTCGTATACACATGTATACATATATATACACATGTGTGTGTGTATATGTGTGTGTATGCACAGAGAAAGAGATAGAGACATAGACAGTGAGAGAGATTTGGAGCTTCTTGGAACTACTTGCCTTTCATCAAACTGAGACTGTCAAAACTTGGAAGAAAAATCAGATGATTGAGGCCCATGTTTAAACACAGTAAAGTAAGGAGAAGGTGAACAGATGATCCAACTGGTGGAACATTCTGGATGTGCTGAACTCCAGGAAGAAATCTTTTGGTGTTTCTCTCTTCCTTAAAAGTCTCTTTAAGCAATCAGCCAGGGCAACTAGGTGGTGCAGTGGATAGAGCATCAGTGCAGGAGTTAGGAAGACCTGAGTTCAACTCTCACCTCAGACACTTGACACCCACTAGCCGTTTGACTTTGGGCAAGTCACTTAACCCCAATTGCCTCATGCTGGGTCATCTCCAGTCATCCTGATGAATATTTGGTCACTGGATTCAGATGGCTCTGGAGGAGAAGAGAGGCTGGTGATGTGCACAGCCCTCCCTCACTCCAGACAAAGTCAAATGCAAGTCATGTCACTGTTTCTCTGATGGCACAGTCTTCTTTGGCAACGAAAGATGAACACACACAAGCAATCAGCCTTTGCATGGAGCTGAGAAAACACACCCAAGGCTGCTTTAGAAAGACAACCGGAAGGTCAGGCAGTCTACTATTTTACTTGCCAACTATGCTTCAATTGAGCTTTTAACTCTTAAATTAGTTTCTTCTGTTCTTCAAATTTTATGTACTCAAAGTTTTGCTAAAATCATCAGAAGCTCTGAAAAACTGACCCCCCCCCCCAGCACCCAGGACAAATGGTGGTGCTCACAGAGTCATAGACTTAGAGCTCTGGTCCAACCCCTTCATTGTACAAGGAAGGAAACTGAGGTTCAGTGACCTGCCCAAGGTCACCCAAGTAGCAGTGGCTTTGCTGATGTTCCATCTTCATTGTCCCCGTCATTGGTTCTGTTGTTTCCAGCAATATTCCCAGTGACTATGTCATATAAATGGAAAGAACAAAAACAAGATAATTAAAACTGAATGTTGCTAATTATAATGACCTGATTTGGCCCCAAAGAAGAGACCTGAGAAGACACTTGCCTTCCATAGCCCTTCCTCCTTGGAAGAAGTGGGGATCCATGGGTGTGATCTCTTGCATGGAACATCAGACTTTGATGTGCTGGCTAATTTCCCAGGACTTCTCTTCCTTTATTCTTCTTTTTAAGTTCCTTATCATAATAGATAGCTCCCTGGGAAGGGATACAGTGGGAAATGTAGGCTATATAAAAACAAAATATAGCAATAAAAATTTGTTTTAAAACAAGCAAACTGGGAGAGTCACTGGGAAGCGACCTCTGCTCTTCTCCCTCTCAATCTTTTTGTTTCACTACTGGACCATCTTACAGAAGCCAGAGGCTCCTCTGAACCTTCTTCTGATTCCTCAGACCTGAAGAATTGACATGAATAAGCAGAAATATCATGGGAAGAAGTCGCTGGTTTTTTATTTATTCTAAAATAACTTCTTGTCTACTTTTTCACAAGTCCCCTGAGAGGTAGTAGTAATCCAGCAAAATTAAGTCATCCATCTTGGTGTCTTGAAACAAGTCGATAGGAGCAGTTTAGATAGGAAAGAGATCTTTGAGAACATACCAGTCAAACTCATTTTGGAAGCAGGGACTGACTTGTTCTTTTTTTTTTTTTTGTATTCCTGATGCTTTGCACATGGTAAGGACTTAGCAAAACTTTTCTCTTTTTTCAGTTTATTATTTTTATTTGTTTTCAATTAACAAGCATTTTAAATAATCAGCCCCATCCCCCTCCACTGAATAAATTAAATGAATGAATGAAACTTTTCAATGCATAGCTGCAGAGTTGGACCACATTAGCTATCTGAAAATGCATGTCTCTTTCTGCATTTTAAGTTCATTTCCTCTCAGCAGGAGGTGACATGCTTCATTTCCCATTCTTTTGGACTCGTTCGTATTTTGTCATGACGTTGATTACAGTTCTAAGGTCTTTCAAAGTTGTTTTTCTCTATTAGATCAATAGCATTGTATAAATTGCTCTGGTTCTACTCACTTTGCTCTGCATCAGTTCATAAAGATCTTTACAATTTCCTCTGAAATTGTATGTTTTATCATTTCTTATGGCACAACAACATTTCATTACATTCACACACCACAATTCATTTAGCCATTCCTTAGTAGGAAAATATCCCCTTAGTTTCCATGTTTTGCCTACCATGGAAAAAGCTTCTATAAATATATTTTTACATATAGGTCCTTTTCCTCTTTCTTTGATCTCTTTAGGGTATTGGCTTTGTAGTGTTATAGCTGGATCAAAGGGTATACACAGTTTGGTAACTTTCTGGGCATGGTTCCAAATTGCTTTCTAGAATGACTGGCTCAATTCACAGGTCCCAACAGTGCACTAGTGTGCCTGTTTCCCAGAGCCCCACCAACAAGTAAATAATTCTTTCTTCCTCTCTTTCACCTTCCCTTTCTTCCTACTTTATTTCCTTCCATAAAGGAGAAAAGAGAGGAGGGAAGTCACTTCCAATATCATTCGGTTACCAAATGATAGAGCTGGGCTAGAACCCGGATCTTTCTAACCCGTAAGTCCATGCTCTTGTCTCTAGAATCATAGACTTGAAATTGGAAAAGATCTTCTAGTACCCCAATTACATAGCTAGGTATTGGAGCCTAGGTCTTCGGTATTCAAAACCAATGTTCTCTCCATTATATCAGTAGGATAGCCTTTCTCAAATAAACTGCCTGTTCAAAAAGCCCAAAACAAAGTCAAAAGTTGAAGATGTTTTGTCACTGGATTCCCTTATGTTTCTGTCTTTTCATGTAGTCAATAAACAAAAGGAATACCATCAGGAGATGGGGTCATACACTGGAAAGACCATTGGATTTGAAATCAAACTCGCTCCCTAGGCTTGAATATCAGCTCTGTTACTTGCTACCTGTGTTACCTTGGGCAAGTCATTTAACTTCCATGGGCTTCAGTTTTCTCACCTGCAAAATAAAGGAATTGGACTCAGTGGTCTCTAAGTTGCCTTCCAGTTCTAAATCTATGATTCATTCTTTACCGTTCATATTTTACAAAATCAACAAAAGGGGGGAAAAACCCTCCAGGATCCTCACTGAGGATTAAGGGTCTAAATTATTTTTAAACATATTTATTTAATATTTTCTTTTCTCCCAATAGCATGTAAAAACAATTTTAACATTCATTTTTCAAAATTTAGAGTTCTCCCTCTCTCCCCTCACCCTTCCTTGAGAAGGCAAACAATTTGATATAGATTATACATGTGTAGTCATGCAAAAATTTTTTGAGGGCCTACACTTAAGGGTCTAAATCCTTGATAATAACTCCTTCCCTAAATTGTTTCCTGTTGCCCATTCTACACCTACAGGATGTATGTTTGTCTCTAGGGTAGAGCAGTGGCTCAGGGTCCCCGCAGCCACCTGCAGCATCACTAGAAAGACTCTGCCATCTGGCTGCTGAGCTGGACGCTTAAACGGGGCACTAGGCAGACCGCTAAACTGAGGTTAATTTGCAGGTTCCTTACCATGGGGGCTTTTATTCCAGGTTTTCATTTTCTGGGTCCTGCGAAAAGTGGTAAAAACTGACAGGTCAATGTCTTGTAATTTGCACCACCTAGTGGTTAAATCTACGCAGAAGAAAAACAAAAAACTCCAGAAAATGTAAATGATGTAATCATATAGAAAATGTGATAGTCACTTACATAGTAAAGTCAGTTATGCTGTCATGCCATATATAAATAGCAGATATCACCTTCCCTCAACAGAACGTGTCTTGAGGGCAGGGACGATCTAGTTTCCTTGTATTTGTATCTCCAGTGCTCAGCACTGTGCCTGGTATATCCTAAGTGCTTAATAAATGCTTTCTCTTTTCTTTTTATTGATACTAGATGCTAATGTAGCCCTTTAAAGTTTACAAAGCACATACAACAACATCAATGAGGCAAGTGCCAGTTTTCAGCGTGAACCTGTGAGTTCACTCATGTGTCAGAAACCCTTCAAACAATGCAAACAGGAGACTTTCGAAACAGATTTAGAGAGTTGTCTGGGGACAGTGAGGGGCTAAATGACCTTCCCACATCATACAACCAGTATATGTGAGTGGTGGCACTGGAACACGGGATTTCCTGACTCCCAGGTCAATTCTTTAGCCACTTTCCCATTTCACAAAAAGTCCTGTGGGTGTTAGTTACTACTCCTTTTTATAGATGAAGAAAATAAACACAAAGGAAAAAGTGACATAGAGCTATGAAATGTCAGAGAAGGGATTTGAACTCAGATCCTTCCTGACTCAAGATCATTGTCTTTTCTACTAGATTACACTGCTTATGATAGAACCAGAGTGACTAAATGATGAATGAAAAAAAAAACATTTATTAAGCATTTACTGTTTGTTGTTCAGTCATTTTTAGTCATGTCCAATTCTCCATGACCCCATTTGGGGTTTTCTTGGCAGAGATACTAGAGTGGTTTGCCATTTCCTTCTCGAGCTCGTTTTATATATGAGGAATCTGAGGCAAATAGGGTTAAGTGACTTGCCCAGGGTCACACAGCTAGCAAGTATCTGAGGCTAGATTTGAACTCAGAAATATGAGTCTTTCTAGCTCCAGGCCTGGCACTTTATTTACAACATATAGGCAAAGAATTATACCAAGTCTCAAGATGCAATAGGAAACTAACTAGCTACAATATTCCATTTGCTACAGTGACTCATCTAAAAAAATGGAATTTGTTGTTTTGTGTTTGTTTTTTGGGCACTTGCTCTAAGCAGATAAATTACCTTGGAGTTTGCACTGACCTCTTCTATGATGGCATTAAACAGTGAACCCCAGGATCTTAGGTAGAGCCAACCAGGGTCCCCTCTTTTGGAAAAAGGCAGTAGATTAATGACTGGTTTCTTCAGGAAAGGGGAGAATTGTCTGGAAAAAGTGGTTGCAGGCTTGGCAGCCTGGGAATTATATACAAACTGAACAAAATAAATACAGATCAGGCAAGTGACTACACTGTATTGCTACAGCGAGACAAAAGATCTCCACCTTGAGGCTGATTCAGAGATAGTAAATTATTTTCTTCTTATGAATGATGCAGTAGAAACTGAATTTGGAGTCAGGAGGACCTGGGTTTGACTTGTGGCTCTGCCTCTAGCAAACTTGTGTGATCTTGTGCAACTTCCTCTATCTTTCTGGTCCTCAGTCTCCTCATCTGTAAAATAAAGGCCTTGCACAAGATGGCTTGTAGGCTCCCTCCCAACTCTAAATTTACAATCACATGATACCTGGACAGAGCATCTGAGGTCATAATCACATAGGGGTGGGCATTGCTTTATTTGGGGATGCTCAGGCCCCAAATGGAAGTTCCCACTGATGTTTGGTTTTTTTTTAAAATATGCTCCATGTCTATTATTGGATTCCTCTGAATACTAAATTCCTGCATAGGAATTCCTCAAAGTGAGGGAAGGGAAACATTCAGGATACAGATGTTTGGAAAGCAAGAATCTTGTGAGATCCTGGTTTGATGAGGGGCATTATCTCTTGAAGGATACCATAGACCTTCCTTCCAAAGAAGTGGCTGGTATTAGTAAATATTTCCCATCCTACCACTTCCTGGAGCTCCTCAGGTAAATTGAGCCAGCCAATGGGAAATCAATTCCTCATATGATTCTGTTTGCCTTTCACCACTCATAGGGATCATTGAAGAGAAGGATTTTCAGGTCAGAACATTAGATGTCATCTGTTCCAGCGTTCTCATTTTAAAAAAGAAGAAACAAAAGCCTGCACAATAGAAGAGACTTGCCCAAGGTCATAAGGAGGAAATGGGACAGCCAGAAGCTCAGGTCCTCTGACTCCAAACTAGTGTGTTTCCTACATCACCACAACTGTGTCTTGTTTGTATCTTGTTTAGACAAGAGATCTACAACTAACTATAGGTGTAACCTCAAATAAGTCACTTTTTCTCTCTGGGGGTCAGTTTCCTCCTCTCTAATATGAGGAAGACAAGATGATCCTGGAGTTCTCTTCTTGCTCTGAAATTCTAATACCTTGTGTTACTTTGTATTTGTGTAGAAATTCCTTCAGATTGTCAGCTTATCTAATATGTGTGTGTCTGAGTGTGTATATGCATATACACACATATACATATATACATATATTCATATGCTGACTATAAAATTATTATTTATATAGTCTTGGGTTTGCGGAGGTTCTTAACTTGAGGTCTGTGAACTTGTCTGGTTATTTTTTTTTACATTTATCATTTTACACCTCTTCCTTTGCAATCGTATGCATTTTATATCAAGTCTTTAGAAACAGTATTCTGAGAATGGATCCATAGGCTTTACTAGAATGCTGCCAAAGGGGGCCATGACCAAAAAGGAAAAAAAAGGTAAACAACCCTTATCTTGGAGAATTACCTGGGACTCTGAGAAACCTTTCAACTGACTTGTCTATTTAGGGTCATACAACTTGTGTATGTCAGATACAGGGTTCGAACCCTGGTCTTCTTAACTCCCAAGGCCAATCCCACACTGCTTTTCATTAATACATACATACATATATATATGTGTGTGTGTGTGTGTGTGTGTATGTATGTACATATATATGTAAGTATATAAGTATATTATATGTATATATATTCCTTTTATCTGTGTACATGTTATATCCCTCCCTAGAATGTAAATTCCTTGGGGACAGGTTCTGTTTCACTCTTCCCTCTGGATCTCTACCACCTCACACAGTGCCTTGCACATAGTAGGATCTGTTTACTTAAATTGCTAAGATCTATTTACCATTTCTTCCAAAGATGAGGGAGCGTCTATCTTTAAGGTTTTTCTTGTAGGAAAATGCACCAAAGTACCCCATTAGAAAGCTTCCAGGCCTTTGCCATCTTGATTGTCCCAATTGCCAGTGACCTAGAGCACATACCTGAGCAGCAGGGCACAGAGAAGAAAGGCCCATTAGCTTGGCTGCGACTGCATCTAAGCTGACACAGCACCAGACCCCACGAGTTGGGAGGGTCATGAGCAAGACACCCATGGGACTGAAAAGGCTTTTTGTCCCAAAGGGCTGCTTTGGTTCAGCAGCTTGTGGATCATGAATAAGTTAATCAGTGATCACTGAGGGATTAATTTCTAACTGGCCAACAGACAAGATAGTGACTAGTGAAGGATGGAGATGAACTGTGAAGGACTGGGATTTTCTTCTAGTTGGGAATTCCATTCCATTCAGTTCAATTCAGTTCAATTCAATTCAAATCAATTCAACAAGGACTCAGATAGTGCTGGGAATACAAACACAAAAACAAAACAGTCCCTACCCTCAAGGAGCTTATACTCTATGCATGCACGCGTAGAAGTTTATACAAATATAGAAGAAATAAATGCCAGGTAATCATTAGCACTGAGAAATCAGGAAAGACTTGAGAAGGAAAGTGTCTTTTGATCTGAACACTGAAAGGATTCTAAGAGGCAGAGATGAGGAAAGAGTAAATCCTCCTGCGAGGTGCATAGAAATGTAGTATCCAAGCTCTAAGGGACTTTCCAGGCCAGTTAGTCTAGAGAACCTCTCCAAACAATGAGAAGTGGACATAAATTCTATCTGATTCCAACCCCACATGTCCACTTATTCCATCTTCTGAAGTATCATTTTACCCTGGCATCTGAAGAGTTTCAGCAAAGTTAAGTAATATTAACAGTAATCCACATTGTTTATAGAGCTTGGATTTGAAACTAGAGGAACTGGGTTCGAATCTTGACTCTACCACTGACTCCCTTTGTTGTCTTAGAAAATCTGTTTCCTTCTCTGAGCTTCAGCTTCCCTGGGTTAAAATGAGGGATTCAACTAGAGGACTGCCTTCTGCCTCCAATATTCCAGTGATCTGCGATTCTATTTCAATTTAGTTTAATTCAACAAGTTGATAACATTTACAATGGACCGCCCATAGTGGACTATAGGCTGAGCAGACAAAGAAAAAATAAAACAGTATCTGCCTTTGAAAGCTTCCATTCTGGAGGGGAGAGGAGTGGGGAACAACATGTACACAGATAAATAAATATGGGATAATTTCATGTGAGAGTATTAACAGCTAGGTGGGAGAATGGGAATCCATAAAGGTCTTTTGTAAGAGGTAGCATTTGATTTGTGTTTTGCAGAAGACTAAGTATTCTATATGGTGGAGGTGAAGAGGAAGAGCATTACTGAAACAGGGGATAATGTGTGCAAAAGCATGGAGATGGAGATGGTTGTGGTCCAGGAGCAACAGCCTGTAGGTCAGTTTAAAAGAAACACAAAAGGGCATGAGCATCTTAAGAAAGTGCATGTGGCATCTGGTGGAGAGATGAATGAATGGAAAGTCAAGAGGAGTGAAAAGTAGCAGAGTAACAATAACAAGCATTTTACATAGCACTTTATGGTTTACAAAGTCCTTGAAATGCTCAACCTCAGTTAGGTCCCACAGTGACCCTGTAAAGCAGGTACTGTTTATTATAAAGCAGACAAAGATGTGCATGAATGAATGAATGAATGACAAAGCATGTATTAAGCTCTTCCTATGTGCAGCACACTTCAGATAAAACAGAAAACCAGAGACAATTCCTGCTTCCAAGAAGCAACTATTCTAATGGTAGCAGAGGGAAGAACATCCAGGAGGAGATTTCAGCATCAACAGATGAGCCAAGGCTTCTGTCCCACATGTAATTCTCTCAGGACGAGAGAGGTTCACCCAACAGTCTCAGAAAAAGGAATCTGAGTTAGTGGAAGCAGAAGAATCCTCTCTTTTTCCTTTGGATCACAAACTGCAAGCAAAGAGACATTACAGTGAGTCACCTGTATGGACCATATGGCATAAGCAGTGGTGCTACCCTCAAATAGAAACACATCTCTGTATGCAACTTAGAAAACTACAAATTAATATCATCTATGTTATAATATATTTTCATTTATTTTGTTAAACATTTCCCAATTACATTTTAATCACTCAGGAATTTTATACTGCTTGTGCTGGTCTCAATTATGACACTGGTAGAGTGCTGGATTTAAAAAAAAAAAAAAGATCTGAACTCATATCCTCCTTCTGATGTGTACTAGCTGTGTGACCCTGGGTAATTTACTTGAATCTCTTTGAAGTTCAGTTTCTTTCTCTGAAAAATGGAGGAGGAGAGAGGACTTAATGGCCCCCTCAGTTTCCTTCTAGCTCTTGAACTTATCAAATGACCAATAACAGCCCCAATCCAAGCCTCTGTGGTTCATTGTTTGGGTTTTTAGAACAGGTAGCATTTGCTACCTGTTCTGACCAGAAGCTATGAGAGTCTTCCTCTCCCAGATTGCTGTCTTTGTGATGGTAAATTGAGTCATTTTTTGTCTCAATCCTTACCCAGCCCTTAATCATTGAGTGGACAGAACCTCAGATGAACGGAGACCTGGGAAAGACCTTAGTTTAGAAAGGCCAAGGGCATCCACAGCATCCTGAACAACTGCTGTCATCTTAACCTGTAGCTTCTGGACTTCCATGACTGTGGACGAGAGAGTGAGATTGATGACTTTGAGCGTATCCAGTTCACACATAGGTCAAGACATCATCACCCTCCTGATGTCCTTGGTCCTCTTCTAGAATGAAGAAAGAACAGCTCTTGAGCTAGGATGCTATGAGCATGGATACAATCTGTGACCTCAGTTTGATTTCCAACCAGAAACCCACCCAATCCATGAGGCCTTGACTCCTCAGGCCTGGAAGAGGTTACCAGAGTCACCTCAAACACTGGTTGCTGTGGTCATAAACCTTAAATGTGAGCTATTAACCACTATTGCAAATGGGACCTCATTAAATATATCTGATTATGAGCCCATTTGAGAAGATTTAGAAGAACAAAAGTATGGACTTCTCCCACCAGGCTCAGCTGTTTGTGAATTCTGTGAAATCTGGAGGCCCATCCTGGGTGGAGGTAATTCTCTATGTCTCTTCTTCTAGGTCATTTTGTCAGGTTTTAACCTTTCCTCAAGGTTCTTCTTTGTACCTCTCTCTGCCTTTGAAAAAACATTCATTTTTTTCAGTTAACAAAAATCTATTTTTTCTCCCTCCGATCTTCTCTTCCCATTAGAAAAAGAAAAAGAAACCATTTAACAAATATTCATAGTTAAGCTAAACAAATTTCCACATTGGCCACATACAAAAAAAGTAGACCTCATTCTGCCCCTGAGTCTGGAATCTGCCTTGAAGTGGATGTGTTTGTAGACAGAAGAAAACCAGGTTCTGTCACACACCAATCTCCTTTGACAATGCCTTTGCCCTCTCTTATCTCAGGGGGCTGGTCTCCATCTTCTGGGAAAGAGAACCTCACTTGGAAGGAGGCAGTTTTAGCCCTCCTATGGGCCAACTTCTTTTGTACCTTCTGCCTAGAATGTGACCATGTATGTTTTCTGAGGGACAAAGTGGTTTTTTTTTCTGTTATTTAGTGTGTTTTTTTAATCTTGCTTGGAAATGAAGACTGTTTTAAGTAAGATCTAAATAAGGTCTTTCATACAGTAAATCACACGGAGTCCAACCAGGATGTTGTTACCTACCTGATACACCCTGGACTTGGCACCATTTTCAAAGCAGGCACTGTACTCATCTGTCTCACTGGGATCCTTTTTTGATCTGGTTACCTTGAGAAAATTTGGTCAATCGAAGTTGCCTATAATTTTCATGGTCATGGGAGCATAGTTTTTGAACTTAACACAGAACCTGGTGCTTAATTAATGCATCTTACTAACTCACTTGGAAGGGACCTTAGATGTAGCTTTGTTGACTGACCTGTCCCTGTTCCCTCTGGACCACTGGACCTTCTGAGACCATGCCCTGGGGAGATTAACCCACTCATCTGTGGAATACCCACCTTGGGGCCAACCTGTTCTGATCAATGAGGAAGCCTACCATTTAGATGGACCTCAGACCCCAGACCATGCTTCTTCTTGGCTAGGTTCCTACTAGACCACCACTGATTCCTCCACCCCACTTTCTGCCTCTGATTCTAAGAGCAGCTTTCCAATCTATACTGCCATAGCTTCTGGAAAGAGAATGTAATGAATTTGCCTCAAGGCTCCCCTTACCATCCCTGCCACTTCTTAGACCAATACACCATTTCCTAGCAACCATTGCCCTATGGGTTGTGTTCCTTAATTTGAAAGTAAACTCCTTGGCTGCAGACTATATTTTTTGTATGCTTGTTGTCGTGAATGTTCAGTCATTTCAGTCATGTCTGACTCTTCCTGACCCCATTTGGGTTTTTCTTGGCAGAGATATTGGAGTGGTTTGCCATTCCCTTCTCTAGCTCATTTTACAGATGAGGAAACTGAGGCAAACAGGGTTATACAGCCAGTAATTGTCTGAAGCCAGATTTGAACTCGATCCTTCCTAATTCCAGGCCTGGCACTCTAACTACTACATCCCCTTTCTCACCATTTAGAGCAGTTCTGTACATGTAATCAGCACATTAGTCAATGCTTCTTCATCATTTATCCAACTCCATCTTTTTGTAGTTGAGGAAGTTAAGGCCCAGAGGAGGAACGTGACTTCTCTGAGGTCACACAGGGAGTGTAGACAGAGGACCTGGCATTTAAACTGAGATCCTTTAGCTCCAAATTCAAGGTTATTTCCACCATATCATCCCAGCTCTATAGTAGAACCTCTTGGGAGAAAACAGAAATGTTAATTAAAAAGTCAACTGAACTGAAAAATCTCAGTTGCTAGGAGGTATTACTCTTATTCGAAGAGCTTAAGAGAAAGCGCAATCTGCTGAGATGAGCGCCCTATATCAAGACTCAGTGTGTCTGGCTTTTCAATATTTTTCTCAAGAATCTAAGAATTTGAAAGGAGGGCCTAAGGAATGGTCTCACCCAACCATTTCATTTTACAAAAGAGCTAAATGAGACCCAGAGGTAAAGTGGTTTCACCCTAAGTTACACAAAGAGAAGGAGGCATCTAGGTGGCTGCACAGAGTGCTGGGCCTGGAGTCAGAAAGACCTGAGTTCAAATCCAGCCCCAGACACTTATAGCAGCTTGACCCTGGACAAGTCTTCACCTTGGTCTGCCTTAATCTATTGGAAAGGGAAATGACAAACTACTCTAGTATTTTTGCCAAGAAAATCCCACGGACAGTAATGGTGTGCTATGGCCCACAGGGTCACAGAGTCAGACAAAACAACAATGACAGTGCAAAAGTTGGCTGGTAAATATTGAATTGAATCTCTGAAAAAAAATGTGTGACACTGTAGTTTTTAAATGTGTTATTTACTTACCACATCTTTTTAATTTTAATCTGCATTATTGACATTTTCTCCATCACTTTCCTAAATTTTCTTAATCAGTAATAAATCAGGCTCTGATTTGTGGGCTCACTGATTTCCGAAGGGAAAATGCTCACACTGAAAGCTGAAAAATCAGCTTTCCCAGGTCATTTAGAACTAGCTCCAATGCTGCCTGCACCCAAAATTAGGTCCCTTGCCTCCCAGTGTAATTAGTGAATCTTTCTAGCAAACATCTCCCCTAAGGAGGGAGGCTATTGACAAATGAACAGATGTAGAAATCTATATCTATATCTGTTCATTTGTCATTCAACCTATCATTGTCATATATATACATATATATATATATACTAGGCATATATACCATAAATATACTGTGTGTACATACATATATATATATATACATATATACAGTAAGTGTATTTAATTAACAGTAATTGTAGCTGCGCCTTAATTAAGACATGCTTCCCAGCACTCTGTGACTCAGTTCAGGATGGAATATGGGGTCTCCTGGTAGACAAAGCAGGGAGATACCAAGAGCTACCATTGGTCCTTATTAGGAAAGGTGAGTAGTGTTGCAGTGGGAGAGAGGGTGGGGCAGGGAATAAAGAAGAGGGGAAGCCAGAGGAGCCTAGAAGGTGCTAGAAGGCCCTTGGCTGGCAGCTGACAGCAGAGGACCTGCTAACTTCATATTCTTGCCTCCTTATGGGATCTGAGACCATAATCTACAGTTCCCCCACCTAGTTTTTACTTTCATTCTCCCTTATGCCTTCTTCACCTTTACCTCCTGGATTCCCTGGTTTCCTTAAACATTCAAAAGGAATATATGTGTGTGTGTATGTATATGTGTGTATATGCATGCTTGCATGCATGCATATATGTGTGTATACATACATATGCATACAAACACACACATGTGTGTGTACTGCCCTACTGCAGGCATCATGTCTTCCTTTGGCTAATAATCTGAGCAAACTACTGTTTGCTCATCGTTCATTTTCACAGACAACCAATGGCATCATAGGATGGTGCCTTGACTCAAGATTGAGCGGAGAGGAAGGAGCCAGCTCTCAACAGATGCCTTGATGCCCCTTTTCCCTGCCAAGAGCCTTTTCTAAGTCATTTCTGGAACAGGCAGGGCTTTTACTGTTCTTGACTCTGATTTTTCCTCTTTCCTCCTCACCCCACCCTCAGAACGTTTAATGGAACAAAAATCCTTCCATTTGTAAGACATGGAAGTATATGTGTATGTATACATACACACACACACACACATATATACACATAGGTTTTTAGGATGATAGATTTGGAGCTAGAAGAACCACAAAGGTCATGCGATCCCACTTCCTTTTTTTGAAGATGAGGAAACTGAGGCAGGGAATATGCTGCAACTTGCCTGTGATCATAAAGGTCCTAAACATCAGAGACAAGATTCCAAGCCAGGGTCCCAGATTCCAGAAACTGTGATCTTTCTGCTGGGCCATCCAACCGAAATACATCGTCTCCCTGACTAACATGATGCTGTGAAAAAGGTACTAGTCACTCAACTTCAATCTCTCTGGGCCTCAGTTTCCTCATCTGTAAAGTGAAGAGGTTGGACCTTTACATTTCCTTCCAGCTCTAAGTCTATGATTCTACCTTTCTGTCTCCTAGTAGGTATTGTTGTTTGTCCTTCTTTCTTGAAGAGGACCACGACATTGGGGAGGTGATGGCCATCACATGCAGGTGAATTGGATTATAGTGAGGCAGGGTTGTGTAAAGTCACTAGCCTCACTTTCTCCTCCAGAGTCATCTGGGTCCAATAGCAGGATATAGATCATAACGCCTGGAGATGGCCCTCACCTGTGCATTATCTACACATATGATAATTGGTAGAGCTGAGATTTGAACCCAGGTCCTTGGACTTCACAATCCAGTACTTCTTCCACCGCCCCAACTCACTCAAGCTCTGAGAAGTACACAGGCTATGATCACTGCTCACAAAAATTATTTTACTTGGGACTTTCAGGTAATTGTCCAGTATAACAAACAAGATCAGGTATTTGGTCCATTACTCAAAATTTAATGAAATTTGACCCCAAACATTTTAATAGCCATTGTTAAAAGAAGAACCTCATTTTCTAGCCTTGAAGATACTACCATGTGGCCCTTAAGTCTAAACTTCTCCAGGCAAAATGTTCCTAGTTTCTTCAGTAACTCCTTATGTGCCATGGTTTAGAAACCTCTGACCATCCTAGTCTCCAATTCAACATATTCTCTAATTTAATTTCCTTCTGAGAATGAGCTGTCCAGAACCAAATGCAGAATTCTAGAGTTGGTCTCACCAGGGCAGCATACATCAGAACTGTTACCTCCTTCCCCAGTGAACACTTCCTATTAATTCAGTCTAATAGCATTTTTAGCTGCCAAGTAACACTGCTGATTCATCCTGAGCTTGTGGTCTACTAAAATCCTCAGTACTTTTTCACATGACCAACAGCTACCTAGTCAAGACTCAGTGACTCTGTACTTATACAGCTGGTTTTTAATAAATGAGGGTAGGATGAATAGAAGAATGACTGTTAGTGGTACAATATTTTAAGACTAGGAGAATGGAAGTAGAGGGGCTACATAGAGGAAGGAACCCTAGTTTTGGAACTTGAGACCATGGGTTTAAATTTCCAAATCTGCCTCTTAATACCTGAATGACTTGAGCAAGTTGTGGGCAACTAGGTGGCGCAATAGATAGGCTGTCAGGTCTGGAGTCAGGAAGTTCAAACCCAGCCTTAGATACTTACTAGCTGTGTGATCCTGGAAGAGTCACAACGCTTTTTGCCTCAGTTTCTTCATATGTAAAATGAGCTGAAAAAGGAAATGACAAACGACTCCAGTATCTTTGTCAAGAAAACCCCGAATAGGGTCAGACATGACTGGAATGACTGAACAATAACCTTGAGCAAGCCATTTTCTTTCCATGCCTCAATTTCCTCTCCTTTAAAATGGGCTGAATGATCTGAGGTCCCTGTTCTAAATCTGTGGTTCTTCAGGATATTCTTCAGGTGATCAATGCCCTTCCTAAAAAGTGGTGCACAGAGCAACATGTCCCAAATGGAATGTGAGTAGGGCAGAGGACAGAAAAATTATCACTTTCCTGATCTTGGATGTAATGCCTCTTTATTACCTACCCACAGAATGACCCTCCAAAAGGTTCACGAGGTATCTCTGTGGAAGCTGTCTGAGCCTCATCACTGAATGTGTTCTAGGCATAGAACCCAAGAAACCCTGCAAAGGTCACGGGAAGCTGTCGTATAGGTTGCTGAAACAATAAGGAGATTCCTCCCTGGTATGAGTTCCAGGCTTGCCTCTTTCTGGGGCAACTAGGACTTGGAGTCAGGAAGACCTCAGATTCTTCCTAGCTGGGTGACCCTGGACAAGTTACACTTAACCTGTCTCAACCTGTTTCCTCATCTGGGAAATGGGGCTAATAGTAGCACCTACCCCATGAGCTGCTGTGAGGATAAGAAAACATATGTAAAGTGCTTTACAAACCTTAAAACACCCTGGCAATATTAACTATTCTTTTATTAGCCTAGAGAACAGCTCATAAATACTAGACTTAGGAGAGATTGTATACATTATCCAGTCCAGCTCTTTCAGTCTTCCAAGGTGGGAACTGAGGCCTTAACAGGAAAGCAACCTGCCCAAGAGTAAGGAGCAGAGGGTGGATTGTAAAAACCTGGAGAGGGTGACTGGAGGCTGATGGTAGAGGCCCTTGAAAGCCCAAGAGGTTGCCACCAAAGTACTTTCTAGCCCCTGAAATCCATCTAACAGTGAAATCTTCAGATGACTCAGAGTTGCATACCTTCACAATCACTGATGACAAAGGTGATTCAATTATTTATTCTTGATTGGAAACTTGACAAATGGCTACAGGAAAAGACTGGATTAATTTGGGGCTCTCGTACTGACTCGGGTGATTTGGGCAAGCCAACTGGCCCTTCAGTAGACTCTGGACTTAGAATCAGAGGAGCCGAGTTCAAATTCCAGTTCATCCACTTACTTTCTGGGGGAAGTCACTCCCCTCCACCTCAGGCACCAGTTTTCTATAAAATAAAGGAGCTGGAGAGGATGACCTCTAAGGCCCCTTCTAACCCAAGATCTATGATCCTATGAACACTTTGTGCAATAGTGACTCCAGGTTCGGAATTAAAGGATCTCCATTTTAATTCTCATTCTGCCACTTACTAGCTGTGCAACTTTGAGCAAGTCATCAGACTTCTCTGGGTCTTGGTTTCTCAATCTATAAAATGAAAGGATTGGACAAGTTGGCCTCCAAGGTCTCTTCTAATCCTAAGTCTATGACCTTTACGATCTTATTAACTGATATTTCCCACCTAAAGTAAAACTGAAAGGTGGCTGATATTTCTGAAGCATATAGATGTGTAGCTAGAAGCAGATGTGGAGGGCAAAGTATTGGCAGCAACCACAAAATCTGGATAAAAGAGGGGCAGTGTGGGACAGTGAGAATGGCTGTCTTGTAAGTCAAGAGGATTAAGTCTTGGAAATATCAAGAAATCCAAGTTCAAGTCCCAGCTGCCTGACCATGGCCAAGTCACTTTTTCCTCAGCCTCTTTTCTCTCATCTATAAAATGGCCATCCTAGTAGCACAAATCTTCAGTTTGGAATTTGGAGGGACCTCAGAGGTCATCTATTCCAACATTGTAACACTCCTTATGTTACAAATGAGGAAACTGAGGCCAGTAAAGGTGAATCAACTTGCCCTAGGTCCCACAGGTAATAATTAATTAGAACTAGATTAATTGGAACATAATTAAAATTAGGACATGGATCCTCTGGCTCCAAATACTGCTCTCTTTTTTTGTTTTGTTTTTAAAGACATTAATATTTTCACAAACTTCATTACTGTGAGGTTCTAATAAAATCCTGCAAACTGTGAGGCATTAATGCCAGTATGAACTGTTATCGTGCAGACATGGGTGGCCTGGAAATTTCTAGTGTATATCTCATTCAAATCCAGCACTCCTTCAAGGGCCATCATGGAGATGCAAAACCACTTGTCTTGAAATTATTCCCTCCCTCCCCAACACCCCGCCCAAAAAATAAATGAAAAGGAAGAGTCAAGGATGAGCGCACAGAGAGGTTTCCATGTGCCCAGCTCAGCAGATTCAGGGCTGACCCCTGTAGAGTTTGGACTCTGACCTGGCACTGGCATTCTCTCTGCTCACTGGTCATTCACACAATGAATTCATCTGTGTAATTGAGCCTCCTTGCTCACTGTCCCCAGTTAACTCCATGTTTGCACATAGATTCAAATGCTTAACTTGAAAAAAGCTGGGTTTTATTCCATTTCAGGCTTATCTCGGAGGCATTCATGCTGGAATTTCCTGGGCTTACCTTTTTTATCTTTTGCTGGGATTGAGAGCAAGAGGGAGGGAGTCATCCCATGTTTGATGGTTACTTTGGGTAACAACTATGACCAAGGATTCTTAGCTGGTCTCATATCTTGCTCTCTGGGTACGAAGGCCTTTGGGAGCAGAAACAATCCCAAGGAGAGGTATAGAGGTATGGAAGAAAGCGACTGGATGTGGAATCAGAAGACCTGGGTTTAAATAACATGTCTGCTACTTACTAGCTGCCTGACCTGGGTCAAATCATTCAACCTCTTTGGGCCTTGGCATCCTAACCTGTAAAATGAAAGAGTTGAACTAGCTGGCCTCCAAAGTATTTTCCAGCTCTAAATCTTGGATCTTGGGATCTTTCTTGTATGACTTTGGAAAGTCTTTATCCCTCTTTCACCTTCAGTTTCCCCTTTTATAAAGTGAGGGGATTTGACTCAATGGCACCCAAGATTACTTTCAGTTCTACACTTACAGTCCTCTACAGCCCATGTGACTTTGCCTAAATCACCAACCTCAGTGTAGCCTTTAGTTACTTCTGCTGCAAAATGAAGGAGTTGTATGAAATAATGGTATTGGCCCTCAAAGTTCCCCTCCAGGTCTTAGCCCCCTTAGGTTAAAACCTAAGACTCTAAAAGGTGAAAGTTCTAGTGATCAATTAACACCCATTTAGTTGCCTCCAGTGATGTAGTAAAGACTATGCTAAGTGCTGGGGCTACTAAGAGGGATGTGAGAGGCCTGCCCTCAGAAACATGGACACATAGAAATATATACAAAATAAACTCAAGTTATTTCCCATGAGGAGACTCAGGAAAAGCCTCATACAGGAGGTGATGTTTGATGAAGAGAATTAAAGAATACTCTACCAAATGGAAGACCAGACTTGGTTAACAAGATGGGGGCATTGTGGTGTAATGGAAGGACCACGAGACTTAGATTCTCTCCCTTTAGTCAGTTCCTTTATCTCACTCAATCTAATTTCCTACTTTCATTTTCTTTATTTCAGTTCATCAATGTATCCATACACCTATCAAACCACAAGCATTAATTAAGTGCCTACAATGCCAATAAACATTTATTAAGTGCTTTCTGTTTTCCAGGCACTGGGGATATAAGTACAAAGAATGAAACAACTCTAATGGCAATAAGTTGACATTATAAGGGGGAAGACAATGATATGCATGCATACACACATATATATGTACATATATTCATACTCTAACCCTAACCTTAACCCTACACACACGTACATATACACATGTATGTAGATATGAATATTTGTATGTGCACATGTTGTTAGTCATCTTTCATTCTTGAAGACGACCAATGACATCCTGATGTTGGGGTTAAGGTTCAATATGTTTGACTGTGGTGGATCCATCAAGTACAAGCTCAGAAGGCTCTACTACAGGTCAGGCAAAAGTAGTTCATTTGAACATGTGGGATGGAGATGTCTCTAGATTTGTGCAACTCAAATTTCTTTTGAACTACTGCAGTTTTGCTTTACTCATGGAGTACAGCAACTTCTTTGACGTGGGCATGCCATACTGGGCAGTCCTGTGCCAGTGTCTCCAATGTCTCAAAATTGATTCCAAAGTTCTTCAGAGAGACTTTGAGAGTGTCCTTGCATCACTTCTTCTAACCTCCATTTGAGTGCTTGCCTTATATTAGTTCTCCATAAAATAGTTTTTTAGGTACCATATTTTTTTTTTGTCTTTGAACAACATGGCCAGCCCATTGGAGTTGTTCTCTCTGCAGTAGAGTTTGAATGCTTGGCAGTTCAGCTTGAGAAGGGATCTCAGTGCCCAGTATCTTATCTTGCCAGGTGGTCTTCAGAATATTCCTAAGATAATTCAAAAGACCTTGAAAAGGCTACAAGCTGAAATTGAGCAGGGGGAGAGTTAGTGCACAACTTTTTATTTGCAGACAATTGTGCACTAGCAGTCTCTGAGGATAGGATGCAACAGAGTATGGACTGATTCTCTGCCACTTGTGTTAATTTAGGTCTCCATAGGTTCTAAGCAGAGGTTCTCCATCAGCCAGCATCACACCATCCATATGTGGAACCAGTGGTTACAGCCAATGGAGAAATTTTGAATGCTGTGGATAAGTTCACTTATCTTGGCAGTATACTTTCCAGGGATGTACACGCAGATGGTGACATTGACAAAAACATTACCAGATCTAGCTCAGTGTTTGGGAGGCTCTAAAGGAAGAGAAGAGAAGAGAAGATGTACAGAGCCTTTGCGTTGATCTCATTGTTGTATGCCTGTGAAACCTGGACAGTCTACCAGCGCCATGCCAGAAAATTGACATACATATATAGGCATATATGTGGAAATATATAGAAATACATATATGTTATGTGGGATAAATGGGAAGTGAATTCAAACTATTTAAACACTTGTTACATTAAAATAAAATGTGAAGGAAGGCACTAGCAATTGAGAGAATCAGGAAAGGCTTGATGCAAAAGATGAAACGAGCTATTAATGAGTTACTCTGAGGCAGAGGTAAGGATGAGTGCCTTTTCCAGAATACACTGGAATGGGCACTCTCTCCTTCCATTAGGATAAATCACAGCCCATTCGGGTTTTCTTAACCTATGGGATTCTTGTCCATGGGTTCCCATAATTCCTCTATAGGAGGTCCACTCAATGTTCTGGAGGCCTTGATCTGTGTCTCCTGATATTTTATGAGTACTAACACAACTCATGGGCTGTCTATCAGCTGTCCTTTCATTCTCACTCATCTGACCATAGAGTGGAAATAACGCTTTTTGCCCTCCTTTCCTAAGACCTAAATTAACACAATGGGATGTTCACAAAACATTTAAAAGAATGTTTTAAGTTAACAAAATAAAATACACAAGATTATAAAGAAAATCAGTTTAATTGAAATGCAGGTGTATTTTGTCTATGCAAGGTCAAGGATTTCCTGAAATCTACCCACAGGTGCCTTGAAAAAGAGGGTGTCAATTAACTCAAGACTTAGAACCACTATTCTAACTCAGCCTCCTCTGATTTTGCAGATGAGGAAAGTGAGACGCAGAGAGGGAGTGTGATTTGCTCAAGGTCACACAGCTAGTAAATAGCAGTAGCAGGCCTAAATATAAAAGTCTTCCCACTATACTGTGGGAATAGGTACTGAACCTGTGATTTCACTGATAAAAAGAACTTCTAAGTGAGCAAACTTTCTCCATGACAGAGGCAACTTGGGTAGTACAGTTTAAAGAGCACTGAGTCTGGAGTCAGAAAGAATCAGTTCATATCTGCCCTCAGACATAGGTGTGTGACCCTGGGCAAGTCATTTAACCTCTGCCTCAGTTTCCTCAACTGTAAAATGGAGGGTAATAATAGCATCTTTCTCCCAGGATTGTTGTGAGGATCAAATGAGATAATTTTTGCTAAATGCTCAGCATAATGCCTGGCACATGGCTTTTGTTGCCGAGTCATGTCTGACTTACCATGACCCCATTTAGGGGATTTTCTTGGCAAAGATATTGGAGTGGTCTGCCATTTCCTTCTCTACCTCATTTGACAGATGAGGAAACTGAGATAAACAGGGTTAAGTGACTTGCCTAGGATCATACAGCTTATATGAGGCCAGATTTGAACTCAGATCCTCCTCACTCCAAGACTGGCACTCTATCCTCTGTGCCACCTAGCTGCCCCTCTGGCACATAGTAGGTATTCAATAATAAATGCTTATTTCCTTCATTCTTTCTAACCTCTACCAATGCAAGTCAGTTTTAGTTTCCTGGGACACTAAGATGTTAAGTGACTTGCCCAGGGTGACGTAGCTATTATTTGTCACAGACAAGACTTGACTGTATGTGTTCCTGCTTCCAAGGCCCACTCTATATCCATTGCATCTCGTTGACTCTCTGTGCCATGTGCTGTATAAATATAATTTCTTATTACTGTCCCAAATCCTGCTGCACTTAAAATAAGATGCAGGAATCCTTTGGCATGTTTCTAACTTCTTGTTTTTGAAGAACGCCACCTAAAGGCCAGGTTGTAGAAAGACTTCTTCCTTTTTCTTCAGGGTAGATGCAGGGGAGGAGTGTAGGAAGCTGGTGTCCTAAAGTCTGAAAGGATTAGCTTCCCACTTTGGATCTCTGCCCCCAAACTTACTAGCTCAGACACACCCTTTGACTTACACCCCCGAGGGTGTAAGTCAAATAAAAGGGAAAAGGACCCATATATACAAAAATATTTATAGCATAGCTCTTTTGGGCAAGGAGAAGAACTGGAACCTGTCAAATGAGGAATGACCAAACAAGTTGTGGTTATGGTGGGCAAATGGGAATGGGTGGCATACTCGTGCTATAAGAAATGATGAAGGGAATGGTTTCAGAGAAACCTGGAAAGATTTGTTTGAACTGAGGCAGAGTAGGGTGAGTAGAACCAGGAAAACGATTTACATAATAATAACACTGTAAAAATAAATAATTTTGAATGACTGAAGAACTCTGATCAATACAATGAGGAAAATGAAGAATAAGGCTGATGATGAAACATGATGGAGAAATGAAGGAGTTGGGGTGTAGAGTGAGGCATTAATTTTACGGACATAGGATATGGTTTCCTTTGCTCTCATGGAGCGGGAAGGGAGGATGGGGAAAAAATAGGTTTTTGTTCTTGGAAAAAAAGTAAAATCCAACTTTCAAAAAATGAGGTTTGGCTCTATCCCAAGTCTCTCCCGTTTCACCTCATTTGTACCTTCCTCAGCTCAGTAGGTCACATGCTCCATCTGAACTTGATGGAAAGGACTTTGGGGTGGTTGACATTTCGCGGGGAGGGAGCTGAGACTTTTGACGAGGATGTCAAGTTTTCACTTAATCATTAGCCCTGCTGACATCAATGGAAATGAAATTGCCAGGAGCTTCTAGAGGATGCTGAAGTGGTATTCTTGATTGCAGGCCAAACCCCAGCACTAACAATTCAACATCCTAGATCAAGGGTTCTTAATTATGGACATGGATCCTGTATCCATGGATAGAGGGTTCAAAGGAGTCTGTGAACTTGTTTATTTAGAAAAAAAGACATTTTCATTTTCATTAACTTTTAACTGAAATTTAGCATTTCCTCCAATTATTTAAAAACTGAGAAGGGGACCCATATGCTTCACGAGACTTCCAGAAGCATTCATGCCACCAAAATCTTTATCCTAGATCTAAAGTGGAGGAGGGATCTTAGAGGTCCCCCAGGCCAACTCTCTCATTTTACAGATGAGGAAACTGAAAGACCCAGAGTGGTCTTCATGGCAGTAGAAATGAGATTACCCATAGAGATGAGTAAGGTGAAGAGAATGTGCGCAAACTCACAGGCCTGTCCTGAGGCTTGAGTAGATGATATTTGTCGTTGACTCCCACATGGAAATCAAAATGGCTCACCCTGCTTCCTAAGGATGCCAGGCAAAAGTAGAGGGTTTGCATTCCAAAGCAGTTACCTTAGCAAAGCACAAGGAGGCCTTGAGAGCAAACAGACATCTCTTGAAATAGGAAACTGACTGTTTGCTTATTTGGGTCATGCTTTAGGAAGGATTTTATGGGCCAGGCTGAAGTCTGAGCTTTGGCCTGACCCAAGGGCTGAGTTTGAAAAGCTACCCGAAAGAAGGTAAGTCCTTCAACCCTTGAGCTGAGCTCTGGAGCAGACAATAGCTTAAGCCCCTTCAGATCCCCTTGGCCTTCAATTTGGAAGCAGATTCTGAGTGTGCCCACTGCCAATGCTAGCTTGAGGAGCATTTGCCAACCTGATTCCGCAATTCCTTTTAGAGAAGGTTTCTTATGACAATAGCTCTTAGGTGGTATTGCAAAGCCCTTGCTTCTTAACAACCCTGTGACTCAGCTAATTGTTTAAAACCGAATGGGAATACCAAGGTTATCCAACCAGTATCACATACAATCAAACTTGATCCAATAAGTATTTATTAATAGATTTGCAGTTTCTTGTGCTATCATCTTTCTTATTATACTGTATTATAGAAATTATACTGTTTATTTTATTCCATTAATTAAAAATACTTTTTTAAAAAAATAGACTACGGTGTGCCAAGTACTACCTATGCTGGGCACTGAGAATATTTTTTTTTAAATGAAAAACAAAAGCAACAATTAGCTTCTCCCTTCAAGACCCTTTTTTCTACTTGAGGCAGTATTCAGACTCAGGTCTTCCTAATACCAAACCCAGCAAAATCCAATGTTCCTCTCTCTAGACATATCCCATGGCATTTCCTTGATCAAGAAACTCAGTTGTTTCCCTTGAATAAAATAAAGACTTCTCTTATATTTAAACCTCTTCACAGTCTGACTCCAACCTGTGTTTGCAGACTGATCTCCTATTAAGCCCTGCCTGTGACTTTTCCATTTTAGCCAAGCCAGCCTGTCTGCCAATCCCCATGCCCAGGATTCTATTTCCTACCTTTTTGCACAGGCAAAACTCCATGCCTGGAATGTGCTCCATTCTCCCTCCTACTTCTTGGAATCCTTTGCTTCCTTCCAGATATCTCTTAAGTGCTCCTTCCCACAGGCTTTTCCTAATCTCCCTTAAGTTGTTAAGGTGCTGCCCCCAAACACAAAAAAGTTATACGTTTATTCTATAGAATTTAAGGTCCTTGAAAATTGTTTCATCTTTGTGTGTTCTCAGAACCCAGCAAGTAGCTGCTTCATAAATGATTGATGGAGGGAAACAGCTCTCACTACAAATTGCTTTTTTGCTTTGTACTGGCATATCTCATTTTATTGGGTCTCATTTTATTGCACTTTGCAGATACTGTATTTTTTACCAGTTATGGGTTTGTGGCAAGTCCATGAGCACAATCTTTCCATCAGCATGTGCTCACGTTGTATGTCTGTCACATTTTGGTCATTCTCAAAACATTTCAAACTTTTTCATTATTATTATATCTGTTATGGCAATCTAGGATCAGTGGTCTTTGATGGTACTGTTGTAATTACTGGGGGGCACCATAAACCATGTCCAAATAAGACAATGAACTTCATTGATAAATGTTGCATGTACTTTGACTGCTCCACCAATTCACTGTTCCTATCTCTCTCCCTCTCCTCCAGCCTCTCTATTTACCAGAGACACAACAATATTGAAGCTAGGTCAAATAATAACCCTACAACAGCCTGTAAGTGTTCAAGTGAAAGGAAGAATCAATTGATTTGGCAAGCTTGGTGTCTTCTTTTGAGAAATTGCCACAGCCACCCCAGCTTTTAGCAACCACCACCCCGATCAGTCAGCAGCCATCAACATAGAGGCAAGACCCTCCACCAGCAAAAACATTACAACTCACTGAAGACTCTGATTATGGTTAGCATTCTTAGCAATAAAATATTTTTAATGAAGGTATATCTTTGGTTTTTTAGACACAATAATATTGCACACTTAATAGATAACAGTATAATATAAATGTTATTTTCATATTCATTGAGAAACAAAAAAAATCACAACTCTTTGCTTTACTGCAATGGTCTGGAACCAAACCTTCAGTATCTCCAAAGTATGCCTGTACATATTTTGTGTTGACTCACTTGCATACATGTAATGTCTCTCCTTTCCCTCTCCCAGGAGAATATAAGCTTCTGTAGGGGAGGTATTGTTTTTAGTTCTATCTTTATATTCCCAGAGTTTAATCTGTTCTCTGAGGATAGTAGTATAATAGGAGGTCTAATTAATCAATGAATTATTATTAATAATATTATTGAATGAATGAATGAATCGTCAGCATATACATATACCATCCTGGCATGACATTTTGTGGATTTCCTAAAACTCAGAGTGAAACTTGTGAGCTAAGAACTTGAGAATGTTGCTCCATTGGTCAGCAGTGCTTCTTGAACCAGAAGTTAAAAGGTTCCAGGGCATTTATCAAACATTAATGAACTGTCATAATGAGTCTGGAGAAGAAAAAACATATTTGATTCTGATTTCCTAGGCAAAGGATCAGTGGAGCTATCTTGTACATTACAGGTGCCAAACATACTGTCCTCCACTCCTGAGTTCAGGGTTAGAATGTAATACAGGAATATTTAACAAAATAAATGAAAATACAATAGGTCATAGATAATGTTAATATGTGATTTTGTAAGTCAACATACAGCATAGGATTCCTTACATACAGTTTAGTGGTGCCACCTGCTTTTAGTGAAAGGAAACTGGACTGGAGTCAGAAGATCATGTTTGCAGTTTCTAAATGTTTCCAATCCCAGCCTTGATGTTAACTAATGGTATGACTTTATAAAGTCCCTTCCAGGGTGCTAGACTTAGTCAGAAAGGCCTGAGTTCAAATCCTGCATCAGACATTTCCTAGCTGTGGAACCCTGGTCAAGTCTTTTAACCTCTCTCAACATTTTCCTCATTTATTAAATGAGGAAGTTGGACTCTATAACCTCTCATGCCCCTTCCAGCTCTAGACTTGTGATGCTGTGGCCCTGCCATCCCACAGATGTTTGGGTCAGAGTCAGAATGTCATGTTCCCAAAAGCCATCCAAAGAATGCCAGGTTGGCTTTAAGAGGCATGCTGGCAGAGTCAGAGATAACCTGAGGAATTATTTGCATAGTTTCCCAGATTCCATTGAAAACTGTTGTTAAACAACATGGAAAACACTATTTTAAAAAATTATGAACTTGACAGCATCAGTAAGCATAACCAGTCCAATAAACAAAGTCCAAGAAAGGAAGTTATACAGAAATTGGTGAATGTACTTTGTCGTTTTGGTCTTTATTTTTTTAATATATACATTTAATTTAACAAGGCAGCAGCAGAACCATCTCGCTAGTCACCCTTTCTGGACTTCTTTGGCTTTCTTCTGTGTATTTAAAAATCTTTGTCACTCTTCTCTTTCTTTTTTTGTACTTCTCTCATTTAATGAAAAGCATTTCATGGCAATGTTGGGATATAGTAAAAAAAAAACAACAAAAAAACCAGGCATCAGAATCGGATGAGATAGGAGACTTGGGTTGGGTGGGCAGGGCGTTTAGTCATAGGTCTACTGTCTTGCTGTGTGGTCTTATTATATAAAACAATTCCTCTCTACCTCAGTTCCCTGACCTGTCAAATAATGTTGCTAATCTCACCCTCCCCCTTCATAGAGTTAGGAAGATGTAACAAATGGGGCAAGATTATGTGAAATGCATAGTTTCACAAACATAAGGTATCCTTTCATATGTTACTCGTTCATCATATCACCACCAGACTCATCTTCCTCGGGATAGATCTGGATGATCTTCCTCTGTCTAGAAATGGTTCAAATTCAAACTCTGACACCTGGCATTCAAAACATTATCCTGCCAGTTAAGCTTTATCTTGCTATGCCATTCCCCACTGAGGTACAGAGAAATTGTTGGGTGCCAAGTGGACACCAAAGGTGGATGAGCAGCCCTGAAAAGGGCTCAGCATGCCCTCATATCAGAGGTGCTAGTCCTTCCTGAATACCCCATATATTCCAAGTATATTTTAAAAAGCAGGGCAGCAAAGTGGTGCAATGGAGTCAGGAAGACCTGAATTCAAATCTCGCCTCAGACACTTGACACTCACTAGCTGTGTGACCTTGGGCAAGTCACTTAACCCCAGTTGCCTCATCCTGGGGCATCTCCAGTCATCCTGATGAATATCTGGTCACTGGATTCAGATGGCTCTGGAGGAGAAGTGAGGCTGGTGACCTTATACAGATCTCTCTCACTCAAAACAAAGTCAAGTGCGAGTCATGTCATTATTTCTCTGATGGCATGGTCTTCTTCAGCAATGAAGGACGAACACACACACACATTTTAAAAAGCACTAGAGACCAGAGTTTCTGTTATTTTCTCCTCAGCTTCTCTCTCTTGATTTGACTTCATCATCACCATCCACTGGGAGACAGTGCTCTAAGGGCAGAAATCTTGGGCCCTTCCCATTGAAGTTGAAATGTGGCCTTGGTCTCTGTGTTTATTCTTTCCTGTTTTAAGGGAAGGGATTAGAGACTCTGACCTTGTGAGTTTTGATAGGTAAGAAGACATCCTGACCTCCAGGCATGCTGACATCCCAGCATCTGAGTTTTTTAGCCAGCCCCACATCCATGCCCAAGGAGCAAGGACTGACCCAGCTCAGAGGTACCTGAGACAAGAGCTCATCTTGTATCGGTGCCACGTTTGGACAAAGTACCAAGGTTGTACAAGAAATGAGTTAAGCTTGAGCCTACCCTCCCTAGTGGCCCAGGTGGTATAGGGAAAGGTGTTCCACCTCTAAGGTGTTGGAGGGAAATATTTGTACTTTGGGTCTTCCTACATTTTCAAAGTAATCATCTTTTTGGAAAAGCTAATTAATGTTAAGTAGTAAAATTGGACTAGAGAACTAGTCATTCACTGGTGACTAATGGCAGGGGGAAGGGGAAAAGGAATACAACCAGAAATAGAGAAGAGACCCCCTATATTAGTCTGAATTCTTCATATTTGCCATTGGTCAACCAGTAATTGTTTCTTCCATCCCACAATCCGTAAGCCTCCAGTTTGTTTCCAAGTTTCGGTTGGGTTTGTTTGTTTGCCATTACTTATATAGGGTTCAGGAAATATTTTCATTTGGATAAATTTTATGGCCACATATTTAGGGTTGGAAATGGATTTGGAAATCATCTAGCTCAACTCCCTCTTTGTATAGGTGATGGAACTGAGGCCTGGAGAAATGAGATGACACACAGGTGGTAAGAGACAGTCAGGATTTGGCCCGTAAGTTCCAGTGGAAAGAATCCTGGATCTAGAGTCAGAGGGCCAGTTTGAATCCTGGCACTGTCACTGATGACTTTGACCAAGTGACTTTATCTGTCTGGGATTCAGTTTCCTCAGATATGGTTACAGATGGCTGTAAGTTTCCTTTCAGTTCTTCAATCATCTAAATAAAGGATTTTTTTCCCACTGAATCTTGTTCAACTTTCCTTGTTGTAAATAACCTCCTTGGGAAGTGAAAGTAGGAAAGGCCACCAGTGGTGGCATCCCTGGGGCACAGACTACGAACAATTTTGTTCTCCTTCTGTAATTCTAAATTGCTTTCCAAAAGGGTTGGAGTAATTTAAGTTACATAAGCAGTGTATTGCCCCACCCATCAGGGTTTTAATTGGTTTGGGTTTTTAGAGGAAGTATATCCCATTTATTTTCTGTATCTTCAAGTTTGTTCCCAATGAGACCTAATTTTTGATCCTAGCAAAGAATCCAAATTTTGCTCTAAGCCTGGTCTATTAAAGTCACTCTCCTACTCACTTCTTCATACCTGGGTCATCTTTTTGTAGCTCAGGGTTTGCTCGCCCCCCCCCCCCCTTTTTTTGTTTCTGTAACCAGGAAGTCTATGATTTTACAAGCCCTAAAACAAATAGTATGAATGACTGTGACATTTAAAAATGTATAATAAAAGAGTCAAGGTCTCAAACAGGAGTGGCAGTTTGGGATTATAAAAAGGAAGGAAAAGCCTCTGACAGCAGAGACCCCTGACCCTGGGCTTCAAAGGCACCAATGCTAGTCCAGAGGAAACACAGGAAAACAAGCCAGTTGTTGATTTCAGGTAGTAGAGTCAAGGAGATGGAGGGGAAAAGTTGCCTTGGAATTTGTGTAACATATTCACACACATGAGATGATTTGGACCTCATGAGAATCCCAAGAAAAAGTCAAGGCAGAGATTATTGTGATTCCTGTTTTACAGATGAGTAAAGTGAGAGATGAAAGGATATCTACCCAAGATCACACAGTGAATTAGTGGCAGACCTGGGAATAACTCAGTGCTAGAGTCTCACAAGATGCACAGGTACCCTGGCACCTGGCTTCCAATTCCAGCTCTGCTTATATGAATGGATTAATGAAAAACCATCAGTGTGCTGGAAATACACAAACAAATTTGAAGACAGGAGACAACACATATGGGGGAGAGTTGGCCAAGATTGAGTATTTTGGTTTGGAAGGTTAAAGAGATGGAGCCTAGTGCCACCAGGATAGAGACCGCAACCCCGCCTTGTTGCAACTGCCTTCTTGACTTGATTATGATTCCAGAGTTGGAAAGAAGGCATAGGAGAAGAGAGAAGGGAGGAGGGCCATGGAGGGCACCAGTCAAGCTGATGAGAGGATGGCTGAAGAACAAAATTTAAAATGGATTGGAGCAGCTGGGTTCTTGTAGTAGGCCATACATGAAGTGCTGACCAGTTAGGAGAGTGGATCCCCAGAGCAGATGGATGATTAAATCCTCCAGTGTATGGACTCTGGTCTGTGAGGCTTTTGAGGAGATTGAGGTGGTGAGCAGAGAAGAGAAGCAAAATGTGACCTTGGCTAACTCCCTTAGCCTCCCAAGGCCTCTGTTTCCCCATCTATAAAACGAGGGATTTGGACTAGATGACCTTTGCAGTCCCCTTTAGCTCCCAATTTAAAATTCTACAATCCCATGAACTGGATACCACCTAAGGTCCCTTCCCACTCTGAGTCTGTGAGCCTATGAATTAAAAGGGGAGCATGTATAGCAGAAAGACCACTGGACCTGCAGTCAAGAAAGACCTGGGGTGAGGACAGCAATGGGGAACCTGCCCCTCACACTTACTAGCTATGTAACTTGGCTATGTCACTTAACCTTTGTGGGCTTTGGTTTCCTTGTCTATAAAATGGGAATAATAACACCTATTGTACTTACTCCACAAGGTTATTTCAAGTCTCAAAATTCATGACGTTTATAAAGTACTTTTCAAATCTTAAAGGGCTATAACATTAACCCAGGATGCCTCTGGTAGGTCATAAATATAGGTATTGTCTCCTGTCCTGTGATGCGACAGAAAATAAATCAATGACATTTTAGCATAGAGACCACAGCATCCCAGAGTTAAGAGGGACCTAAAAGATCACCCAGTTCAGCCTGTTCTGCACAAAATCCTTCCTCTAATCTCCCCCACAAATTGTAATCTGGCCCAGCTCCACCATCTATCTACACTGGACAACTTACCCACTGCTCTGTTCATAGGACTCCTCCCTCCCTCATGCACATTTTCCTCCTCTTGCTCTGGGAACAATAATCAGATCTATATCACATTGATTGACTGCCCTATGGGTCCTATCATCATTCCCATGACTTTTCAGACCAAAGTTCCCTTCCCTTTTCGTCACTTCCCTGTATCTATTATCCTCCACCTCCATTAGAATGTTAAGTTCCTTATGGACAAGGTTTGTAACATTTTTATCTTTGTATCACCAGCACTGGGCACAGTGCCTCATGTACAGTAAGTGCTTGCTACGTATTTTATCATTAACTCATTCACTCACTCATTCAAGAGGCAGATGAGCCAACAATGGTTAAAATCCAGTGCAGTGGATAGAGCGCTAGGCCTGGAGTCAGGAAGACCTGAGTTCAAATCCAGCCTCAAAAACTTATATTCAAAAGGCCCTGGGGCAAGTCATTTAACCTTGCTTACCTCTGTTTCCTCATCTATCAAATGAGCTAGAGAAAGAAATGGGAAACCACTCCAGTATATTTGCCAAGAAAATCCCAAATGGGGTCAGAAAGAGTCAGATGTGAGTAAAAAGACAACTGTGCAACAACAGGAAACAACTGATTAAGTATGTGGGAAAGGAAGGTGAGTCTAGGTGCTATGGTCCCTTCTGAAATGGAAGATGGCAAATCCACTAGGAGCCCTAGATCATTTTCACTATTCATTTAATAATAACTAGGAAATGCATTTCTGGCTTTATCCGATTTGGGGACTGCTATGTATATGCTAGAAAGATAGAACTCCTGCAGTCCCTCAGGTGTGCATCAACTTTGTGTCACATGAGTGCTGGGTATGAATCCTATCTCAGCTACTTATTATTTGTGTGACCTTGGGTAAGTCATTTAACTTCTATAAGTCTCCATTGTCTCATCTAGAAGATGAGGGGCATTGGCTGGACTTAGTGATTTCTAAGATTTCCTTACCCATCTAAATCTATGATCTTGCCTCTCTCACTGATTATCTGTCTGACCCTAGGCAAGTTAAACAACCTCTCTGAGACTCAGTTTCACAAACAGGGGTTAGATTAGATACCATTCCAATTCTAACTCTATGGTGCTATCATAGATGGTTAACTGATATGGAATATGATCTATGCACACCATGCACATGGATGATTTTTTGAAGAAGAAGCAAGGAGAGCTAGTCAAAACATGGGATGGAAGAGGCTGATATTCCTTAGTCAGTGAGTGCAACCCTCTCATTTTTACAGATGAGGAAACTGAGGCTCAGCAAGGTTAATGACTTTCCCTGGCCCACACAGCTAACACATACCTGAGAAGGGTCTTTCTGACTCCAGTTTCTGTGCTTTGCCTGCTATGCCAAGATTTTGGCAGACAAGAAGGACGTAATTTAGTGAAGACAAAATTCTGTTCTTGAGTTGAAAAAGTCAACTGGGCAAGTACAGTATGGGGGATGCATGGCTGTAGAGCAAATCCATGGGAAACCTTGGGGGATTTCAAAGACTACAAACTGGCTATGAGCTGATAGTGGGATAACAGCCAGAGCAGTTCATTTGACCACCAAGTGTCTTCGTGAAAATATCAAGTCCAGAATAAGGGAGGTAATGATTCCTGCTGACTCTCCTCTGCTCTCGACCACAACTGGAGATTTGTCAACTGCTTGGCACCACATGACATTGACAAGGGTTACCAGAGCAATGAAGGGATTGGAAGCCGTATACAAGGTGTACCAAAAGCTTTAATAGCTTTAAGCTGCACTAAGAATTTTGAGACACCCTGCATATTAACTAGCCCTGGGGAGAAGATTGGCTTTTTTTTTCTCCTTTTTTGGTAGGGGGCAACATTACTGCTGCTTTCAAATCTTTGAAGGCCTGACATGAGAAAGATGGGTTATACTTATTCTTTGTAGGCCTAGAGGGAAGATGTAGAACTGCTGGGCAGAAGTTACAGTGAGAAATATTTTGACTCAATTTATGAATGACCTTACTAGCCATTAGAGCTCTCTAATAAATAAATGGATTGATAGTGAGCTTCCCATCATTAGAGGTATTCAAGTAAAGGTTAGGTGACCTTGCGTCAAGGATGCTGCGCAGGAGATTCTTGTCTAGGGATGGGAAATATGATTAAATGACCTCAAAGGTCTCTTCTAATGCTATGGTTCTGTGAGGCATGGTAGAGAGGAAAGAGTGCTGCATTTAAAGTCTTTGTGGAGGTATTGTATTTGAGTCCTGGGTTCTGCTACTCACTATCTGTGTGATGTTAAACAAAGCATTTAATCTCACTGGGGCTCAGTGTCTTCCTCTGTAAAATTAGAATTGGACTAGATGGCCTCAAAGATCCCTTATAGGTCTAAATGAATGATGATGATGATGGTGATGGTGATGATGAGAAGAGGAAGAAGAGGAGAAGGAGGAGGAGGAGAAAGCTGGAGTATGATTAGAAGGTCCTACTATCCCAATAATCATCATAGGATTTAGAGATCATCTGGTCCAACCCTGGATCATTTTTCAGATGAGATAAGTTAGACTCATGGAGGTAAAGTGATGAATGAACCTTAGATTTGGATTCAAAGAACATGGGTTACAAACTCACCTCTGTCACTCCTTCAATGATTTCAGGGAAGTCCTGGGCATCAATTTCCCCATTTGTAAAAATGAAAGGTCCTTTCCAGTTCTAACTCTATGATCCCAAGGCCTCAAGGTTTGTATTAAATCATAACATTAGGATTTGAACTCAGGTCTTCTGATTCCAAATCCCATGTTTTTTTTTCCACTACACCAAACAACCTCTTATTAGCAGATCTCTGAAGAACTTCATGCACTGATTTTGCTGAGATGCCGAAGATCAGTGGCAGAGTAGGCTGCTAAAACTTGGTTGGCAGAAAAATGTCTGGTTTGGGCAGAGAGTACCTAGTATGGGACTTGGAGGATTGAAGACCAGAGATTGAAACAAGTCTCTGGTACTTACCAGCTGTGTGACCTTTGATAAATCATTTGCCTTCCTTATCTGTATAATGAGGATAGTGATAGCTAGGGCAGCTACATTCCAACAGACCCTCTGAACCATAGGTGTAGACAGTGCAGAGGCACAACAGCAGGTGTAGTCAGTCTAGAGTCATAATTAATTGTCCCCCTCCCCCTCTCCTTAGCCAAAGGTGTAGGCAGTCTACACCTAACTCGAGGCCAAGGCCTTGCCCATCTGTTAGAAAGGAAGCCCTGAGCCCCAAAACATAAATCAGCTTTCCAAGAGTCATGCTGGGGCTTAGATGCCCCTCCTCACTCCTTTGGCTGTAAATCAAGCATGTTGCAGGGTATGGTAATTGTCTTCTACCCAAACAATTCATAGAAAAAGCTATCCAAAGACCAATCTACAAATAAAACAGTAAAAGAGTCTGGACAATATAACTTTCCTCTGGGTGGGGCAAAACCAACATTTCTTATGACCATTGAACTTTCTCCCCACCTACCATACCTGGTGGAAGCTGCCAGAGTCTGCCCAGCTCTGTAGCTGTAGGCAGCACATTCAGGGAATGGAAGCTCTTTGCTACCTGGTTTTTATACCCAGCAGATTTTCTTCTTTCTCTCCTACCTGACTTGCATCATGACAGAGCTGTAACTAGGAAATTTGACCCCTTGGACAAGCTTTTCATAATACACCTGGGGTGACTTGCAGGAATAAATAAATTAGAGGAGGGGGGAGTACAGAGAAATGACAGTGTGACACATGGCCTCATGTGGAGAGATGGAGCCACCAGAATTCTGTGAACCTATCCCCTGAGTTTGGGTCAGGTTAGGGAAGAGCTCACTGGTATGCAAGTCTACACTAACAGGTGGCTTCCTATTTAAATGCTTACTAAGTGTTAATCTCCATTGTTTATCTCAGTTTCCCAGACTCCATTGGGGCAGCCGCCAAGGAGAAACTCTTCCCTTTTCTCCCCTCAATCCAGAATCTGGGCCATCCAGATCTCATCCAGGATGGAGTAAGAAGAGATGCCACTGGATGGAGGGTGGGAGAGAGGCTGTCACTCCCTCTTTCCTTCTCTTCTGCCATGCTTCCCAACTCTGGGGCTTCTCAAATCCCATTTAGGGATGACTGAGCCAGATGAGAAGCATAGTCATCCATACTGATTGGATGAACTGGGAGTCACCAATGACAATAATTCTAGTAAAATGAAGGGTCCCAAGGACTTCTGTATACTAATCAAGGTTGGGGAACCTACAGCCTTGAGGCCATGTAGATCTGACAGTGATACTAAGGGACAACTGAGAGAAAAGTATGATGGTTGCTGAACCTTAACACTGAAAATACACTCTGAAATGCAAATCAAAACAACTTTGAGGTACCACATCACACCTATCAGTTTGACTAACATGACAAAAGAAGAAAATGATAAAAGTTGGAGAAGATGTGGGGAAAATGGAACATTAATTCATTGTTGGTGGAGTTGTGAACTGATCCAACCTTTCTGGAGAGCACTTTAGAACTATGCCCAAAGGGCTACAAAATGTGAATACCCTTTGAACCAGCAATACCACTTCCAGGGCTGTATCTCAGAGAGATCATACAAATGGAAAAATGATCCACATGTGCAAAAATATTTATAGTAGCTCTTTTTACGGTACCCAAGAACTGGAAATTGAGGGAATGCCCATAAATTGGGAAATGGCTGAACAAGTTGTGCTATATGAATGTAATGGAATACTACTGTGCTATAAGAAATGGTGAGTGGTAGACTTAGTCCTTCATAGCAATGCAAGGACCTAAAAAATTCCCCATGGACTCGAGGCAAAACTCCTTCCACATCCAGAGAAACAAATATGGAGTCTGAGTGCAGATCAAAGCATACTATTTGCTTTTTTTGTTTTTTCTTTCTCATGGGTCATCCTATTCATACTAATTCTTCCATACAACATGACTAATATGAAAATGTTTAATAAGAATGTATATGTAGAGCCTATATCAGATTACACACTGTCTTGGGGAGGGGGAAAGAAAGGGGGAGGGAGGTGGAAAAAATTTAAAACTTATGGAAATGAATGTTGAAAACTAAAAATAAATTAATGAATTTATTTTTAAAAAGTTTAAAAAATAAATTAAAAAAGAAAATACACTCTGAACTTCCCTAACTTTCCTATTATGGTCCATGATTTCTTCTTCTACCACTGGTGAGCTTAGGCAAATTCTTCTCAAATTCAATTCCATTTCTGCCTTCTGTTTTTAGAGTTCTAAATCTCTCCAAAGGCAATCTTCTGGACAAAAACCCTTGCTGGAGAGGAGCTAAATTCAGCATATTTTTTGTCTCCATCTTCTGCTGATCACTAAGTACCAAGTCCCCACCACTATGAAATGCAAGGGATCTGAACATTCTCCCGTTTTACCATTAGAAAACTTGGACCTTTCCAAGTTCATTACCAACTGAGCCCAAGAGGTCTCAATAACTTTTGAAAAGCATCGACATAATAAAAACTAAGCGCCAAATTGGTTCTTATGGAAAACCCGGGAGGGACCAAGAATCATAAATGAGCTTTACGGTCTGTAAGCTCAAAGTTTACTAAGGTTGAAAAATGACAAATTGCAAGGATCAAATCTTTAACAAGAGCATGTTGGAGCTTGTGTGTGTTAAATTGCACCTTGCAATTCAGCTATGAAAATAAGCACTGGCCCTCCTGCCTATTAGGGTTTAGTTTTCATTGAAATGAACATCTTGGGGGAAAGATAGGACATCTAGGACATAAAGAAATACTCTGATTCTATTAGCTTAGTGAAAAAAAAAAAAGCTCAAAAGCTAGTAGAATGAATAAATGAATGAGTAAAAAAAATTATTAAATCCTTACTATGAGCCTAGTACTATGAAATCAAAGGCATTCCCTGCCCTCAAAAAGCTTTTATGCTAGTAGTAGACCACACACATGGGAAGCAGTGACCAGGTGGGAGCACTTTGGTTTGAAAGATACGGAGAGGGTAAAAGGAATTATAGGAGAATAGATTGACATGGCCTTTCCCAGGGCAATGACAAAGTTGGTTTGGTTTAATCATGGTTAGAATTGTACGGGGGACTTGGGGAGAGAATATGGTGAAGGAGATCCAGGTTTCTCCAGTGAGTAGACAGCTGCGGAGAAAGGAGTAAAATGTAACACAGTGAGGACCTACCTGAAATAGTGAGTCAGGTGAGGAGACACTCTGTAACCAGGGGTGGGAGTCTAGAGCTGTTAGGGTGAAAATCTAGGCCTAGTCTCTGGACCTATAGAAAAGGAGCTATCAAGATGTTGTCCAAGGAGTAGAAAGTAAAGTAATGCATCACTGGGGTCTGACTAAAATAGTGGGCCAGACAAGGCACAATGTAAACAATTTATACCAACTGCACAGTTACATATACTAAATTTCAGGAGATAGCTAGGTTATTCAGTGCATTTCCAAAGTGAAAAGACTGTTCCCTCCAATAGTTCACCCAGTGCTATTTCAGATGCCCAAAGCTCTTCTTAAAAAAAATTATACACACATATATATGTATATACATATACATACATATATATATACATATATATATTACACACACACACACACACATTCATTAAAAAAAAAATCTACCTAGATTCTGGAGCATACAAAGTAATACAATTTGTAGTAAAGCTGTTGACTAATTTTAATAAAATATGGAATGTTTTCATTATGGAAAAGATTCTTTTAGATTATTATAAAACTACTACTACATTGGGACAGCTAGGTGGTCTAGTGGGATAGATCACCAGATGTGGAGTCAGGAAAACCTGAGTTCAAATTTGGCTTCAGACACTTACCCTGAGCAAGTCCTTTAACCGTGTTTGCCTTAATTTCCTCATCTATAAAATATTCTGAAGAAGGAAATAACCACTCCAGCATTTTTGCCAAGAAAACCCCAAATAGGATCACAAGGAGTCAGACACCACTGAAAATACTCAGCAGCTGCAAAACTTTTCACCAAGAACATGCCTAAAGTCATTTCTCTGGGTCAGACTACTTAGAGATTAAATGAACTACCAAGGATGCTCCCTTAAGAGTTTGTATTTTCTTTCTGTTTATGTATTTTGCTTTTCATTCTTAAACTACTGAAATCTTTGTTTTCAAAATTTAGTTTCATAGATAACATTTTGGGATGAATGGAATTTTGGGGTCATGCCTTAGTTCCTAAGGATAACAGAGCTCTGTTCTCTAAGAGGACCTGATATAGTTGGGTATTTAGACCTTGTTTGCCATCTCATCTAGCCAATCACTGCCTGGGAATTCCTGAAATATCACTGATATGCATCAGAGGCAGAACCTTTTCCATATGAAAAGAGATACTAGTGGTGAGTCATCTCAGTACTAGTAAAGTCATCTGAGTGCTACCACCCCATCTGTTGATGCAGCAATCCTGATCCTTTGTCAATCACTGGGGGAGTTCCCTTTCTCCACTCCACTCCCATCCCCTTAGCAGATCTAAGGCTGCCAGGCTTTGTGCTGCCCACACAGCTTAGTTAGAAATCTAGGACAGAAGAACCACAGCACCGCAGACCTTCAAATAAATCTCACTGGGATATGTAAGCTCCACGCCCAGGCCACCTCTTACTGCCTGGCATCATGGCTTACCACAAAATCTCTCATTGAGAGAGCAGCTGCTGCAAAATTTAAAAAATAATGTAGACTGGAGAATCCCAACTCCTCTTTTCAATTACTCTTGAGAATCCCAAAATCACATTAATAATTTTGGCAGTCTTAATTTTGATTTCATAGCTAGACACACTAGTTAATCTTGGTGACTAAATCCTTGTAGTCTAAATCATGCTTCCTTTTCTGGTTCGTTTTAGGGGGAAGGGGGAAAGGAAGATGATCCATCTGGGTCAAGGGGAATGATGGTGAACTAGAATCCTGTCATTTTAGTTATTGTGGGACTCACTAAAACTCCCCCATTTCTGGGTAACAATCTATTCAGGACTACTTTCCCATTACCCAAAATAAGTTTCTGATGCCAAAGTATATACCAGTGATTTTAAAATGGATAAATGGAGGAGAAACTGTGTTAGTTTCCAAGTTAAACAAAAATGCAAGTACAAATTTACTAAAATAAGTCAGATGTCATAAGCAAATTAGGGGAGCATGGTAAAATTTATCTTTCAGTTCTGCGGATAAAGGAAGAATTTATGAGTAAGTAAGAAATAGAAGGAAATCACAGGAGGTTAAATGGATAATTTCAATTACATGAAATTAAAGTTTCTGTACGAATAAAACCAAAGCAGCCAAAATTAGAAGGAAAACAGGAAACTGGGGGGAAAATTTTCTAGCAAGTTTCTCTGACAAAGGCCTCATTTCTCAAATATATAGGGAACTGAGTCAAATTTATAAAAATAACAGTCATTCCCCAATTGATAAATGTTCAAAGGAATTGAACACATAGTTCTCAGGATTATCAAAGTAATCAACAGTTACATAAAAATGCTCTAAATACTGACTAGAAAAATGCAAATTAAAGCAATTCTGAGGTACTATCTCACATCTAGCTGATTGGTTAACAAGACACAAAAGGAGGACAAATGCTGGAGGGAATGTGGAAAAATTGGGACACTAATGCACTAATCCAACCACTCTGGAGAACAATTTGGATGTATGCCCAACAGGCATATCCTTTAACTCCGCAACACTACTTCTAGGTCAATACTACTACCAGGTACCCCAAAGAGATCAAAGAAAAAGGGAAGAGGAACTATTTGTACAAAAATATTTATAGCAGCTCTTTTTGTAGCGGCAAAGAATCAGAAATTAAGGGGATGCCCTTCCACTGAAGAGTGACTGAATAACATGTGATATGACTGTGACAGAAAACTACTGGGCTATATAATATACACACATATACTACGTAGAAAAAATGAGGATGGTTTCAGAAAACTCACACAAAATGAGCACGACCAGGACACCGTACAGCAATATTTCAACAATGATCAATTGTGAATTACTTATATAGTCTGATCAATACAATGATCTAAGATAATTCCAAAGGACTCATGATGAAAAATGCTGTTCACCTCCAGAGATGAACTCTGAGTACAGATGAAGCATATTGTTTTTTACTTTATTTTTCTAGCATTTTTTAAAAACATGGCTAATACAAAAATGTTTTGCCTGACTTAATATGCACAAGCTTGCCTTCTCAATGGGTGAGGGAGGTGCTTGAGAGGACAGAATTGGGAAATCAAAATTAAAAAAAAACAAAATGTTAAAAACAATAATAAAATAAATCAGTAGCAAACATACAAAATATGGGACTACAGAATTTGAAAATTGGACGGGACTCGCACCTGTTCTAAGAAAAGGGATTCAGTTAATCCCTCTTTCCTAAGGATTCTGGGTAATTGTACAAAGTGAGACAGTGTTTCTGTGCATGTACCCAATAGCATTTTGGAGAAACAAGGAGGTACAAAGATGAAGAACAATTTAGGGGAACATTTTTTTAAAAATCCAACTCCAACTGCCTTTAGAGAAATATTTTAATAGTGATGTAAAAAACAGTTAAAACAAATATAGCCATATATTTCTTACTAAAACCCCCAATTTAATGTCACTCAAATGGACAGAGGATTAACAAGAGAAAGAGGAAGGTGCAGGGTCTATTTCAGGTCCAGTGTTTTAGCTTTTCAACAATAACATTTTATTGTTATTACAAAACCTTACTCCTTACATATTACACACCAGATAAAAATGCCCCTGTCAATGCTTAAATCACTGCTATCAGACAAGTGAGGACAAACTCAAGAAAGCTGACAAATGCGAAACCCCAATCCTGAATCTGTGTGTGAGGTGCAATGTGATAAAGCCCCGAAGAAATGCCAACCCAACATATGTAATGCATAACGTTTGTACCACACGAGGCAGCCAGTCACCTGCGAAGGCAACATCTAAAGGCTCCTGCAGGGTTCAGAGGTTCGTTTGTTCACCAAGACCTGCAGTCAGAAGCCTAGTGGCACTCTCTGAGTCTGAACCTGGACAATGGGATGATGCTGTGACCACACATTTATCCTAAACAAACAAAAAGCCAGGGAGCCAGGCGTGTAAGCCGTTCCTCTGCTTCGTAATTCTCTTTGTAGTTCATTGAGGAAGCCCCTAAATCGTCCCTGCTCTTTTCTGAGCTTAGAGGTTCAGTGAGAGACTTCACTCGAAAGCCTCCACCTGATGCATAGAAGGCACACAAATAAAGCAATTGTCTAGTGCCATGTAAAGTACAAGGTCCTCAACTTGCTCTGGCAGAGGATAAACTATATTGGGAATGAAATTTAAAAGAATATGTTTATTTAGCTTTCTGTTTGGGTTTCTTTCAAAAGTATAAAGTACTAGTATACATGTCACCAAAGCAAAGATATAAACGAACTCTAGGAAAAACATTAGTGGGCACTGTGCTTCTGGCAGAGAAAATAGTTCACGTATATATGTATAGGTTATTGGGGAGAAACTATTTCTCTCTTGTGAAATTTTTGGTTTGAATAGGAGCTAATTAAAAAAGGGTGGAAGAGGCAGTGGGCTATTTGCAAAAGGAGCCTCACTTAAAAACAGTCATAAAGTAACCGATTAGGTTAGCCAGGAGTCCTAGCAACAGACTTCAAAGGCCCTGGCAAAGAACACTCCACCGGGCCACAGAGGTGGGGCACTGCCCAAGCCACCCCTTGGTGGCTCTTCCAGCCCGGCCCTGGTCCTGCTCTGGACACACTTTCGACCTTTCCCTCCAGCTGGCCGGGGGCTGGCCTGGCCAGCAGATGCACATCTCAAAGGATGGTGGCTCAGTGTGTACACCGATAGCCAGAACATTTAGCAATAGGACAACCGAAAAGTTATTGCCACATTCCCCAAGGACTCAGGAGTTTTAAGTTCTTTTTGCGTCTGTTCCCAAGATCCCATTGAGCACACTGCCAGAGAAGGCCCCTTTCTCTAACACAGCTTTCTTTGCTTCTAAATTTACCCTCTTGGAATGCTTCTTGTCTCTTCTTTGGTCTCTCAGTATTTGGTCTGCCTTATAGCAAGGAGACACATGATTCAGCTGCACTGGCATATATGGTCAGGATGCCTTCCAAATAAGCAGTGATGGTCTTCTTTGCTGTGTCACCTGAGGGGTCCTGAATCCCCTTTATATGCTCCAGTGCCTCTGAGAGCATTCTGTCTCTTTCCTGGGGGCTCTGGGGTGAGCCTGTGTCATCTCCCTCCACTCCCGACTTTAAATACTGTAAGATGTAGAGCCTAACCATATCGCCACTCTGCTCCACAGTTTCTTGGATGCACAACAGATCTGAACTGCTGGCCAGGTTTAATAAATGAATCAGGGCCTGGCAGATTTGGGTTCTTAGGCTGGCACAGTATTTGAATTCCAGAAAGTCTGTGGTGTCCTCACTCTTCTGTAAGGCAGTAACCAGAGCACTCCAGATCTGAGCGTACTGTTCCACAGACCCATACTGCTCCCTCTTGTCTGGAATGGAAAGAGCAGTTGCAGATTTTATGCGCACTTTGAAATTCTTGCAGGATTTCACAACCGAGGTGAGAGCCCCATAGGCTTGTGCCGTCCAAGGGGCTGTTCCTAGAAACAGTCATGAAAACAAATAGGTAGTTTGGGGAAAGGACTGGAAAGCAATACATGACTACCCAACAAAGTCAGCCCCACCCTACTGAGAGGTTTTCTATTATAGAGTAAGCAAAAAGAATCAACTCCTAGACTGAAGAGAAACCTATATGTGCTTCTTGAGTGTTCTATAGGTTAACCACACTACCTTCTACAGTGGCAGACTACACTAGTGCAAAAAGCACTGGACTCAAAAGCAGGAAATGTGACTTGTAGTCCACCAGCTCTGACCCCCACTGTCACAGTGCCTCTGGGATGTGTTTCTTCCTCTGTAGAGTCCACGATCTCTTAGAGACTGTTTTCAATTCTATCATGGCTCCACAAGAGAACCTTCACACAAGTCACCTGATAAATTTCCTTTGACCTGACCTGCCCAGCTCTTGGCTGATAAGAAGCCTACAATGTAGAGGGTTTACTCTATAGCAAGAAACAAGGAAAATGCTGGTAAATTCAAGGACACCATCAGCCGGAACACTGGGCTTTCTTACAATCTGGCCCTTAAAAGTCAAATATGGGGCAAAAAAAAAATTACATAAAGGAAAAAAGGATTTTGGAAATGGCTATGAGCTGGCACTGGTAAATATTACAAGCTATAATCTAAAAAGAAGCTACCCACTGAATTTCTTCTTTCTAAACAGAATCAATCTCTTTTGTACCAAAAGCCTAGCTAGCTGCAATACTTTATTTGGAGTTCAAAATTTTGCAGAAATAAAAAAGAAAGCGAAAGCAAAACAAAAGAAGCTTTTACTCACCCAGGGGCAAAGCAGAATTTTTAAATACATTTCCTAGAGCATAACATGCATTCCATCGAACTTTCATGGTAGCCTCACTCAGAACTGTAGAGATAAGGGCCTGAATGGATTCCTCGATGGTTTCTGTAAATCTGGGTTTCACTATATGATATGGCTGCAGAAAGTGGAGCAAATTTCCAAGGGCTCGAACAGCATTACTTTTTACCTGATTGGAGAAAAAAGTATTAGAAATAATTCTGCTTCATGGACAATTTTGAATGTTTTTCAGCTTTAAATAATTTCCTAGGTCCTGTAATCACATGGAACAGGAGACCAATACTACTGGGAGAAATTCAGGTAATGCAAGGTTCTGGAATTCTTTAAGGTGAATATATGATTCCAATCATTGTACCAATCCTCAAAATAAGGTTGTGCTTGAACATTATTAAAAAGTTTACCTGTCCCATTTTGGAGAATCATGAAATGTTGAAAGGTGAAAGGGATCTTAGAAGTCACAAGAAAATTGAGGCTCAGAGAAGGAAAATGGTTTGCCCCAGGTGATCGAGCAAACTGGAGGAAGACCTGGGACTTGGACATGATGAAGGATAGAGGATTCTTTCCTTACAAGGCAGCCAATTGTCCCAAGTCTCCTGGACCCTGCCTGTTCTAGGCTCTTTCCACAATACCAACTCTCTGGTTTCAAAGAAAAGAATGAGGTCAGGAGTAATCAGAGATCTGCCTTTTTCCTCCCACTGGCATTAAAAAGTGCTCAAGCTTCTAATTAAAGGCAGCTTTATGTCAAACTTTCCAGGGGAAGACTTTACTACCTTGTCTTTATCCTTGGAAGCTTCTGTTGCTGATCTCAACATTTTCAATAGCAAGAGACCAGAAAATTCTTCCTGGAAACTCTGGCCCAACATTTCCCTGTTCAAACCAAAGCAGACAAAATGTCCAAAAGTTGAAAGCCATTGTAATGGACTCACATAACATTACACTCTCACTCATTTAATAAGCTATAAAACCAAACCACATGAGGCCAAGTGAAAAGATATGCATCCAGTCATTGTGACTGCGGTAACTCATCCTTCACCAGACTCTACTGCCTCACACCTCATGGTCTAGAAAGAGGAGCTACTTACATGTTGACAATCAAAGTATCTGTCAGGTTGCCCAGGGACCAGGCGGCTTTTGCACGGACATTTGGAGACTTGTCATGCAGAGACATCAAGATAGCATTTGCTGTGTCTGCAACAAACATGACATCCTACAAGAGTAGAACAATGAAGTTACTTGAGGAGTTCCAAGGGACACCTCTGAAGTTTTCAAAGTATTTAATTCTGGTTACAAATCACAAACATGAAAAGTTTGTATTTGGAAACTTATTTGTATATTCAATTGAACTAGTCATTCAACAAAATCCCAACGTCCAATTCAGAGAAAGTTCTCCCTTGATGTTCACTTTGTACCTTCTCCTCCCACCAAGGCTCCCAAGGCCATGGTTAACTACTAATAACATTCTGTGGTTTCTATACTGAGGGCTTTTCTTTATTTATCTACTGGTGCAGTACATAACATACACAGGGCAGTATATGCTTTCCTTCTGAATGAGGAGGGTCTTTTATCTTTCCTAATTTCCCCCTTGGCCTTTCTATGATGTTTTATATTAATTAGAGTAAATGATATTTTAAAATTATCTTGAAATGACAGACTAGATAGACCATGGGTTCTTAACTAGTTTTCTTAATATTCTGATGGCTGCATTTCAATCTAATTGGTTTCTTTTGCAGTCTGAAGTATTTTGTTTTATGCACTTCACCACATTACTCTGAGAGGGGGTCCATGACAGAAGCAAAGCTATGAGCTCTAGACTAGAAGATGCCTGACCTTAAATTATGCTAGTAGTACAACCTATTAATAGGATTTATTTAATTAGTTTTTATTTAACTTTTCTGTGACCACTTGCCAATTACTCTACGTGCTATGAACAGACAATGTTTAACACCTGAAACCTTAGGGTTTCAAAGGTAGAAGGGCCTTTGGAGAGACTTCATCCAACTCTTCGATTTCACAAAGGAAGAAATGCAATCCACAAAATTCAACAACTTGCTTAATCATGGTCTTTGTGCTCAAGATGCATACTTGACCCCCACTGGGATCAGTGGAGGTTGGCTGGCTGGCTGGTGAGGATGGCTCACAAGAGCAAGAGCAGTCAAAGAATCTACTGCCTCATGTCTTATATTGGGACATGGCAAAGATAAAGCCCAGTGTGGGAACAGGGCTCAGAAAGGATTGTGGGAGCACTGGGAAGAAATGAAGGGTATATTTTAGACAGGCATAAGGGAACTAAGGAAACAAAAAGGACTGAAAGATGAACCTCTGAATAGTAATAAACAGATATCATAAAATATTGTTAATATCATGATCAGGGGAACATCATGATAAAGAAGGTGGGGTCCTGGGCAGGCAGCTTAGCCACAGGCATGATAAACCTTGTGTTTTTATCCTCTTGTTTGAAAGCGCTTGTGTCCAGAAAGACCTCATGTCCAGGAGTACTACTGTGATCAGAAAGCTGAATTCAGGAAGCAACACTACGTTTGGAAATGTCTGCAGGCCACCACTGTGTCCTCCCTCAGGTTTCCTCAGGTCTGCCCCTCAGCCTCTCTCATCTCTCTCTCTAGGTTCCAGCCTATACTCTATGCTTACACCTTCCTGAGCCACCCCAGACTAGTCTTCCCTTTACCCTGTGAAAAACACCAACTCTGTCCTACAAAGCCCTCCTCCAGTTCTACTTCTCCTCCCATAAGTTTTACCTGATCAGGCCCCATAAGTTGTTTCTGAGTCAGACCTCCCTTCCCAAGAACTCTCTTACACACTACCACAAAGCAATCAGGCTCATCTGACACATTTGCCTTATGAGACTAAGTTCCTTTATTGTACTGCCCTTGCTCCTAATATGCAAACACCTGGGGGTATGTGGATATATACACGTATATATGTGTACATACATGAGTGTGCACGCACACACACACACACACACACACACACACACACTGAAGTTTAAAAATTCAGTCCAAGCAGCCAAGTAATATACAAGATCTGTCAACCTATAATTATTAATGGTAACAGAAAAGTACAAATGAAGTAAGTATACACGTTAATTAGAAAAAGAGATCTCTATATAAGCAAGTGAACCTTCACACAAGTCACCTGGTAAATTTCATTTGATAAATTTACATTTATATCAACCTGTTTGGGAAATTCTGAAGTCTATACACAACCCTTGGCAAATCATTTGACCATTCAGTACCCCAGGCAACTCTAAGACTATTAGCGGCAGACATGATGCCAGTCTACGGTGGTACAGAGGCTTTTTATCACTGGCTCCTCTCTAAATTGATAAAATAAAAGGTCTGTAACCCAAAAATACACACACATATTAAAAAGGCAAAAACCAAAATTGACCTCAATATGAAAAAACTGGGAGCACTGAGGCATCTCCCAGCAGTGCAGAACATGGCCTGTACCTCTGCTCACATGTGCCTTCCATGTCAGTAGGCAGGGGATCATCCTCAGGAAGCTAATGGGTGGGGGGGAGACGGGAAGGGCATATCCCCTCCAAAGACAATACTGCTGGTGCTGACTCTCTCTGAAGGTCTCCAAAGAGCAAAGGTGTGTGGCACGAACTTACCTGCCTGAGACAGGAGAAGAGCACATAGACGCCCAAGGCGCGTGCAGCAGCCGCTTTCACCAGAGGATTCTTGCTGTGATTCAGGCCCAGCAGCAGAGTGATGCACAAGATCTGCCTGTCGTTCTGTCATTACCAACAGAAATAGAAAGGTGCAGTTTCACAAAGAAGCTCCATTTCCTTCCCCACAAATGTATGTTAATGGGCTACCATGCACAGAGTACCCCCCACAAGGCAATGGGGGAACAAGGGCCTGTCACTAAACATGGCACTATAACAAAGCACTCAGGGCTGGAAAGGAGTTCTGAGACCATCAAAGGCCAAACCTCTCATTTTAGAGAGGGGGAAACAAGAGGTCCACATGGCTCTGATGACTGGACCTGCCTCAAGAAGTTATGGTAAAAGCTAAACTCCACATCAAGTGCTCATCAAAGCTGACCTTTGGTACCAACAAGGGCCCTGACACAGGATAATCTCCCATTTATGGTCCTTCTACTTCATTCCTGGTCACCTTCTAACAGGCAGCTTAGAAAGCATGAGAAATAGTCACAAATGCCCCAGGAGACTGAAGGGGCAAGCAAGGCTAGACTTGAATCACAACTACTGACATAATCAAGACAGGGCTTCTACTTTTACTGTTCTTTTTTTTTTTAACTCAGAAACATGAGTCTGCCCTCTTTTCCCAGAGATTATATCAAACCCTGGCTTATAAAGGCTGTTCAAATCCAATTACAGATGGCAATATCTGATGCTAACATAACAGCCTCATTGACAAGGCTGAAGAAGAGCCATTTACCGGCAAGCTACTGAAAGCCTCTGGTAGGATGGAAGAGAGGGCATCGCAGGAACTGGCCTGGAGAGTCGGATGCTGTGAGTTTTGAAGGGCTCTGGGCAAAGGGCCATTCAGCATCATAGCCCAAAACATTACCACCTACAAAAGAAAAACTGATCAAGATGCAACCTGGGAAAGTAAAATGTAAACTCCCTGAGGGTAGGGACTATTTTAATTTTATCTTTGTATCCCCAGTGCCAAACAGAATGGCTGATATCGAGCAGCAGGGGCTTCATAAATGCTGGTTGACAGACTTATTCCTGAAAATTCTGAGACTTGAGCCCTGCCATGTTCTGGCATAGGACTGCACCAAACCCCAGGGAGCACAAAATGCTTTACAACGTATCTAGCAACAGGTCACACTTCATAGCATTTGTAGACACAACACAGTCCAATATAACTTATAGCAGTTATGAATCCATGCCAGGCAGTTGGCAGGGTGCTGCAAGACAAAAATAGAGTCAAGGCCCTGACTGAAATACAAAGAAATGGGAAAGCCCAGATGAACAGCCATTCACTTACCAAACTGACTGGGACTCTCTGACTGAGGGCTACGGTCGAGTCTGCTTTATGTTGCTGGATTAAACCTGTCCCGAGCTCTTCTAGAAGCTGCCAAAAAAAAAGAACTAGATTATCAGAGGAGATCATTAGAATGATGGTTATCATATACTTGGCTCAAGGTCACATCTAACCCAACAAAAATTAATTCTCTATTGATTTCCATTCTTTTGTAAAGAGTTCAAGTTTCACCACAGAGGGCTCAGGTACCCAAGAAATCTAACCATCAATCACGTGCAATCAGGCTCCATCAATGAAATCAGTGCTCTCTGAACAAATACATAAAACTGTACACCAGAGGGGTCAAATACATGGCCTTCTAGCTACACTCCAAATGTAGGCCAAATCAGATTAAAAAGTAATTGGGAAATATTTAACAAAATATAGAAAAATGCAAGAAAACATCAACAATGTTCCTCTGTGATTTTCTAAGTCAATAAGTGGCCCACAAGGTGTAGAGGGCCCCATTTCAATTTGCATTTGACCGCACCACAGACCACAGACATTTTTTTAATTTCCCTGCCTCAGAACATGTCACCAATAAACATGCTCTCAGTCATGACTACCTTAATTATAGAACAATGGGTGTGTAAGATATAGAATGAACAGAACAAAAAATGACGAGAGAACATTACTTTTGCACCATGAAGCTGAATGGATGGGTCCGTTTCCTCCATGCACCTGCAGGCCACTTCACCAAGCTCCATCAAATAGCCCTGGGCCATTACAAAATAGCCTTTCACCAGAAGGGCCAGCACCTGCAGGCAAGAAACACACACGGGCATAGGCTAGCCAACCACCGCAATTTGAAGTCAAAGTGGGGAGGAACATTTTAGGCCAGCTCTTAGAATAATGTTTCAAAGCCTAAGGAAAAACACTACAAAATGTAAATAGAGCAGTGCCTTTGTGAAATGTGGGGGCAAACTCCCTGGTGGAAATACGAGTCCATGGCCTGCACAGTGTGTCTATCCACCATGGTGAGGGCCTTCCCTTGGGCAGACTGGCCACAGGTCGCTACCCTTCACTCTTGGTAAATGACCAGTCACATTTTTGTTGGGTGATATTTTTATGTGAATCGTTGTTGGTAAGGTTGTGACCTATTTTCACTCGCTTTATGCTTCTCCATTACCCTCTGAGTGACGATTCAAAGCTGTATCATATCACTAGAAAAATACTGTTATAAACAACTGGATTTTGTTTCATGGAGAGATTTCAGTGTTACTGATGGCACACTGGGCCTTTTTTCAAACAGAATCTAGTCCCTTTCCCACCTATTAAATTCCAAGTCCAGTTCACGAACCTTATGAAATTTCTGTCAGACACAAATATTGATTTTTTTCTAACTTCAGGGTTATTTCATGCTGCTGAGTTCTTTCAGTTGTAGCTGACTCTTCATGATCCCATTTGAGGCTTTCTTGGCAAAGATACTGGAGTGGTTTTGCCATTTCCTTTTCCAGCTCATTTTACAGATGAGGAAAGTGAGGCAAACATGGTTAAGTGACTTGCTCAGGGACACACAGCTAATAAGTGTCTGAGGCCAGATTTGAACTCAGGAAGATGAGCCTTCCTGACTCTAAGCCCAGTACTCTATCCACTACGCCATGGAGCTTTACAAACTTCAGTTAAATACTCTACGCTCTCCACTACACAGATACACCACAGTTAGACTGCCATCAATGCCTTCTCTCTCTTGATGATGCCTAATTTATCCCATATGACACTCATTTGTATGTAGTTGTTTGCTTCTCCTCCATTAGACCGTCAGTTCCTTAAAAGCAATGACCGTTTTTTACCTTCCTTTGTATTCCTGGTGCTTACTGCCTGACATGCAGTAGGTGCTTAATAAATGCTGACTTGACTCTCCCATGACATCTATCACAATTACATATTATTGTCAATGGATCCAGGTTAAAACCCAGCTTTGCTATAGCTATCCCTGGGATCTTGAGCGTACAGCTAATCAACTAATACAAGCCTCAAATTTATCCGTATAACTAGGCTGGCCTTGATTGTCTCTAAGACTCCTTCCAATGAGAAATCCCACAGTGCTGTATGATATAGTTAAAACTGTTTCTATAAGCAGGACTTTTAAAAAAAACCACTTCTTCGGTGCACACCCCCCAGATAAGGATGGGATAAAAGAGATGACAGATTTTGTGAGTGTTATCTGTGTCCTGCTAGACTCCTCTGCACCAATTACCACTGCCACCAACAAGAGAGAAATAAGGCAAAGAACCTCTTTCTCCAACCACCCTATCTCCTATCCACACCAAGACAGCAATTCCATTTGTTAATCCTTAAATCCTTCAGTGGCTCTGAGATCTTAGAAGACGATGACCTCGATGCTGGAAATGACAGCAAGCTCATCCCCCTAGATACATAAAGGGATGGGAAGAAAGCCCTGAGCTACCCATCTCATAAGAAGCACATCATCGGGGGCTGATGTCATGGTGGAGCCACCGGTTGCAATACCTGAAAATGGCAGAGGTACCAAAGGACTAGAGAAGGGCAAATGTTGCCCTGATTTTCAACAAAGAGAAAGGAGTGAAATCTGCTCACTCTGGGCCAGTGAGCTTGACTTCAGAATTCATCTCTGATCATCCAGGAAGACGGCTGATGAACATCCAGGGGGAAGTGGCAATTACACAGTCTGCATGGTTTCATCAAGAACAGCCCATGCCAGACTAGGGGAAAGGAAGTGAATAAGTATTGATTAAGCATCTCCTATGGGCCAGGCACTGTGCTAAGCACTTTACAAATACTATCTCACTTGATCTTCTTATTTCCTTCTCTGATTGGACAATGCTAGTAGCAGATGAAAGGAACGCAATGGACAGAATTTACCTAAATTTTAGCAAAGCTTTAGATAACATATTTCAGACGATTCTTGTGAAGAAGATGGAGAAGTATGGATTGGGTGATGATACAATCAGATGGTGCTGTTTCAACATGTGCATCAAAGCCTTGGATAAAGGCAGAGATGGCATACTCATCACATTTGCAGATAACACCAAGCTACAAAGGATCCCCAAGACCCAAGATGGCAGAGTCAAGATCAAAAAAGACCTTGGCAACCTAGAGCACTGGGTTGAATTTAAAAAGATGAAATTCCATGGAATAAATAAAAAGTCTTGCAGTTGGGTACAAGGATGGCAGAAGCACAGACAGAGAGCAGGGGTTTTAGGGGCCCACTTAGTCAGAAGTAGAATATGGCATCAAAAAAACCAATTAGATCTTGGACTGAATTAAGATTGTGAAGAGGGAGGTGAGAGGCCCACTGTGTTCTCAAACTGTCAGCTCTGGAACCATGGTGTACAAAGGCCATTGCTAAGCTAAAGAGGATTCAGAGGAGGGCACCCAGGAAGCTAATGGGCCCTGAGTCCATGATGGATGAGGATGAATTGAAGGCTTTAGCCTGGAGAAGATTCAGGTGGAACATGATCCAGGAATGTGAAGGACTGACTACCAAAGGACTACTGTGTTAAGAAGGCATTAGACTTTTATTGTTTGGTCCCAGAGGGCATCATCAGAAAAAAAATGAGTAGAAATCACAAGAAGGCGAATTTAGGTTGATATTGGGAAAAACTTAACAAAAAAGGAATAGTCTGCCTTGGGAGGTGGTGGGCTCTCCCTCTTTGGAGGTCTCCAAGCAGAGTGTGGACAGGTCCTTTCCAGGTATGTCATGATGGAGTTTCTTTTAAACTATAGGCCGTACTAGATGGCTTAAGAGGGAAATATCTTCAGACTCTGATACTCTGTGAATTCCAACAGTAAGGAATGACTCTGATCAACACATTTAAATGGCTGGTTCTCTGTGTAAATATAAGCATTAGACTCTCTCACCTGTAAGGCTTCTAATCGAACAGGAGATGGTTCATATATGTTGCCAACTGTACAGCTAGTATCACTATCAGAGCAGGGATCTTCTCTGGGCAGAACAACAATGGAGATGCAGAGACGGATGAGCCAGCAGGGCTCGACACTGGAAACTGCTGAGTTATCTGTGGACTCCTCTAGCGTTTCTGCATAGGAAGCATCTCTGCGCCAGTCAGAAGAGTTGAACCACGATGTGGCAGAACTACTACTACTTAGCCCAGAAGAACAAGGCTGCTGTAAAAGCAGCTGTACCTCAGGCAAAGGAGCCTGAGCCGACACTATAGCCCCCAAGAGGGTCAGACTTGAGACCCGGACATTGACATCTGTGAAAGGAAACAGGGAGAGGTGGGCACCATGCAAATACTCACTATAAAAACTGAGACAGAGGAAGCATACAAGGAGAACAGAAATTTATAGCTGGAAAGGACCCTCCAATCCAACTATCCTAGGCTAGGATCTAACAGATGTAAATACAGACAAAACAAGACAAGCAACTGTATTATAAACCCATTAATTACTTGTGGGTGGTTTGTGGATAGAAACATGATTCTTTTGCCAGTATCAAACACATACTGAGTGCCTTAAAGCAGCTGGGGAATCTACAGTTCCCTATCCCATTTACTTCCAATGTTTCCCAATGACATTGCAAGGGCAAGACAGGAGGTTCCAAAATGATATCACCTTTCCCAAAACCTGGAAGAAATTCCCCACATGGACTGAAGGTTGGGGATAATGAACTCTATAACCCTATCGTCCCTTAGAGGACACTTTGAATAAGTGGTCCCATCTTTCTGCTCTGAGCTCATCTCCCTAGGATGAGCCAATAGATGGGAAAAGGCTTTGAGCACATGTTATTAATAACTTGCTATTTAATCACATTGCTTACAAAAGCATGATTGAGCTGAACAGGTCACCAACCTTTATGACGGATGTAGGGCTTGATCTGGTTCCAGACCTTGGTCAGCAGGTTGGGTTTCAGACGGTTGTAAGGTGCATTTGACACTAAGTTTGCAAGGCACTGAAAAGCACAGACATGAAAAAGTAGTACCTCATGTGTGAGCCAAGTGTTTTAATTAAGGCATCATAAGCAGACAATAAAGCATTTTAAGAAATATTGCTAAAAATTCATTTACATAAAACCTGTGCAAAAAAAAAAAAAAGATAAAAGGATCCCAATCCTTTACGTTGGAAGGATTATGTATTTGAAATCAGTCCTTCCTCTGGACTATATTTAGATCTGACTGATCCAGTTTATATCCCTAGAAGGACAGAAAGTTTTCTGAAAATGAAATTGTAAGAAGATGCATTCACACTTGGAAATCATTTTGATTTAGTAAAGATCACCACTCAGTTACATTTGCAGATTGTAAATTTTCCTTGCATGCTTTTAAGATACTCTTAGGTCAAATGATCTTGACATGGCAAAATTTGTAAAAGCTTACAGTTCCATTTACCTTAATTATTTGAGTAAGGGTCTGTGAGGACGATTCAGCCACCAAAGCTAACAAAAGACATCGATGCAACTCGCGAATGCTGGAAGCAATAGTCACTGAGAAGGGAGTGAAAGCCCTTTTGTGGTCGCTTGTGTCTTCAGCCACAGAAAGAAACTGCTTTGAGCCATCCAAGATGGCTGATAACACTTGCAGAGCACAGGCACGAGTCTGAAATTCCAAGTTAATTCACATTTAAAGAAAGAAATCACCTCTCTTTTTCAAACTTCTAGACTATGCCTAAATATAGACATCTTTTCTAGAGTTAACAGAGGTGCTTCCATGTAAGATTTGTTTCCATATTAATTTTCTATCTTCCACCCAGGTTACCTGATCCAAACAAAACAATATATAACATCTGAAGTATTTCTATTAATTTACTCTGTAAAAAACTGTGACTTCTATATGTCACTTCAAAATCTGAAACCACTTCTGGAGGGACTGACATACATGACAATTATAAAGGTACAATCCTGCTTCCCAGTCTTTTTTAACCTCTGTTCCATACATCTGAAGGACTTACAATCAATTATCTTAGGATTTCCTTTTAGAAACAATGGACACTCAAGGATGGGATGGTTTTACATCTATTAAACTAACGATGTAAGTGAACACGAGGGGGCCGTAATTTTGTCAGCACAGTCATCTCAAAGTTGCAACCCCTCTGTGTCTTACCAGATAATTCAAGGGATTGTCATGAAATCTGCGAAAAATCTGCTAAAAAACTGAGGTCTTTATGACTCAAAGCCCAGAAACCTATCTGCTATACGGCACTGTCTCTACTCCTCAATATATCATCATATTAAAAGAGTAAATCTTCAGAGGCAAATGGTAACTCGAATGAGCCCAATTAAAGGGGGTGTAAACTGCTTTCAAGGTTTCTCGAGGGCAAGGCTATTTCACCCAGAGCCTGACCCACGTTAGGGCTTATTTGCCAGTTAGTAAACATCACTGCTGTACAACAAGCTGTTCCCCTCCTATGGCTATAGAGCTTTTTTCCAGAAGGCAGTGAGCATATCCAAACAGGACAGCATTGCAACACTCATGGTGAGTTATGGTCGATGCTTTCCCTTTTGGGGCAGCTAGCCTTGGCCCACAAAGCTTTTGTCAAGAGGAGAAAGAGGGATATGGTGCCACTTCAAGACAGGGTGGTACAGTGAGGAGAGTCAGGAAAACCTGGGGTTAGATTCCACCTTCAACATTTCCAAGCTGTGTGACTCTTGGCAAAAATCACTTAACCCCTGTCTGTCTCCATTTCCTTGCCACTAAAATGAGAGATGATTAAAAACAGGCTAACCTTACAGGGTTGTGGTGAAAGTCAAAGTTGTGTTCATAAAGTTCTCTGAAAACCTTAAAGGACTATAAATGTTGGCTAGTATTTAGCCTAACTCAGAAAGAATACCTACATGACTGTAAGTCCACAGGCTCAGTCTATGACTGTCCATCCCCTGGAAGGATGGGTGATTCTGAAGTCCCAGAGACCAAGTTCCTGCACTACCCTCCGTCCTTGTGAACCCACTTCCTCTTTCTTTTTGAAGCCAAAAGAATGATCCTCAGGTCAGCAATTAATGAAAGCTCTGTATTTAAATTAACTCAATTGGGTCAGAGAAAAAAAGAATAAGATTTAATAAAATTTTAAGAGGTTAATACCAAAGTTCTCTTACCTTGGGAGAGGGATCTTTTAATGAAATCGTCATCAAGGACACAGATTGTGGGCTTCCTATGCTGGGTGTATCCGGAACAAAAGCAGACCAGTAGCCATAGAGAACTTTCTTCTCTATTGATTTTATCGTGGAGAGGAAGCAAGCTAAAGCTCCTTGGCGGACTTTGGCTTGGTAAGATCTTGAACAAAAAGAGAAAAAAGGCTTTATGGAAATGCACCAGAAGATTCCTCACACAAAATGGACTCCTAATGAGATCCAATGAGACATATTGGGGAACTCTGCTTTTAAATAAACCCCAAAACTCATGCAGTGATTTTATATCAATTACACAAACAAGTTTAGTTAATTAATAAGCTAGCATAAGGCCTGGCACTTCAGAGCTAACTTTCAGACGCTGAAAGACCCACCTCATCTTGCTCTGCAGGCCACCCTCGGCATCTGAATAGTCTGATTCACTGCTGCTGATCCTTTTCCATGGGGAAGAGCTGAGATAGGATGAGGCTCGATCTCGTGCTGTGGGGCCACTACCCTCAGGGGCCCCACCTGGGGCGCTCCCTTCGTGGAGGGTCAGCTTGCCCAGGGCACTGGCAGCACCAGCTCCAATCTCCCCATTGGGTTCTTTCAGCTCCTCTCCTTGATGGCCTTTCTTCTGTTTGCCTTTTGTCTTCTTCCTTTTACTCTGATATTAGAGAACAGATGAAAATGTCTGACATCTCCTGCTGAAACCCGCCTTCTCTTCCTCCTCTGCACTCAGTGCCTGGTGAGCCCATGAGGACTCCCTTCCAGAGTATCACCTGCAGCCTGAAGCTCCTGCACATGCCAGCCCACTCTGCAGCCCAGCTTCACTCATTCCCGTCTCCTCGACCCTAAGTTTCATTTTTCTAGAAGCTCCTATTATGTCATAGAAACCAATTTCTATGCAACACCCCTGTCAAAAAAAAAACCATGTTCCCAGCTGTCCTGACACTCACTAGAAGCAACTGATGAGTAATAAAATAACTACCTAAACAAGGTACAAAGTTTGAGGTCTCAGTAGGAAGGACTGCTTTTTAAACAGTCAATAATCAGAGCCTAGGGGGTACGCCCATGGCTCCAGTTCTGATAGAAGACATCGAGGACAGGGTTGGACAGCAAGGGGAAGGTACTGGGGAACTGAGGAGCGCAAGAAAGGGGGAGTGTGGCAGTGCTGTGGAGGCAGGGGACAGAGCAGCATTCCCAAGGAAACATGTGGGTTCAGTATGTCCAGCTTGGGAAGAAGAGCACACTAGCACTGCAAAGCCATAACGTGGGCTGCACTCCTGACAAGTGTCCAACCCCCGAGGGAACCATCCCAACTCATCTTTTTAAACTGATTATGCTAAAAACCCACAGTGAGTAAAAAACTGCTTGTTCAGGATGGGTCTTCTCAGGTAAGAATGATAAAAACAATAGAAAATGTTTACAGATGATGTATCTTACAAAATAAATCTAACTTCTAATCCAATTAACTGTAATTATACCGCTACTGGCTTCGAGGGGTTCATTTCCATTGGCTCCTGTCTGACAGGTGATCGCCCATCATACTGAGGAAGAGGAGCCGGGTATAAAACAGCAGGCATCTCTATGTTCAATCCAGGAAGCCCATGAAACATATATTTCTAAATATTACAAAGAAAAAATAGAAAATAGAAAAATCACAATATTCAAATTTAAATACATAAATGAGGCAACCTTTTTTGTTGTTAATAAAATAAAGATGGGAAGCAAGTTTTCTAAAATTAAGTATCTGCCACTTTCTCCTTTCCCCAGCTCCAAAATGTTATAATCACTAAATATGCATCTGAAAATTTTTTTTTTAAAGACACATTGTATTTAATCAAATCTGGCATTCCTAGGAAGTTGAATGTTTTTAATTGCTCTTTCAAAAGGTCATTAAAATTAGCTATAAGTCCCTTTGGCATATGTGTCTGTTCTGTGTGGGTTGGTTGATCATCAATGGGCAAAAGGCTCACTTAAAGTTAAGATGGTAAAGATCCTAGCCATGAGAAAAGGAAGTGAGCAACATACGCTTACCTTTAATACAGCCAGAAGAGACCCAAGCTGCTCAGTCTGTGTAAGCTTCATCTTACCCCCATTCAGAAGGGACTGGAGACCTTTCAGTGCATTTTGTAACAACTGGAGGAAAAGGAGACTAAGTTACAGGGACAGTCAAACCTTAAGGTGTTTGGATACCAGGCTTCCAGAGCCCTCAAGCATTCACAACTACACCAAATCACAAAGTAAAGAGTTTGTAAAAAGATGTCTCTGCCAGCAGCCCAAGAGCAGCAAGCAATAACAAAGCAGCCAAGGACAACCACAGATGTGGAAATTATAAAAAAACAATGACAACTGCGTAGAGTCCAAGGAGCACTACACCAAGAAGGCTGAGGTCTGGGCTCTAGCCCTAGATGTACCAGTTATTAGACATGCATTCCTGGGCAATGCACCAAAATTCCTCTGACCCTCAGTCTCCTTTTCTCTAAAATGGGAATAATACCACTTGTCCTTCTTAACTAATTAGGTTGTACTGAGAATCAAATGAGATAAGTGTATGTGAAAACACTTTGTAAACTCTGAAGTGTTAAGTGATAATGAAATATTATTAAGATGCATGCAACATACTATGATTGGTCAGGTCACTAGTAGGCTGGGCCGTTAGTAAATGCTTACTGAACTGGATTCACAGAGCAGAAGGAAAGAAGCCCTCAGATTGGCTGCTGCTATCTCTAAATGGCCAATCTTCTTTGTAAAAGCTCAGAAGAAAGCAGTGCAAAGAGCTGACTTCTAGGTGAGCTGAAAAAGAGAGTATGTTTGTGACAGCAACAGCTCTGAGCATGGGGGTGACAGAGGTGAAAAGCAGCAGATCTTCTCCCAGAGAGTTCGAGGGGAAGAGCTCAGCACGCTGGCTTTGCTAGGAACCCTCAAAGTCAAAGGGGCAGGATACCCTGTGGGGGTATGTGTGTACTGTTAAGTGTATGTGTATTATGTTTATGTATAAGTGTGCATATATGTGAGTATATAAATGTGAGTGTAGATGTGTGTATGTGTAAGAGTTGTGTCTGTGTGTAAGAGCCTATGTGTTATGTTTATGCATGCGTTTGCATATGTGTGTAAATGTGTATGTGAATGCATGAGAGTGTGTGTGTGTACGAGTGTGAGAGTGTGTGTATGAGTGTGAGAGTGTGTGTGTGTGTGAGTGTGTGTGAGGGTGTGTGTATGAGTGTGTATGAGTGTGAGAGTGTGTGTGTGTGTGAGTGTGTGAGGGTGTGTATGAGTGTGTGTGTATGTGTACGAGTGTGAGAGAGTGTGTGTGTATGAGTGTGTGTTATGAGTGTGAGAGAGGGTGTGTGTGTGTGTGTGTGTGTGTGTGTGTGTGTGTGTGTGTGTGTGTGTGTGTGTGTGTGTGTGTGTTCAGAGAGGAAACAGTGACACCTCAGTAGACAGCGGCATGATTCAAGCACTAAACATTAATGTCTGTTATTCAGGAAGCTTCCGTCCAGAAGATTAGTCCCAGATGGTGCTAAGCAGCCCAAATTCTCCTATAGTTTTTCAAACTAAAATTACACAATTTAAACTTCTCAATGTTATAACTTTAACTCACTTATAGCAGCACCTTAAACAAGCCAACGAGTCTCCTCTGTTTAGCTCCTGCATTCTGCAGCTATGAGCTTCATGTACAACAGTAACCTACATTATAAGTGAAGTACTGCGGAACACTAGGTTCCTACCTACCATGCAAAATGTGATATCGTCCATACCAGAAACTTTGGAAGACTGTAAAATAGTTAAGAAAGTTTGAAAGCAGATATTTCGATAAGGCTCATCCAAGTATGGCTGTCCTGGGACACTAAAACACAAGCAAAGGAGGCAATTCAAACTCCAGAGTTGAGCTTAGAAAACACCACTAAGCATGACCCATCTTCAACCTATGGAGGAGGAGGCCGCCAGTTAGTTCACAAAGGCACTTCACTGGGTAGTAGGGGAAGGGAGAGCAGTGGGCACACAGCAAGGCCAGTGTACAGAGGAGATATCAGAAAATCTACAGGAAGGGGAACGTTTCACACTCCCAACCAGAGAACTGCTACTGACAGTAGTTTTCAGCTGTAAGGGGAAAGAAAACAAGCAAAAGGGTCCAGGCTGCAGGGGCAAGGAACCTGTGGCCTTGAGGTCACACGTGGCCCTCTAGTCCTCAAGTGCGGCCCTTTGACTGAATCCAAGCTGCACAGAACAAATCATCTTAATAAAGGGATTTGTTCTGTAAAACTTGGACTCAGTCAAAAGATCACACCCAAAGACCTAGAGGTTTCCCACCCCTGGTCCAAGGGGATGATAGGGATCTCCCTCCTCCGCACTGGTGGAAGGCCAGGGTCAAGCCCCAACCTCAGCTCTCCTCAGAGGTCCCTTTCACCAAGCTTGGGAGGTCTCCTATCTGTGCCCCGTGCCCTGCCCCTGACTACAGGTAGCAGTCTACAATCACAGCTACTGTGAAACACTATGCAACTCATTAGATGGGCAATCCTGAACACTTATCTGGCTGCTATTTTGAACTATTAATCAATCTTCTCATTTTATTTCACTTTATTGCAATCCTTGATCAGATCATAAGCCCCAAGGTCTAGAAAAGGCAAGAACCATGTTGTATACTTATTTGTATTACAGAAGCCCAGAAATGGAGATTTTTTTATACTGGAGGGACCTGAGAGATCATGTGGTGCATGGGTTCTTACTTGGGGGGGAAGGGTTCCATGGAAAGAATTCAAGGGCCAGGAACTTGAGCAGGAAAAAAAATTCCATCTTGATTTTTTAGTAACCTCTCACTAAAATTTAGCATTTCCTTTCATTTTTTAAAAGCATTCTTCAGTGAAGGGGAATCACAGCTTCCCCTAAACTACCAGATATCCATGACCTCCAAAAAGCTGAGACACTGATCTGGTCTAGTCCCCTCAATTAGGAAGATAAGGAGACCAATGACCAGGGCAGCCAAGTGATCTCATGGCTAGCCAGGATGGGGACCCAGGCATACGGGGTCCTGGAGTCTTGGGCTACACCAGCCTATAGTCACAAGCCCAGGACCCTGCCCATGGCAGACACTTGATCCAATGAAAAACTAGATGGCAGATGGGCAAGACAACCTGAGTCACTGCCGTTTACTCTTTTTTCTTTGTGGATTTATCAAATTTGGGTTTATCAAATCATTCTAAACTAAGCGCTTGGGACATTCTATCTGCATTTTTAAAAAGGGAGAAAAGTGGCTAAAAGAGATGCTAATGATTGACAGAGGAATTCCAAATGCCTAACAACATATCCTTTCCAGACTTAAAAATAATGCAGTTTTAGAACTGGGCCCTTCCTAGGGGGAAGGGGGATTGGTGACTAATTGTCTACGGTATGATAATTTCAAAAAATTTTTCCTTATAAGGTAGTTTTACAGGCAAATTATAAAAAGTGCAGTCTCATGTGACACATACACTGTTAGGGTACTTCACAGATTCCATTACTAGGCAGGAAACTCCAAGTGTGAGCTAATAATTATTCCTAACCTACCCCTAACTTCAGAAAGGTTCTGCTCCCCACAATTGGCCCCCAGCCCCATGTGATATTTGGCTCCCGTACCTAAGACATATGTTGGCCATACAGTGCACGGCAGCTCTGCTGAGGTCAGGGTCCGACTGGCTGGGATCGCTCAGTTTCACCAAGATTCCAGTCTCCCCGAGCAAGTCTGGAAGGTACTAGAACAAATACAACAGCCAGAAGTGGGCCAAGAGAACAGATCAGGGAATGCTTTGTGTTGGACAAAGCTCTCTTTCTCTTTTTCGTTGGGTGACATGTAAGCATGGGTGGGCTGGTCAAAAAAGGAATTAAGCACTGCAGGGTCCTGCAACGTGCATCTTACACACAAGTCAAAAAATGCTGGATGCAGCCTGCAGGCCTTCCCAGAGACACAAAGTGCTCAGACAATCAGGATAGACAATCAGAAGTTCTAGCAAAAGTTCTCCAGACACATCTCCAGGTGTGGGAGGGCCTGCAGGCTGCTCTAGGCTCTGCCCACTAAGCCACGGACCAGATTAGGATCAGCACATGCAAGGGGGAGGTGCCCATACCCTGACCAAGGTTCTTACAACACTGGGCAACCTCACGAGGCCAAGAAGGCCTCAAATGGTTTCCCAACTTTTACTGCCCTGTTTTCAAACACTTGATTTGCAAAGATATTTTAATAAAACCTACAACTCTAACTCAATAAAACTACAGGTGGCTCAGGAGAAGAATGGTAGCCCTTGGGCAGTAAGGCTACAAGTCCTCTCTATGATTTCTACAGAATGGTAGAGAGGTGAAGGGCAACTGTGGGGAGAATTTCCTCCTTCCTTCTCGCCACTGTAAAGAAGAAAGGGAATACAAACTACCTTCTGACATTTGGGGCCATTGTAGTAAACCAGAGCAGACAAGGCCTGAAGAATTTCCATGTGTGTCCAGGAACTACATTGTTGAAAAGCAGAGATTGTGTATGCCAAAAGGAAATCCAGATTCTGTTCATCAACAATCACCTACCACCAGAGAGAAAAAAAGACAGACACATCCAACTTTGAAAAATATTTCCATTCTAAATACGTAATGTTAACTACATTCACCCACATACATATGTGTGTGGGGGCAAGTCTATTTTTCACATTATACACACACATCCCAAGCATATTCAATGACTATTCTCAGTTTGAATGCCTGGTCTATAGAAGGTACTCAATCAAACAACTGTGAACAAGTCTTCACCACATGATAGACATAATACCAGGCCAAGGGGCGATACCAAAGTACTCTAAGACACAGTCCTGATTCTCAACAGGGCTGACAATTCTGAGAGAAATAACACTCAGACAATAATTAGAAACTACAAGAGCCTTCCTTTAAGGCATCTCTTGCACCCATGTCCCCTCCTTTCTGCTCCCCTCCATGTCTCCCTACCCACCAGTCCCTGCAGGAGCCCAACCGCCTCCTAGGTTGCCTCCCTGCTTCTGGCTTCTCCTCTCTCTATTCATCCTTCCTAATGCTGCCAAGCTTTGATCCCCTCTCTTCTGGTGTCTCCCTGGTGCTCCCAACTTAGCCTGGCACTCATTAGAGGCCTCCAACACTTGTCTCTGATGAACTTTTTTGGCCTTCACCACATTACTCTGGGGTTGGGAAGGCTCTACAGGTGTGGGCCAAAACTAGACAGCACAAGACGTTCTGCTCTGGTCTTGGCATTGTGATGTCCCAGCTGGACAGGATCCCACACTTCCTGAATCTCTCAGGTGACCCTGAATTTTCCTACTTTTTATTAATCATTTTGTATCTTGTATTATAGCACTGCTGTACAGTTCTCACCACCTCTAACCCCACTTGACTCTAGCATCTGACACTGCTCATGGGACATGGCAGCTGCCTAATATATATGTGTTCAATCAAAAATATTTTTGGACCAGACCTGTAAATGATTTTGACTGGATGTGAAACAAAGTATAAGCTAGTGCCAAATGCACAGATTTGATGCTAAGTGCCAAGGAATATTGGGCATCCTGTTCAATTGACCAGGGTTACAGATACGATGCTCCTGACAGGAGTGAAGAGTCAAACCAATGACAGAGGACGTCCCCAAAGCCTGAGACTTTGCAGATGCCCTGCAGATGCTGCCTATGCAGTTTCCCATCTGTATTAAAATCAGAGGCAGGTGTAGTGAGGAGAGAGCCAGCCTTGGAGTGAGCAAGACTCAGGTTTAAGTCCCATATGTGACACCCCCAGGCCACATGACTGTGGTCAACTCGCTCACATCTCAGTGCCCCAGCAGCTGGCGTTTCAAGAGCCTTTAAGGTTTAAGCCCTTCACATCTGTTAACTCATTTGACTGTCACAACAACCCTAGGAGGTGAGTCCTCTCATACTGCCCATTTTACTTGTGAGGAAATGAGCAAGAGAGGGGTGACTCCCAGACCCTGAGATGAGGTGACAACCTGCATTGGGAGAGGAAATTTACACACCTAGGAGATCCCTCCACCAATAAAATTATAGGTCTAGTACCCATCCCAAGGAAAATTTTCATTCACACAATCTAATTAGACTACAATCTAATTCCTTTCAGGCAACAGCTTTACATGCTCATGTATGCACAAAAACAATCCTAGATGGAAAATCAAGCACAATTCATTTTGTGAAGACCTTTCAGAATTATCTTATTTAATAATAGCCTTACTGGCATTACACTTTGTATTAAAATGTATTAAACAGATCTAGTGATTTGTTTAAGATATTGGAGAAAAGAGGGAAGCTATGATAGGGCTAGGAAAAGATAGGTAAGATAAAATAAATTCTTTTTTAACCTAATAGGAAAATAAAAGTGTTCAGAGTAGTCAGATATTTTATGTAGGTCATAGATTAAGAGTTGGAAGGGACCGTAGAAGTTATCAAGTCTAACCTCCTCATTTTACAGTTGAGGAAACTAAACCCCAAAGGGTGAAGTAGCTTGCCTAAGGTTCCACAGTCACCTAGTGTCTGAGATAGGACTTGAACCCAGATCTCCTGACTGAGCCAGATGTTCTACCCCCTATTCCACACTGACTCCTGAATCAAAACTAACCACACTCCTTTCCCCCACAGAAACCAAACAACCCAATAGCAACCAACAAGGACACAACTACCCAATGACAAGAGGCAGAGAAGAAATCAACATTTCAGATAATTCTTTGTGGACTTTTCTGGGTCCGTGAGAGAAATCTGAGGTAGTGACCCAAGGGCAAATGTTGCAGTCAGGAAGAACCAGGATTCAAATCCTGCTTCTGATGCATACTTGTGATGTCACCACAGACAAGTCATCTGTCACTCTGAGCTTCACCAAGCTCTCTGAGCTCTACCTCCTAAGCGATGGACCTGGTTGGGATGAGCCAGTAACAGGAGCTGCCACACCTGCAAAATCACTGATGGGTCCCTGACTTTTCTTCTTCCCCAAATTCAAGCCTTGGGGTACTCTTACCTGCAATCTGTTAAGCAGATGGTGAATAAGCTGAGAAACTTTGCTGACTAGATGTTCCTGATTAAGATGGACTAATCGACAGGCCTGGACCAGTAAGGCACTGACATCCTACAAAAAGAATGAAAATAATAACAATAAACACAAATGTCCCTTTTGTCCAATTCAAGTCCCCCAAACATAAAGCAAATCAGAGCTGAGATCAGCATTTCAAAATGAGAAAAAGTGAAGGAAAAGAAAAGGGAAATGGGGAAATGGGGACATACTAATAACATGGAGAAGGAAAAAGTAATAGCACAAAACACAGCAAGGCAGGAAAAACATGAGACCAAGGCTGGGGGAAGGCAGGTTAGGTTGGAGCTCCTGCTAGTCAGTGTGAATATATGGATGAATGGATAGATGAATGTACGTAAGTATGTGTATGCATACACATCCAAGTATATGTAGGTTGCATAATACATACATATAGATCCACATACACAGACACATACTATATATATGCTATATGTATATGTGCATATATGTATATACACAGACACATGTATACATACAAAGTAGGGGTTTGTCTGGATCTTAAGCTAGCTCTTAACACAAAGAAAGTGTCATGGACCCCTTGGGAAGTCTGGTGAATAATGTTTTTAACTACACAAAATACAATACAAAGGAAACCAGTTATACTGAAATAAGGATGTAATTTCTCCCCCACATTCAAGTTCATAGACCCCTGAAATCTATACCCAGATCTGCTGAGGATACATGGAGTACAAGAACCCCTGGTCTCGAGATCTCCAAGGCTCATCCCAAAGTTAACATTCTGATTTTCTGATTTCTGATCCCAGGTCCCCTTCAGACTAAAGTAACACTCTGGTCATACTGTATCTACACACTAGTGATCACAGCACTTCTGTGCTCTACTGTCCTACTTCATGACTGTCCCACCCCCACCGGACCCTACGTTGCAAGAGCACAGAAACTAAACTTTTCTCTGCATCAGCACAGAACTCTGCACCCAGTAGGTGCTTAATAAATGGATGATGAACTGAAATAACAGAAAAACTTGCACCCTGGCTAAAAAAAATTAAGGAAATGGATAAAACTAGACTTTGTGTGTAGAGTGGAAAGTTGGAATGTTAAGACTGGTAAAGGGGAAAGAACTGGGCTCTGGAGAAGAGTGAAGCTTCTGGACAAGTCCCTGGACCTCCTGGGCCCCCAGCAGTCAGTGGACAAGCACCTACTATGTGCACAATCGGGGGAAGGGGGTTGGGGGGGTACAGAGAGGTAGAAGACCCCATGTAACTGCACAAACAGGCCTGGAGAGGGATAAATGGGAAATAGTCTCTGGGGGCAGGAGAAGAATGAAGGGGGACTGGAAGGAGACTCAGTTTACCCGTTTGTACAATGGGGGAGGGGGATGGACGGAAGGTCCCTGCGGAAGGTCCCAAGCCCTTCTTGGCTGTGGCCTTTATAGCACGTCAGCCGCGGAGGCCCAATGGTAAATGTCAGTGGGAGGCCTGGAAGTCGGTTGAGTCCTGGGTTCGAAACCCAAACCAGTGCTGTCACCGGGGGGGGGGGGGGGGGGGGGGGGCTGGGGGGGGTGACCCCGATCGTGGGCCCGCCCACTTAGGTGGGCCCGGCCCCTAGGGCCGGGGGCCAGCAGGACCGTTGGGATTGACGTTGCGGCGGTTTCTAGCGAGCTAAGATGGGAAACCGTCGCAACGGGTGCCAGGCCCCGGGGCCTGGGGGGTGGGGCCCGGGGCCGCTCGCCCGCCTCCCAGGCCGCGCTCCGCATCTCCGGCTGCCCCGCCTCTACCTCGGCCGTGACGCCCCCGCCGCCCTCGCTGTAGTTCTCGGAAATAAGCTGGTCGAACAGCAAGTGGATCTCGGTGCGGGCGGAGCTGCTGTCCGCGGGGCGCAGCGAGCCCAGGCGGGCCGACAGCCGGCGGAAGCCGCTCCCGGGGCCCGGCGGAGGCTCCCGCGCCCCGCACACCGGCGCCCCGGCCACCTGTACAGCCGCCATCTTCCCTCCCAACCACCCTTCGGACCTCCCTATGGCAACGGGCCAGTACTTCCGGGGGCACGAGCCTCCCCCGCCTCCCGAGAGCGCGTGTTTCCATGACGACGAGAAGCCGCCGGCCGGCGACCCGGAAGTGCCCTTGAGGCGGCCGGCGCTCTAGGAGCCTAGAGGCACCATAGAGAGGAGCTGTCCCAGCGCGGATTCGAGGGGACTCTCGGAGTCCGACCGAGCGTGGGTCCGCAAGCAGATTAAGCGCCTGCTCTGTGCCAGGCCTGGGAGAGGCCTTATCCCTTGTAGGCCTCCATCCATGATCCCTGATTACGTTTCCCCGCAGCGCCCGTCCCGGATCTCTTCGGAGGCCTGCCTCGCTCCCCTCCGTCCCCTCCGTCCCCTCCGTCCCCTCCCTCCCCCGTCTCCATCCCTCGGATCTCACCTCCTAGATCGCCGAGAAAATCGAGCCCTTATCCTCCAGGAAAAGCTTCCCTCCACCCTGTTCCCTAAAGCTATCATCCTACATCTAGCCTCTCCTTCATGGCCAAACTCCTTTTTTATTATTATTTAATTAATTTATTTGTTTTCAGTTTTCACCAATCACTTCCATAAGTCCTAAATTTTCTCCCCCTCCTTCCCCAAGAAGCACGCAATCTTATATGGGTTCTACACATGCATTCTGATTAAACACATGTTCACATGAGTCATGTTGCATGGAAGAATTAAAATGAACGGGGGAAACCATGAGAAAGAAAAACACAAGTACAAAAGTATTCATAGCAGCTCTCTGTGGTGGCCCTGGCGGAGAACTGCATGGATGCCCATCGATTGGGGAGTGACTGAACAAGCTGTGGTCTATGAATGGAATGGAATACTGCTGTGCTATAAGAAGTGATGAACAGGAGGGCTTCAGAGAGGCCTGGAAGGACCTATGGGAACCTATGCTGAGTGAAAGGAGCAGAACCGGGAGAACATCGTACACAGTAACAGCCACAGTGTGCAAGGACTGTTTATAATAGAGGTAGCCCTTCACAGCAATGCAAGGACCTAAAACATTCCCAAAGGACTTTTGAGGCAAAATGCCATCCTCATCCAGAGAAGGAACCATGGAATCAAAACCCAGAATGAAGCAGTATATTTTCTCTTGGGTTATGTTTTGGTTTGGTTTGGTTTTTCTCATTGTCAAACTTCTAAAAGAATAGTCTGTCTGCCATCACCTCTGCTTTACCACCTACTCATCTCAACCTATAGAAAGTTAGGCTGACTCAGTGACACATTGTTACCAGAACTACTTGTCAATCCGTGTTGGGGAGAGGTGTCACACAATCCCCTACTCTTTGTCACTTAACCCTACCTGCAAATTGTCACATTGTAGCTACCTTGGGGAGGAACTGAGATGCAAGGACCCAACCTCTTTAGCATATGGTGACCTATCAGAATTATCTTTCATTTCATAATAAAAATTCCCAATAAAAGCTGGACCCACCTTGAAGCCATCTCTGATCTCCAGAGAACAGCCTGTCAATGTGTTGCAACTTTGCCATACTTACAACAAACTTTTTAATTCTCTTTGTCCTAAGTTTTGCTTTGTTAGTCAGGTTTGACCCATTGAAACCCAGATTTTCCTTTCAACAAACCTCTTGGAACCTGGCTTCTAACCATATCACTCTACTGAAACCCCCTTTTCCAAAGTCACTAGCATATCGCAAGTTCTTAATAAATGTTTTGCCAATAACCTAATTGTCAATTCAAATGGCTTTTTCTTAATTTTGACATTCTGAAACATTTTACAGTATTTTCTAAAGTGACTTCACAAAAGTACAATGCTAAAACTCCGTGGTGATATAGAGTTGATGCTAGGTTCTCTCAAAGTCTAAGTTCTGACCAGATATAATCAGAGAAGATTAAAAAGTCAATAAGTCAGTCAATGAACTTTAAGCACCTAGTATGTTTCAGGCACTGTGCTGAAAGCTGGGGAGACAAAGGACAAGGCAATCTCTGCTTTGAAGGAGATCATGGCCTAATGGGGAAGAAAACATACAGAAAATTATGTACATGAATGTACATGGTAGAAGTTGGAGATTATGAAGAGCAAAGGTACCAGAAACAAAGGGGATCAGGAATGGCTTATGTTCAAATACTTTGCAGTTTGTCCCACAAAACACTCCATTTCCCAATTCCAGGAAATTTCACTAGCTGATCCCCCCACCTATGCCTGAAATTCTCTCCCATCTCATCTCCATTTCCTAGATTCTTTGGCTGCTAAAATCCTACCCTCAAGGAGCCTTATGTGCCTAAAAGAAAATGATCTCCCCAGTGTTTGTTTGTTTCTTTGTTTTCTTGTCTCCTATCTTCACAGCAAAGGCAAGCCTAGAAACATTTGAGAATGGTATTTAAAAGGGTTCATTTGTCAGTGTGCTCTTTGATGTCAAACCACCAGGGGGTGCTCATGAGCAGGAGTAGGGCCCTTCCAGTCCCAAGCACTAAAAACATCTACTTGTACCTGTATAGTAAGTCTTCATCTCAATTAATGGCACCTTTATGAAATGGCTTCCCCTACACTCAGTCAAACTGACACCACTTAAATACCTTGACTTGAAAAGGTCACGGTCCTGCACTACATCCTGGGCCATCTCCAGTCATTCTGATATACATATCTTGACAGAGGTCCTAGGTGGTTCTGGAAGAGAAAGTGAGGCTAGTGACTTTGCACAGCCCTCCCTCACTTATATCCAGTTCACCTGCATGTCATGGCATCACCTCCCTAATGTCATGGTTCTCTTTGAGAACGAAGGACAAATAGCAACCTCGGTGAGTAGAAAAGGGGCTGCCCACTGGGGACCGAACTTTCAGGTGGGCAACACAGATTTCTTCCTTCCTTCCTTCCTTCCTTCCTTCTTTCCTTCCTTCCTTCCTTTCCCTCTGTTCAAAAGGAATGTAAATTTCAATCTCTTAAACTTTCTTTCTTTTTTCCTTAAAGACCAGCCTTAACCCCTAATCACACTGGGGTGGGAGAATAATAAACTGATGATTCAATCTTAAATATAAAATTTTCAATTTTATAAGTGTAAATATTTATTTTTTCTCTAGACAAGAGTCATTGCTGAACTACTTCTTATTCCACTGAGAGGCTTAGTCGGGGCCTTCCCCCAACTTCTCACTTTTGGTTCATTTAGAAGAACTAGGTCTCACTGACTTCCAGTTCAAGGAGATGACCCAGAAAAGGAACAAAGTAAAATCCTTCCTAGAAAGCTCCTCTTGCTTCCCCTTCCTTGCATTTTTGCTTTAAATTCTTAGTAAAGAATGAATATGTGTGTATAGATATATAGATATACATCTATATACACACACATATGTATATTCATTATATGTGTATAATATAGATACATATATCCATGTGTGTGTGTTTAAACTAAATATATTTGTTCATTCAATCAGAGTAAAGTTTTTAAAAAATGACAGGCAGAGTCGTCTTTGGAATCAGGAAGAACTAGATTTAAATAGTAGCTATGTGCCCCTGGGCAAGTCACTTTACTTCCTTGTAACAATCTTTTGGTAACTTGTTCCAGATGACTCTTTAAGCTAATTTATGGAGGAGTTGCTGATCTGTACCAGTGGAGGGAATTTCCATGCTGGAAGCTTCCCACACCAAAGAAATCGTAGGTCTGGGAAACATATCAAGGCAATTCTCAGGACAGAGGTTTAGGGTGGTGGTATCAAATGAGAGGAAAAAAAATATTCTAGGTACTAGTAGCTTTGGGATTGTATTAAAATTGTATCTTGTACTAGTCTCCCTGACTACTAACCCCATTAGTAAATTTATAAATAGCCAGTATAGAGTACCAATGACAAGAAGTAAGATTGCTAAAGAGGAACCTAGAAGTCACGTATGACTGTCCCAAAGATCAAAGAAGCATGATTTGCAAACTATGCCATATATTCACCAAAAATCACATCCTGGTCATATGTGCTGAATCAATCATCTGAACCTGGATGTCAGGGTCTTGAGTCCTATGATATGTAAATCTCAGATGACCTCTAGATATGTGCAGTAAGATCAACTGAACACAAATGGTGCTAATCATTTTGAGATTCTGTGAATAGGTTAATTTTAAAGTTTTACTGACAACTTTGAAATGATTTGGATCTGTTAATAAACTAACCTCAACATAACACAGATTACAAGTTAGTTTGTTGCTCCCCCCCCAAAAAAGTGATCCAAATCAGAGTCCCAGCTCCTGCCCTTCCATCCCTCCCACTCCCCCCTCCCCAAGCCCAGTACTTTCCATCCCCATCTGGGTCTATGCTGCTGAGAGCTTCCAACTCTAATCTAGGGGTCTGTGATCGATTCTCTGTGCTTCTCCCGGGTCCCATCCTCTTCCCACACTGCCTGTGCCCAGGCTGTCTGTCTCTACACCCTTTTTCACTGATTGTCTCTACTTTTTGTGATGTTGCTCCCATGCCCTATGTGCTTTATTAAAGTGTGATTACAGCTTCACTTCCCTCTGCTATCCTGTGGCCTTTCCCATCAATTACTGGGAGAACCAGGTGTGCCCACCCCCTTTCATCATTTTATAAATTAATTAGCAATTAAAGTGTTCATGGGCAGTAGCTATTTCCATCTTCCCAGGGACCTTCCTTGTACCAAGGAGGGGTATAAATTAAGTGCCAAGATTGTAAATAACGTGAACCCTGGTACCAGAGTAACAGCAGAAATTACAATTTGGGCTGGCAACTCAAATGATGTTTTGCCATACCTCTAGTAAGGTCTGAATCTGGAGTTTACATCAGAAAGAGGGAATAAGGAGAGATGCCCAGTTTGTAGATCTAAACTGTCTCAGCTAAATGATGGAATGTTTCTACCAGTAGCTTCCTGAGACAGAATTTCCTGCCACAGCCCTTCACATGGGAAAGGCAGGGGAAAATCTAGAGAACATATTAATTCATCCACATAGTAGTTTATTCAACAAGCATCTACTATGTGGCAGGCTCTGTGCTAAACACAGGGAACACCAAGACAAAGAGAAGGATTCTTGCACTAGAAAACTTGGGTTTTATTGTGGGGGATGTAACATATATGCAGAAAAGTGAATACAAAATACATCCAAAGTAAATACAAATTGCTAGGAGGAGCGCATAAATAACTAAAGGCAAAACAAGCGTTTATCCCACAGGAGGACATCAAATTGTATTTTCTAAAGGAGGTAGCTTTCCAATTGAGATTTCGAGGAAGACCCCTAAGGGGGACAGCTAGGTGGTGCTACAGGGGATAGAACATCGGATTTGGAGTCAGGCAGACTTGTCTCCCTGAGTTCAAATTTCGTCTAAGATACTTGCTGTGTGACCCTGAACAAGTCACTTAACCCTGTTTGCCTCAGTTTCCACACCTGTAAAATGAGCTGGAGAAGAAAATGGCAAACCACGCCAGTATCTTTGCCAAGAAAACCCCAATTGGGGTCATGAAGAGCCAGACTTGACCAAAAACAATGAAACAAAAGAACAACAAAGGGGGCTATCTGCAGAGATGATATGTGAACTGTGCATGTTTGTCACAAGGATTCTGCTCTCCTCCTCCCATAGGGGGAGGTAGGAGGCAGAGGAAATAAATGCTTGTTTGTTTTAAAAAGTAAGAACATAAAAAATAAAAAAAAAGCACCAGAGTACCACTCACTCCTAGAAGGCAGCATCTACCTAAATCACTGCAGTTCAGCTCACTTTCATTCAGCAAGCATTTTTATTTATTATTAACTATTATCTAACCCTCATACTTCCAGGCACTGTGCTAGGCAGGTACTCAAGCTACAAACCCACTAAATGAAACAGGTCCTGCCCTCAATCTGCATTATCTTGGTGAAAGCAACACATACACAGAGAAGTTCAGACAACATATAAGTAAAATAAATGCAAAGTAAATTTGGGGGTAGGGAGTAATAATAACTAGGACTGAGAAAGACATTTGAACTGAACCTTGAGGAGAGTTAAGGGCTGCCAAGAGGCAGAGCAGAGGCCCCGAAACTCGAAGCGTTCTCCTTAGATCCAGGTTTGGTCATTTCATTTTGTTCCTCAGGTGATTGTATTGTATGTCTTCCTACCTGCACCCAGGACTTTGTGTGCTCAAGATTGTACTAGGACAAGTATTGCATTCTAGAAGCTTGGACCACAATGATTGTCCTTAAAGAGCTTAGAGGTTTGTGGGTAGGAAAGTAAGACTCAGAGAAGAAACAATTAGAGAACATTACAAAAGACTATAGCCAAGTGCTGAATTGAATATAATCAAGCACCAAAATAAATTGAATGAATGAATAGTTGAATAAGAAAGCCTGTAATTACTTGTTTATATGCAAAACTAAATCAGAGCGAGAGTGAAACAGCAACAGTTACTATTGATAATCACTCTTAAGCCAGGAGGGTGCAGAGCTTGGGAAGGGGTGTAGCATGGTACAATCTGGGCTTCAGAGTGCAGTAACTTTAAGGTAAGGGAAAGGAAAGGGAAAGGAAGGGAAGGGAAGGGAAGGGAAGGGGAGGGAAGGGGAGGGGAGGGGAGGGAAGGGAAGGGGAGGGAAGGGAAAGGGAGGGAAGGGGAGGGAAGGGGAGGGGAGGGGAGGGAAGGAAAAAGGGAAAGGGAGGGGAGGGGAGGGGAGGGAAGGAAAAAGGGAAAGGGAGGGGAGGGGAGGGAAAAGGAAAAGGATCTAGCCAGTAAACCCCAAGTTAACTGGGCATCCTCTGGCCATCCCAATTTACCTTCCTTTGGATAGAAGAAGGAAGGGGAGGGGGAAACAGACAGGAGAGGTGGAGCTGAGTTACCTAGCTAGCTGGGTTCCCCATTCAGCCAGCTGGGTCTACACACAGATTGTGTTTGTCCTTCATTGCCAAAGAAGACCATGCCATCAGAGAAATGATGACATGACTTGCACTTGACTTTGTTTTGAGTGAGCGAGGGCTGTGCAAGGTCACCAGTCTCACTTTTCCTCCAGAGCCATCTGGACCCAGTGACCAGCTAGTCATCAGGATGACTGGAGATGCAATGGGAGACCTTGGTCCCTAGGTCAAGGCCTATTTGGTACTCAGGGTGAAGTAATGCCCATTCAGTGAATAGGCCTGTTTAAGAAGTAGTCAGGGGATGACCCCTTTAATGAGGCATAGAATATCACACTAGACCCCTGCTCAAGCTCCACTTAAGAGCTGTTTTCTAGACCCTCCTGGCTTAAGAGTGGCTATCAGTAGTAACTGTTGCTGTTCCATCCCAGACTGATTTAGTTATTTTTCTGTGCCTCATGAAAGGGGCCATGCCCTGACTCCTTCTTAAACAGGCCTATTCACTGAATGGATGTTATCTCACCCTAGCTGAGTTCTGAATAGGCCTTGGTCTAAAGGGACCAAGGTCTCTCATTGCATCTCCAGTCATCCTGATGAACATCTAGTCACTGGATTCAGATGGCTCTGGAGGAGAAGTGAGGCTGGTGACCTGCACAGCCTTCCCTCACTCAAAACAAAGTCAAGTGCAAGTCATGTCATCATTTCTCTGATGGCATGGCCTTCTTTGGCAACGAAAGACAAACAAAACAATATGTAAAACACTGTCTATGGTATATATTATGTTTTTGGCATAAAATAAATTCTTTTAGAGTGGGGACTATTTTTCATTTTTTCTTATACATAACAAGTGCTTGATAAATGTTTGTTGGATTGGATTTGATGGGTGATTGTGAAGGGAAGTGATGCCTATGTCTCCCTCCTCTATAATCTAGTCTTCCCCAGCTGTCTAAATAATCTTCCTAAAGCACAGTTCTGATCATGTCACACCCATGATCAAAAGCCTCCCACAACTAGCACACCCCTGCTTTCCCCTATGGAGAGCATCTTAAAGATTCTAGCAAAAAGCTCTAGTAAGAACTAAGTTATTCTTTTGCCTCATATGCCCCTATGTTACAGCCCATTTCTCCATAGACTCTATATGTGTTGGTGGAAAAGTATGTCAGATTTTTGAGGGGATGTTTGTACCAACTGTTATTGCTGTATTAATAACTGAGTCCAGCTGACTAATTGATAACCAAACCATAATTATGGCAGAAAAAACTCCAGTGGGGGCTTGGGAGCTATAGCACTAGAAAAATAACTCCCAGCCCCTTAGGGATACTCCTAGATCCCCAAGAGATTCTAGCTAAATTCTGGGAATCATCAGGGTCAGAATAAGGACACCCCAGAACTTACATGAAGAATATAGAGTTCTTTCCACTATATCACCTACCTCCCACTGTTGATGAAATTTGTCTCTGATCACCTTTCTATTACCTTTCTGTTTTTTTCTCCCCTACCTCTTCCTTACTGTTGTTGGCTAATCAGAATCACCTCTGGTCTCTTACCAGTTAGAACAGGTCAAGGAATGGGCTTTAACCACCTTCTTGCTCATTCTTTCCCCTGTTAATTTAAGCTTCTCTAGAATGAGTCCCTTTCAAAGGGCAGACACTTGGGCTTTCTCTTTTGCCTGCTTATACAAGGTGTCACTGCACTAAGATCTTTGAAACACCTCTCATGTGGCTCTAAGAGCTGTTTTTATTCCTGAAGACATCAACAACTGAAATCACCCCAAGAGGATCTACCTATAGAGTAGACTATTTACATAGGTTCTGGAACCACTCTTCATCCCAGGATCTTGCTTTAGCTTTTCAATAGGATTGTGTGAAAAACAGTAAGAGGGTGGGTGCATGCAGGCAAATGTGGTATACGTCTGCTTAACCGGGAAAGGAAACCCCAGTGGAACAATGCCCAATGCCTCCACTTTGGTGGAGAGTTGAGAAGGGAAGTTGAGTCTTGAGTAAGAAATTTACAGCTCTCAGTATCACTTTTGAAGCTAATGAGTCAAAACAAAGTCAATAGATAGCTAAGTCACCACATATCCTGCTGGACTGTGTAAAGCTGATGTGGTTGGTTTTCTTCACCCTTAGTCGCTGAGAGTCCTGACAACATTGCAGCAGAAGATGCAGAGAGAGGTGGTGGGAGGGACTTTTGTAACTCACACTATTTAGTGGCAGATTGGCCTTCTCCAATCTTTCCATTTCTGTCAATCTTTCCATTCCTTTTTGGTTCATTTCCTGGCACACTCCTTTCAATGGTCATCTCAGATTCTGGAAACCAGTTTTCTTGTTCCCTTATTTCTTTTTTCTCTAGGCTATACTTCCCCATTCCTTTCATTAAGTAACAAATTCCACCTTTTAATCAAGCAAACAATAAGCATTTATTAAGCACCAAGTATGTGCTTAGCACTGGGCTAGACACTCTTTGCTTTGCCCTCAGGGAGCTTACTTTCTAAGGTAGAGGGGAGGACCTCATAGACTTATGTAGATAAAACCAAAATACATACAAAGTAGATACAAGGTGAACCCAGAAGAAAAGACACAAGTAGCTGGGTGGAACAAGAAAGACCTCCTGCAGAAGGTGGCAGTTGAACTGAGTCTCAAAAGCAGGGGTAGGGAACCTGTGACCCTCTAGATCCTCAAGTGTGGCCCTTTGAATCCAAACTTCACAGAACAAATTTCCTTAATAAAAGAATTTGTTCTGTAAAACTTGGACTCAGTCCAAAGGCCACACCCAAAGCCCTAGAAGGCCACATGTAGCCTCAGTGCCTCAGTTTCCCCATCCCAGAAAAGGAAACTTGGGATTCCAAGAGACAGAGGTCAGGAGGGAGAGCATTTGAAGTTTGGAAGACAGTCAGTGCAAAGATGTGGAGGCAACATCAAGTATAAGAATTGGCAAGTTAGGTGAGTATGACTGGATCTGGAGTAGGTGGGTGGGAGGAATGTATGAGAAGACAGAGAAGGAGTCTTGTTGGGAAGGAGCTTAAAAGCAAAGCAGAGGAGTCTTTATGTGAGCAAGAGGTCATAGAGACTGGAGTATGTTGGGTATGGGAGTGAGACTTATATTTTAGGAAAATTACTTTGGGGCTGTAGAAAGGATGAATTGAAGAAGGGAGAGACTTGAGGGAGGGAGACCAGTCAGAAGGCGAACTGCAATAGGCCAGGCAATGCCTGCGGAGGGCCTCATCTAGGGAAGGGCTTGTGTAAGTGGAAAGAAGGGGGCATTACTCTCCTTAACTGGCAATATTGCCCCTTGTCTTACTGCTTGTCTAGATTAGCCCTCTAATGCTTCTCTCCAGTCTGAGAGAAACAGAGGTCCTTCCTTGGAAGTTACCTTCCTTTCTCCATGCCATAAGCCCCATCTCATCCCAGCTCCTGAGGGGCCTAAATTATGTTTTCTTTCCTTTTCCTCCTCATTGATTCCACTCCTGTTTAAAACATTCACTCCCTTCCATTTAGCTCCATTGAAAGTCCTTGCCCATTTTAGCTAATTACCCTGGCTCCTGTCCTATTTCTCATCTTCCTTTTACCATCCAATTTTTGAGTCAGTGGTTGACAACCACTAACAGCATGGTTTCATTTGCACTTCCTGAGTAACCCCCCAGCAATTTGGTTTGTATCCCCACCCTTCTATTGAAATTATTTTCTTACCTAACCAATGGTTTCCGCCCTAGACCCAATGGGCCTACTCCCAATCATCATTTTCTCTAAGGCTTCTAGCAGAACTTGACTATCTCCTCCTTTCTTCATGGAAATCTTTTCCTGTGACTTCAATCATCCTATACTACCTTGATTCTCTTATGCTGTAAAGATTGAATGAGATAATATTTATAAAGTGCTTAGCACAGTTCCCAGCAAGAAATAGGTGCTATATAAATGTTAGCTATCAGCATCAGCATCACTAACACCACCACCACCACCACCATCACCATCATCACCATCATCATCACCTTTCATTATTATTAGTGTTTTTCTGTTTACTCCAGTATGGTGCAGTAGATAGAAAAAAACACAGGTGCTCCATCAGCCACCACCACACCATCCATACGTGGAGCCATCAATTACAACAAATGGAGAAGTTTTGAATGCTGTGGATAAGTTCACTTATCTTGTTAGTGTACCTTCCAGGGATGTACACATTGACAATGAGGTTGATGCACACATTGCCAGAGCTAGCTCAGTGCTTGAGAGGCTCCAAAGAAAGGTTTGGGAGAGAAGAGGTATTAGACTGCCTACCAAGTTGAAGATCTACAGAGCTGTTGTGCTGACCTCATTGTTGTATGCCTGTGAAGCATGGACAGTCTACCAGTGCCATGCCAGGAAACTGAATCGTTAACATTTGAACTGTCTTAGGAAGATTCTGAGGATCACCTGGCATGATAAGGTACCAGACACTGAAGTCCTTGCTCAAGCTGAAATGCCAAGTATTCAAACTATGCTTCAGAGACCGCAACTCCAATGGGCTGGCCACGTTGTTCAAATGCCAAATGTATGCTTGCCAAAAAGACCATTTTATGGAGAACTTGCATGGGGCAGGCGATCACATGGTGGCCAGAAAAAGTGATACAAGGACACTCTCAAGAACTTTGGATTTGACTGTGAGACATGGGAGACACTGGCACAGGACCACACAACATAGCGTGCCCACATAAGAAAAGATACTGTGCTCTTTGAGCAAAGCAGAATTGAGACAGCACAAAGTAAATGCAGGATGAACAAATTTGGGATATTCGCTCCAAATGTTCACATGGACTATTTGTGCCCAACTTGTGGTAGAGCATTCCAAGCTTGTATTGGTCTGATCAGCCATAGTCAGACACACTGAAATTTCACTTTACAATGGTGATGTCATTTTGGTCCTCTTCAAAGATGAAGGACAACAACCATCACCAACCAGTATATAGAATACTAGACTTGGGATCAGCGAGTCCCCAGTTCAAATTTTACCTTTGTCATTTACTACTTTTATGATGATAGGCAACTGCCTGAACCTCTTTGAGCCTCACTTTCCTCATCTATAAAATAGAAATAAGAAGAGGTTATTGTGGGTCTCAAATATGTGTAAAGTGCTTTGCATACTTTAAAATGCTACATCATCTTAATGATTATTACTGGATATTGCCGTCCTCCAAACCTAGTGCAGTACCTGGCACACAGTAAGTACTTAACAAATGCTTGTTGATTGACTTCACTCTTTTGTTGATTCTTCCCCTTCCCCTCCCCCATCTTCGAATATGAAAATCAGCTGGAGGAAATGAGGATATTTAACCTGGAGAAAAGAGGACCCAGGAGTGAAGATACTTTGGATTTGTAAGGCTGTCACATGAAATAAGGATTAGCCTCTTTTATACTTGGTCCCAGATGGCAGAACTGGGAAAGTGGCAGATATAGGCTTGATTAGAGCTGTCCGAAAGTGGAATGGGTTGCTTTGTAAGGTAGTGAGTTCCCCATCACCAGAAGGCTTCAAACAAACACTAGATGACCTTTCGTTGAGAGAGTTGTAGAAAGGATTCTTGATCAGGTGTGGGTTGGACTCCACAGGCTCTGAAGTCCCTCCCAACTCCGACATTTTATTAATTCTGCCCATATTATTTCTTCTTCTTGAAATACCTCCTCACCCCTTCTCCCTATGTACATTTTTAATGTTTTTTGTTACTGTTATGAACTTGACAAAAACCAGCAAACCCCAGCACAACCATGTCTAAAGAAGAATAGAAAAAAATAGAACTGTGCATAAAACTGAAAATTCCCATTATGCATAGCATGCTTTTTTTTTTAATGAGTCATAAATTCAACATGTTAATCCCAAAGCTATCTTGCTTGTCTTTGTCTTCTGAACTTCCTTCTGTTCTCTTCTGTTTGCCCAGACAAATTATACTCATCCTTCAAGGTCCGTTTCAAGACTGAATTCCTCCAGAAAGCCTCATTTCTAATCCCCATTGATAACTTCCTTCTCTGGAAACCTGCAATACAATTCAGAGACCAACTATCTCTCCAGAGACCAACAGTCTCTCCAGTTTTCAAACTCTGCCTTCCCCCAATTTTTTCTAATCTATTCAGGGAGAATATTATCATTTCTCTGGGATCTAATTTTTGTACTCCCTCCACTTTTATTCCCTCCCCAACCCCCCACTTCCTTACTAGGCTATGTGCCTAGGCCAATGCTGGACACATAATAGGTACTCCATAAATATGGTACTTGTTGAATAAATATACACAACTGTCAGAAAAATTACCTTCAGATACTCTTTTAATTTCCATCTCAAAAACCTCCCTATTGCTTTATTGATTTAGAGGTGGTGTTCTGGAAAGAGCACTAAACTCTAAGGCAGACCTGATTTCCTTCCTTCCAACTCCTGTTCTGAGACCTAGGACTTGGCCTCTGGAGCCCTCAGTTCATTAAGTTCATAAACAGTTGCATTGTCTGATTTCTACAGACATTCTTGTGTAACCATTTCCTAAATAACCCCCAGCAATCAGGCTTGTATCTCTACTTATCTGTTGAAATTGTTTTCTTACTTTACCAGGGGCTTCCTCCCCAGACCCAATGGGCTTATTCTCAATCAGCATTTTTTTTAAGCCTTCTAACAGCATTTAACTGTCCCTTCCTTTCTTCTATCTCTTAATCCTGTGTCTTCTGCATGGTCTTCCAAAGTCTGCCATGTGCAAAGAACTCTTTTCTTCATCCAATAACTTTGCCTCTGGAACATTTTTGCTCTCTCCCCACCAATCCATTCCTGGAATACTCAAAGCTCACCTGTTCACCTAAATCTTCTCAGATTAATTCTACTCAACACATTATTCTTTTCCTTTGTATCCTCTCTGCATAGATGGGTTTAGTTTGTACCCTCTTACTGTGCACTAGTTGAAATATCGCTTCATAAATGATTAACTTGTTTCCCCTGTGTTCAAGCCTCCCAAGGTCGAATGCAATCTCTTTGAAAAGAGGAAGTTTTCATCTGAGTCATTTTCATCCTCTGAGACACAACTTCAGTCGTCCCATGAGTAGCTGCTCAGGGTAGAATGTCTCACGCTTCCTTTTCATTTCCCCACTGTGGTCATTGTCATGGCCTGTACCTAATAGAAGCTAAACAAATGCCTATTCATCTAAAGTTTCCACACAGGATCTCACCAAGTACCACCTTTGGACTTAAGGTCTCTTGTAGAAATAGACAAATTTATGTTCCTTGGTTCTTTTTGTTTCTTTAGGATAAAAAAAATCCAAGTTGTTGGTGGCCCAAAGTTTAATAGAGAGAGACATAGGAAATGTTGCAGCACATTTCCAATGATGTTAGGAAGATCCGAATTAGAGAGTAAGTAGCCTAAGAGATATTATGCAGGAAATGAATAATCAGAAAAGGAAGGAGATCAATTATAAGGGTGAGAGCTGAGGGTTGCATAGGTACCTGCCAATGAAAAGTCTTAGAGAGAGACCTCCAGCACATTGGGTAGAGTCCCTTTGGAGTAGGTTCTATGGGGGAACCTAGACAAGAACATCATTGGGTGAGAAGACATGGATGAGTTACAATTCAAATTGGCTAAAAGGCATACCCACACTGATCAGGTCAGGGATCCAGTGAACTGAAAGTCAAGACCTTGTAATCCACTGGACCTGGATTCAGGAAGTCCTGGGTTCAAATCCAGCGCCAGATACTTACTAACTACATGGCACTCTGTAAGTCTATTAAACAATCTATGCCTTGGTTTCTTCATCCATAAAATGAAGGGGTTGGACTAGCTGGTATCTAAGCTACCTCTTGTTCTAAATCTATGAGCCTATAATCTCTGTCCTAATAGATCTCTAACCTAACTCTATCCTAATACCATAACAATATGCTTCAATCAATAAGTCCCTACCATATAAATGTCACATAATAAACAACAGAAGGTAATTGGGGGGGGGGGGGGCAGTAAGAGAAGGTACTAACAGTTGGTGTGAGGGAGTCAATTAGGCAAGGCCTCAGATAATCAGTCAATGAACATTTTTAAGCACCTTGTGCCAAGCACTGTGCTAACACCTGAGGAGACAAAGAAAGGCAAATGCCAGTCTCTGCCACAAGGAACTCACAGTCTGATGGGGGTAAAGGCACTCAAACAACTATGTACAATCAAGCTATATGCAAAATGAATTGGAATTAAGTAACAGAGAGAAAGAACTAGAATTAAGGAGAATTTGGAAAAGTTTCCTATAGAAAGTGATTGTTCTCATTAGGACTTAAAGGAAGCCGAGAAGCATGAAAACCCTCATTTAGAGTTTTCTTGACAAGATCACAGGAATGGTTTGCCATTTCCTTCTCCAGCTCATTTTAAAGGAAACTGAGGCAAACTGGGTTAAGTGACTTGCCCAGTGTCACACAGCTAGTAAGTGTCTGAGGACAAATTTAAACTCAGAAAAAAGGGTCTTCCTGACTCCAGGCTCAGTGATCCATCCACTGCATCACCTAGCCACCCTTAGCTTTGAATGCCAAACAGTATTTTTGAGCTGAGATTTATGGGAAACTAAAGAATATGAACATAAAGGGGACATAAACTATGTGAGGCATTTTATGTTCTCTCAGAGATGGTAGTGGCCCTAAGGATCAATTTCCTCTAGCTACCTGCACACCACCATCCCCAACCCCAGTACTGGACTCAGGGATGGGGCATGTTTAGAAGCAGAAGCAGTCTGGGCTGGTCAGAGAGCCTGAGGCTAATATTAACTTCTGACTCTCCAGACAGCTCTGTTTCGAAAGCCAAGTTTCAAATCAAAGCCCTTCCAACACCAGCTCCTCTCATGCTTCACGGTCATTTCCCTCAGTCTCCTGACACTTACTTTAAAAGAGCTTTGAGTGGTGAGAAAATAGTGGTAGAAAGCCCAGGAAGGGAACATTCAGTAGTCCCCAATCAGAAGAAAAGTTATCCTGCATATGCTCCAGTTATCTTTTTTTTATTAAAGAATTTTACTTTTTTTGTATTTAAATTTATATATTTAAGTTTTCAACATTCATTTCCACAAAATTTTGAGTTTCAAATTTTCTCCCCATTTCTCCCTTCCCCCCACCCCAAAACACCAAGCATTCTAATTACCCCTATCACCAATCTGCCCTCCCTTCAAACATCCCTCCCTTCCCTTATCCCCATTTTCTCTTTTGTCCTATAGGGCAAGATAAATTTCTATACCCCATTACCTGTATTTCTTATTTCCTAGTTGTATGCAAGAACAATACTCAACAGTTGTTCCTAAAACTTTGAGTTTCAACTTCTCTTCCTCCCTCCCTCCCCACCCATCCCCATTGGGAAGGCAAGCAATTCAATATAGGCCATATCTGTGTAGTTTTGCAAATGATTTCCATAATAGTCATGTTGTCTAAGACTAACTATATTTCCCTCCATCCTGTCCTGCCCCCGATTTCTTCTATTCTCTCTTTGATCCTGTCCTTTCCCAAGAGTGTTGATTTCTAATTGCTCCCTCCTCCCATTGCCCTCCCTTCCATCATCCACCCCACCCTGCTTATCCTGTTCTCCCCCACTTTTCTGTATTGTAAGATAGGTTTTCATAGCAAAATGAGTGTGCATTTTATTCCTTCCTCTAACCAAATGTGATGAGAGTAAGCTTTGTTTTTTCTCTCACCTCCCCCCTTTTTCCCTCCACTGAAAAGTCTTTTACTTGCCTCTTTTATGAGAGATAATTTGCCCCATTCCATTTCTCCCTTTCTCCTCCCAATATATTTCTCTCTCACCCCTTAATTTCATTTTTTTGAGATATGATCCCATCCTATTCAATTTACCCTGTGCTCTCTGTGTGTGTGTGTGTGTGTGTGTGTGTGTATGTATGTGTGTGTGTGTTATCCCACCAACTACCTAGATACTGAAAAAAGTTTCAAGAGTTACAAATATTGTCTTTCCATGTAGGAATGTAAACAGTTCAACTTTAGTAAGTCCCTTATGATTTCTCTTTACTGTTTACCTTTTCATGCTTCTCTTGATTCTTGTGTTTGAAAGTCAAATTTTCTTTTCAGCTCTGGTCTTTTCATCAAGAATGCTTGAAAGTCCTTTATTTCATTGAAAGACCATTTTTTCCCCTGAAGTATTATACTCAGTTTTGCTGGGTAGGTGATTCTTGGTTTTAGTCCTAGTTCCTTTGTCTTCTGGAATATCATATTCCATGCCCTTCAATCCCTTAATGTAGAAGCTGCTAGATCTTGTGTTATCCTGATTGTATTTCCACAATACTTGAATTGTTTCTTTCTAGCTGCTTGCAATATTTTCTCTTTGACCAGGGAACTCTGGAATTTGGCCACAATGTTCCTAGGAGTTTCTCTTTTTGAATCTCTTTCAGGAGGTGATCAGTGGATACTTTCAATATTTATTTTGTCCCCTGGTTCCAGAATATCAGGGCAGTTTTCCTTGATAATTTCATGAAAGATGATGTCTAGGCTCTTTTTCTGATCATGGCTTTCAGGTAGTCCCAGAATTTTTAAATTGTCTCTCCTAGATCTATTTTCCAGGTCAGTTGTTTTTCCAATGAGATATTTCACATTATCTTCCATTTTTTCATTCTTTTGGTTTTGTTCTGTGATTTCTTGGTTTCTCATAAAGTCATTAGCCTCCATCTATTCCATTCTAATTTTGAAAGAACTATTTTCTTCAGTGAGCTTTTGAACCTCCTTTTTCATTTGGCTAATTCTACTTTTTAGAGCATTCTCCTCCTCATTGGCTTTTTGAACCTCTTTTACCAATTGAGTTAGCCTATTTTTAAAGGTGTTATCTTCTTCAGCATTTTTTGGGGTCTCCTTTAGCAAGTTGTTGATCTGTTTTTCATGATTTTTTTGTATCTCTCTCATTTCTCTTCCCAATTTTTCCTTCACCTCTCTTACTTGATTTTCAAAATCCTTTTTGAGCTCTTCCATGGCCTGAGCCCATTGAATATTTATTTTGGATGTTTGGGATACAGAGGCCTTGATTTTTATGTCTTTCCCTGATAGTAAACATTGTTCTTCCTCATCTGAAAGGATGGGAGAAGATATCTGTTCACCAAGAAAGTAACCTTCTATAGTCATTTTTTTCCCCTTTTCTGGGCATTTTCCCAACCAGTTACTTGCCTTCTGGGTCCTTTGTTAAGAATATACTCTGGAGATCTGTAAGATCTCAGTTCCTCCGAAGTGGCACAATCAAGCGTGTACACTGGTCTGAGAGCAGGGTGATATTTTTGTCCCCAGAATCTTAACAGAGTTTCCTCTCCACAGCCACCTGGCCTGCCATTCCACCAGGCCAGCACTGGGGGCTGAAATTCAGATAAGCTGCATGGGCAGGGCTGCCATTCAGTGTGAGATAAAGATCAGCTCCCTCAGGGCCTCTACACAGGGCTGAGGTAAGAATGGGCTGCTCAGTGCCCCCAGGGTTTTTACAATGCAACAATGGATACGGGATGCTGTAGGGGCTGCTGTGGGAACTGCTGCCACCTGCCAGATGTGGCCTCTGTGGCCATTGCCTAAGGCCAGAGCTATGGGAAGGCCCTTCTCCCTTGTGGACCAGCTGAAAATACCCTGTCACTGTGGTTGAGGGATCTGCGAACTGCTGCTACTGGGACTGGGGATTCCGAGACTGGAGATTCCAACCCCGAGGGCTGTTCGCAAGCTGAGTGCCACACGGCCAAGGCTAGGCTGGGCTCTGCTCTGCGTCCAGTGCAACAGGTTTCCTGTGGACCTTTCAGGTCACCCTAGGCTGAAAATCTCCTCCACTTTGCTGTTCTCCACTTCTGCTGCTCCAGAATTTGTTGAGAGTCCTTCTTTACAGGTATTTTATGGGCTGTGTGGGGAGAGCCAGCATATGTGTATCTTTCTACTCTGCCATCTTGGCTCCCTGCTCCAGTTATCTTGACAAAACCACAAATAAGTCTCTTTGCTTTGAAAAGAACTATTTCTAAATCTGTGATTTATTTCTCTCTACTAAGTGACTCATCAGAAAGAGTGCCAGACCTGGAGTCAGGAAGACTCATCTTCCTGAGTTCAAATCCGACCTCAGAAACTTACAAGCTATGTGACCCCGGGCAAATCACTTAACCCTGTTTGCCTCAGTTTCTTCATCTGTTGAATAAGTTGGAGAAGAAAATGGCACACGGCTCCAGTATCTTTACTAAGAAAACCCCAAATGGGGTCATAAAGAGTTGGACACGACTGAAAAATGACTAACACAGTCTTGTAGTTATTTGTCATCTATTTTTAAATTCAAATCTAGATCACCTAGTAGAATTGTTTCTCATGTGTAGTGGTATAGTGATTTATGGAACTAAGTGATCCCCCTTCCCCTTTTATTAGCAGAGGCCCTTTGGGCTAGACTTTCGAGTCCAGCCAAGCCCTCTTCCCAGAAGTGATTTTCCTTTCTAGTCAGTCCCCAAGCATTGGGAGACAATGGAAAGAAAAATGATGCCACCCATACCTGCTCAGCTAGTCAATCCTTTGCCATGATAGTCACTCCCATAGCTCCTTCCTTACTAGAAGGGGTTTAGCACAGTGAGTATAAGGATCATTTTTGCTTTGTCCTCATATCCCTCACATCTGGCATAGTGCTCAGCATATAATGAGTGCTTAATAAATTCTTATTGATTGACGGATTGATTCCAGCATGGAGGGAAGGAAAGGAAAGTGATAAAGGTCCTCCTTTCTCAAAAACCAGTTGAGGTACACAAGCCACAGTCCTCAGTCCTCCATCACTGATTGCCTAAAGAGGTCCTACTATAATTTTTCTGCTCTGTGAATTATGAAAATGAATCAATAATTTTCTTTTTGAGTTCTGAGCTTCCAACCAGAGAACTATTCTGGCAAAATGCCACAATTGTAAAGCTCAAGTAAAGTTTTCCCAATCTCTGTCTCTGTCTTTCTGTCTGTCTCCGTTTCTGGGTATGTCTGTTGATCTTTCTTCTCCCCTCCCTAAGACTCCATTGTGGAAAGACAGAGATTATTTTCAGGAAGTAGCACCTGCCTTCTCAGGAGAGAGGAAGGAGGAGAAGAGTGAGGGAGAGAAGGAAGTCACCACTTTGTTAGTCTGCAAGGATGGCACAGCACCCATACTGATATACTTCTTTGACACAGAGAATTGAATTTCCTGTGGAGTTACTTTACTCCTGGTCTCCAGCTCTTATGGAAGCTCCCTTTGTCTTGGGGCTACCTACCAACCCTCCCTCCCCCAGCACCTTTCTTGGCTTCTTGAGCTTCTCTCATGCTAGACACATTTTTTTTTTCTCCTCTCCAGGTTTTAGTTGCCCCATTAATCTTATAGACTGGGAAAACAGATTTTTGAGTCACATTAGCCTACATCTGCCATATCCTTAAGGGAACAAATGAAAGAGGGAAATACTAGTGGAATTTCTGTCCAAACCATCAGGCATATATCTCTAGTGTCCTGATTTCTTTGCCAATGTAAAGACAGCAGACCACACTATTCTCAAATGATGAGATCATAGGTTTAGAGCTAGCAGGAACTCAAAAGCCATCTAGTCCAGCTATCTCCTTTTACAGATGGAAAAACTGAGTCACAGAAAGGAGAGACTTGCCCAAAAATCATCCAGTAAGTAATAGAACTGGGATCTGAACCCATGTTTGCTCACTCCATATCCAAGGCTCTTTCCACTGCACTTTCTGAACAATATACACATTTGATCTTTTCATTCAAGGAATATTGATTAAACACATGTTTTGTGCAATCAAGCATTTACTAAGTACCCATAACATGGTGGACACTGACAATGGGGGAAAGGAAGATGGATGGAAAGACAACAATGAAAAAGTCCTAGATCTCAAGAAATTTACATTCTTTTTCAAAAAAATTTATTCCTTATTATTTGGGTTACATAAACACTAGCAAACATGAAATATTTCAATATGTAAAAAAAAGCAAAAAAAGCAAAAAAGAGGAGTGTTTATGGAACTCCCCATATGCATATATATGCACAAAATACTTGTATGTATAGATATATGTATATATGAAAGTCTGTTATGTTCAATTTGTTTTTTCCCAACAAAAAGCTTTTTTTTTTTTTAAAGAGAATTCAATTTCAGCATGGCAGTTCCAATATCATCAGTATTCCTTATTGAACTTTCTTCATCTCTTTTCACCTTATTTTTTCTCTAATAAGCAGCAGAGGCTGGCTGTGACCACAGTTCTCCAAATTCGGTTCTTGAGCTCTTTACACTACAACACACTGTGCCTGGGTCTGGGTTGTTTCTAAAGGATCAACATTAAAAATGGGCAATTAATGGAAGGCTATTTATGGAAGGGCTTTATAGCTATCAAGAGATATATGTGATACCTGAGCCTAGGATCCTTCTTACCTTGTATTGACTTATCTGTGTGCATTTTATATACTCTCTACCCCAAATCTTACCTTCACCCACCCAGTGGAATGTAAATTCCTTGAGAATGACAACTATTCTTTTGCATTTCTTAATGTCCCCCAGGAACCACCTTTGTTTTCAAGTCATTTTTTTCAGCTGTGTTTGACTCTTCATGAACCTATTTGGGGTTTTCTTGATAGAGATACTGGAGTGGTTTGCTATTTCCTTCTCAAGCTCATTTGACAGATGAGGAAACTGAAGCAAACAGGGCAAAGTGACTTGCCCAGGGTCATGTAGTTAGTAAGTGTCTGAAGCCAGATTTGAACTCAAGAAGATGAGTCTTCCTGACCCTAGGCCTGATTCTCTATCCACTGTGCCACCTTAGTGGCCTTGCTAAGTACCTGCTGGTGTTTAATCAATGTTTGTTTAATTGAATTGCATTTTCATGGGAGGCGGGGTAATGTCTGGTTATAAAGTATTAACGATATTATGGAGCAATGACATTATTCGGGGTAATCTCCTCTGGCTACCTCTGCCCGTACCTAAAACTGTTGGGGATATCCCAAAGGGATGAGCAACTTTTCAATGAATCTGTGACTTAATCTATTTGGAAGTTCCCTTCCATCATCCAAGTTATAACCCATCCATGCATGCCCATTAGGAGTCTACCCAATATATTGGAGGCCTTCTTTATATTTTTCTGATGCTGTGAAGATAGCAGTGGAACACTCTGGCTTTTCACTTATCACATGACATCAGCCAGGTCATTTTTTTTCTGTCACTATCTATAGCACCAACACGATATTCATAGCACCTAAAACAGCCATGAATACCCCAGCACAATTCTGAATTGCAAAATACAACAGATTTTCCACACAGAAGACAGAACCAAAACATTTATTCAGACACCAATAAGCAAAATCCATCACAGTAACAAAAACTATATACAATAACAGTGCAGAGGACAACACCAGCCCCAAGCCCTTCCTCCTGCTAGGCTTCCTACAAACCAACTCCCTTAAACAAATCACAAACAAGCTCTTTCACTCATGCCAGCCAGCTGCCTGCTAGCCCACATCCTTCCTAGCTCTGACTGCTCTCTTGATCAAATTTCCTCTCAGCTCTTCTCTAGCTCTGCCTCTTCCTACTCCATCCCTTCCTGTTCCCCACCACAAACTCCTCCCACCAAAGATTCCATCCATGTGACCCATGTGACTCAATTCCATTAATGAATGGAAAGATCTTGCCATTTAAATTACCTTTACACTATCATACATTTCCTTGATGACACCTTTTGATCTTTTTTCTTCAAAGTTCTTCATTGGTCCTATGTTCCAGCCTACTTTACCATGTGTTAAACACCCCAATATACCTCTGTGATAAGTGGAATGCATTTCCAGTGTTCCTGAGGTTCTAAAGAACACAAAAAAATTAAAAAAAGTCTAAGACAGAGTGATATAAGCTTGACCACTTGTGGGGTATGTACTAGAGGGAATTTCTTTTCAGATGTGAGTTGAATGGGGAAGTCCTTGAGGTCCCTTCCAATTCTGGAACCCTGTGATTCTCATGAATCCTGGGAAAAATTGATCTTGGACAGAGGGCTATTATTTTACTGATTCCCTTATGGCTGCTGCTGAACAAATACTTGATGACTGACAATATATTTGTTTTAAAGTGTTCAAGTGTCCATTAGAGGTAGAAGGGAGTTGATTTTTGGCCAGCCTAGAGGGCCTGGAATGAAATCTCAAGGTGTTAAATTATCAATAAAGATGATCCTACTGCCTAATCACTCCATTAAATGCACCACTTTATGAAATTAAAAGAAGCAACCTCCTTGGAGGAGCAAAAACTAGACAACCCAGTATAGGGCTTTAAATAGATAAGCCCTAGGGACAATTATTTGATTTGGAGGGAGTACAAATTCAGAAGTCCTTTCTGAAGCCAGGCTTTGCAGTAGGAAGGGTCAATTCTCTGTTTCATTGCCTTCTGCCAGTGACCATGACATGTAGCCTCAACTTGCCCAAACAGCAATAAGAGAATTTGTTGGTTTGAGAGAACTGAAGGCATATTTGAGAAATGAATAACATTCACTTCATATAGACATGCTATAAAAGGCAGACACTTGAGGGAGGGAGCATCTTTGAAGAATGGAACCCTTGGCAGCAGAGAAGAGAGGTATAGTGGAGAGATTTTGGGAACCCAATAATCTATACAGCAGAAGTTTTGCTCCCAAATGAATCTGCAAAAAGGACTTCTAGGCCCTGAAGTGCTAGGAGTTGTGAGTTGCCTTCTTACACATGTGTCTCATTTTCTTTGTACTCTAAGTTTCAACCCATTCTTCCCAAGGAGGCTATGTGCATTTTGGGGAGAGTAAGCTCCAGATTTGTACATATATACATATATAGCTACTTCTATATTATATCGTTTTAATAAATGTCTTTGCCAAGAACTAATCATCTCTACTGGCTGATTATTAAGGGGAAGCACATTGGTGGGGACTCATGAGCTATAGTGTTAGGAGTGGGTAGGTACAAATTACTTCTAGAATCTTGAGGTAGTAGCCAACATTTAGTAACCCAACTTGTGAGTAAAAGTACAAGTTCCAGGACTACCAGAGAGGAGATATTTCAGAGAAATAACTCTACTAACTACCATCTTCTTCCTTGATATCCCAGTATGGTTGCAGGGTTGAGACTAACTAGTAACCTCAGGGAAAAGATTCCCTGAACTAGGAATCTGTTAGCTACTAATGGTTATCTCTTCAGGTAGCAGGCATGTAAAACTGGGATTAAACTCAAGAGGTTCTGTGATCTAGGGCCTTACTTCACTCAGCTATCCACCTAAACTAAGGGAAGCCATGGAATTCTGAAACCTAGAATTCTCTTTCATGATCAAGGATTCCATCCTCACCCTTAGTTGATTATTCCTTTGTTGAATTACTCAAATCGTTAAAAGTTCTTGTTTAGGCATAACCAAACACTCTCTAACCACAACTTAAGTCTGTTTCTTCTTTTTCTATTTCCTATAGAAATTGAGAATTTACACACATTTCTTAAATAATCTGGGCCCCATTTTCCAGGCTGAACAACCTCAGTGCCTTTAACCTTTTCTTCCAGGAAACAAACAGAATTCCAGATCTGAATCCAAATGGAGTTGATTAGAGTGGCCCAAGTGTTGGTTTCATTTTATTAGAATTATAACTCACTTGTTATCTATAGAGTATTAGTTGGAAGATCTCTTAAAGGTGACCTAATTCACCTTGCTCATTTTCTTCCTTTGATGGAGATAGAAACTGAGACCCAGAGAGGAGAGGAGATTGATTGGTCTAGGGTTTCACAGCTGGTTAGCTGGAGAGTTGAGATTAGAACCCAGGTGTCCTGAATCCTAGCTCAGCTCACCCTCTACTAAGTTACCTATAAAACATCCATTTTTGCCTGGTGCCATGCTGGGAATTCTACAAAGTCAGCCACTATTGCGTGATTGAACAAGTCTTGGGATCATAGATTTCAACCTGAAAGGGACCTTAAAAGTCATCTCATTCATTCTCCCTAATTTTATAGATGAGGAAATTGAGTCCTAGAGAGTTTGACTCCTCCAAAATTATACATCCAGTAAACAGCAGAGGCAGGTTGTCTGACCACAAATCCCATGCTCTTTCTAGTTCCTCATGTTACTTTTCAGTGGATTGTCAGATGGGGCAAAGACAAATGAATATGGGAGGGCCACCATGCTGTGATGATGATTTGGTGTATGTGCAGGGGTCCCTGAGGACTAAGAACCAGGTGAGGCAACATGGAAGGGGCAGAAATTATGGTTTCTAATACCAAGTCTCAGTTCAGGAATCCTTCTGCATTGGAATCCAAAGGTAGGTTTCCAAATGCAATGCTTACAATTTTACTAGCAGGCTGGATGAGGGCCTGAGACCCAGGTACTTTTTCAGCACTGCTAAGAGAGTGGGCAGATGTCTTCACTGCATCAAGCAGATAGAGGGTAATGCTTGCATCATAGTCGTTTCCCTTAGGGTGGAAGTCAGAACCCACAGGCAGCTGGAGAGTGGGGGTAATAGGTGGGGATATCTCTTTCCTTCCATGATCGTGCATCTTCATCAACACTGAGTCATATCATATTGCATTTTAAAAACAGGAAAGACCCCACAAAGCGTGGGAGGATTTCTAGTTCTTTATACTTCAGTAACCCAGTTTTCTAATAATAAACTTTATCATCATGGGCAATATTATGCAGCTCTGCCTGGTCAGAGTAAGACATTGTGGGTACACTTAATCTGTGATCTTCCTAGATTACAGTTCAGTATAATATTGTCTGTGAATGGCAAAATTATTGTGGGAAAGAAGTGATGATTGATGTGGTTTTTCTTCATCCTTTGAAACCTAATCTATAAGACCTGAGTAGATATATTTACTGGGGGAAGGGGAGAGAGAGGGGGCAGAGCTTGCAGGGGAGGAGGGGTGATGGTGGGGACTACATTCCTCAATTGGAATGTTGTTCAAGGTTATTGATAATGTTCCTTCCTGGGGGAATCAGATTTGTTTGATGGACTTACGAGAACATTCATGTAGAAAACATAAGAGGCTGAAGGTGAAATAGACAGGAACCAAGCGGGACCCAGTGGCAGTTGAGGCATCTGTCCCTCTACATTGGTGGCATTCGATTTATGTTGGTCAAGTTTGCAAGAAGTTCCTTGCTTCTGCGGCATTTTAGCAGGGTTTCAGGGCTGGGAGTTGCATGGTTCAGACCCCAGTGGACCAGAGCATTTTAGGATTTAAGAGAGTTTTCCTGTGTTCCCCTTTGTCAATGAATCAGGGTCCAGGAAAATCACTGAAGGCTTCCACAACATTTTCTAATCTCAATGAAGACAGATAATTGTGAGTTAGTGCCATATGTATCTAGCTAGAGAGAGAGAGAGAGGTTCTGTGTGTGTGTGTGTGTGTGTGTGTGTGTGTGTATGAGAGAGAGAGAGAGAGAGAGAGAGAGAGAGAGAGAGAGAGAGAGAGAGAGAGAGAGAGAGAGAGAGAGGAAAAAGAGAAAGGAAGAAGAAAGAGAAGAGAGAGAGAGGAAGACAGAGACACAAAAAGACAGAGACAGAGAGAGAGAGAATAAACAAACTACAGCCTAATAGAACCTGGAGTTGTGGCTGGAGATTGAATGGGATATATAATTTATGTTATGTGTAATTAAAGATTCTACTTTGACTATGTGTTTATTTAATGTAATGAAGTCGCTTGCTTAGTTAAGTCTTTGGTCAGAGATAACTGGCACAGTATACTAGGAGGGGAAGGAATGGGTGTGGCTATTAGGATGGAGTCTTAGCCTGAGAGATTGAATAAACCATACTCCAAAACTAGATAAAATATGAACCCTGGAAAGCAACAATGGAAGGAGTACTCCCTCAGTCATAGACATGCTTCCAGGGTCTTGATTGCTAAAAGGGACCTGGTCACAGTACCTCTTACCTATTTTTACAAGGAGGAAGTGGTTTCCTTGCTGTGCTCTGGGTCTAGAGAACTAGTTGATGCAAGGACGGAGGGGGTAGGGGGTGGCTAGAGTTAATTTGAGTAATAAGACCTTTTGATGCCTATATCACAATCTTGAAATCTTGGCAAACAAAATTTAAGGTTCATTAGCTTAAACTAGGGAATCGTACCAAACCTCTTAAGGAATAACCCTATGGTCAGCGTTCTTGCAATGCTAATGGTTTATTAAGAAGGAAAGGGCTTTTGAGAACCCACACCTCCCCTTTCTCTCCACAGTACACAGAGCTTTCACCTCCTGTCCACCCCACCCTCTCCACCCTTCCTGCCCACTTCCCCACCCACCATAAAGTTCCAAAATCTATCAGGTAAGGTAAGAACTCTAAGGTAAGAACTCCAGCAACATATGGACAACTCCCAGCAGACTTTTCTTGAGTGGGTTCTTCTTTAGTGGATTCTGGTAAATGAAAAAAATAAAAAATGAAAACAAAATTAAAGCAAAGATCTCACACACTGAGTGATCCTACAGTTGCCCTGTCCTGTCTCATTGCTTTCCAATGTCCTCAGCTGCCATATTGGTAGAAACATGTGACAGGAGTACTGGAGGAACCTTGGTCTCCCTTGCCCAGAACAACTTCAAGTGTTCTCTAGGGCCTCCCTGGTCCATGTGGACCATGCCGGAAAGTCCCTCCTTTGTGTGGATGATTATTTTTTTGATCCAATTAGCCCCTTTCTACAGTAACCATATGTCATAGATACCCAAGGAAGTCAGCTGGGAATGAAAGCCAGGCATAAGTGGAGTAGCCTAAGCTTCCACATCTCAGCTTCCTAAATCTTTTACTTTCATCACCGACCAGTTAACCTCATGCTTTAGGTGTTATATAAACCCCAACTGAAAGATGCAATGCCTGTCCCTGATGTGCTTATAAACATAAAACATACTAACGCAGATACATATCTCTAGAGCAAGGCAGTGGGAGATAATAAAACAAAATACCTGATATTCATACAGTCTTTCTAAGATTTGCAAAGCATTTTACAAATACGAACACCCTGTGAATCTGGTACGACAAGTATTCTTATTTCATTTTACAGATGAAAAGCTTGGGTTTAGTGAGGATAACTATCCAGACCAAGGTCACAAAGCTAGTTAAGTGACTAGCTCCAGTTTCAGAGTCAAGATTCCTGTCTGATAAGATCAGGAGATTAACCCACTAGGAACCCTGGTTCAGATCATTGGGCCATTAATCTAGAATTGGAAGGGACCTTAAACTCTGTCTAGTTTATAAAACCACAGATCAAGAGCCGGAAGGGACATCCTCATTTTACAGACAAGGAATGTGACCCCAGTGGAAATTAGGTGACTTGCCCTATGACAGAAAGCATCAGAGATAGGGTTTGAACCCAGATTCTCTGAGTCCAGAGCCAATGATCATTTCACTATGTCCCATTGCCTCCTCCTTGGCTCTGCCCCTTACTAGCTATGGGACACTGACCAAATCCCTTCCTGTTTCTGGGCCCAGTTTTCTTCTCTGGAAAATGAGAGGGATTGATTCAATGACCTCAAAGCTTCCTCCACGTCTATGGACGTACTTGGATGAAAGTGCTAGGATAAAACACTTCCTAACTGAGGAGAAAAGAAGCACTTGGGCTTTTTGGTATTTTTTAAATTATTGTTATTCTATGGCTTGTACTTCCTGGTCATTCGACAGAAGGAAGATGGAATAAATGGAACATTAGAGAAATTCAGAATTCCCGTTAATGCCAACGTTTCCCTTGGGAGGGGCAATGGCGGTGGGGGGAGGTGAGAGTGTGATGAGGAGACCTCCAAGATGGAAAACATACTCAGAGTTACAGTGAGGCTTTTGTCTTCAATGGTTACCAGATTGTTCAGGAAAGTCAATGTTAAGTCAATGTAATGAACTGTGGGAAGGGGGCAGGGAATTGACTTGGTCCTCTTACCTAAACCTAACCGTGTGAGCAGACATGACCACATCCATTGCTGACGCAGCGTCCTCTACCTGGACAGTCCTGGTCTCCACTACAGAGCTCTACACAAATACCTAACATTAGAAAAGAGCCAAAGGAAGAAAAATTACCATATTGTAGGTAACAGCAAGCAAGACCAGTTATGCATAAGTATCTCTGAAGGTAGCATATTGACTTAGAAAACCACAGGCTGGCATTATTTATGTTCTGCTGTATTTTTGTTTTGTTAAATATTTCCCAATGATACTTTAGTCTGGCTCCTGGTGGCACTGCTGCCCCTGGCCCAGTGTTTTAAATAACTATCAGGAGGAAAGGAAACAAGATGAGAGGTTGTTTGATACAGAGAATAAAACATTACTTCTGGAATCAGAGGGCCTGGATGATCTTGGCCAAGTCACAACCTCTCTGGGTCTCAGTTTCCGTTTTAGTAAATGAAGGAGTTGGTTGGGGAATGGCTAAATAAATCAAGGCACATGGATGTAATGGAATCATTGAGATGTAAGAAGTGATCAATATAAAGGATTCAGAGAGGCCTGGAAAGACTTGTATGAACTAATAGAATATGAAGAAAGTAGCATCTAGGGAACAGAGCACATGACTACAACAATGTAAGAGAAACAACAAAAAAAGGATAGAGAAACTGAATGTTGTATGATTATAATGACCAACTTTGGTCCTGGAAAAAATGAGAAAATGTACCTCCCTCTCTTTTTTGCAGAGATTGGGAGGGAGGGAAGGCATACAAGTTTGGAGTATGTTTTGACATGTATTAATTAATTATTGTGTATTAATTAATTTTGCTGAACTGATTTTTCTTTCCTATTTTTAAATCTTTGTTACAAGGATATGCCTCCATGAATAAGGGGAGGATGGATTGGGAAATAAATATGATGTAAAAACAAACTCCATCAATACAAATAAGACTTTTTTAAAAAATGAAAGTTCATTCCAGCTCCAAATCTATGATCCAAGATCCTAAGACCATCAAAAATTTTTACATCTTCCTGTATATTTGCTGGTATCAGCTCTTTGGTCAGAGCTGTTAATGAATAATAAGTTGTTATAGGTGATGGTGGTGGTGGTGGTGGTGTATGTGTATATGTGTGTAACACAGTTGAAAATTCTGGAATTTGAAAAATAGACCAAAACTGGAGATATAGATTAGGGAACCGTGTATGTTGAAGTGATCCTAGAAGCTATAAGAAAGGACAGGATCATGAAGGAGAGAATGTAGAGGAATATCCAAAAAGCCAATCACAGAAATATGGGGAGTGTCTATATCATGGTGGGGGAGGGAAGATAGAAAATGAAGCCAGTGTCATTTTATGGAAGCCAAGGGAGAGGTTTCAAAAAGGAAGTGATTAGCATTGTCAAACATTGTGGAAAAGTCAAGGAGGATGAGGACTTGGGGAGAAAGCATTTAAATTTGGTGATTAGGAATGTTATTGTTGACCTTTGGGAGAACAGTTTTAGCAGAATGGTATAAGGCCCACTCTGTAAGGAATGCAGTGAGGATGCAGTGAGACTATTCTTTCTATAAGTCTGGCAGTGAAATAAAGAGATAGGAAAGCAGATCCTATGTCTCTAAGCTTTTGTGGGAAGCTTTGGCTTACATATTTGCTTTAAATTTAAGAGACATATCCAAATAGATGGAGAGGAAAAGATTGGAGTTACAAGAGAAGGGATGGTTGTTGGAAGAGATAGGAGGGGAAGAGGTTGAAGGCAGAAAAAGACAGGATGAAAGCATCATCAAACTACAGCTGGAATGACCTTCAATTTCTTTCTATGTTGAGTGGAGAAACTGAATTCAAATCTTGGTTCTACTTGTGTGACCTTGGGAAAAGCACATAAACTCTTTTGAGTCTTGATTTCTTCAGCTGTCAAAGGAGAGTTAGATTAGATCAGGGATTCTTTACCTTTTTTTGTGCTGTGGACCCCCTAAAGAGTCTGAAGAAATCTATGGACCCTTTCTCAGAATAATAGTTTTAAAAGCGTAAAACAAAATACATAGATTTACAAAGGAAAACACTTGCATTGGGATAAAAATCATCAGCCTATTAGAAAAACCAATTCATGGATCCCAGGACTAGATGATCAAGAACCTTAGGATTAGATGATTAATAAAACTCTTTCCTGTGTAGAACCTGTAATCTTTAGAAAGTCAGGATACTTCTCTTGAGACAGCTCAAAAGGAAATCACAAAGGGTGACAGTCTAGGGAAAGTTTGATGTGAAAAGGAAGGTGTTGGAGTGCAGGGGTGGGGAACCTCTAGGTCCTCAAGTGCAGCCCTTTCACTTCATACTTCACAGAAGAAGTCCCTGGTGTCTCCATGTGTAAGATATCTTAGGATTCCCTGCCTTGGGCTTCCATTTTCCTTCTTTCTGGTTGCCTTCTTTAAAGGTATCTTTTTCCCTGACTTACCGATGGGTGAATGCCTGGTCTTTCTAGCTTCTAGGTGGTCCATGCTGAAGGCAAGGAGTGCCAGGAGGAAGACGAGGCCAATAGACAACTTCATGCTGGATGCCAAAGTCTTCAGTTAGCAGGGAAGTAAGGGCAGAGCTGGTATTTATATCTTTTTGCTGAACCTCATAAAAAGACAGGTCCAAGGCAGGACATAGTTACCTGAAAGAATTACCCTGCCAGTAAGCTGACACTTCTGGAAAGTACAATTTGTGTTGCCAGATCCATGTGTAAATATTGTGTGATGAAAACAAGCTCTTTGAGCCAAGAAAGCCAGCCAAAGGAAAGAAAGAAAAAGAAAAGAAAAAGGAAGCCAGGGAATGACAGAACAAAGAAAAGTTACTAACTGTTCCTTTTTCCATTCTCACCCTCTCCTGACAGAAGCTCTTCTAAGAAATCAGTTACAACTCAGGTTTAACATAAGGTATAGAGTAAGCAAGTGATCTAGATTTGGACAGTCCCACCTGCCCCCAAACATCTTCTATAAGGCCTGAAATTCTCCACTTTTCTACATTATTTGAAATTCCACCAGTAAGACATTCGTAATCCATTTTAATCCAACTCAATCCAATGAGCATGTATTCAGCACCTACCAAGTTCAAGGCTTCACAGATACAAGAAAAAACAAACAGCCCCTGCTCTTGAGGGGCTTACATTCTATAAATAAGGAGATAAATCTATGCATGGGAATTTTAGGAGGGAAAGAGTACTAATGGAGGGGTGGAGAGTAGGGAATAAGCTAAATCTTGAAGGAAACTAAGGATTCTAATCAACAGAAATGAGAAAGGACTGAATTTTAGGCATAAAGTCAATAAGCCTCCTATTTTAAAATATAAACATTCCTGGAAGATTGAGAGGTATTTCACCTCTGTGTGACTTGTCATATGTTACCAAAGCAAAAAACTGTGATTTGAAGTTGAAAGCACTTAGGTTTGAATCCCACCTCTTCCACCAATCCATGACTTGGGCAAGTCTCATCCCCCACTTTGCACCTCAATTTCCTCTTCTACAAAATGAAGGAGTTGGATTAGATGTTTTTAAGGTCGCTTCTTCCCTCCCTTTTGTAAATAATGCTGAAAACCCAGCAGAGATACCAAGGGCCAGAAGACCACCTAGAGTGAGACTTAGTATGGGTCTCCCCTCCCTAAAACCCACTGGATGCCCCAAAGTGCTTTTGAGGGTGAGAATACTACCTGAATTGAGGCTTCATACTTCCTATTGAATCTTGAGCCTACTCACTGTGAAGCTCAGACACAAGGGGCCCCTGTCTCCTGCTTAAGGGCTCTTCTGGACCCTCCTGGCTTTAGAGTGATTATCAATAATAACTGTTGCTGTTTCCCTCCCAGCCTGATGTCTTTCTTTTTCTTGGCCTCATTAAAGGGGCCATACCCCAGCTACTTTTAAAAACATGCCTATTCAATGAATGGGCATTACCTCACCCTATGTGAGTACCTGAGCCAAGGCCAGTACTTGGCCACTGGGCCAAGGTCTCCCAGTGAATCCTGGGTCATCTGCAGTCATCATGAGGAATATCTGGTCACTGGATCCAGATGGCTCAGGAGAAGTAAGGCTGGTGACCTTGCACAGCCTTCCCTCACTCAAAACAAAGTCAAGTGCAAGTCATGTCATCATTTCTGTGATGGCATAGTCTTCTTTGGCAACAAAGGACAAACACAACACTTGTCCTTTCACCTCCTAGAAACCAAAGTCAATCCTATGGTCAGCCACTTTAATATTTTATTCTGCTACTTTAGAACCCCTTGTACCTTGGCCTTCTTCTGCCTTCCCTGATCTATGAAACTTCCCTGAGAATCTGCTCCATCGATTTTATTTGCTTCTATTCTAGGACTCTAGACTAATGTTACTCTCTATCATCATGGGACCCTGGAGTATGCCATGGCTGGCAAATTTTCATTTCCTTGTGCATAAGAACTCCAATTACAATCTAATTCATTTCAAATTAACTACACTTTGATGGCATTTCCATTACATAAAATGTAGATTTACTAGTCAAGTATAATGTGTTTTGACTATAGTTACAATGATAATAAAATGGCAGTTTAGCTGTTGTGATCTTGCATTTCCTAGTGCCTCTGATTCAAAGTCACTGTCAACCTTTCTCCTCCTCATGAGGCAATGAAGAGTCATAGGTTTGGAGTCAGTGACCTTGGGGTCAAATTGTGTCTCTGCAACTTAATACCTGTTGGACTTTAAATGAGTCTTAACTTCTTTGGGCTCTTTCTTCATTTGCAAAATACGAGGAGTTAGGTTAGGGACCTCTGAGGTCCCTTTAAGCTCTAAATGACTGTGAACCTCTCTCGATGTAGTGTTATCCTCTTCCTTATTGACTGTGCCCATCTTCAAATCTCTATCTTCTTTTGCCTATTCCTTCCTCCAAATCACTTTGGCATCCAGGATCATTGTCCTCTCATGAACAAACTCTCCTCCTAGATCTCTTTCTCTTGGACTTTTTCCATTTTCTTGAATTTACAGAAAACTGGTTTTCCTAGTAGAGGCTTTGCCTTACTTTCCAGTTGCAAGCTGTTCCTTCTCTCATGTCCTACACATCATACTGGGCCAGGAAAAGTCAAGATACTTTGGGTGCCTCATTGCTATTTCCATACCTACCTGCCCTCTGAAGGACATTCCATCCATCTATAAAACTCTATCTATGTGCTTGTTTCTATGACCTCTATAGATCACTTATCTCCTTTTTTTCAGAGTTTTTTACCTGGCTTACAGCCTTTATTTCCACCCTAACCCCCAGAGTTGAGAATTTACAGATACCTTGGTCTCTCACTTGATCAGCCTCCTCAGTTCCCATGACCTATAGATTTACTACACCATGACTATCCATAGGCATGATCATACTTTAGATCTTACCACCTCCCCAGATAAAAACTTTGAAATTCTTCTCTCTGATTATAATCTCATCTTTTCATTCCTCCTTCTGCTTCACTTCTCTTAAACCTAGTTTTCATTCTCATTGTGACTTCTAGTCCTTCTATCCTTTCCTATTCACCCAGTCTAACACCTTTATTTTGGTCTTTTCTTTTTTTTTAAAGTACTGATCCTGTGGTTAACCCGTTCTTCTACTCTTGACCCATTTGTCTCTTTGTCCTACTTTCCTGACAGGTTTTTCTTCATCCCTGGGTCATAGGCACCATCCACCCTCAATTGAAAATCATTTGAAGATATTGCATGGTTCTGCTGGATACATTGATATTACAAAGCCATGACGGGACCTTCATTGCAGCATGGGAATCTTTTTATTCCCTCCTTGGCCATCTCACATGCTTCCTGGTGGCTCTACCAAAATATTTCTTCTCTGACAAAGCTCCCAAAGCTGGTCTTGCAACTTTTCATCAGCAGAAACACACCCTTAGTGAGAAAACTGGGCCCATTTATTCTGAGTTCCTTTTACATCTTGAACTGTTCTTCAACAAGTTTGTTCCAGGCTCTGAAGGGGAGGGACCCTCCTATTGGCCAACCTTTCTATTTGTGCCTTGGATCCTTTGCTGTTTGGAATCCTCTAATCTTCTTCAACCTACTATCTGCTAGATGCCTTTTCCACATACCCAGGTCTCCCCTATCCTTAAACCAAAGCCTCCACTTGACCCTTTTGTCCCCTCAAGGTATCATCCTCTATCTGTCCTTCATTTTATTGCCATCATCCTAGACAATTCATCCATATTGTCTGCTTTTATTTCCTCACTATCCACTCACTCTATGACTCCTTGCAGTCTGACTTTTCGTACCACTGCTTTACTGAGCTTGCTCTCTCAAAAGTTACCAAAATCTTTACATTTTTAACCTTCCTCCTCCTCTTGAGGCACTAAAAAGAGTCATAGATTTGGAGTCAGTGATCTTGGGGTCAAATTGTGCCTCTGCAACTTAATACCTGTTGGACTTTAAGTGAGTCTTAACTTCTTTGGACCCATTTCCTCATTTGCAAAGTAAGGGGAGTTGGGTTAGGGACCTCTGAAGTCCCTTTCAGCTCTCAATGACCCTGTGAACCTCTCTGCATGTGCTGTTACCCTCTTCCTTAACAACTGTGCCCATTTTCAAATCCCTAAATCCTTTTGCCCATTCCTCCTAAAAACTTCCTAGGCCTCCTAAGGGTAAGTGACCATCCTGTGTCTGTGATCTCATCTATTTCCATCAGTTCAATTTAATAATAGTAGTATTTGTATAGCACTCTAAGGTTTGCAAAGCAAAATGATATCTTATTTGAGGCTCACAATGATGCTATGAGGTTGGTGCAGATATGCAGTTAATTTCCAAGTCTCTGTGTCCAGCCATTGTCTTTCTGTGGAACTTCCATTTCTGAGTTTTCTTCTGGCTGGCAGACATCTCTATGTGGATGTCCTGCCAGCACTTAGCAGTCAACATCATTATGTCCAAACAGGAATTCATCAACTTCCCTCCTAAACCTGCCCTCCTCTAAACCTCTATTTCTCCTGACATCATCATCCTTCTACTCACCAAGGTTTGTAACCTCCCAAAAGCCAGGTTTCTAACCTCAAGTTCACCTTTGATTCTTTTCTCTCAGTCACTGACCTTCCCAACCTTTCCATATCGAATCAGTTGCCAAAACTTGCTGATTCTATTTCTATCTCACCTCCTATCTGTCTCTCTCCACATACATACTATTTATTTCCCTAGTCCAGGCCCTCATCACTTCTCACTTGGACTCCTGTTATAGCTATTTAGTTGGTCTCTCTGCTACCATTCTCTCTCCTCTCCAATCGAGCTTTGTAACTGCTATGATAATCTTCCTAAAACACAGGTCTGACCATTATTACTTTCTAGATTAAAAAGAGAGAGAGAACCTTCAATAGCTCTCTCTTTATCTCTGTCTCTCTGTCTCTTTCTGTCTGTCTCTCTCTTTGTCTCTGTCTCTGTCTGTCTCTCTGTCTCACTCTTTCTCTCTGTCTTTATTTCTCTCTCTCCCTGATAAAATACAAAATCTTAAAATCTTCAGCCTAGCATCTAAGATTTCCCATAATCTGCCTTCAACCTAACAAGTTTGTTCCATATTATAACCCCTTCAACACTCTACATTCTAGCCGTGATTGACTGAGTCAGCTTTTCCTCAGACTCAACTTTTTATCTCTGGCCATTGCAAGTCATCTCCCATGCCTAGCATACACTCTCTCCTCACCTCTGCTTTTCAGTCTTCCTACAAGACAAGGCTCAAGTACCACCTCCTCGGTGAAATCTTCCTAGATCCCCCTCCATTTTCCTCCCTTCAAATTACCTCACATTATACTTTTCTGTGCACAGAGTGTATCTGCTCAGGATAACATAAACTCCTTGCGGGCAGAGTTTGGGTCTGTGTATCCCCAGGCCCTGGTACAATGCTTTGAACATAGTAGATGCCTAATCTATCATTGTTGAATCAATAGTTACAGAGCCCCAGAAAAGAGTGTGTAGAGTGTTGCTTCTTGGATCCCCTTTTTATTTTGAATCTCATCCCCCATACCTTTTATTCCAAATATCTTCTTTTTCTTTTACTCCTTTTCTCTCCTTCAAGGCAGTTGGAGGAGCCGCCACTAAGACTGAGACCATGGGCTGTGGGCTACATCACTTCCCTTCCTCCATTCTTTGGAACTTCTCATCTTCAACAAACAGCTTGTCTTCCTTCATTCTGATGTCAGGAGAGCTCTTTCTGTTCTTTATTATAGTTTATCCTTCTGTACATTTTTGTATACTTTCTTCCTCTTGATTCTTTTAGAATGTGACTCCCCTACTTGTTTTCTCTCCATCATGTATCATCAGTTTTCTTCCTCTTCCCTATTCTTTATCATTTGGCTGCAAATATTCTCTGTTCTCCCCAGTGCTCAAAAACAATTGACTCTTAATCTATCCGGTTACTATCTCACCTCTTTCCTTCCTTTTCCTGCTTAACTTCTTTAAAAAAATATCTATCCCCTGATTCTTCTCTTCCCTCCCTACACACTCTTTCTCTTCAACTCCTTTTGCTCTATCATTCTACTGAAACAATGACCTCAAAATATCCACTACAATGATCCATTTTTCATTTTTTTTTTTACCTCTGCAACCTTCATCATTGTTGACTATTCTTTCCTCCTGGATACAATCTCCTCCCTTGACTTTAGAGACACATCCCTCTCTTCCCCATACCTTCCTAATACCTCCTTCATCTCCTTCGCTGATTCTCATCATCTGTCCAACTTCTTCTAACATTTAGAAATTGTTGCTGGACCCTTAGGGATTGTGGGTATTGTGTCATTGTCAATTCCACTAAGAAGACCTAGGCATGCCATTTGTATTGAGTTAAGGTGGTGCAGTAGATAGAGCACCAGGCCTGGAGTCAGGAATACTCATCTTCCCAAGTTCAAATCAGATGCTTAGCTGTGTGACCCTGGGCAAGTCACTTAACCCTGTTTGCCTCAATTTCTTCATCTGTAAAATGAGCTGGAAAAGGAATGGGCAAACTATTCCAGTATCTTTGCCAAGAAAACCCCAAATAGGGTCACAAAGAGTCAGATACGACCAAAACAACTGAACAACAAGTCCAGGGAGAGAGAACCACACTCTTTTTTCTTATACTTAATGGCTGAGTGATTAAGTCCGTAATCTATACCTCCAAATCTGACCTCTTCTTGAATGTCAGACCTTCATTCTAAAGCTGCTTCAGGATCCTGTGAGTATCTCAAACTGGGCATGACCAAAATAAAAATGTTTACCATTCCCCCTGAGTCGAGTCATCCTTCTGAATTCTTTCCAGGGAACCACCATGCACCCTGCCTCTTATGTTCATAATTTTGGACTATCTTTGATACTCCCCTCTCCTTTACTCCTCATATTCAATCAATTACCAAGTTTAGTCAGTTCCACCTCTTGATGTCTCTTGGATCTGTTCCCTCCTTTACATTCCTACTGACCTCATGTGAGTAAAGGCTCTTATTTTCACTTGCCTTAGATTCCCACAATAACTTCCTAACAAATCTTTCTGCCTCTACTTACCTCCTTTGACTATGCCCTTCACACTCCTTGCTCAGAATCATTTATCTTGCTCATCAATCACATCTGAGAAGATTGAGTCACTCACTGTGTGCCTCCAGAATGAAGTTCAAATTCCCCTGTCTGGTATTTGAAGCCTTCCTCAATCCAAGCCACTCACTATCCTGCCTGTTGTTCTAGACAGGTATACCAATAGACACAGATAGATAGACAGACAGGTAGATAGACAGACAGACAGACAGACAGACAGACAGATAGATAGATAGACAGATAGATAGATAGATAGATAGATAGATAGATAGATAGATAGATAGATAGATAGATAGACAGACAGACAGAATGATAGACCTCATCATGTGCTTATTATATGCCAGGCATTTTGCTAAGTGCTGGGGATACAAAAAAGGGGGGGAGGAGGAGACAGTCCCTGCCCACAAGGAGTTTTGAATCTAATGAAGAACACAACATGCAAACAAAGGCATATGAAGCACACTATATACAGGATAAATAAGATATGATTAAGAGACAGAAGACTCTAGAATTAAGGGGATAGGGAAGGACTCCTGTAGGAGGGATTCTAGTTGGGACTTAAAGGAAGCCAGGAAGGTCAGCAGTTGAAGCAGAGAGTGTTCCAGGCATGGGGGACACCTAAGGAGAAAGCGCAGGACTTAGAGATGGGAACATCTTGTTTCAATATGCATTCAATAGGCTCTAGGGATTCAAAGACAAAAAGTAAAAGGCCCCAAGCCCCAGAGGAGTTTACCTTCTATCAGAAGAGACAGCCTGAACATCATAGATGCACCGGGAGGGGAGCACTGGGTGAACCAGCCACATGTATTCACTAGTATTCACCTTTCCTTCAGGGGAGATGAAGAGGTACTGCAGCTACAGGATGGCAGGAAGCTGTTCTAGGCACATCTGTGAGCTATATATGTAGGCATGTACAAGACTTGTACAAATACATGCAAAGTATTTGGAGAAGGGAAAAGCATAGCCACTAGGGTGGGGGGTGGTGTATACAGAGGGCGCAGGAAATCTCCTGTAGATTGGAGAAAATCAGAGACTCTGAGAGGTGAGGATGAGGAGACATGCTCTGAAGGCATGGGGGCAACCTGTATAAAGGTATGGAGACGAAATGGAAGGTCATGTGTGAGAAGCAGAGAAAAGACAATTTGTCTGGAGCACAGGGTGCTCTGAGGCAGGAATATCTGAATGTACGATCTCTGCCAAAATGTAGCATCGTGCTCTGCAAATTGTACAGGATTAACACATTTGTTGAGAATAATTGAATAATAAAGTCATTCTTTTTTTTTTTTTTTTTTAGTCTTGGATTTTTTTTTAATTAGGCCCCTTTGCTTTTAGCCCACTTGTTGACTCACTCTGAGGAAAGAAGAGGGTTGGTTGATGTTCAGAGCAGAGGTAGAGGAAGAGGCAGTTGTCCTACAATGGGGTAGGATAGGTATGGATGAGCTATATAGCCTTTGATTAATCAGTGGGTAGTAAAAGGCTAGGACAGTTAGGTAGGGAAGTGGATAGAGCACCCAGTCCAGAATTAGAAAGACTTGAGGTTAAAAATGGCCTCAGACATTTACTTGCTGTGTGACTCTGGGCAAGTCCCTTAACCATGTTTGCCTCAGTTTTCCCATCTGTAAAATGAGCTGGAGAAGAAAATGACAAACCACTCTAGTAGCTTTACCAAGAAAACCCCAAATGGGGTCATGAAGAGTTGGATACATCTGAAACAAATGAACAAATTAAAGGCTACTAGGAGCCTATGAAATGGAGAGAAAGGTTTCTAGGAATTGGGAGAAAGGTCAAAGAAGGGAGAGTAAAGGAACCCAAGAAAAAGATACTTACATCAAAATTTGTTGTCCCAGGAATCATCTCAGTGATTTTTTTTCCCGAAGAGTAACTTTTTGCTTTCTAATTTCTCAGCTCTGGACCAAGTTAGGACCCAAATGAAAATTAATATGCTGATATTCAATTCACACAAAATGAAGTATGTTTTGGGAAAGGCCATAGAGTAATCATCATAATATTAATAACAATAATTGTTATTTAGTCATTTTAGCTGTGTCCAACTCTTTGTGACCCTGTTTGAGGTTTTTTTAGCAAAGATACTAGAGTGCTTTGCTATTTCCTTCTCCAGCTCATTTTACAGATGAGGAAACTGAGGCAAACAAGGTTAAGTGACTTGCCCAGGGTCTCACAGTTAGTAAGTATCTAAGGCCAGATTTGAACCCAAGTCTTCCTGCTTCCAAGTCCAGCACTCTATCCACTGTGCAACCTGTCTTGCCTAATAACAATACAATAACTAGCATTTATCTAACACTTTAAGATTTGATTATTCCTCAACACCATCATATAATCTTCTGTTGTTCATTTTTTTACCCATACCTTTTAGTAACCTGAATTTTGCCTCAACCACAAAGAGAGGCCAAGGGCTAAGTATAGGTAGATATAATTATTTAGTTTAGGCAGAGAACTTAAACTCTACCTAAATGTTAGGAATTTTCCTAATTAGGGGCCTGGAGCAATTGTGATTGAATTTATAACTATTTTGTCAATCAAGATCTCTACACGACAATGGCTGCCCTGCCAATTCACTGCCTCAAGTGCAGGCATGTTACATTCCATCCCTTCACCAGGATTTTCTGATACTCTAGAGGGGTGTGAGGACTTCTAGGCTCTGCCATTGGCTCAAGTGTTCCGTCACTTTAGGAGGCCCATGTTCTCCTCCAGACTATCCAGAAACCTGACCCTAATGAAAGTGACCACAGCCTGGAGGCCATGGAAGTTTCCTCCATCCTGGAGAAGAGCATGAACGAGACCCTAGAAGAGCTATATGCCCTGGGGTCCTGACAAGAGGATTCACAACTCACTTTCTGGAAATCCACTTCTTTGAAGAAGAGATGAAACTACTAAAGCATTTGGGTGCCCCCTGACCACTAGTGTTTACCCATTTCCAAGATGCACACTGCAGTTGGTTTGAGTTAGATCCAGCAAACCCCTGGCCCCGGACAAATTGGAAACACAACTAGAGCCTGGATCTTCCTAGTATAACCTTGGGGTTGTCCTGAAGTTCTATCCCTAGCCTTGAGACAAAGTGTAGATATTAAAGCTTTGTTGTCACAGCAAGAAAAGCCAATATTAACAGCAAAAATGACCCAGGTTGCATAATGTGCCAGTAAGAAACTTATTTGGGTAGACTAGAGACTGGGAATCTACACTAAATGTCCAGAAATTGACCGCTTAAACTGGAAACCTCAGGGGCCTAGTCCAAATCCCTCATTTTACAGATGAGGAAACTGAGACTCAAGAAAGACAAGTAACACATAGGTAGAAAGTGGCAGAATTAAATTTAAACCCAGATCCCTTTGTCTCAAAACCCTTTACCTATTTTTTTTAACACCACACTAGTGACTAGGGAAGTTCTGGCTCTCCCCTCTGATCTTGAGCAAGATATGAGCCTGTGTTAGTTGAGGCCTCATTTCCAAGATGGGGACAACAATGGAAAGTTTGTACTATCAACCTAGCAGGGCTATTTTGAGGAAAATCCTTTGTAAAATGTTATAAAAATTTACTGTTGACCTAGGGGCTAAGATCTAAATAGAATCATCTCCTTTCCCCCGTGCAGTCCTCATTGTCTCTACCCCAGTAGAAGATCTATCATTCTTTTCTTCCTTTCAGATATTTCTCCAACTTGAAACAAGAGGAGGCTTCAGAGTAATATGTAAATGGAGGCATATTAAAAAGTTCTTTCTTTGGTTCAACTGAAAAAATTAATAAATTATATTTTCTCTAAATCTAAAGTCATTCCCAGATTCTTCCCTTTAGGAAAATGCCTTGTGATAATTGTTTATTGACTATTGATTATTATTTTTAAATTAATTTATTTATTAATTTTTAGTTTTCAACCTTCACCTCCACAAGCTTTTGAGTTCCAAACTTTCTTCACCTCCTTCCTCTCTCCCCCCATCAAGATGGCATGCAATCCAATATAGGCTCTACAAATACATTCTTATTAAACATGTTTTCACATTAGTCATGTTGTAAAGAATAATTAGAACAAACAGGAGGAACCATGAGAAAGAAAAAACAAAACAAAACAAACGAAAAGTGAGAGAGAGCAAATCGCATGCTTCGATCTACCCAGACTCCACAACCCTTTCTCTGGATGTGGATAGTATTCTCCATCATGAGTCCCCTGGAATTGTCTGAGATCCTTGCATTGCTGAGAAGACCTAATTCTATCAAAGTTAGTCATCACACAATGTGGCTGTTACTGTTGACAATGTTTTCTTGCTTCTGCCCACTTCACTCAACATCAGTTCATAGAAGTCTTTCCAGGTTTTTCTGAAGTGACTATTGGCTACATATGTTAAAAGTCAAGGAAAAGGGTGAGGTCCTGAAGATAGGGAATAAAGGTTATAATCAGATTTAGAACAAATAGACTATCTTGTCTAGTTGACAAGCCCCTGAAGTGACTGATGCTATGACGAACCTAAGAGCATTCAGAAAGAAATAAGCTTTTGATCGTGGAGAGGAAACCCTTTCAATTCTTGAGGATAGTGATCTAGGAAATAGTTTTAGTAGAAGATGAAGTGACTATAACATTGACTCCCAAAATTGCATTTTAATATGATGGCTTTTTCCTTCCTCAAAATTCTTATGTTATTTCTAATTATCCTGGAGTAAAGCCATGTCCACTGGCATGAAGGGATTCTACCGGTTTAGACATCTATCTCTTTGAGCAAAAAATGCTTTAGATTAGATTAATGTTAAGTTAATAAAATAATAAAAATTATTTTTAAAAATTGTTTCTGGGCACTTTTATGCCTGAAAAGTTGCATGTAGTATTAATGTTTTTCCTTTGAATGTGTGACCTATAATAAACTGGTGGAAGAGGATTGTGAGGGCTGTGATGCCTCATAGCCCCAAAGTGGCTGAATAGGTCCTCTGCATGGCTACTAAAGAATCTGGCAATAACTCAATTTCATTAGAAATTGTCTGCCTCTCAGGACACAAAAAGTTGAACAGTTGATCCTACCACCCCAGCAAGGACTACTGCTGTTCATGGTGCAGGCATACTCTGACATGGAAAGGGCTGGGTGACTTCCTCACTGGGCTCTGTGTCTGGTTTCCCTTATTTGCATTCCCAAGTTTAGCAGCTTTGCAGATGTGGCTACCAATTGACTCCTGGGGAAGCTATTTAGCTCATTACTCAACCACAATCTTTCACTCCGTGTTTAGGGCTTCTAGGAACTGTGGCCATAGAACAGAGATTTGCATCTGGTTTTTTTTTTTTTCAATGCTAATATAACAGACAAAACCAAACCCTCACCAGAATAACAGTATTCTAAGCAGCTGAGTCCTGAATGGACAAATACACTGTCTTTGATGTTAGGTAGATATCAGCTATGTCAGCTATATAGATGAAGCTGATTAGGTTTAGCCCAGGGGTGGGGAACCTTCAGCCTCGAGGCTACATGTGGCCCTCTAGGTCCTCAACTGCAGTCTTTTGACTGAATCCAAACTTCAAAGTTCAAAGGGCCGCACTTGAAGACCTAGAGGGCCATAGGTGGCCTTGAGGCTGGAGGTTCCCCACCCTTGGCTTAACCAAAATTGATTGTTTATTGGTCCAGGCCCTAGACTGTAGGGATACAGACAGGAACAATGTGCTAGTTTCTCTTATTATGAACACTCTCCATGTTACCACAGCACTCTTTAAATCTAGAATTCATAGTGGCATATATGTTACTGGATCTTCCACCAACCTTGAAATGGCTAGGTGTTACTTGGACCTGTGACTTCAGCTGAAGCTTATTAATCAGTTTGTAACACTGGGGAAATAAATCAAACTCTCTCTCTTTCTCTCTTTCTTTTTCTCTCTCTCTCTTCCTCCCCCTCCCTCCCTCCCTCTCTCCCTCCCTCCTCTCTCTCTCTCTCTCTCTCTCTCTCTCTCTCTCTCTCTCTTTCTCCCTCCTTCTCTCTCCCTCCCTTTCTCCCTCTCCCCCATCCTCTCTTCCTCTCTCCCTTCTCCCCCCTCCCTCCTTTCCTCTCTTCTCTCTCTCCCGTTTTTGTCCCTCCCTCCCTCTCTCCCTCCCTCTCCCTTCCCTTCCATCTCTCTTCCTCTCTCTCCCCTTCACTCTCTCTATCTCTGACTCTCTGTCTGTCTCTGTCTGTCTCTCTCCACTTTTTTTCTCCCACAAACCAAAGTTGATGGAATCCTGGTTGGAAAGATTGAAGCAGATGTTTCTCCAGGAATCCCTGGAACACGTTTCTTAGCCATTTCCCTTCCCAAGTAGAATCAAGAATTATTTCACTCGTGTTAGTGATGTAGGAGGCATATGATAATTTGAAGCCTCAAACCAGTGGCTGTATGTTGCATAGGCCAAATCTTTTTTTTTTTTTTTAATAAAAGATATTTACTGAGAAGATATAACTAGTACAGAAGTACAAATACACCCTTGAACCAAAGACACACTCTTCCTTATACTACTGCTATCCCTGGGGAGAATGACTCAAACTTCCAGACTGCTACAAAGAGTTTACTCCACCAAGTCTCCGTCCATATGCGGGATAGCTTATAGACAAAGCTGCACCCTTGTCTGCAGATAATAGGGTCTCTGGTGCAGTACTGCTGTATTCAGTCAAGCTCAGGGCTACTGGTAAACTCTTATATTGGCTCCTCTTCCTGGACCTCTGGCAGCTTCCTCTTCCTACCTTTCAAGGCTCAGTAGGTCCCTACTGTATGTTTTACTACCACTTGAGGGCTAGAAAAAAATAGACCCAAAAGAAGTAGGAGAACAACTGTTTTGGGTGCTTATAGCTCCTCGGTAGCTTCAGGTTAGAGGGGATCCTCCCCTACCTACAACCCAGAGCAGTTTGTCCTCCACCCTCAAATGTACCCAGGTAGAGAGAAGTGAGTCTACATGATCTATACCAGGGTTGGGGAACCACATATGGCCTTAAGGCCGCAGGTTCCCCATACCTGCTCTATACTAAGGAAATCCTCTAGATCATCATACCTACTCCTGACTCCCATTTTACAGCTCTTTATATCTCAGCTTCCTTGTCTATAAAATGTGGTATTAGACAAGTTCTGTGATTCTTTTCTTCTCTTCCTGTCACTCAAACTACAGGCTGAACTAAGTTCTATTTGGGAATTTAAAGACTATGGGAGGCCATTTTTGAGTGTGTGGAGACAGATCTTAAAGAGACCTAGAGGATGAAAATCTTCTGTGTAGTAACTTATTTTTTTCCATTTTTAGCACAAGACTCTTCTACTCAAGGCTGACTAGATTCCAGTGTTAGGCAGAACAATTCTAATTGAAGAACAAATAAGTCCAAGGGCCTGGCAATAGAAGCAGTTACTTATTATTATTAGGCATGTTTTACATAATAATATACTATTATTATATGTTATATAGTAATGTTATTATTAGGCATGGTTTAACTTACACAAGAAAAGGCTTGAGACATAATTTAACATAGCCAGGGGCAGGAGGGAGCTTATGGGCGAGGAAAGAGAGGTCCAGTGTGGAGGATATAGCTGGGTCTTAGTCAGCAGATGAGTGGCTGGGCAGGGTGCCAGCAGGGGGAGGAAGAAGACCAGGGAGCCTGGGAGATGTTTCCATCTAGGCTTAGTACATCCATATTAATCCTTGTCTGAATTCTATTGCATGCGTTTTATGGGTAGTCTCATCTGTTTAGGCACATCTAATTAGTTTCCCATTTCTGATGTTCTGGACAGAGAATTATTAAGAACTGGCTAGAAAGGCCTAGTTTGAATACAAAGCACTGAATGTTCCCAGTATGGAAGATCTCAGAAGGGTAAGATGGGAGTACCAAACAAAAGGGGGAACCACATCACCAGTGCATCCTTGCTTTTAACAAGTCTATGGCCATATCCACTGTTGAAACATTTCTCCTCCTTGGAACAAGATTTCATTTCTAAATATAATGTCATGTCATCTGCAAATAGGACTAATTTTGTCTACTCTTTGACTTTGTGCCTTTAACATGGTTCTCTCATCCTATAGCTAGCATTTCTAGAGTTATGACACATAACAGTGGGGAGATGAGTCATCTTTGTGAAGAAGAAAACTGAGCTCTGCATTTTAGGCACAAGCTTTCCAAAAAGAATTTTTATTAATTTCTGATTTTTCTACTGTTTGCATTTTTCTTCTTAGACAGAGAAATGTCCCACACTTTCAGACTTCTCTCTAACCCAAATCATTTTGAAATCACAATTTACAGGATGCTTGAAGGAAGAATGTTTTCCAATTAAGATTGAGCAAGTGTTCAGAGTTTAAATAACTGGTTAGTCAACAATTTGCTTCATCAAATAAAGCAGTAGTTAGAATTTTCCACATACTCTTAAGGAATCATTTTCTTATTGTCATGTAGTCTTATTTCACTCTCAATGACCTAATTTTGGATTTCCTTGGCAAAGATAACTGGAATAGTTTCGCCATTTCCTTCTCTAGCTCCTTGTACTAATGAGGAAACTGAAGCAAACAGGATTAAGTAACTTACCCAGGGTCACACAACTAGAAAATGTCTGAGGCCAGGTTCAAACTCAGGAAGATCAGTCTTCCTGACTCCAAACACAACACTGTCCATTGGGCCACCTATCATTTCCCTTATAATTTTCCTACCACCATTCAATCCCTCTTGGGTCTCCTCTCTAACTAGCCAAAGGTGAATCTATTCTATTAACTGAACTAATCAAAGAAGTTTCTTCCTTCTTGTCATTGCCCTAATACTTTTAGAGCATGGGGAAAGAAGGTATTGCTCTTCCATGAACCCAGTAGAGGGACTCTTGTTGTTATCTGCTGAGAGGTATAGGCTAAGTCAGGAAGACCTGAGTTCAAATTCTGAATCAGACACTAGCTGCATAACTCTGGCCAAGTCACTTAACTTCTGTCTGCCTCCATTTCCTCAACTGTAAAATGCATCCCCAGGTGCATAATGGCATTGACCTCACAGAATTATTTTGAAGTTCAAATGAGGTAACATTTATAAAACACTTAGCACAGTTCCTGGCATATAGTAAGTGCTTGATAAATGCTTTTCCTCTTCCCTCACTTTGCCCCCACCCCTGGTACTTGTCAGTCTGACAGGCAATAATCAGTAGATAAACATTTATTAAGCACCTACTATATACTGGGTACAGTGTGTTAAGTGCTGGGAACCTAAAAAGAATGAAAAGACAATTCCTGCCCTCAAGGAGCTCACAATCTTACAGAGAGACAAAAGAAACAAATATGCACAAACACACTATGGACAGAATAAATAGGAAATAATGAAAAGAGAGAAGGCTCCAGAATCAGGAAGGGCTTCCACTCCCACCACTTGCCTCACCCTTCCTTTTATGTATAGTTTTCCCACATTAGAATGTAAAGTCCTTGAAGGCAAAGACCACTGTTTGCTTGTGCTTGTGTTCTCATCTCTTAGCACAACATCCAACATATAGTAAGTCATTAAAAAATGCTTGTTGACTATTTCCTGGGCTTGTTTGGAGAGAGAAGAGCAGCATTTTGTTTCAGAATTAATAGTATAAAAAAGACTGATGAGGTTTATTTTTCAGTTTAATGCAAAGGCTGAAGACTAGGGACATCTTAAAATGCTTTCTTAATATTTCTACAAGAGAGAGCACAAAGACTTTTATCTACTTCCACACTTATTTTACCCTTGTTCATACTGGGAAAGCTTCTATTTTTTTTAAATAATAGTTTCAAATGTGCATTTTTGACCATATTAAAGAAAGAATGTCTTTTTTCAGGGTTGTAACATAAAAGGGCATTCACTGAATTTTGTCAAAAGCTTTTCCTGTATCGATTGAAATAACCATATGACTTTTATAATCATTGGTGTTTATATGGTTAACTACCCTGGCATCCTATGTATGACTCAAACTTGGGAATAGTAAATTATTTTCTAGATATATTTTTGTAACCTGCTTACAAGGAATTTATTCATTCATTCATTCATTCATTTAATTTGTTTACTTAATTATCATTAATTAGATTAGTCTATGGTTCTCTTTCTGTGTATTGCCTTCCCCTTGTTTATCACAACCATTTTTGTCACATAAAAGATTTGTAAAGTGCTTTCTGTCCCTATTTTTTGAGAATAATTTTTACAGCTCTTATTAATTGCTCCTTAAATATTTGATAAATTCCTTTTGTAAATCTATCTGGCTCCTAATTTTCCAATCTTTAATTAATTTATGGTTTGTTCAATTTATTTTTCCAAGACAGGGTTAAAATATCAGTTTCTTAAAAGATTTTATTTCCTATATGCATTTCAACCCCAAATTCAATGGTTCCTTTGAATTTCCTGAATTGAAATCCAGTGATGAAAAAAGATTGAAGGCCCACTTACTTTCCAGGTCTTCAAACTTTTCACTTCTCTCCCTGACTCCCAATTTCATTTTAACATTTTTTCAAAAATTCTAATTTTATTTACAATATCAAATTCTCCTCCTCTTCCCCTCCTTCTTTCCTAGCTGTTGAAAAGGCAAGAAAAACAAAACCTATTACAAATATATTCATATAAAAAAAAAATCCAGCATTAGCCATGTGTTTGCCTTTACTTCATCCCCAAAGAAAGAAAATATGTTTCAATCTGCACTCTGAGTCCATCAGCTCTCTGCCTGGAGGTGGATAACATCTTCTACCCCAAGACCTTTGGAATTGTGGTCAGTCCTTATATTGATCAGAATGGTTAAGTCTTTCAAAGCTGATTTACAATGTTGTTATTACTGTTTCTGCTCACTGTATTTTGCATCAGTTCATACAAGTCTCCCCATTTTTTAAAAACTATTCTCTTCATCATTTCTTATCACACAATAGTATTCCCTCATGTACATATTCCATAACTTGTTCAGCTATTCCCCAACTGATGGGTATCCTTTCAGTTTCCAATTCTTTGATACCACAAAAAGAGTTGCTATAAATATTTCTGTGCATTTGAGTTCTTTTCCTTTTTCTTTGATTTTTCTATGACATGGTTATTTAAGTATTTTGTTTCCTCTTCTGGTCAATTTACATGTTTTTATAAATATTCTCCCATTTCATTTAGATTGTGAGTTTTATTGGCAAATAGTGGGTGAAATACTTCCAAATAATTGCTTTTATTTCTTTTTCACCGGTTGCGAATTTACCTTTTTCAATTTTTGTGTTAGTAATTTGTTTTTCTTTATTAAATCAAAGTAGTTAATGACTTATACAATCAATCTTTAGCAGTCTCATATTGGCAACCATACATATCCACTGTCATGCCCAGCAGAGGAGAAAAAAAGAGATGCATACAAGTTTGTGGAGCAGTTGGCATCCTACTAGCTGCTTCACTGCTCTTGCTCACCCTGCCATTGTAAGTAGTGTCTACCACCCACATATTCATTGCATATCTTATTGTTTGCCTTTAAAATTCAAGTTTTTTGTTTCAGTCATACCCTCAAAGTGCAGTACAACTCCTTTGGGCTAAGCCCAAACAAGCAAAGTCAATGATGCAGCTTAGTGAGAAAATAAAGGGGCTAGCTAAACTTCATGTCAGAACGTCTACAACCACTGTCAGCCATGAGTTTGGTGTTAACAAACTGATAATTCATCATATCCATTAAAAGGAGGAAAGTATTTCAAACTGGTGTGTCTTTCACAGACTCCAATGCCATCTACCAGCCATGAAGGACAGAGTGTCAGAGGTAATGTTGAGACCTCACCAGTCTTGGCATCTTCTGACAGCAGTGACTAAAGTCCCAGAAACCTTTACCTTGGTTTTCAGAGGGCAGCCAAGACAGAACAGTTTATTGCAGTGTAGCACACAGTGCAACACCCTGCCATCTGACACAGAGGGAGCTAAATTCAGGTTAAAAATGTTTTTCAGAATTTTCTTTGCCGTACAGCATTTATGGGACTGCAGATTTCATGTGTTATGAAAAGTGAATATTGTCTGAAATTAATGTTTTTTGTTTTGTTAGCATGAAAGGCCACAAAATTCTGGGGAATTACTAGCAAGAAAGAATGCTTTGCATGTTACCAATTTTATTTTGTGTATTTCATTTTAAGGGTTATTTCATGGTTACTGTGTCAAAAAAAAGCGCATATTATCAGGATTTGTATTACCCCAGGCAAGGTAAGTCATTTCACTTCTATTTGCCTCAGTTTTCTTAACTGTAAAATGCAGGTAACAATAGCACCTACCTCCCAAAGTTATTGTGAGGATCAATTTTTGGTTGTTAAACATTTACCAGAATGTCTCTGCCTGTAGTCCTTGTGTCAGAGAGCCTTTCATGCCAAGTCTGAGGACATGTTGAAACATTTTTCTGCTTTCTCACTTCATAGACCCCACTCAGGAATCTGAGACAGCATATGCACAGCACCTTTCAGAATATTGAAATAAATTTTCCCTTTGTAAAGTAGAGTTCACAATATTTCATCAGCTTTGCTATTTGCATTTAAATAAATACATTTTGACGTGTAAATGTCTTAACTTTTAAATTGGTTCCATTGGAATTCCTTGTTCATCCATCCATACCCATTCACTTTCTGTCTCTTGTGATTGTAGGTAGTTCCTTTTCTATTCTTCTAGTTCTGTTTTTTTTAAAAACTTTATATCATTTCGTAAAGATCTTTAAATATTTCTCTGCATTCCTTGTACTTGTTGATCTTAGCTGAGCTATAGAACTCTATTACATTAACATTCTTCAATTTCTTTCCCATTCCTCTCTTGTTGGACACATACGATCATAGGATCAATAATTTAAAGTTGAAAAAGACATTAAAAGCTAGTGAATCTAACCACTTCACTTTGTAGAAGAGGAAACTGTGGTCCATTGAGGTTAAACAATTTGCTCTGGGTTCCATAAGGTTACAGTGTCTGAGGCAGGCTTTAAACCCAGGTCTTCATGACCCTGTCTCCACTGCCCTTTTAGAAGCAGCTGGTAGTGGTAGCAGCAGTGGATAAGAGTGACCTGAATACAAATCTATTTATAAGCTGTGTGACCCTGGGCAAGTCATTTAACCTCCATTTGCCTCAGTTTCCTTAACTGTCAAATGGGGATAATAATAGTAATATCTACGCTGCAGAGTTGTTGTGAGGATCAAAAGAGATAATATTTCTAAAAAGCACTTAGCACTGTGCATGGTATGTAGTATGTGCTCTGCGGTTGCTCATTCCCTTTCCTTTGACTTTCTCCATCTACTGTGTCATGCTACCTCTCCATCTGGTTGCTCTAAAGTGTGCTTTTGGTTTTTTTGGTTTTTGCAATTACAAATAGCACTCAGTAGGACTCTTGGAGCAGGCTGCCCTTTTATTTAATTGTCTTTGCTAATACTTCCCCAGTTATGTTGCCAGTGATGGAATTGTTCAGTTGCTCTAGTTCTTCTTCAGCTAGTTAGTGTTTCTCCATGTTCTGAGACAGTTTGGACACAGAGGCAGAAAGGTAGATCTTGAAAACAGGAAGACATCAAGCGCTCCGAAGCCACAAGGAACTAGAGACCAAATGACATGTAGTCATTTAGTCTACTGTCTCCTAAGATGTCTGAAAAAGCACTTTCCATTTGTTCTTCTTTGTCTATCCTTCCACCCTCTAGTCCCTTCCTCCTTTAGGATAAAATTCTAGCTCCTAAAAAATCCAAGACTTGCTAATGCACCTAGTTTCCAGGGAGGCCAAATGAATGGCGATGAGAGAGAAAGGGGAATCATACTCTAAGTGCTGTAAAGGTGGGGAAGACCTGGAAGTCTTAGTTTCCCCATATTTTGCTCTCTTAACATCTCCAAAGTGGGATCGGTCTCAGAAATGTAGGGGGAGGGATAGCTGAACCCCTTTTGTTGATGTTTCTCCAGGAATTCCCAGAATATATCTTCCTTGGACATCATCAGGGAATAAATTGAAATCAAGGAGATAGCAGTTACTGTGGACCCAAAACACAAATCCCATAATTCCAAGGTTAATGATAATACTTGGCCCATTAAAGTTTATCAAATGATTCCCATCTATTGTCTCCAGTTCATTTGATAGATGAGGAACTGAGGCAAACAAGATTAAGTGACTTGCTCAGGATCACCCAGCTAGTAGGCACCTGAGGTCAAATTTGAACTCAGGTTTTCCTGACTTCAGGGTCAGCACTCTACTTTGCCACCTAACTGCTTCAATAATATATAATTGGCATTAACATACCACTTTGAGAGTCATAAAACACTGTACATAATGTTGTCTAATTTGCTCCTTACAACATCCCTGCAAGGTGGGTGATATTATTATCTGTGTTTGACAGTTGAGAAAACTGAGGCAGAGTAAAGTTAAATGGTTTGCACAGTCACTCAGCTAGTAAGTATCTGAGGCAAGATTCGAATTCAGACCTCCTGATATTTATTTGCCTTTGTAGCAATGAAGGTCTATATAGCAGGCATGTACAAGTTTTTAGCCCAGATTTTCATCAGCTGCCCTGCTCTCCTGACTCTCTCCAACTCCCTTCAGCTGGAGACCTCCCCATGCCATTACTTCCTTCATTAATCATATTGGAATCTATAGGGCAGTGGATAAGTATAGGACGCTAATCTGGGAGAAAACTAGGGTGGAAACCAAAATGAATCTGGAAGGGAGTGTTTGGGGTGGAGGAGTCAAAGCAACTTGTCATACCAGAATTTTTCTCTGGAGCGTGAACTAGTCATCTTGATGCAGGGGTGACATATATTCCTAGATTTAGAGGTAGAAGGGAAGTAAGATGCTGTCTACTCCAGCCCAACCTACCACCGTTTCATTTTACAGATGAGAAAACTAAATCCCACGGAGGTTGTGACTTGTCTGAGGTTACACACATAGGAAGCAGCAGAGGTGGTATATTGAACCCAGGAGATCTGACTCCCTAGTCAGGTCTCTTTCCACTGTACCAGGTCATTATATTCTGTTTGTCCCCCAGACTTCAGATGATAGGCAGTAAGTAGGTAACATTTTTCTGAAAGGTAATGAATAGTGCTATTTAGAAGTATGAAATCAACTAAGGGTTTAAGCTGGGGGTAAGGTGAGACGGGGACTCATAGATCCAAAAAAATCTTCAAGGAACTGATGATCAGCATGGATGGTAATGAATAATCTGTTATCTCGGTCAAATTGTCAGGAGCCTCATGGAAATCATCACCTGTGGATAAGGGCAAGCCAGTCATGAGGCTCAACATTACTACTCCCCAGAAACACAAAAGATTTGGCAGGGGAAGTAGCAAGTCTTTGGGTTTCCCCTGCTTGGTCTGGTCACATGCTTCCCAGGATTGCATAAGAAGCTGATAGTAAATCGCATCTGAGCTACCAGAACCCTAGAGGATTATATGCAAGAATGGGCACAGTCTGTTGGAACTGATTGCAGAGATATGGTACCACAGGCAGAACAACGACCAAATAACCCTCCCTGGGATGATGCAGAGCCAAGAGCAAATATGGAGTAACCTATCAGCTTGGAGTCAGACACCCATCTGACACAAATGGCCTAGGCACACTTTGGACATATTTCATTCTGGTCTGTTGCCCCACTTGGGGACATCTGTATCTGGTAACCCCCCAAATATACCAACTAGATGTCCTCACAAGTACTCACTCCCAATCTTTTTTTTTAAATTATTAAGTATGTACTATGTTAGGCACTGGAGGGACAAAGTTCAAAATTAAGCAGTTTCTGCCCTCAGGGAGTTTATATTCTATATAAGGAGATACATAGATATATGTATGTGTATATATGTATGTATATATACATATATGTATATAACATAAAAATATATGTGTATGTCTACTCACATGTATACATAATACAAAATATATATACACATGTATATACACATCCATACACACACACACACACACACACACACACACACACACACACACGAAATAAGTGCCAGGTCAGTTGAAGAGAGAAAAGTACTTAGAAATTAGGGGGATAAGGAAAGGTCTCATGGAGGGAGTGAAAGTGAAAATGAACTTTGAATAAATTCGAGACTCTAAGAGGCAGAGGTGAGTTGAAAATGCATCCCTGGATAAAGGATAGAAATGGAATGTCACATGTGATGATCTGCAAAACGGACAATAAAAGGGTGGGGGTGAGGAGGTTACTGTTAGAAGCTAGATATGTAGTAAAAAAAAAAAAGAGGCTTTAAATGTCAAACACAGCAGTTTGTGTTTGCTACTCAAGGTAATAGAGAGCCACTGGAGTTTATTGAGGAAAAAGATGTCACAGTCAAATTTGTGCTTTTGGAAAATCAAAGTGATAGAACCATCTATGTTTGACATTAAAAGACTTTTCTTTGCAAGCTGGTTCCAAAGTATATTTCTAGCCTTATTCTCCCTCTTGTCTGGAAAGTCCCTTGCGCTAGGAACTCCTACAATCTGGAGAACAGCCCACAGCAGAAGGCACATTTAAGTCTGTCCCTAGGCCTTGCCCTGGCTTTTCAGGATAGAGAAAGACTGTGTCCCTAGTGAGAAAAGGTAAGCTGAACTGGTCTGGGCTATGTAAACTTGGGAGGAGAGCTCTTGTTTCCTGTCTTGTCAAACAAACATAAACCTTGTACCGGAGACATCTTCACGCCAAAAGGTGTGACAAGCTTGGAGAAATGTCACACTTCTGCCCAGAAAATAAAGAAGGCTCTTATTGAGCTTCCCATGGAGGTGGCACTGACAATCTCCATGATGAACCACAAGGAAGTTATCTCAACAGAAAAATAAAGCAGAAACTCTCAGAAATTACGCAACCTGTAAAGTCCCATATTTCTACATCCTTCAATTTTCTTTAAAAATGCTATTTTAGACACCTGATGGGTATCTAGAAGTGGGGGGAAAGGAAGGCACTTTTGAGAAGCAGGATAGTGACATGCCTAGAAACCTGGCCTCAGAGTTGTAGAAGAGCTGGATTCAAATCCTCCCTCTGACACGTGCTGGCTTTGTGACCCTAAGGGATAAATCTCTTGAGCTCTCCCTTATTGGTGTCAAACTCAAAGAGAAATGAGGGTCGCTCAGCCACTTAGAAGGACCTGTACAGGAAGCATAATGACATATAAAACCGTATGTGTTTTTATATTTTTATTAATACATAAAGACATTAAAATCAGAAACTACATTTTAATCTGGTTTGGGGTAAGTATAGTGGGCCACATGTCTGATACCTCTGCTCAAGGCAACTTTTTAAGGGAGAGGGAGAAAAGAAGGAAGGGAGAAGATAAACATTTATACAGTACTTACTATATGGCAGGTTCTGTGCTAAGTGCTTTTTACAAATATTGTCTCACAACAACAGTGCAAGGTGAGTGCTATTATTATTTCCATTTTACAGATGAAGAAATTGAGGCAAGCATAGGTGAAGACTGTAAAGTTGCAGAGAAGGTGCGCATCTGTACTGAAAGGGCAGTTAGTCACTAGAGGCTCCCTATACTAATAAAATCACAAATCTGGTTTAAAAAAAAAAAACCGGCAGCAATAACTTCGAGACAAAGCAGCTCTGTTTAGTCACTGCCCTGGGGTCCTTAATCATTTTGATAACATCAACCTCTTTGGCAGGCTAGTCAGTCTATGGATCCCTTTTCAAAATGTTTTTAAATGATTGAAGGAAATGCAAAATTTCAGTTAGTGCAGTGAAAATAAAGATATGATTTTCCCCGCTAAGTTCATAGACCTCTGAAATGTATCTATGGAGGTCTGTGGATCCCAGAGGAAGAATCCTTCATTTACACAGAAAACTAGAATACTAGTTATAGAATTATAGAAGAAAGAGGAGAGAAAAGGAGGAGAGAGAAAACACTAATGATTGGAGGGATCAAGGAAGGTTTCATGGAGAGGATGGTAACTGAACAGAGTCTGAAAGGATGTCACCTCGCTCATTCACCTCAACAAACTCCAGTGGCTCCCCATTGCAGATCAAATAGGAAATATTCTGTTTGACATTTAAAGTTCTTCACAACTTGACCTCTTTCTGCCTTTCCAGTCTTCTTATACTTTACTCACTTCCACGCACTCTATGGTCTAGCCACACTGATGCCCTTGCTATCTCTCACACACAACCCTATCTCCCATTTTTCTGCCTTGTCCCCCCTGCCTGGAATGTTCTCCTTCCTCCCCTCTGGCTCTCAGTTTCTTTGCTTCTAGTCTCCCCAGCTTCTACTGCCTTCTCCTCTCTGATTACCTTCCAAGTATCCCATATGTAACAGGGGATTTGGCACAGACCCAGGTAACCTAAGATTGGGGGATCCATATGGGAAATTCCAGAGATCTTCCAGGAATCAGTCAGACTGGAGCACATGCAGACATTCTGCACTGGCCTGTGAGGGATTGGGAGCAGCCTTGTATAGACAGAATTGTGGTATCTTTAAAACTACCCTACTGTTGAGGTTCAAATGGAAGTAATTCAATTTCCTAGCATGGCGCTGGTAGATATCCATGTTTCCCAGTCATACAACATGAGATTAGCACAATCGCTCTGTAGATCTTCAGTTTGGTAGTCAAATACCTCTTCTCTCCCATACCTTTCTTTGGAACCTCCCAAACATTGAACTAATTCTGGCAACGTATGAGGCAACCTCATTATCAGTGTGTACATACCTAGAAAGTATTGAATGCACAGGATGAGGGAGACGGAGAATTTTATGGTCCAGGATAAGAGGAAGTTTTATGGTATTTCAAGGTAAGGGGAAAAGACTTTAGGATACCCTCAAGCTCAAGAGGAGCCTCACAAGGTACTGAAAAAGCAACTCTTACTATCTTTTTTTAACCCTTAGGGCATTGTTTGTATCCACATCAGGGGACTAATGGTATATATAGGAATTGAGCTATAAATCTAATTCCTCCCCAGAGACTGAGGTAATATAGGGAAGATTATGACCTCCAGGTGTTTGGAAGGAAGTTTATTTTTTATTAGATCTTTGAAAAAATATTCCTCTATAAAAGCTAATCTTAGTTAATCTAAGTTAATCTTAGTTAAATGGAGCTTGTGTGAGATGCCTTCAAGGAATTTACAGTCTAATGGGGGACATAACATGGAAACACATAAATAAGATAAATAGGAAATAATTAATAGAGGGAAAGCCTTGGAATTAAAAGGGGTTGGGAAAGGCTTCTTATAAGAGGTGAGATTTTAGTTGGGACTTAAGGAAGCCAGGGAGGTCAGTAGTTGGAACAGAGGAGGAGGAGCATTCCAGGTGTGGAATGCCCAGAGCCAAGAAATGGAGTATCTTGTTCATGGAACAGCCAGGAGTAGTATATAAAAATCTATTAACACTGATTTGCAGGTAAACTCAATAGCCTTGGGAGTGACAGCAGCCTCCAGACTACCGATCCTGCTTCCAGCTCAGCCTCTGCGGTTTTGGGGTGCTTGGGATCCCAAAATACCAACTCCCAGGGTCCTGACCAAATGAAGTCAACTCAAGTCTTCTTTTAGCCAAAGAAAAACAATATTTATATATATTTATGTAATATATAATTAATATAATAATAAAATGTCCATATATTTATTGATAATTTATTAATGTTTATAATATAATTGTTATATATAATAATGTTATAATACTTATTATTAATATTTAATATTGGGTTGACTCTTAAGAAGCCTGACCATTTGTGATGCTTGTGGGTCAGATAGAATCTGAGCCAGATTGAATCTGAGCACCTCCAGGAAGCCAAGATGAAGTTTATATACAGAAAGATTATGGGAGGGATCTAGGGGTGGTCAAATAGTCTGCAGTGATGGGAAGAGGGGTTTAGGGAGGAATTTGATGGGACTGGGGTGACTAGAGGTCAGAACCAAAAGAGTTGGATTTTGTTTGGATCAAGGGTGGGAAACAGCAGAAATCTGGAGGTAACAGACAATACAGGGCTAGGCTAGGTTAAATGTAACAGATTTGGGCATGAAAAGCCAGATTAAGTGGGAAGATTCAAGGACAGCTCAAGGGGGTTCCCAGAGCCTATATCCCATCATTTAGACTCCTCCTCAAGATCCTCCCTAAACCCTTCCTTCCATCATCCCAGACTACTTGACCACCTCTAGATTTTTCCCACAGTCTGTATATAAACTCCATCTTGCCTTCATGAAGGTGCTCAGATTCTATCTGGCCCGCTTGGCAATACAAACATCACAAATGGTCACACGTCTTAAGAGTCAACCCAATATGACAGATTTTAAGTAAATTTTGTTTTTCTTTGGCTAAAAGAAGGCTTGAGTTGGACTCATTCAGGCAGGATCCGGAGTATCAGTATTTTAGGGTCCCAAACACCCCAAACCTCAACACCTCCCTAGCCCTTATCCCAGTAAGGAACTACAATGAAGAGGAGGCTCAGTCACTGCTTCTATGAGAACTACAGCAATGGCTGGCATAGGCCCAGGACAGCATATTCTAGACACCTATGTCCTTGGCACTGTTAATATATGTTAGGTGTTGATATGACTATGTTAGTAGGAGTGACATTAAAAAAGAGAAATTGCCATCTGCTTTTTCACTATACCCTAAAGATTCTGGAACCTTGCCACCTAGATGGGGATGAGATCTGAGCCCCCAAAAAGGAAAAGACCATGTCTTGGGATGTGGACCCCAAAAAGGAAAAACCCTGGACTTTCCCACATGGTCCAGGTCCCTGGCATTTGCTTGGGGCAATCAGCCCTTCCTAGTTAATTAACTGTCCTTTCATTGTCTGCACTTGGCCCCACCCTAGACTTCCATTCCCTTAATTCCATCTAGACCCCTTCTCTGTTCCTACAGTCTTTCTGTATATAAGATCCATCTTGCCTGCCTTAAAGGGCTCATATTCAATCTGGCCAGCCTGTCAATAAAAGCATCACAAATGTTTAAATTCCTTAAGAGTCTGGCCAATATGATGGATCATGCCCACCCTCTTTCAGTGTTTTAATAAACCTTGTCTTTGGCTGAAAGAAGACTTGGGTCAAATTCATTTGGGCAGGACCTGTATGTCTCTGTTTCAGGGTCCCAGCACCCGTAAACCTCAACAACCTGACTTGCAGTTGAAACTTTCTCTATGTGCTTTATCTCCCTATTAGAATATAACCTCCTGGAGAGCTGGAACTGTATCCACTTTGTATCCCCAGCACTTAGCACAGTGCTGCACATAGTAGGCATGTTGTGGATAGTTTTTAACTAATTAGTATATTTATTCATTCATTCAAAAATAAGATTGGATAGGTAGGCAGGAATCAGATGGTGGAAAACCTTAAATATCAGGATAAGGAGTTTTTATTTTATCCTGGAGAAAAAAGGAGTCATTCAAGTTTTTCAGGAAGGGAGAAGTATGGTTAGAGCTGTACTTTATGAAGGTTATTTTTGCTTCTATGCAGAAGAATAATTAAAGAGGACAGAAACTGGAAAAAGAGATGTTAGTAATTTAGGTGACAGAAGTGTAGACTGAGCTAGAATGTTGACTGTGTAGGTGGAGTGAAGGGAATGGACACAGAAGATGTTATAGAGGAAGAAACAAGACTTAGAACTGATTGGATATAGGGGTGAGGAAGAGAAAAGAGTCAAAGGTAACTCTGAGATTGCAAATCTGGGTAACAAGAAGGATGAAGAGCCATTTAACAGAAGAATAAAAGTTCAGAGGCACATAGGATTTAGGAAGAAAGATAATGAGTTCTTTTTCGAACACATTGAGTTTGAGACACCAATAGGGCATCCATGTGGAGCTATCCAGCAGTCAGGTGATGAGGCATAATTGAAATTAGGGAGATAGGTGAAGGATTTACATACAGATTTGGGAGTCATTGGTATAGAGATGATGCTTAGATCAATGGAAACAGATCTGAGATGAGAATATTACTTGGTAGGATTTGTTAGATTAAACAACATGTTTACAAATGAGTTATGTCTATATGAAAAGAATCAGTATTTAAATTCCGAATATGTAGTCTGTAATAGCTATGATTAAAGGAATCAGTTTGTCTTCTGTCCAGGTGACTAGGACACTAGTGTTACTTTTAAGTTCTACTTGTCTCAATCCCTGGCAGCTTTGTTAATCTGAAGAGCCTTCTGGCTACTGTCCAGAAGATGAAACAGCTGACTGGAGACTCATAAATGCTGGAACACTGATTCTTGTCTGTTACCCATTACTTGACTTTCTGTATCCCAGTTCAACAATGTCTTCTACTCTACTGTGTCACCTGGCATACTAGTATAGTTCTTGTTGTCCCACTGTATGAGGTTTTTGCTGTATTAAAGCAAAACAGTGAGAACTCCCTATTTTGAACCAACTGCAGCGATCAGTTTTGCTTCTTATTATCAGATGCAAAATCAAGATACTAGAATTAATAGAAATGGATCATGCTTCAAATAATTGGTTTTGGAAACATTATTATTATTATTAAAGCAGTTAGAAGTATACAGAGAAGGTCAATTTGGGTGTGGGATGACATAATGGATGATGAGATGATCTCGAAAAAAATTTCAAGTGTGAGAAAGAAGGGGAAAATTATCTCATGTAAAAAAAAGTGCACAAGAAAGCTTTTACAATGAGGGGGGGAGTGGCAGGATGAGAGGAGTGGTGGGCAACACTTGAAACTTATTCTCATCAGAACTGGTTCAAAGAAAGAATAACATACACACTCACTTGGGTATAGAAATAGATCTTACCCAACAGGGAAGTACAGGGGAAGAGGATAAGAGAAAGGGGTGGGATATGATAGAAGGAAAGGTGAATTAATGGAGGTGGTGATCAGAAGCAAAAGAGACTTTTGAGGAAAGAGTGAAAAGAGAGAGTGAAGGATAAATTGGGGAAGGGATGAGAGGGGGAAATAGGACAGAGGAAAATACACAATTAGTAATCATAACTGTGAATGTGAATGAGATGAACTTATCCATAAAATGGAAGCAGATAGTAGAATGGATTAGGAATCAGAATCCAACAATATGTTATTTACAAGAAATATACTTGAAACAGAAAGACACAAGGGGCTGAAGCAGAATCTATTGTGCTTCAACTGAAGTAAAAAAAGGGGTAGCAATGATGATCTTAGACAAAGCAGAAGGAAAAGTAGACCCATTTAAAAAATATAAGCAGGGAAACTACATTTCACATAAAAGCACCATAGACAGTGAAGCAATATCAATACTAAACATATGCATAGCACCCAAATATTTAAAGGAAAAGTTAAATGAGTTACAGAATGAAATAGATAGTAAACCTATATTAGTGGGGGACCTCAACTTTTCCCTCTCAGAACCAGATAAATCTCACCATAAGATAAATTAGAAATAAATTAAAGAGATGAATAGAATTTTTAAAAATTCAAATGCAGTAGATCTCTGAAGAAAACTTAATGGGAATTAAAAGGAGTATACTTTATTTTGTCAGCAATATATTGTACATTCATTAAAAATTGACCATGTATTAGGACATAAAAATATCACAAGCAAATTAGAAAAGCAGAAATATAAAATGCATTCTTTTTAGACCAAAATGTAATAAAAATTAAATTCAACAAAGTGTAATGGAAACACAGATTAAAAATTAACTGGCCTAAAGAATGAGTGGCTCAAAGAACAAATCATAGAAAGAATTAATAATTTCATTAAAGAGAATGACAACAATAAGAAAACATAACAAAATTTGTGGGATGTAGTAAAAGCAGTACTTAGAGGAAATTTTAATCTCTAAATGTTTAAGTCAATAAAGAACAGATTAATAAATTGGACATGTAATTTAAAAAGCTAGAAAAAGAACTAATTTAAGATCCTTAAACACTAAAATGAAAATCAGAGGAGAGGTTAATAAAATTGAAAGTAAAAAAAAACCCATTAAACTCATAAATAAAACTAGAAGCTGTTTTTGTGACAAGTCGGAGGGTAGGGGGAAGTGGAGAGAGAGAAAAGACATAAACCATTGGTTAATTTGATTTTAAAAAAGAAAGAAAAAAACAAATTACCAGTATCAAAAATGTAAACTAATGAAGATTAGGAGCTATTTTATCCAATTACATGCCAATAAATCTGACTCTTTAAGCAAAATAGACAAATATTTGCAAAAACACAAATTTTCCAAACTAACAAAAGAGGAAATAAAATAAATAACTCTATCTTAGAAAAATAAGTTGGAAAGGCCATCAATGAGCTCCCTAAGAAAAAAAATCCCTAGGACCAGATGAATTCACAAGTGAATTCTACCAAAATTTAAAGAACAATTAGTTCTAGTATATACTATACAAACTATTTGGAAAAATAGGTAAAGAAGGAGTCCTACAAAATTCCTTTTATGACACAGATATAGTTCTTATACCTCAACCAGGAAGAACAAAAACAGAGAAAGAAAACCACAGACCAATTTCCCTAATGAATATTGCTGCAAAATTTTAAATAAAATAGTAGCAAGGAGATTATATTAATATATCACAAAGATCATACATGGTGACCAAGTGGGTTTTATACCAGGAATGTAAGGCTAGTTCAATATTAGGAAAACAATTAGCATAATAGATCATATCAAATAATAATAAAAATCATATAATTATATAATTATATAAATTTATGCAGAAAACTCTTTAGAAAAAATGCAACTCATTTCTATTAAAAAAACACCAAAAACCATAGGAATAAATGGGGCTTTCTTTAAAATGATAGGTGGTATCTATCTAAAGCCATCAGCAAGCATTATGTGTAACGGGGATAAACTAGAATCTTTCTAATGAGATCAAGAGTGAACCAAGGATACCGATTATCACCAATATTATTTAATAATGCACTAGAAATGTTAACTATCACAATAAGACAAGAAAAAGAAGTTGAAGAAATTTAAATGGTCAAGGAAAAAACAAAACTATTACTCTTTACAGATGATATGATGGTGTATTTAGAGAATCAACTAAAAAACTAATTCAAATAATTAACAACTTTAGCAAAGTTGTAGGATATAAAGTAAACCCATATAAATCATCAATATTTCTGTATATTTCCAACAAAGTCCAGCAGGAAGATATAGAAAGAGAAATCCATTTAAAATAATTGCAGAAAATATAAAACATTTGGGAATCTACCTACCACGAAAAACCAAAGAACTATATGAACACAGTAACAAAACACTTTACACATAAAGTCAGATCTAATTGCTAATGGGCAGGTCAACCCAGTATGTCAAAAATGACAATTCAACCTAATTTAGGGTATTCAGTGTCACACTAATCAAACTAACAAAAAATTACCTTATAAAGCTAGAAAAAAATAGCAAAATTCATTTGGAAGAACAAATGTCAAGAATATCAAGGGAATCAATGAAAAAAATAATAAATGTGAAGGAAGACAGCAGAGCAGTACCAAATTTCAAACTATATTATGAAGTGGTAGTCATGAAAGAAATGTAGTACTGGATAAGAAATAGAGTGGTGGATCAGTGGAATAGATTAGGTAAACAATACACAATAGTAAATGACCATAGTTATTTAATATTTGATAAACACAAAGATCCAAGCTTTTGAGGCAAGAATTCACTATTTGACAAAAATTGCTGAGAAAACTACAAAGCAGTTTGTCAGAAACATGCATAGATCAACATCTCACATCGTATACCAAGATAAAGTCAAAATGAGTATATAATTTAGTCATAAAGAATAATAGTATAAGCAAATTGAGGGAGCATGGAAATTTTTACCTATCAGATCTATAGACAAGAAAAAATATGACTAAACTTGAGATACAGAGGATCATGGTAAGTAAAATGGATAATTTTGATTACCTTAAATTTTAAAAAGTTTGCACAAACAAAATCAATGCATCTGAGATTAGAAAGAAAAGCAGAAAACTAGGGAAAATTTTTACAGTAGGTTTCTCTGACAAAGGTTCATTTCTCAAATATATAGGGAAGTTAATCAAATTTATGAAAATAGTTATTCTTCTATTATAAATTGTCTAAGGATATAAACAGGCAGTTCTCAGAAGAAGAAATCAAAGTTATCTATAGTCCTATGAAAAAAAATGCTCTAAATCACTACTGATGAGAGAAATGGAAATTAAAATAACTCTGAGGTATCACCTCACATCTATCAGATTGGTTAACGTGACAGAAAAGGAAAACAACAAATATTGGAGGGAATATGGAGAAACTGAGACACTAATGCACTGTTTGATGGAGTTGTGAACTGCTCCAACCATTCTAGAAAAGAATTTAGAACTATACCCAAAGGTCTTTATAACCTTAGACTTAGAAATACTGCTACTTGGTGTGTATGCCAAAGAGATCAATGGTAAATGAAAAGAACCTATATGTACAAAAATATTTATAGCTGTTCATTTTATGGTGGCAAAGAACTGGAAACTGAGGACATGCCCATCAATTAGTGAATATCTGAAAAAGTTGTGGAATATGATTGTAATATAATACTATTGTGATATAAAAAATGAAAAGCAGGATGGTTTTAGAAAAACCTGAGAAGACTTACATAAACTGACGAAGAATGAAATAAACAGAACCAGTGACACAGTAACACAGTACACAGCAATATTGTAGCAATGATCAACTATGAGTGACTTCATTATTCTGACCAATGCAATGATCCAAAACAATTCTAAGGGACTTAGGCTGAAAAATACTATCCATCTCTGGAGAAAGAACTGATGGACTCTGAATGCAAGTTGAAGCCAAATTTATTTTCACTTTATTTTGCTTGCGTTAAAATTTTTGTTATTGTTCAGTCATTTCAGTTATGTTCAACTCTTCATGACCCCATCTTGGGTTTTCTTGGCAAAGATACTGGAGTGGGTTGTCATTTACTTCTCCAGCTCATTTTGTAGATGAGGTAACTGAGGTAAACAAGATTAAGTGACTTGTCCAGGGTCACACATCTAGTAAGCGTCTGAGGTCACATTTGAACTCAGGTTACACAGCTAACAAGTATCTGAGACCAGGCATTTTTCACATAATATAACCTTTTCCTTATTCAAGATTCCTATAAATTTTACTTCAAATTGTCTTGGAGTAGAGAGATATCTGATGGCATGATATGAGGAAGGTTGGGGAACCAGGATAGTTTAGACCATTGTCTCTTTAGACTAAAAAATGCTTGAATGTAGAATAATGTTAAATAAATTTTTTAAAAGTTTCTGGGAATACTACTGTGCTATAAGAAATGATGAGAAGGTGGATATCAGGAAACCTGGAAATACTTACATGAACTGATGTGGAGTGAAGTGAACAGAACCAGGAGAACACTGTATACCCAGTCACAGCAACATTGTGCAATGATCAACTTTGATAGACTTAGTTCTTCTCAGCAATAAAAGAATTCCAAAAGATTCATGATGGAAAATACTATCCACATCCAGAGAAAATACTGTGGAGGCTGAATGCAGATCAAAAGATACTATTCTCTCTCTCTCTCTCTCTCTCTCTGTGTGTTTTCTCTTTTTTGTCATTTTTCCACTTTGTTCTGATTCTTCTTTCACAGCATGAATAATGTGGAAATATGTTTAATATGATCGTTCTCTTTCCCTCTCTTGCACTGAATTTCCATAATGCCCTTAGCATATCTCTTACAGATACACTATTTCCTGGTTGTTCCCTGACAATATCACAGAATCACAGAATCTGAGACCAGAAAGGGACCTGAGGAGCCGTCTAGTCCAAGATATATTTGAAAGAAACTCGTACTAGAACTTCATCTATAGGTGATCTCACAACCTCAGTTTAATGACCTTCAAGGAGTGGAACACTCCACCATTGGAGGCCACTGGTTCCAGTTTTGGACAGCTCTATTTATTAGAGAATTTTCCTATTATCGAGTCTCTATTTACTTCTTTGTCACTTCTACCCATTGCTAATGGTGGCCACAAGCAGCATAAGTGTGACCCCTTTTCCTTGTGTTAACCCTGCAGATATTTGAATATGTAATGTATAATGACCTTCCTGAATCTTTCCCTGTCTTCACTAATCATCCTTAAACTCATTCTTGCCTGGAAGGAACTGTAGGCTCTTGTTCCTGATTGTGCTCCTCTGGACACTACCTAGATTCCCAATGTCCTTCTCCAACTATGTTGCAGAATGTGCTGGGATTAGGCCATCGTTATTCCTGGAAGCTATGCTTTTCCATGTAGATTAGATACTTAGGGTCGCTCAAGGTGCTGAGTCCAATTGAGATTGTCATACACTTCAACCACCAAATTGGTTTTCTCCCTCAGTACAAATGCTGTCTGACTAATCCTCCCCCATCTGGTATAATGATGCAATTTTATTTCTCCTGATGAAACCAAAAACACACAGAAAACATGTGATTTAAAAAGTTTTATTCTGCAGTCTTTGTCCAACAGATGTTTGTAGAATCTAGCAGATGGCCCCGGGATTCAAAGGAACTGAGGCCTGGCTATTAATAGAGGTCTCCATGGGGAACAGGTGTTCCTCAAAAGTACAAATAGTACCAATAAATATCTAAAGCTGCCACCCAATAATTTATATAAATTAAATTTCACTGATAAAAACATCTCAAGAATTCTGGGGTCTGGAGAGATTGTTTCTGAAGATGGAACTCCTTGACTTGGTTCATTTCCCTTTAAGACTCATTGTCCTAGGCTCCTGAGGTCTTCAGTTCAGCTTTGGGTCAGCCATGTACTCCTTAACCCAGTCATCACTGGGATTGGCACATGACTCCTTTCCTATTGTGGTATTGAACCTGTGGAGTAAAGGGAGAGGAGATGAGAGACCAAGAAGTTTTTCAGCTGGAGATGAAGGAAAGGTCTTTCTGTTCCCCTCTTCCCAACTTCCTGTAGATTTCTGGAAGGGATTAAAGAACCACTTTCCCACCTTCTGAAACCTCCATCAGATCCATTGAGACCATGTCTCTGTCTAGAGATCACCCCAAGAAAGATTATCCCAGCCTCCTTCCTGGCCTCACTCAAATTCCTGTTGCTTCCATTTATCCCTTCCCATTTCAGGGGATTGTCCCCATCTTGCTACCTGGAGAAAAAACCAAATGGCTTCATTTTCTCTTTCCACCATCTCACTCTGTATCCCCCAAAGACACTCAGTGGGTTGATACTTACACCACACCTGGCTTGGAACACAGGCCGCTGGTCCTATAATAGCCTGTCACAAATATCCTGGGAATCTGTTGCCTGGCATAGAAGAAACAGCAGGAGGTAGGAGGGTTGGTGCCCACTGTAAAGGAAAGAGATGCCTGAAATTGGTACAGCTGCACATTCACACTCCACATCCTTTCAGTGCTGACATCATCTCAAGAACATGTTTCCATCAGACACGCTGGAGATGGGATCCCTCATGTCTCCCTAACCTGCTTCTGTCTGGCATCAGGTGTAAATCTCATTGTGCCTGAAGCAGGATCAGACCTGCCAGAGAGGATCATGGGGAACACCTGAAATAGGAGTGCTAGAAGGAATGTCAGAGATCTACACATCCTATTCGTGTCTTTTAGAGAGGAAGCCACTTGCTGGAGATCACATGGGTATTTAGTGTCAGCGCCAGAGATAGAACCTGGATGGATCAGGACCCAGTCTAGTGTCCTGTCTGCTCTCTTCTCCAGGCTTGAACTTCCATGTTAACCAGCATACTGTCAAGAACATGTTAATGCTTTCACAACCAAAATGCATAGAAAGCTTCCATGTTCCTACATCCTCCCTTTCAGTGCTAGCTCTCCACACCCTCATCATATTTCTATGATCATCTTAGACTTGTCCTTGGCTAGGGCTCTGTCCAACTCATGGGCAGAGCCTGGGCACAGTCACAGAGGGCTGGAAGAAGCTCACTTACTTGGTGCAGAGAATGTCAGAGCACTGAAGGCCATGACCATGAGGATGGAGAGGGCAGCCACAGAGACCTTCATGATCTTAAGAGAAGAGAAGGCTTGGAGGAGCAGATCAGGAGCTAGAAGACTCTGGAGGTCTGTATCTCTTTCTCATGTTTAGGTCCTCTTTTTATAGGATTTCTAGGAGTCTGTGAAAAGATTGAATCAGTATAATATGAGTGGAATTTCAAAGAAAGACATGATGTCATGGTGATGTTATTAGAAACTGAAATGCAAAGTCAGCATAAAGAGCTGAGGTTTTCTTTCTCAGTGCAGTTTCATCATCATGGGGAGTGGAGAGTGTTAGGGGGAAACGTATGGAGAGAGAAGGGTGTATGGTGGAAGCGGAGAATGGTGCTCAGGGGTAAGCAGTGAACTTGAGATAGTAGAAGAGACAGGAAAACCAAATAGGAAGGTGAAGGAATATTTCATATCCCTTGAATAAAGTAAGTTCACTCTGTCCTTTTGGTGACCTCTCAAGGAACATAACATGCGCAAGTTGGCCATGTATTAATGTTTTGGGAACTAGCCACTCCCGGAACACATAGATAATACTTGGAGGATCTGGCTAATCCAGATTAATTAACTTATATCTTGTGGCCCTCGTATGATATCTCCTTGATGGACAGAAACTGTATTCCCACGGCCATGCGCCTGACCAGCTTGAAACAGTGTGCGGAGCCGTTGGCAAAAAGCCTTCTTTGTCTAGGTCCCTATGAAGTCCCCTTGTTTAGTGTTAAGTCCTCGGAATCTCCCCCATGGAGAGGACGCTCTGCCTGGGACCCTTTGCTCCCAATTCAGACCCTGAACGCTGTAGCCCGGGATTCCCCAACTGATGAAATCCAGGTGTTGGGGCCTCCCCGAATTGGTGATGTTTTCTTTCTCTTTTTCTGCTATATTGATTATTATACTTCTTATTCGGTGTTTATTGTGTATTATCTGTTGTATTGGATGTTATTATAGACAGTCTATTCCTTGTGTTGTATAATTAAACTACTTTCATTTTTAAAGCAGTGTGAGAGTGTTATTTACAGGAGAGAATCTGAACCCCTAAAAATCACAAAACAGAAGGATATGGGTATCTGGAAAGAGCACCATAATGACATATGGCTTTATCTACCCAGATCACATGATTATAGATTTAGACCTAGAAGGGCCCTTAGTGATTACTTAGTCCAAACCTCTCCTTTACTAGAGCCTATGTAAGCCCTATGAATCTTTATCCCAACACTCAATCCCACTGATAAGTTGAGTCCCCAGAACTTGGCTACATATCTTCCCCACCTTCACCCTGCTTTGCCTACTAGTTACTTCTGAGAATTCAGAGGTTATTCTCAAATGCCTTCAATTAGAGCTCCCATTAATTGGTTTCTGTCTAAGATTAACAGTTGAGAATCAATGGAATCATCCATAGTCAGACAACTTTTACAAAGGAATGGTTCCATAAAAACAGTTGATACAAAACATCCCATCAAAAGTCTGTGAAACACTCTCCCACAGGGACATCCAGAGTACAGGGGAAAGTGGGCTCCAGCTTAGAGAGTCTGGACATGATTACACAACTTGGTGATTGAGAGTTTTCCTTGTGACAAAGGTACAAATCACAGTTTCTGGTTGCTAGAAAGTTCTTTTCTCCCATTCATAGAATGTTTATGGAGTTTAATTAAGCATAATGAACCTTCTTGGCTTGTGATTTAGACAATAACACCCAGATAAGACAGGGGCATTGATAAGAAATAATGGACAGATAGGAAGGCCAAAATCTTCCAGAACCATTACACCAATACATTGTGTAACCTATCAATACATGCAAGCATAGTATTCACCCAACCAAATCAGGGTCATTCCAGTTCAGAGGACATTGAGTTCCCAGTCTAGGGACAACATGTGACTGATTGATTGAGACATGATTTCATCTAAAATGTCAAGGCTAAAATGGAGTAAGGTGGTTTAGTCCCACTCAAATTACAAGTAATATACATATATAAATATATATACTTATATATGTGTGTGTATATATATACACGTATATATATACACACCCTCATGTAATGTACATATACACATAAATGTGCATGTGTGTATGGAAATATATGTGCATGTAGATAGATAGATACATAGATACATAAATAGATACATAGATAGATAGATAGATAGATACACAGAGAGAGAGATCGATAGATATCCTCCCACCACCTGCTGGTTCTCCTATGTTGGCCAACAGATTCCAAGGGACTAAGTGATAGAATATATATTTACTTTAAATTCATGGACTCCAGGCTTTAGCAGGGGAACCGTGGAAGAGTTAGTTGCAAATGGTGGTCATCAGCAGAAATGGAATGAGGACTCTGAGGTCCTATGGCTCTATCTATCTTCTTATGTGATAATATTAGCAGCATGCATTTGGAGAACATTTTTAAGTCACAGAGAACTTTGACGTCTATTACCTCATTTCATCTTTTTTTGTTTGTTTAAGAGGCAATTTGGATTAAAGGATTTGTCTAGGGCCACATAGCTAGTACTCCTCTGAAGATGAATTCAGGTCCTCCTGACTCCAGGGTCCACTCTCTTACTGCTGAGCTACCTAGCTACCTCACCTCATTGCATCTTAAGGAGTTCAATTAAGCAAAATTAATCTTCTTGGCTTGTGAGATAGGCAGGGTTATTATTGTCATCCCCATTTCATTCATGAGGACATTGCGTTCTGAAGAATATCGTGTGAGATCTTGGTCTAAATCCAATTTTTTCCAGAATTTTCTGGTTTTCCAAGCAGTTTGGTTGAATAGAGTCCTTACCCTAATAGGTGATGTCCTTCAGTTTACTTAAATCTGTGCTGTCATTTTTATCTGCTTCTGTATCAGGACTCCCTATAGAGTTAAGACAGGAGAAGAATTTATACAATGAGAGCACTAAAGTGTAAGGAAATGACTTGGAAATAATTCAGAATGCTGATTGGTGGAATGACTGATCATGCTTTTCAGAAGATTCTTGACAAAGCTTGCTTCCTTCCACCTTTGCCAGAGGGCACGTAGGCTAGAGAGAACTAGAAAAGGGTGAAGAATTTGAGCCAGGTTTTTGGTTTTATTTGTTTTGTTTGATGATACTTTGTTACATCAGGAAAGCTTCTTTGAGGGAAAGAATGGAGATTGGTGGGTAATAATACCGATGCAAAAAAGAAAAGAATATGAATGTAAGAAAATTTAATATATAGTAGATAGCAGAAGAAAGAAGAAAGTTCAAAGGGAGATTCAGACAAGCAAGGGAGTTTACTTACCATTGTGATAAGTTTCATCCATACTTAATAGACCATTTGGAGCTGTTCAAGATGGTCTAGTCTTTTTCTGTTGCTTCTAAAATCACATATAAAACCATCTGGTATTTCGTACTCTTCATAAATCTTGTCTGTCTCTCTTTCTTTGGATCAGTCTGTTTGTTGGTCTGACTTCCTCTAACTCACTCTCTCTCTCTCTCTCTCTCTCTCTCTCTCTCTCTCTCTCTCTCTCTCTCTCTCTCTGTATTCCTCTTTATTCCCTCCTGCTTCCCCCTCTTCCTGTCTTCACTGAGTTTCTATTTGATAGGAGAATTACAAGACATGAAAAAGTTTCCTCAGCCAATCTAAACACTCTTTCTGTTTTCCCAACCATCCAAGGATCATCCAAGGATTTTTCTCACTTAACCCAGTGTATTGCATTGCTTGCTTGCTTGAGGTTTCTTTTAATCTTATAACTTAACTTTAAGAGAGGTGGGGCCTCTTGATTTTTTTGCTCAATCAACAACCCATCCTCATAAATGATACATGCATGTATATGAAAATCCATGTCTTTATAAAATTTCATTTGAAAGCTAAGTGTCAGAGCCAGGACAACAATTCACACTTACTGATTCCAAATCAAAATTAGTCAATTTAGCATAGATTTTTCCAACATTAAAACAGATAGTTTTTAGGTTAGTACTAAATACACTGAATCCATGTAGAAGCCCATGTAGAGCTGTCCATGGTCACTAAGATAATTAAGACACGATTTGAATCTAGTTATTCTGACTCCAAATGCAGCACTTTTTTTGTTGTTGTCACATCATGTAAAATAAGTACCCTTTTGATGGCCTCTTTCCCTCTCCTATACTGAATTTCCATGGTACCCTTAGCATACCTCTCATAGATGCACTATTTCCTGACTGTTCTCTGACAATATCACGGGATCACAGAATTTGAGACCTGTAAGGGTCCCCAGGAGTCATCTATCTAATCCAAGACATACTTGGAAGAAACCCCTACTAAATCTTCCTATGTAGGTTGTCTCCCAACCTCCTTTTAAGGAACTTCAAGGAGAGGATCCAGCTGCCATTGGAGGCAATTGTTTCCAGTTTAGGACAGCTCTAATTCCAAAGGGAGTTTTCCTATTATCAAGCCCCTATTTACATCTTTGTCACCTTTACCCATTGCTCCTGATGACCACAAGCAGTACAAGTGTGACTCGTTTTCCTCATGTTAGTCCTGCAGATACTTGAATACAAGTATAATGACCTCCCTGAATCTTTCCCTCTCTTTACTAACCATCCCTAAACTCATTCTTTCCTGGAAGGGACTGTAGGCTCTTGTTCCTGATTGTGCTCCTCTGGACACTATCCAGCTTCCTAATGTCCTTCTCAAACTGTGATGCTCAGAACTGGGCATAGTACTCCAGGTCAGAGTGTACTGGAATTAGGCTGTTCTTATTCCTGGAAGCTATGCCTCTCCATGTAGATTAGATACTTGAGGGCCACTCAAGGTGCTGAGCTCAATTAAGATTGTCATATACTTCAATCACCAAATTAAGTTTTCTCTCTCAGAACAAATGCTTTCTGACTAGCCTTCCCCCATCTGGTATGATGATACAGGAGCTCCACCTTAGCAATCCTATTTCTCCTGAGAAAACCAAAAACACAAAGAAAACATGTGATTTAAAAAGTTTTATTTTGAAGTGTTTGTCTAACAGATTTTCATGGAAGACAGCAGATGGCCCCAGGATTCAAAGGAGCCAAGGATTAGCTGCAAATAGAGGTCTCTCTAGGGAACAAGTGTTCCTCAAAAGTGCAAATAAGTACAAATAAATATCTAAAGCTGCCACCCAATAATTTACATAAATTAAATTTCACTAATAAACACATCTCAGGAAGGCTGGGGTCTGGGAAGATTGCTTCTGAAGGTAGAATTCCTTGGCTTGGTTCATTTCCCTTTAAGATTCATTGTCCTAGGCCCCTGAGGCTTTCAGTTAAGCTCTGGGTCTGCCATGTACTTCTGAACCCAGTCATCACTAGGGTTGGCACACATCTTCCGCCCTTTTTTAGTCATGAATCTGTGGAGTGAAGAAAGAGGAGATAAGAGACCAAGAAGCTTTTCAGCTAGAGATGAAGAAGTCTTTCTGTTCTCTTCTTCCCAACTTCATCTAGACTTCTTAAAGGGATTAAGAAACCATTCTCCCACCTTCTGAAACCTCCATCACATCCACTGAGGATATCTGTCTCTTTCTAAAGACCATCACAGGAAAGATTATCCCAGCCTCCTTCTGGCCTCACTCAAATTCCTGTTACTTCCATTTATCCCTCCCCATTGGAGGGAGTTGCTCCCACCTTGTTTCCTGGAGAACAAAACCTGGTCATGGAACCACATGGCTTACCATTTGCTCTTTTATCCACAGTTTCACCTGAGTTGCCTGATCCAGTCATTTGACCAAATTATCAAATGGCTTCATTTTCTCTTTCCACCATTTCACCCTACATCTCCTGAGGACTCTTAGTGGTTGGATACTTACACCACACCTGGCTGGGAACACAGGCTGCTGGTCTCATAATATTCTATCACAAATTTCCTGGGGATCTGTTGCCTAACATAGGAGAAGCAACAGGAAGTAGGACTGTTGGAGCCCACTGTAAAGGAAAAAGATGCCTAAAATTAGTACTGCCACACATTCACACTGCACATCCTTTTGGTGCCAACATCATCTCAGGAACATGCTTTTCATCACCTCTCATGTCTCCCCTCAAGTACTAGGCATGATTCTCTGTGTATGGAGGATGATCAGACTAGCTATTCTCATTCCCAGAGGGTAGCCATAGAGAAAACATAAAGAGTTTGGGCTGGAAGGGATATCAGGATTAACCTGGCCAGATCCTGCCTTTTAGAGAGGAAGGGACTTGTAACAAGGTATTTAGTGTCAGAGCCAGAGTTAGAACCTAGCAGACTTGTGTCCATTCCAGTGCCTCTTGTCCTGTCTTGATCTTATATGCCAACCAGCAAAAACTGTCAAAGGCATTTTAATAGTTTCAGATCCAAAGGCATAAAAACCCTACCTATTCCTTCCCCTCCCTTTCAGTCTTCCTCTCTCCCCACCCTCCTCAGATCCATATGGTCAGATTACATTTATCTCCTGTGAGAGTTCTATCCAGCGTATGACCAAAGAGCCTGGACATAGCCACAGAGAGTAGAGCAAAGCTCACTTACTTGGAGTGGAGGATGCTAGAGAGCTGAAGGCCATGACCATGAGGATGGAGAAGGCAGCCACAGAGACCTTCATGATCCTAAGAGGACAGATGTTAGAGGGCCAGATACTAAGACGCTCTGAAGGTCTCTGTCTCTATCTCATGTTTATACTCTCTCTTTATAGGGGCTTTGGGGAATACCCAGAAAGATGGATGCAACAGAAAATGAATGGAAATTCCAGTGTAGAGCTGATGTCATGGTGAGAGTTGCAAGCTCAAAACTTAGCCCAGGAAATGTAAGGCTGGTGTCAAGGACTAAGGTTCTCTCCCCCAGTGCAGTTTCATCATGGGGGAAAGAGGCGGGTAGAGAGAGAGAGAAGAAGTGTGTGTGTGGTTGGGTGGCAAGGGTGCTAAGGGGGAAGTGGTGAACTTGTGATAGCAGAAGAGACAGATAAAAACATGTGAAACCATGCAAAAACAAATAGGAAAGAGGCATGCTGACCATTGATTTGAGGGAGTATTCAACATGACCTTCATGCTTCTTTGATATTATCACCATCTAGATCTTAGGATGGGAGATTTAAAACTAGAAGAGTCATTAGTCATCTAGTCTAACACCATGATTTTACAACTAAACAAACTGTGACCCGGAAAGAAAGGACTTGTCCAAGGTCATTCTGGTAATCAGAAACACATCCTGGATATGATCCCAAGTCAGCTGACTCCATTTTTTCCACTCAAAATGACCACCCCATATGGATCTTTGTGGAAACGGGGACAGAGTAGAAACAGGCATTGAAGACTTGTACTATTAGTCCATTCCTCTGTCTACCTTCTTTTATGAGACTATTAACAGCATATATTTGTATGACTTTTCAAGGATGCATAAAGTTTTGACATTGACTAATCTTCACAATTACCATGTAAAGCAAACAGTTTTATTTATGAGAAATAAATATAGTGTGTTTATTATACCTGTTTTATTTATGAGAAAATGGAGATGACATTTAGTGGACAGAACCCTAGGCTTGAAGTCAAGCAGACCTAGGGTCAAGTTCGATCTCTAAAATTTACTAGCTGTGTGATCTTTAACCTCATAGCCAACACTCTAAAAACAAGAACTATAGCACAGCTGACATAAAATTTTTGGTTATTATTATGAAGTGTCTGATCCAAATTTAAACAACAAGTGAGTAATGAATTCCAGGTTCAATCTTGGACTTTCTGACTTCGGGCAGTGCTATATAAACTTTAGGGGACATTTTTAAGGAGGAGGAAGCAACATGAGACTCTGTAGTGGGAGGGTAGGTATGAAAAAATGACTAAAATTATTAGATATTGTTCAATATAACATCATTATGAATGTGACTTTTTAAAAAATGAAAATAAAGTTCACTCTAAATCAACAAAATAAGATACGGAGAGATGATAGAGATGTGTATATAATAGACAACATTGCCATTGGATGAATTCAGGAATGGTTGTAATAGGAAAATGTCTCTTTTCATTTTCCTCCAATTTGCCTCTGATATAACCTTTCATATCCAAGTCTGATGTCTCTTTGGAGGATATTGCAGTGTATGGTATAAGGTGCTGGTCTAAGCTTGATTTTTGTCTGACCTCCTTCCAGTCCTCAAGTTTACTAAATCCTCTTTCGGTATATTTATAAGCTTCAGCATCAGAATGAAGTAAATGGAACTATGAGAAGAAATGATGCAATGACTATAATATTGAAGATGAAAGCAATTTTGAACGACCTAAGAATGCTGATGATGACAGTGACTAATCATTCTATCGGAAGACTAAAGATGAAGTATATTTTTCCCACTTTGAGCAGAAAGGGGATGGTCTAGAGGTGTCAAATGAGACAAGCATTTTTAGCCCTGGTCAGTGTTTTCTATTGCTCTGTTAACTATACATAATCTGTTACATAAAAGGGCTTTTTGGGGGAAAATGATGGGAGTTAGTGGATACTAATGGTAATCCACAAAAAAATAAAAGTACAGGAATGAAAAATTTAAAAAACATATACACACAGAGCAGAGTAGAAATAAGGCCAGAAGGACATACCAACAAGCAAGGGAGTTTGCCTACTATTGTGATAAACTTAACATATATTTAAAATAACCAAATTGTATTCAGTAAAAGTTCATAGATTCATATACCTCCCTCTTTTCTGTACTTCTTCGTGTATTCCAACATGAGCATTTGTTAATATATTAATGTTCATAATAAAAAAAGAAACACTTTATGGTCTATATTTCTGGTATGAAAAAAATTAAGAGAGACACTATGACTTAAAGTTAGGGATTACTCTCTTATGGTCAATAGTCTGGCTTGCAAAACTCTTAGCTCTGATATAAGCTTGTATTGTGATTCTTCTCTGTGGCTTCCTCCATGTAACAAGAGTCTTAAGTCACTCTCCCTCACTTATTCTTAGTGTCTAGATGCCTAAATGAGACACATGGAACATGGAGAGATGTAATGGTGGGTAGGGACACAATAAGGACCAAAGGCATAGAGAGAATGTCCTCAAAGAGAATGGGGGAAAGGTTTAAATGTTACAGCAAACCCACAGAAATATCTTAGTCAGACCTCCACCAGAAGGAACAATAGCATTGTCTGAGCCCTGGGAAAGGAAAGGAAAAGAGAAAGAAAGATCTCACTACATTCTCCTTAGCCAAGAAGGAACAGCAGGGAGGAAACCAGACTGAGATCTAGGATTCTTTCTTAGCAGTAGAAAGCAAAAGAGGACTTCTCCTTTCTTCATTGAGTTTCATTCAGAACTCACATGACTAGTCAGGACAGATTTTGTGAATTTCCTGCCATTTTTCCCTCCAGAAGAGGTAGTGTGGTAGAGTGGCTAGAAGGCTGAACTTAGTTCAAATCATAACTCTGAAATTTACAAGCAAACAGTGTCCCTAGGCAAGTCACTCAATCATGCTTATCCTTGAAATACCTTTACTCTCCTCCTTCATTCTTAAAGTCCTCTGATCTCTTTCCTAAGCTCCACTTCCACATCACCAGCTTCCTGAAGGAACCCTGGTATTTCAAACCCAGCATAGTCTGAGAGCAGAGCTCATTATCTTCCTTCTAAACTCAGCTTCCTTTTCTATTTCACTTTTCCCTTGGAGGGTCCAACCATCCTTTCAGGCACACTGGTTTAAAACTTCATTCAGCATTACCCTCAACCTTTTATTCACTTGCAACTAGGTGGTGCAGTGGATAGAGCACCAGTGCAGGAGTCAGGAGGACCTTAGTTCAAATCTCACCTCAGACACTTGACACTCACTAGCTGTGTGACCTTGGGCAAGTCATTTAACCCCAATTGCCTCATCCTGGGTCATCTCCAGTCATCCTGATGAATATCTGGTCACTGAATTCAGATAGCTCTGGAGGAGAAGTGAGGCTGGTGACCTGCACAAAGCAAAGTCAAGTGTAAGTCATATCATTATTTCTCTGATGACATGGTCTCCTTCGGCAACAAAGAACAAACACACACACAATCTTTCACTCACTATATCCAGTCACAGTCAAATCTTGTTAACTTTCCTTTTACAGATTTTCCTGTACTATTACCTTTTCTCCACTTAAATGGTCACCAAAGTAATCTAATCTCTTCTCATCTCTCTCCCAAGATATTGGAATCGCTTTCTGGTTGTCCCCCTTGCCTTCTCCAAACTCTCATCTCTCCAATCCGTCCTCCACAGCTGTGAAACTGATACTCCTCATTTCAAACCATATCACCCACCTCTTCAAGAAGCTCCAATGTTTCCTGTACAATTCCATATTTCTCTTCCAGGCCTTTGAGAAGGCAGTCCCTCATATCTAGAAGGATCTTTTTTTTTCCCTCCACTCCACATAATTCTTAACATCTTCAAGGCTGTGCCCAAGTGCCACCTCCTACAAGAATCTATTCCTGATTCCCCCAGTAGATAGTGTTTACTTCCACCTCTTGTAATTACTGTGAATTGATTTTGTAAATAGATTGCCAAATTTACTTCTCTGGCTCCATATAGTTTCCTTCCACTGAACTATATTTCACTAAACTATAAAGTCCTTCTGGGAAAGAATTGTTTTATTTTTGCATTTCTATTTTATTATTAGATAAATTTGATTTACTTATTTTGTTTTGACTTCACCAACTAGCATGGTGCTTAGCATACAGTAGTCACTTAATAAAAGCTCATGGAATTCCAGTGAATGTAGTAGATGGGACTGCTATCTGGGTGGACGATTGGGCTCATTGACCTCAGTGGTTCCTACCAGCTCTGCATTTTTCCAGTTCTACACTTGCTTGAGAAACCACACAATTACAATAACTAACTTTGGCCTTATAGAAGAATTGACAAACTGCAGCAACACTCTCCATTTGTGGAGATGGGGGATATGGAGTGTTGACTGCTGTATAAACACCAGATATGGTGGACGTGTTGGTGAGCTTTGCAAAACTTTTCCCCCTTCATTTTAAAATCTTTGTTGCAAGGATGACTCACTGGGTAAGAGATATTCAGAAATGCATGATGTTAAAAATATGTTAACAAAAATATGATTAAACTGTAAAGGAAAAGTACAGACACATCCTTTGGACTTCTCCACTGTTTCTGAGGCCATGAAAACCCTTTTACATTCTTAGAGTTACATAATAGATTCGCTCTCATCCAGTGTAGTAACCGTTTCAGCCCAGCCCGAGGGAGTAGACAGCCTGCTGGTACTGATATCAAATGGCAGCGTTTGCACCCTGTCTTAGACACTTCCTAGCTGTGCACTCATAGAAAAATCATTTAATCATATTTCATCTCCTTAACAACCTGTCTTGCGCTTCAAGCAGTAAAAGGAAAATGATAATGATATACATAAATAGCACTCGCCAGTAAAACACAAATAAACAACTATTCCCTTAATAAAGCCCTTGACAGTTTAAAAAGTATCTTCTTCTGCCCCTATCATCTCATGTAAGCTTCAAGGCAGCCATAATGGATAACCAAGATAGAAAGCTGGAATGAGTGGTCCAACATCACACAGCTAATGCCCAGCAGAATCCAAGTGGGAATGCCAAGGAGGATTGGTTGCATCTCAGGAATGTACACATACATTAGTTTATGGTCCCCACCACAACTCTGCGAGGTGCCATGTTAACCTCATACCCATATGACAAACTAAGATCCTGACACACAAACAGGTGGCAAGGCTTGGTGGAGACTTTGTGTTAATTCACCATCCCCTAGGTTTCCTCTCCTCTAGTGGAGAAAATACTATCTTCACATTAGAGTTGAGAAAAACAAAAATACAATTATTAGTGATTTGTTCAAAGACATCCAGCTAGAGCTTTTGACGGTGCTTTAGAGATATCCAAAGGGATAGTGGGGAAGAAGAGACAGAGAGAAATGAAGGAAGCCAATTGTGACAAATTGGGTCCAACTGTGTAAAATGCAGGGTGTAGGAGCAAGAGGTGGCAAGTACATTACTGTATTGTGGGAGGAAGAAGGAGGAGACTAGTGTCACTGGATGATAGAAGGCATGGAGGGGATTAAAATATGAGAAGACTGGGAAAGGAAGAAGAAACCAAGTTGAGGAGGACTTTAAAAATTGAACAAGGATTTAATATTTAATCCTGATGGTAATAAGGAATCACTTTGGGAAAAAAAGAGAAGAAAGGAAGAAAGAAATAAAAAAGAAGGAAGGAGGGAAAGAGAGAGGGAAGGAGGAAGGAAGAAAGGAAAGATAGAAGAACGAAAAAGAGCGTCAGTGAAAACCTTTGTAAAAGACACAGAAGAGAAGGAAGAAATTTCAGAAGGGGTCATTAACAAACAGCAGAGTTTGCCTACCATTGTGATAAACTCAGCATATATATATATATATATATATATATATATATATATATATATATATATATATATATATATATATATATATATACACACACACATATATAGATAGATAGATACATATATATACATATATAGACAGATAGATATAGATATAATCTATATGTAGCTGAAATTCACAGATTCATATGATATCTTCTCCATTCTCTGCATATTGAAAAGTTCATGTGTGTGTTATCTTAGTGTTCAAAAGAAAAAAGGGGGAAAAATTAAGTTTATAAAGGTCATGACAATTTTCTACGTCAAAGGAATTGGGGGAGAAGTTACTCCCTAAGTTTTGTTCTCATATGGACACTGGTATGGCTTGTAGAACTCTTATTTTGTCCTGTTCTAAACCTACCCTGTTGCTTTTCTCTATGCCCAAGGCTTCTCCTTCCTTTATGTACTGACAGTCATAAGTCACCCTCCCACTCTGAATCTCAGTGACCGCAATGAACTGATATGCATAGGACAGAGAGATCCAAGTTTGGGTAAGGACTCAATAAAGACTGAAGTCACAAAGAGAAAATCCTTAAAGAGATGGGAAATTAGGGTAAAATGTTAGAGCAATCAGTCCTTCAGAAGGATCTGAAGTCAGATCTGAAGGAAATCTTGATGCTGCTTAGTCTCTGCAACAGGACAGAGGGAGAAAAGGCAGGAAGGTCTCACTACCTTCTCCTGGCTCATGCTGAAATGGGTAGGAGGAAATGAAACTGAGGTCATGGAGTGCCTCTTAGCAGTAGGATGACAAAGTTGACCAGATTTCATGGATTTCCTGTCCTCTTCCCCTCCAGCACAAGTAGTATGTCATAGAGGGTAGAGGGCTGAACTAGTCTGAAAGGTGGGGGAGACTTAAGACAAGAAACGAGACAGCAGGCTATCACTAACTTTAATTAGGGTGGGGTGACTTCATTAATTCTCTAAATCTTCAGACCAATCTTGCCAAAAAATCCAGAAACATTGAAAATATAGGCCTTGGCTTATTTTTTTTTTTAATCTAAAACTAGGATAAAAACTCAGGGGTTATGATTTTAAATCCAGATTGGCCAGTTTGCTCTAGCTTTCTCCTCCAATGACAAAAAATTATGTTTTAGTTATTGTTAAACTGAAATCCATCTAGAGACTCAGAGTGAGTGTGACTTGCCCATGGTCACACAGGTAATGAACCCTCAAACTTTGACTCCAAATAAAAACATTTTTTTTTCTGGTGCTATGCCTTTTGAGATAATTCTCATTCTGGTTACTTCTTTCCTGTTTTTTTCCTCTACTTGCTTTAGTGGTTCCTTGGAAAAACTCCTATGCACTGATTATTTTCTGCTTATACCTTGATAATATCCCAGAATCACAGAATTTGAGTTTTGGGAGAAATCATAGTTACCTAAGCCAAAAGGTGACTAAAAAAATCCCCACTGTCACAGCTTTTGTAGGTGATCACCTCGCCTTTAAAGACCTCCAAGGGAACCCACCACATCACCCACTATGATTTGGACAGCTACAATTGCTAAGAAGTTCTTCCTAATGTCAGACCTAAATTTAGTTCCTTACGAATGCTGGGTATAACCCCAAGTTCTATCCTTGAGACTCAAAGAGCACAAATACATATTCTCCCACAAGACAGAACTTCCAATACTTGAAGACAGAAATCATGTCTAAACAGGGTCTTCTCCCCACTAACCATCCCTAATTCTATCACCTCCACCTCAGGGCTCTAGATATGTCAACTTCTTCCTCTAGAGTTTACTCTAGACATTCTCCACCTTCCCAAAGTTCTGCCTAAAGTATGGATTCCAAAAATAACCACAAGACTCCACATTTGGTCTGAAAGATGAAAGAATGTTGGGACTAATACTTCTCTATTGATGGAAGCTTGCTTCTCAACCCAGAAGATTTGATGTTGGATTTTCCCATCAACAAAATGAGATGGAACCCCAGAGCTTTTATAGAAATACTGCTGTCCAAAAATTCCATACCCATCTGGTATGATCATGAGAGAACTTGACCTCCTAAATCCCACTTTCCCAAAGAATATTGAAAACACAGCAAAAAATTAAAGCTTTAGAAAGTTTTATTCTGAAATCTTTGTCCAATAGATGTTAATGGAATCCACAAATGACCTCAGAATTCAAAGGGACACAGGCTAACATGCCAAGAAAGGTCCCCATGGGGGACAGGTGTCTTCCAGAAATGGAATAATAGTACTAATAAATAACCAAAGTTGCCACCAAATAATTTATATAAATACATCTTCACAGATAAGAATGAATTATAGTGGGGGAGAGGATCTCCTGAAGGCTGGAGTTTGGGGAGATTGCATCTCCCTATGGACTTCCTCAGCTTGGTTCATTTCCATTTAAGAGGCATTGTCCAAGGCCCCTGTGGCCCTCAGTTCAGCTCCAGATCTTCCACATAGCTCTGAACCCAGGCATCACTGGGGTTGGCACACACCTGTCGACCTCTTTTGGTCTGGAACCTGGGCAGGGAGAGGAGGAGAGATGAGAAGTCAGGGAGGAAGAGATGCATCTCTGTGTTCCCCCCATGTCCAGCACTTACCACTCCTTGTATATCTCTAGAGGGCCATGAGGAAAAATCCTCATCTCTAGCAACATTTCTCAGGCCTTCCTGAGTATTAAGGTCTCTCTAGAGACCTGTCCTGGGGGAATTCTTTCAAGACACCTCTCCTTAGCATATAATTCCCTTTGCATGAGTTTATTCCTCACCCTTAGGTAAGCAGCTCCCATCTTCCCCCATGGGTAAACCATGCTTGACCAGGGTTTCCGCTGAGTAACCTGATTCATCCATTTCACCAAGTTGCCAAACGGCCTCATTTCCCCTTGCCATCGTCTCTCCCTAGATCCCCTCAAGAGATTCACTGGGCAGATACTCACACCACAGCTGGCTGGGAGCACAGGCTGCTGGTCTCAAAATAGTCTGTCACAAACTTTCTGGGGATCTGTTGGCTGACATAGGAGAAGCAGCAGGAGGTAGGAGGGTCAGAGCCCACTGCAAAGAAAAGGGAGGCATGAGATTGGTAAGGTCATATGTCGACACCTTTCATTCTTTATCTGCTAACTCCAATGCAGGGACACACTCAGTACTAGGCACACTGGGGATGTGATCCCTCCTGTCTCCCTTATCCAGCTTTACTCTAGTACCAGATGTGATTCTCATTGTGCCCGGAGGAGGATTGTCACCCTCTGTTCCCTTTTCTCACTGGGGTATTTTGAGAAACCCTAATGTGGGATCAGGCAGGCTAAAACGGATGTCAGAGACTTTCCCATCCAATTCCTGCCTTTGCCCAGGAAGTCACTTGCTGGAGGTCACATGGCTAATTAGTGGGAGAGACAGAATGAGTATTTGGCCAGACAGAAAATCCAAACCAGTGCCCTTTCTCCTCTCTTGTCTCATCACCATCTAACATTTAACTGCCATACACTGTCTAGATCAGGTTAATATATTCAAGTTCAAAGTCACAGAAATCCTCCCTCTTCCTTCTCCTGCCCCTCACTTTTAGTCCTTCCTCACGCTCACGGATCCCTATGATCAGACCAGCCTCATCTCCTGTCAGGGTTCTCTCCAGCCTAGGAGCAGAGCCTGGTCACAGTCAGAGGGAAAGAGAAGGAACATTTACATGGTGCAGAGGATGCCAGAGAGCTGAAGGCCGTGACCAGGAGGATGGAGAGGGCAGCCACAGAGACCTTCATGATGCTGAGAGGAGAGAAGGCTTGGAAGAGCAGAGCAGGAGCTAGGAGACTCCGGAGGTCTGTGTCTCTATCTCATGTGGGAGCCCTCTTTTTATAGGGGATTCTGGAGTACTCAGAGAGAAAAAAGGAACCTAAAATAAGTGGAAAGTCCAGAGGAGAACTGATGTAGTGGTAGGAGTTCAAAACTAAAAAGAGAACACAGGAAATGTAAGGCTGTTGTCAAGAACTGAGTTTCTCCCCCCCCCCCCCCCCAATGCAACTTCATCATGGGTGAAAGAGGAGGTAGGATGGAGAGAGGAGAAATGAGCATGTGGTGGGGTGTGAAGACTGCTAAAGGGGAAGTGGTGAACTGGAGCTACCACAGAGACAGATGAAACATAGACAAAGAAAAATAGGAAAGAGTTTCATTGACCATTGATATGAAAGAATGATCTGCATGACCTTCATGCTGCTTTGATATCATAACTGCCTAGATCTTAGGCTTGTAGATTTAGAGGTAAAAGGGTTCTGGGAGGGGGGGTGTTAATTGAATACTCTCATTTTCCAGGTAAAGAAACTTTGGCCCAAAGAGAAATGACTTGTCCAAGGTCACACTGGAAATCAGAAGCAGATTCAGGAAATGTTCTAAGGTTTGTTGATTGCACATTGTTATACTCACAGAAATTGGTCCAGAAGAACTATCTTTGGTCCTTCAGGGGCAATCCTGGACAACTTTTGTACAGGGTAGGGAGAATGGGAACACTGCCCACCCACAACCACCAAGAACTAATAAAAAATCACAAAGAATAGCCTTTGCCTCAATAAAGCTCTTTACAATTTTAAAAGCATCTTCTTCTACCCTTGTTCTCTCATGTCATCCTCAGGTCAGTATTAAGGGATACCCAGGAGGGAGAGTTTGAATGCATTGCCCAATGTCACCCAACTAATCAGAGACAAAATGGGAATGCCAATTCATTTCAGGAATTTACATTTGCATTAGTGGATAGAATCCTGAGCCTAAAGTCAGGAAGATTTGTCTTTCTAACTTCAAATCTGGCCTCAGGTACCTATTAGCTGTGTGACACTGGGCAAATTACTTAACTCTGTTATCCTTAATTGCCTGATCTGTCAAATGAGCTGCAGAAGGAAATGGCAAATCACTCCAGCATCTTTGCCAAGAAAACTCCAACTGGCATCACAGTCAGATATGACTGAAATGACTCAACAACAACAATATATTGATTTACTTCAAAAGGGGATTGAAAGAATTCCCCACTCTCACGTCCTTCTTAGGGGGTCACCTAGCTGCTGTTTAAAGAGCTTCTTGGGAGAGGGAATCCACCACAGCTTAGATGTAGCCAATTCCAGTTTGGACAGTTACAATTGTTCAGAAGTTTTTTCTTAAAATCAGGTCCAAATTTAGGTCTTTACAAATTCCACCCCTTGCTCTTGGTTCCTTGAGACCCAGAGAATACAAATCTCAACACTTTTAAAGAACAGAACTTCTAATACTTAAAAACAGAAATCATGACATATGTGGCTCTCCTCTTCTCCCCACTGACCATCCCCTTGTTCCTTCAAATCATCTACTTCAAAATTTAGCCATCTCACATCATTGGATGTCCTACTCTGAAGATTCTCTAGTTTCCCAAAGTTTCTCTTAAACTGTGGTCACTGACCATAAGACTCCCTGATTGGTCTTATCAGATAAGAACAGTAGAATATTTCCTCTCTAGTCCTGGAAGTTTGCTTTTCTATAAGAAAAGGGGATTTTTGGAAATCCCATTAACCTGACTCAAAATGAGATGGCAGCCCAATGAGTCCACAAAACTGTTACAGAACCATTGTTTTCCAATTATGCCACACCAAATTTATATGAGAAGAGCAGAACTCCCCCTCCTGAACCCCTCATGCCCAAAGAACATTGAAACAACAGCAAAAAGGTATGATTTTAAAACATTTTATTCTGAAATCTTTGTCCTGCACATGTTCATGGAACCAGAAGATGACCCAAAGACTCTTAGAAGAGAGGCCAGGGTGCTAATAGAATTTCCCATGGGGAACAATTGTATTTCCAGAAATGAAAACAGTAAGAACAAATACCCAAAACTGCCACCAAATAATTTACATAAATTAATCTCACAGATAAGACTAAATAATAATAGGGGAGAGAAAGCTGGAGGTTGGGGAGATTGTCTCTGCCTGTAGAATTCTTCAGCTCGGTCCATTTTTCTTAAAGAGTCATTGTCCAAGGCCCCAGAACCCCTCAGTTCAGCTCCAGATCTTCCACGTAGCTCTGAACCCAGGCATCACTGGGGTTGGCACATACCTCACGGCCTCTTTTGGTCTGGAACCTGGGCAGGGAGGGCAGGAGAGATGAGAGGTTAGGGAGGGAAAGATGTTTCTCTGTGGTCTCCAACAACCAGCACTGACCACTTGCTGTGCATCTCTGAAGCACCTTAAGGGATAATTCTCACCTCTAGGAACATGGCTCAGGCCTTGCTGAATATCAGAGGTCTCTCTATAAACTTGTCCAATGGGGAGTCTCTCATGAAGCTTCATGTTGGTATATAATCCCTACTGCTTGTTTCTCCTCCCCCCCTTGGGTGAACACCTCTTATCTGGCTCCGTGGAGAGCCCAACCTTGGCCAGGGACCGCTTGGGAGACTTCAGGGGTTCCCCTGAGTGTCCTGACTCATCCATTTCACGAAGGTGCCAAATGCCCCCATCTCCCCTTGCCATCCTCTCTCCCTGGATCCCCTCAAGAGATTCAGTGGGTAGATACTCACACCACAGCTGGCTGGGAACACAGGCTGCTGGTCTCAAAATAGTCTGTCACAAACTTTCTGGGGATCTGTTGGCTGACATAGGAGAAGCAGCAGGAGGTGGGGGGGTCAGAGCCCACTGCAAAGAAAGGAGAAGCATGAGATTAGTAAGGTCATATATTCACCCCATTCATTCTTTACCTGCTGACTTCAATCCAGCGACATACTCTGTACTAGGCACACTGGGGATGTGATCCCTCTTGTCTCCCTTACCCAGCTTTACTCCAGTACCAGATGTGATTCCCATTATGCCTGCTGGAGGATTCAGACCCGCTGGTCTCATTCATCATTGGAGATATTTTGAGGAACCCTAAAGTGGGGGCAGGGAGGCTAAAATGGATGTCAGAGACCTGCCCATTCAATTCCTGAATTTGCCCAAGAAGCTACTTGCTGGAGGTCACTTGGGTAATTAGTAGCTGAGTCAGAATAAGAACTTGGTGAGACGCAGAATCCAGTCCAGGGCCCTTTCTCCTCTCTTGTCTCATCTTCATCTAACATTTAACCAGAATATACTGTGAAGGGTACAGTACTGCCTTCAGATCCAAAGAGCACAGATATCTTCCCTCCTCCTGCTCCTGCCCTTTCCTTTTAGTCCTCCCCTTCCCCTCTTGACCCTCACAGATCCTTATGATCAGACCAGCCTCATCTCCTGTCAGGGTTCTCTCCAGCCTATGATTAGGGCCTGAGCACAGCCACAGAAAGAAAGAAAAAGCTCACTTACCTGGTGCAGAGGATGCCAGAGAGCTGAAGGCCATGACCAGGAGGATGGAAAAGGCAGCCACAGAGACCTTCATGATGCTGAGAGGAGGGAAGACTTGGAGGAGCAGAGCAAGAGCTTGTTGACTCTGGAGGTCTGTGTTCTGTCTCTTGTGTGGTGCCCCTTTTTATAGGGGATTGTGGGAATACCCAGAGAGAAGGCAGGAACCTAAATGGAGTGGAAATTCCGGTGGAGAGCTGATGTAATGATAGGAGTTCAAAACTGAAAAGGGAACCCAGGAAATGTAAGGCTTGTGTCAGGAACTGAGTTTTTCTCTCTCAATGCAGCTGCCTCATGGGGGAAAGAGGAGGGAGGGTGGAGAGAGGAAAAATGTGCGTGTGGTGGGGTTGCAAGACTGCTAAGGGGGAAGTGGTGAACTGGAGCTAGCACAGAGACAGATGAAATATATGCAGAGACAAATGGAACAGAGGGCTTTGTGGACCATTGATAGCAAGAAGTGATCTGCATGACCTTCTTGCTACATTGATACCATAACTGCCTAGATCTTAGGCTTGTAGATTTAGAGGTAAAAGAGTCCTAGGGGGTTTAGCTGGACACTCATTTTCCAGCTAAAGAAACTGTGACTCGGAGAGAAATGACTTGTCCAAGGTTACATTGGGAGTGAGGAGCAGATCCTGGAAATGCTCTCAGATTTGTTGATTTCACATTTTTACCCTCACAGAAAATGCTCCATCCAGAAGAGCTACCTCATGTCCTTCAGTGGCAGTCCTGGACAACTTTTGGGCAAATAGTGGTCATGAATAGGGCAAAGAAATGAGGCCTCCAAATTCTGGCCCATTCCTCCATCTGCTTTCTTATGTGAAGATTTCAACACCTTACATTTGTATCACTTTAAGGATACAAAGGATTGTGGCACTGGCTATCTCCTGTAATCATTACAACATCCTTAGGAAGTAGGCAGGTTTGGTATTCTTATTTGTAGGTTAATTATGGAACTTGACATAGAGTGGATAGAGTCCCAGTCTTCATGCCCAGGAACATCTGAGTTCAAGTCCCATCTCTGATCTTCAACCTCACAGTGCCCCTGGCCAGCTCATTTGTAGAATAGTTGCTATGTAATTACCTGTTATTGTTAAATGGTTTGTCCAAATTTTAATAACCAGGAAGTGACAGATTCAGCTTTCAAACTTAAGTCTTCTAACTTTAGGCAAGGTTTGTCAAAATTATGGGACAGACTCCCATGGGAGAGGAGGCAACATGAGCCTCTCTGGGGAGAAATGTACATATGATACAACCACATTTGAAAGTACACATTATATATCATATATTCCATCATATCCTTATTTATCCAATGGAAATGAAATTGATGATAAAGAATAGAAAACAAGATGTCAGGGGAAGAAGGAGATGGGTGTGCATGCTATGATACTATATAATGGATTCAGAAGTGGTGGAATAGGACAGGCATCTCCTTTAATTTTCCTGAAATTTGTTTGAGATATAGCTTTTCTATTGAAGTCTGGATTCAGGAGACCTGGGACCAGATCTAGTATAGGCCTCTCACTACTAGAATCACCTGGAAAGAGACCCCTCTCTCTGGGTCACAGCTGGTGTTGGAGTAGAAAGCTAAGGATCCTTCTCCTAAACATGCAGTTCTAAGATCTAGGCAGTTGTAGTACCAAGGTAGCATGAAGGCCATGCTGAATAATCATTCAGATCAGATAGTTCAAATCACAATGTTCAGTAATTCAAATACAATCATAGTATTCAAGTTCAAATTCAAAATAATCAATTATTATTCAAATGAACATGATGCTGGAAATCAGTGGTGACCATATTTCTCCTTCCTATTTCATTTTGCATTTATTTCATCAGTCTCTGCTGCTCTGTCAAGTTTATCACTGCCCCCTCAACACCCTTGTCATGCCACTACAAACAGATATCTCCCCTCTCCATCCACGCTCCTATTTCCTCCACCATGAAACTACCCTGAGGAACAAAACCTCAGCCCTTGATACAACCTTGCATTTTCTGTGTTCCTTTTTCAGTTTCCATTTCACACCATGACTCATACAGTTTCTTTCCTTAAGTGGTGTGCGATGTTGGCCTAAGTTTGATTTCTCTCTGGCTGCTTTCCAGTGTTTCCAGTACTTTTGGACATAAATAGAGTGCTCACCAGAGTAGGTGATTTCCTTGGGTTTCCTAAAGCCTTTGCTATGCTGTTCACTTGTTTCTCTTTTTGAAGTAACTGGGAAAAGAGCTAATACAATGCCTGGAGTATTGTCACTGAAAACCGATTAGAATGACTTGAGAATGTTAATCACTGGCTGCAATGAGTAATCCTTCCAGCAGAAGACTAAAGAAGAAGGCTGTTCCCACCTTTTGATGTGGAGGTAATAGACTAGAGATGACAAATGAGACAAACTTGTTCAGCCCTGCCAAACGGTTGTGTTGTTTGATGATACACAATCAGTTACATAGGAGGATGACTTTGGGGAGACTGAAAGCAAGGTAAAAATAGGAAAACTAAGGAAAGAGCAACAGCAAAAATTTAGTGGGGGAGAAATTCTAGAAAGGGACCCAAGTAAGTAAGGGAGGTTATTCCCACTGCAATAAACATATATATGCATGTATGTATGTATGCAAATCCACCAAACTATATCAGTAGAAGGTCAGAGATTCATAGATATTCCTCTTTTCCTTTCTTCTTTGCAAATTGAGACGTTTATAGTTATTGATGTATTGATATCTATAATAAAAAAAGAAATTAATAACATGTGAGGGCCATGTCAATTTGGGAGTCAATCTGACCTAAGTTTCGATATCACTTCCTCCTGGTTAGTGGTTGAGTTTGCAGAGCCTAACCTTGTCTTCATAGAGGTTTGCCCTGCACCCTTTCTCTGGTCCCATGGCTTCTTCATCCTCCCTCTGTTGAAAGTCATAAATCACTCTCCCTTTTTCTTCCTCAGTGTTTAACAAGATAAAATGAGTAATACAATACATAGAAATGTCCAAGGGAATATAAGGACCCAAAACAGAAATGCCACGTGAGTACATTCTCAAAAAGACAAAGAACTGAAGGTTCAATGCTACAGTAAAGCCATAGAAATATCTTAGTCAGATTACCACTGGTAGACAGGAACCCTGGGAGAGGAAGAGAAAAGAGAAGTAATTAGGGTCTCACTATATTCTCCTGATCCAAGAAGGAAGAGAGTAGATGAAACCAGACTGGGGTTTAGCATTGTGTCTTATCAGTAGGAATCAAAAGAGGGGTGGTTTTCCTTGGAGTTTCAAAGAGAAATGAGGATCCCACTCATATGGCAAGACAAGTCTGGTCTTGTAGACACTGATCATTTCCTTAACTAATCTTTAAATTCCCTGATTTTGCTGAACATTTTGTCTTTCATTTTAAAATATTCTTTCAAGGCTTGAGCATGAGATACATTCAGAAATGAATGGTGTAAAACATCCACTGAAAATAATAAATTTGAAATGTAAAAGGAGGCCAAGAAAATGCAGAAAGGTCTTTGGGTTTCTCTGTTTGTTTGTGGGGCAATTTTGAGAGCCTCCCGGCTCTTAGGGATAAGAAAGTATTGATTCTCCCTCATTTGCTGTTGGGGACATTCCAGACTAGTCTGGTAGAGTTGTCAGGACACTAGTATTCAAAGTGGAAAGTAATGCTTGAATCCCAGCTCAGATACTTCCCAACTATAAACCAATGGGAAAAAATCAACTAATCTCTCAGTCTCAGTTTCCTCATCAATCAAACAGGGATAATAATACTCCCTCTCCTTATTTCATATGGATTGTTGAGAGGAAAGAGTCCTTTGAAGACTTCAAAAGCCCCTAAGAATGGGAGTTCTGGAGAAGAAGATCAAGGATTTGGAGCTGGAAGGAACTTTAGAGGGCATGAAGCTAAAGATGGATGAATTTTCCTTCCCAATCCATTTCAAATCTCCCTTGGGATTTCATCTCTCCAGACAGGGTAGGGAGAAAGGGAATACTGCCCAATAATATTTATCACTACTTAATAAAAAAAACAAAGAATAATACATAGCCTTTGCCTCAATAAAACTCTTTACAATTTTAAAAGCATGTTCTTCTACCCTTGTTATCTTATGTCAGTCTCAGGGCAATCTTAAGGGACAATTAAGAGAGAAATTTTGAATGAATTGCCTGAGATCATACAACTTATGCTTGGCAGAGGACAAGTGGGAATGCCAGAGAGGAATGGATGTGTTCCAGGAATTTACATGTGCATTAGTGGATAGAATGCTTGGCCTAAACTCAGGAAGACTCATCTTCTCAAGCTGAAACCTGGCCTCAAACACTTACTAGTTCTGCTACTCTAGGCACATCACTAAACTGTTTGCCTCAGTTTCTTCATCTGTCTAATGACTTGGAGAAGGATATGGCAAACCATTCCAGATTCTCTACCAAGAAAACTCAAAATGGAGTCATGAAGAGTCAGATACTATGGAAATGACTCAATGACAACAGTTTATTGATCTATTTCAAAAGGTAATTGAAAATAATCTCTATTATCACATCCTTTGTGGATGTTTACTTCCGTGGGAGAGAGGACCCACCACAGCTTGATGCAGGCAATCCCACTTTCCACATCTATAAATGTTAAGAAGTTTTTCCTAATGTCAGGCCCAAATTTAGATCCTTAGAAATTCTATGCCTTGCTCTTGGTTCTAACCTTGAGCACTAATCTCAACTCTTCCAAAGAACAGAATGTTTAGTACTTGAAAACACAGTCGTGGCTGCCATGGCTCTTCTCTTCTCCCCACTGACCATCCCAACTTCCTTCAAATCAGTCTTCTGTGACAGTAGGAACTTCACATCATTCTTTGCCTTCCACTGAACATTATGCACCTTCCAAATGTTCTGCATAAATTGTGAGTACTGACCACAAGATTCGCCATGTGGTTCTATATAAGATGAGAAGAGTAGGAATATTGCCTCTGTATTCCTGAAAGTTTACTTCTCCAGAAGGGAGAAGATGAGACTTTTAGAATTCATATTAACATGTTGTCTCAAAGTGAGATGGCAGCCCATGGAACCCACACAACCTTTGTTGTCCAATGGTGTGACATCAGTCTTACATAATAAGAGCAGAACTCCCTTTTCTGAAACCCTCATTTCCAAAGAACATTGAAACTACAGCAAAAAGCTATTGTTTTCAAATGTTTCATTCTGGAGTCTTTGTCCTACACATGTTCATGGAATTCAATAGGTAGCTCAAAGGACTCTTAGGAAGAGAGGCCCAAGTGGTCATAGAGGTCCTCATGGGGAACAATTGTGTTCCACAAGTGAAAATAGCAAGAGCAAATACCCAAAGCTGCCACCAAATAATTTACATAAGATAAATTTCACAAAAAAGAATACATAATACTGGGGGAGAGCATCTCCAGAAGGCTGGAGGTTAGGGAGATTGCCTCTGCCTGTGGAATTCCTCAACTCGGTCCATTTCCATTCAAGAGTCATCGTCTAAGGCCCCTGGGCCCCTCAGTTCAGCTCCAGGTCTTCCACATAGCTCTGAACCCAGGCATCACTGGGGCTAGCACAAATTTGTTGGCCTCTTTTGGTCTGGAACCTGGAAGGGAGAGGAGAAGAGATGAGAGGCCAGGGAAGGAGAAATGCTTCTCTGTGTTCCCCCATATCTGTCAATGACCACAGCCTGCACATCTATACAAGGCCTTAATTCAGGTATAATTCTCACCTGTAGCAACATCTCTCAGGCTTTGCTGAGTATTAAGGTTCTTTCTAGAGATGTATCCAGTGGGGAGTCTCTCTGAAAGCCTCACCTTGGTGTGTAATCCCTGTGGCTTCAGTTTCTCCCTTGCTCTTAGGTGAGCAGTTGCCATCTTGCTCAACCTTTCCCAAGGATCACTTGGGAGATATCAGGGTTTCCCCTGAGTGACCTGATTCATCCATTTCACCAAGGTGCCAAATAGCCCCATGTCCCCTTGCCATCCTCTCTCCCTGCATCCCCTCAACATATTCACTGGGCAGATATTCACACCACAGCTGGCTGGGAACACAGGCTGCTGGTCTCAGCATAGTCTGTCACAAACTTTCTGGGGATCTGTTGGCTGACAGGAGAAGCAGCAGGAGGTAGGACGGTCAGAGCCCACTGCAAAGAAAGGGGAGACATAAGATGAGTAATGTCATATGCTCGCACCTCACATTCCTTAGCTGCTGACTCCATCCCAGGGATATGTTCAGTACTAGGCTCACTGGGAATGTGATCCCTCCTCTCTGTCTTACCCTGCTTCCCTCCAGTAGCAGATATGATTCTCATTGTACCTGCAGGGGGATGAGACCTGCTGTTCCCCCCCCATAGGGGATGAGTTGTGGAAACGTGAAGTGTGGGAGCTGGAAGGAATATCAGAGACCTTCCCATCCAATTCCTGCCTTTGCCCAGGAAGTCACTTGCTGGAGAACCCTTGGGTGATTAATGCAGAGCCAGAATGAGAACTTAACCAGGCACAGAATCCAGTCCAGTGCCCTTTCTCCTCTCTTGTCTCATCTCCATCAAACATTTAACCAGGATAAACTGTCAAGGGCAGGTAAATATTATCAAAGCCAAAGGCTTAGACATCCTCCCTGCTCCTGATCCTGTTCTCACTTTTTGTCCTTCCCAGCCCTCACAGATGCCTATGATAAGGCAAGCCTCATATCCTGTCAGGGTTCTCTCCAGCCTAGGAGCAGAGCCTGGGCACAGCCAGAGGGAAACAGAAGCAACATTTACCTGGTGCACAGGATGCCAGAGAGCTGAAGGCCATGACCAGGGGGATGGAGAGGGCAGCCATGGAGACCTTCATGATGCTGAGAGGAGAGAAGGCTTGGAGGAGCAGAGCAGGAGCTAGGAGACTGTGGAAGACTATGTTTCTGTCTCATGGGTTGTCCCTCTTTTTATAGGGGTTTATGACAGCACTCAGACAGAAGGAAAGAACTTAAAAGGAGTGGAAATTCCAGTGGAGAGATATCATGGGATGACTTTGAAACTGAAAAGGGAATCCAGGAAATGTAGCCCTGTTGTCTAGAACTGAGTTCCCCCAAACCCCCTGCAGCTTCATCATCCATGAAAGAGGAGGGAGGATGGAGAGAGGAGAAGTGTGCATGTGGTGGGGTGGCAAGCCTGCTAAGGGGGAAGCGGTGAACTGGAACTAGCACAGAGACAGATGCAACATATGCAAAGACAAAGAGGAAAGAGAGCTTTGTGGACCATTGATATGAAGTGGTCTTCATGTACTTCATGCTGCTTTGACACCATAACTGCCTAGATCTTAGGCTTGTAGATTTAGAGACCAAAGGATCCTAAGGAGATTAGCTGAACACTAATTTTCCTGTTAAAGAAACTGTGACCCAGAGAGAAATGACTTGTCCAATTGGGAGTCAGAAGAACATTCTGGAAATGTTCTCAGGTTTGTTGATTTCACATTTTTGCTCTCACAGAAAATGGTGCATTCAGATTAACAACCTCAGGTACTTCAAAGGGCAGTCCTAGACATGTTTTGTGCAAATGAAGGCCATGAGCAGGCCAAAGAAATGCAGCCTCCAGGTCTTGGAGCATTCCTTCAAGGGCTTTCTTGTGTGAAGATTTTAACACCTTACATTTGCATCACTTTAAGGATACAGAAGACTTTAACACTGATTATCTCCTATCATCTTTTTTTTTTTTTTTTAGAAAGCAGAAAAAGAAAAATATTTATTCAGACACCAGAAAGCCAAATTCCAATACCAAAAAGCTAAATCCATCATAGCAACCAAGAAGTCAGTACACATCAGCCATACTGGGGACAAAGCCATTTCCAAACCTTCCCCACCCCTGCTGGGCCTTCCCACAAGCAAACACTCACAAACTAGTTGTGCCTGCCTGTGTCCTCTCTCCTCTGCACCTAATCTCTCTCACCAATTTCCTTCCAGTTCTTTTCCACCCTCCCTCTTCCACTCATTCTGCAAGCTCCTCCCACCACATGTGACTTAGGCTTCCATGTGATTTAAGCAGGTTACGTGGGCCTATTAACCAATGGGAAAGATCTTCCCATTTAAATTATCATCACAATATCTCATGTCCCACACTTTCCAACTATATTTCCAACACATGTATACTCATGCATACATACATATATACACATATACATACATATTATGTGTGCATACATACACATGTATATATGTGTGTATGCATAAAGCTTCTGTGTCATACAATAACCTTTATATCTTTCACTTCTTGATACTTAAATATAGTCATCTAAGTATAATTTGTCATTTTCTCCTGTGCCCAACCACACATGAAGACATCAAATGTTAAGATATATCTTGATGTTCTTAAGGAAATCCTGTCAAGTTCTTCATAAAATTCCATTTCTGATCATGTTCAGCAATTGTAGGCACATAACTGTAAAAGGTGAGGTTGATTAAGTAAATCAATCAGATGACCCCACCCCACCCAAAGTAAGTGACAGTCTCTTGATTAAAATATAATAGAACAAAGACATTTTAAGTACTAAAAGTATTCCATCAGTTGAGAAGTCTCTGGTGAGCCACTGGATAAAGTAGAAGTGATGTCACACAAGAAGACTGTTTGGACTGAAGAAATGTGTTTGTGCTTGAGGGGGTCAGATCAGATCCAAAAGAGATTCAGAGTTGAGCATGTTTCTGGCAGTGGAGAGAAGAGTCTTGCCTTTGGCTTTAGCCTCTTTATTGACCATCTTGGTGGGAAAAGGACCTTGTAAATTTTAGAAATGCAGAAGAACTTTCATCTTCTCACTGGTGTCCAAGCAGCATCCCAGGAATAGTTGAGGATAGCTTTTCATGCTTCTCTTGATTCTTGTGTTTGAAAGTCAAATTTTCTATTCAGCTCTGGTCTTTTCATCAAGAATGCTTGAAAGTCCTCTATTTCATTGAATGATCATTTTTCCCTTAAAGTTTTATACTCAGTTTTGCTGGGTAGATGATTCTTGGTTTTAGTCCCAGTTCCTTTGATTTCTGGAATATCATATTCCAAGCCCTTTGACCCCTTAATGCAGAAGCTGCCAGATCCTGTCCTATCCTTATTGTATTTTCAAAATACTCAAATTGTTCTTTTCTGGAGGTTTGCAATATTTCTTCCTTGACCTGGGAATTCTGCAATTTGGCTACAATATTCCTAGGAGTTTTTATTCTGGATCTCTTTTAGGAGGTGATCTGTGAATTCTTTCAATAGTTATTTTAGCTGGCTGGTTCCAGAATATCAGGGCAGTTTTCCTTGATAATTTCATGAAAGATGAGATCTAGGCTCTTTATTTGATCATGACTTTCAGGTAGTCCCATAATTTTTAAATTGTCTCTCCTGGATCTATTTTCCAGGTCAGTTATTTTTCCAATGAGATATTTTACATTGTCTTCTATTTTTTTCATTCTTTTGGTTTTGTTTTGTAATTTCTTGGTTTCTCATAAAGTCATTAGCTTCCATCTGCTCCATTCTAATTTTTAAAGAACTGTTTTCATCAGTGAGCTTTTGAACCTTCTTTTCCATTTGGCTAATTCTGCTCTTTAAAGCATTCTTCTCCTCATTGGTTTTTTTGGGACACTTATCATTTGAGTTAGTCTATTTTTAAAGGTGTTAATTTCTTCAGCATTTTTTAGGGTTTCCTTTAACAAGCTATTGGCTTGTTTTTCATCATTTTGTTTCATTGCTCTCATTTCTCTTCCCAATTTTTCCTCCACCTCTCTTACTTGACTTTCAAAATCCTTTTTGAGCTCTTCCACGGCTTGACATTGCATATGTTTATTTTGGAGATTTTGGATGGAGAAGCCTTGACTTTTAGGTCTTCCTCTGTTGGTATGCATTGTTTCCCCTCATCCAAAAGGATGGAAGAAAATACCTGCTTACCAAGAAAGTAACCTTCTATTGTCTTATTCTTTTTCCCTTTTTGGGTATTTTACCAGCCAGTTATTTGACTTTTTAGTTCTTTGTCAAGGGGAGGGTATCCTCTGGGGACCTGTAAGTTCTCAGTTCCTGGAAATTGGCAAAATCAAGGAAGAGGAGTTTATTCCTCTCCTGGCCTATGCTCTGGTCTGAGAACAGGATTCCCTCTCCAGAACCTCCACTAGCTCCATGATGCCAGCACTCCTCCTCACCCCAGGGCAGCCATTCAGGGTTGAGATTCAGATCAGCTGCTCAATTCCCCCAGGGGCTTTAGTCCAGAAGCTGCCACTGCCTGGGGCCAGCGCTAGACTGCTGAGTTCCCTTGTCACCCAAGTGACACAACTTTCTCACTGACCTTTGAAGCTCTCTTTGGCGTTTGTGAATTGAAGAATCTGGGACCCACAGCTGCTGCTGGTAGGGTGGCACTTTGAAGACTATTCCAGTCCTATCCTTGGTGCAGTGTGGCTCACCCTGGGCTGTGCTCCACTCTGCACCTGTGCTGGGCTACAATCTGCTCCACGCTTGTACTCTCTCCTATCAACTTTACAACAACTTTATGAAGTAGGAAGGGTAGGTATTCTTATCCATAGATTAATTATGGGACTTGACACAGAGTTGATAGGTTGTTAGGCTTGAAATCAGGAAGATCTGGGTTCAAGTGCTGCCTCTGAAAATTATTAGCTGTGCAATCTTTAACCTCACAGTGCCCCTGGTCTTTATTCTAATCAGATTCTTTGTAGAATAGTTGTTATGCAGTTACCAGTATTCTTAAATAGCTTGTATAAATTTTAATAACCAGAAAGTGATAGGTACAGGTTTGAATCTTAGGCCTCCTGATTTCAGGACGAACTGGACAAAATTAAGGTAATATCCCTGTGGGAGAGGAGGCAACATGAGACTCTCCAGGGAGGAGTGTGTGCAAGAAACTAGGATTTTTTTGTACTCAGCTATCAGATAGAATATCACATCCTTTTTATTCAATGGAAATGAAATTGATGTTAAAGAAGAGAAAAAAGAAGGGAGGGGAAAATGGTTGCTGTTGTTTTGTTTGTCATCATTTTCAAAGGGGACTGTGACATTAGAGAAATGATGACATGTCTTGCAGTTGACTTTGTTTTGAGTGAGGGAGGGTTGTGCAAGGTCACCAGCCTTTCTCTTCCTGAGCCATCTGGACTCATTGATCAGATATTCATCAGGATGACTAGAGATGGCCCAGGATGCAATGGAAGACATTGGCCTTTTAGGCTAAGGCCTTTTCAAGTCCTCACTTAAAGGGGGGTAATGCCCATTCAGTAAATAGTAAAAAGTATAACCCCTTTAATAGAAAAGGAAAAAGACAGATTAAATCATGGTAGGAGGGGCAGGAGCCTCAGTGTTGTTCTTAGGAAGTGAAATTGTTACTATTGTCATTCACTCTAAGTGAGGAGGGTCCAAAAACCTCCATTGAGTGGAGGTTTGGCAGGAACATGTTGTTGTTGAATCCATGGGCTTCAGAGCTCGCTAAATCTAAGGTTTTAGGGGAGAAAAGAAACAAAGAAGGAAGGGAAGGAAGGAAGGAAGGAAAGACATAAGGAAGGAAGAAAAAAGAAAGAAATTGAGCCAGTGTACCACAAGTTAACTGGGCATTTTCTGTCCATCAAAATTTACCTTCTTTTGGAGAGGAGAAGAAAGAAGAGAGGGCTAGGTTGAGAGAGAGGATGAGATGAGTTACCCAGTTAGCTGGGTCCCCATTAAGGCACTTCAGTCTACTCACAGGTTGTATTCATCCTTCATTTTTGAAGAGGACCATAATATCAGAGAAATGATGACATGACTTGCACTTGACTTTGTTTTGAGTGAGGGAGGGCTGTGCAGGTCACCAGCCTCACTTCTCCTCCAGAGCCATCAGGGAAGATGGACATAGGTATGAATACTATGCTACAATTTAAATACTTCAGAAGTGGTGGGGCAGGGCAGGCACATCCTTTTATTTTCCTGAAATTTGTGAGAGATGTAACTTTCCTAACCAGTTCTGGAGTCAGAAGAATAGCAGATTCAGGATCTGCCTCTCACTGCTGGAATCACCTAGGACAAGATCCCTCTCTCTGGGTCACAGTATCTTTAGTTATAAAACAATGTTGTTGGTCTAGGAAGCTAAGGATCCTTCTCCTTCTAAACATACAGTCCTAAGATCTAGGCAGTTTTAGTACCAAAGTACTATGAAAATCATGTTGAATAATCCTTCAAATCAATGGTGACCAAATCTCTCCTTCCTATTTCATTTTGTATTTGTTTCATCAGTCTCTGCAGCTCCCTCAAGTTTATCATTGTCCCCTCAGCACTCTTGTCATGCCAATGTATACACACATCTCCCATTTCCATCCATTCTCCTCTTTGCCCCATGATTAAACTGACCTGAGGAAGAAAATACCAGTCATTCACAAAGCCTTGCATTTCCTAGCCTCCTTTCTCCATTTCCATCTCATTTCCTGAGACATGTAGCTTCATGGCAGAGATGCTGGCCTAAGCTTGATTTCTCTCTGGCTGCTTTGCAGGGTTTCCATGATTTTTTGATCACATACAGAATGCTCATCCATGTGGGTGATTTCCATGGGTTTGCTAAACACTTTGGTGCCACTTGCTCTTGCTTCTCTTTCTCAGTGAAGTAGACAGAACCTGGAGAAAAACTGATAAAATTACTGGTAGGTTGTCAATAAAAACAAATTGGAATGAGTCGAAAATGTTGATCTCTCAAATGAGTGATCCTCCCAGCAGAGCCAGTTTCCCACCTTTTGATGGGAGGTGATAGAATGGGGAGTCCAAATGAGACAGACGTTTTCAGCTCTGGAGAGCATTTATGCATTTTTACTTTATATACAATCTGTTATATAAGAGGATGACTTTGGGCCCTTTTATAGCAAGGCAAAAATAGGAGATATAAAGGAAAGAGCAGCAATGAAAAATTGAGAGGGGAAAAGGAATTCTAGGAAACCTAAGCACGGGAAGAGACTTACCACAGTGGTAAACTTAATATATACCTACAAACACCAAACCATATTTAGTAGAAATTCACAGATTCATATACCATCCTCTTTCCTGTTCTTTTATATATTGAAATGTTCGTATTTGTGACATTTTGATATTCATAATAAAAAAAGAATTTAATAATGTTTGAGGCTCAGGGTGATTTGGGAAACACTAACACAGGTGTGGATAATACTTCCCTATGCTCAATGGATAGGTTGGTGGAACCTACCTTTGTCTTAATAGAGGTTTCCTCTGTGGCCCCTCTCTGGGCCCACGCCTTCTTCTTCTCTCTCCTCAGAGTCATTCTCCCTTTTCTTTCCTCAGTGTCCTACAACTAAAATAAGTCACAGGGGACATACAGAGATCCAAGGGAATGTGAGGACCAAAAAGAGGAATGCCACAGGAGCATATCCTCAAAATGACAGAGAGTTAAAGGGTTGATGTTACAGTAATGCCATAGAAACATCTTAGGCAGACTTTCACTGGAAGACTGAAGCCATGGAAGAGGAAGGGAAAAGAGAAAGAAAGAGGGTCTTACTGCATTCCCCAGACCAAAGAAGGAAAAGAGAAGAGGAAATCAGACTGGGATTTAGCTTTCTCTCTTATCAGTGGGAATCAAAAGAGGACTTCTTTTCCCCTTGAGTTTCAGAGAGAAGTGAGGATCCCACTCACATGGCAAGTCAGGTCTGGTCTTGTCAATTTCCACCCCTTTCTCCCTCAAACACAGGTAGTGTGATGTGGTGGCTAGAGAGATGAACCTAGAGTCAGGGAGACTGAGATGCAAATCCTGTACCTGATACTGACGAGCAAGCAAGATTTCCCTTGGCAAGTCACCCAATCAGCTTCATCCTTTAGACATAGACCATTTCCTTCCCTAATCCTAAAAATTCCCTGACTCTTGATGAAGTTTTCACCTTTCATTTTCAAAACTTTCTTTCAATGTAAGAGCATAAAACACTTTTAGTATGAATGATGTAAAATATGAATTGACACAAATAAACTTTAACTGAAAAATGCCTAGAAAAGTACAGAGATTCCATGTGGCCTTTCTGTTTCTTTCTGAGGCCATTTTGAGAACTGCTCAACCCTTAGGGATAGAAAAATGTTGATTCACCCTTATTCCCTTTGGGGAACATTCCATTCTAGATTGGTAGAGTTCTCAGGATATTGGTATATAAAGCGTAGAGCAGCAGTCTTGGAAACCCACCTTAGGTCTATTTGCTCATAGGAAAATCAATTAGTCTCTTAGAGATTCACGTTCCTCATCCATCAAATAGTGACTATGATACTCCTTCCTCCTATTTTACATGGGTTGTGGAAAGAAAAATTAGTCCTTTGAAGATATCAAAGCACCCTAAGAATGGGATTCTAGACTAGAGGGTCAAGAATTTGTTGCTGGAAGATACCTTAGAGAGTATGGAGTTGACCATGGACTCATTTTGCTTCTCAATCCTTTTCAAATCTCCCTTGTTATTTCAACTCCTCAGTAAACATGTTACTGCAAGTAGGGCAGGGAGAATGGGAATACTGCAGCTCACAACCACCAATAACTAATAAAAAAAATCAACAAATAATACTACACCTTTGCCTCAATAAACCTCTTTGCAATTTTAAAACATCTTATCCTATCCATGTTCTCTCATGTCAGCCTCAGGGCAGTCTTAAGGGAGAGAAAGTTTGAATGCATTGTCCAACATCACCAATCTAATGTCTGGCAGAGACCAAATGGGAATGCCAATTCATTTCAGGAATTTATATTTGCATTAAAGGATAGAATGCTGGGCCTAAAGTCAGGAAGATTCATCTTTCTAAGTTCATATCTGGCCTCAGGCACATACTAGCTGTGTGATCCTGGGCAAATCACTTAACTCCGTTTGCCTCAGTTTCCTCATTTGTCAAATGAGCTGGAGAATGAAATGATAAATCATTCCAGTATTTTTGCCAAGAAAACCCAAAATGGCATCACAGTCAGACACGACTGAAAAGACCCAACAACATCAATATATTGATTTACTTCAAAAGATGATCGAAAGAATTCCCCACTATCACATCCTTTGTGGGGGGTCACCCAGCCACCGTTTAAAGACCTTCATGCGAGAGGGAATCTACCTCACCTTAGATAGAGCCAATTCACGTTTGGACAGCTGAATTTATTAAGCAATTTTTCCTAGTGTCAGACTCAAATTTAGGTCTTCACAAATTGCACACCTTGCTCTTGGTTCCATCCTTGGACCCCAGAGAACTCAAATCTCAACACTTCCAAAGAATAGAACTTCTCATCCTTGAAAACAGAAATCATAGCTGGCATGAATCTCCTCTTCTCTCCACTGACCAAACCTAGTTCCTTCAAATCCTTCACTTCATAATCTAGGCACCTCACATTGTTTCATGCCCTTCTCAAAGTTTCTCTTAAACTTTGGATATTGACAAAAAGACTCCCTCTGTGGTCATATCAGATAAGAACAGTAGACTATTACCTGTATATTCCTGGGAGTTTGCTTCTCTAGAAGGGAGATGATGGGATTTTGGGAATTCCCATTAACTAGAATCAAAGTGAAATGGGAACCCAATGAGCCCACAAAGCTGTTGTGGAACCTTTGATTTCCAATGACAGCAGACTGTCTTATATGATAAGACCTGAGGTTCATCTCCTAAACCCCTCATCCCCAAAGAAAATTGAAACCACAGTAAGAAGATATGGTTTTCAAATACTTTATTCTGAAATCTTTCTGCTAAAGGTATTCATGGAATCACACATGTTAGCTAAAAGGCTCTTAGGAAGAGAGGACCATAGGGAACTCGTCTTCCAGAAGTGAAAACAGCAATAACAAATACCCAAAGCTGCCACAAAATAGCTTACATAAATTAAATCTCGCAGAGAAGAATGAATTATAATGAGTAAGAAGATTCCCAGAAGACTAGAGTTTGTGGAGATTGCTTCTGCCCATAGATTTTTGCCGCTTTGACCATTTTCCTTTGAGATACATTGTCCAAGGCCGCTGTGCCCCTCAGTTCAGCTCCAGGTCTTCCACATAGCTCTGAACCCAGATATCACTGGGGTTGGCACACACCTGCCAACCTCTTTTTGTCTGGAAGCTGGACATGGAGAGGAAGAGAGATGAGAAGTTAGGGAGAGAGAGATGTTTCTCTGTGCTCCACCATGTCCTACACTGATCACTTCCTAATCATCACTACGAGAGTTAAGGCACAATCCTCACTTGCAGCAACATCTCTCAAGTCTTTTTGAGCATTGACAAGCTCTCTAGAAACTTGCCCAGGGAGGAAGCTTTGAGGAAGCCTCACCTTGACGTGTTACCCATGTTGATTCTGTTTTTCCCTCCCGCTTTGGGGGAGTAACTCCCATCTTGCTCCTTGGAGAACCCAACCTTGGACAAGGACCACTTGGGAGATTTCAGGGTTTCTCCTGAATGACCTCATTCATCCAATTTGCCAAGTTGCAAAATGGCCCCATCTCCACTTGCCATCCTCTCTCTCTGAATCCTTTCAAAAAATTCAGTGGATACATACTCACACCACAGCTGGCTGGGAACACAGGCTGCTGGTCTCAAAATAGTCTGTCACAAACTTCCTGGGAATCTGTTGGCTGACATAGGAGAAGCAGCAGGAGGTGGGAGGGTCAGAGCCCGCTGCAAAGAAAGGGGAGACAAAATATTAGTAAGATCATATGCTCGCACCTTACATTCCTTAGCTGCTGACTCCGTCCCAGGGATATGCTCAGTACTAGGCACACGGAGGATGAGATCCCTCCTCTCTGTCTTAACCTGCTTCCCTCCAGTACCAGATGTGATTCTCATTGTGCCTGCAGGAGGATCAGACCTGTTGTTCCCACCCCACAGAGGATGATTTGTGGAGACCAGAAGTGTGGGAGCTGGAAGAGATAACAAAGACCTTCCCATTCAATTCCTGCCTTTGCCCAGGAAGCCACTTGCTGGACGTCAGTTGGGTAATTAGTGGCAGAGCCAGAGTAAGAACTTGGCTACACACAGAATCCAGTCCAGTGCCCTTTCTCCTCTCTTGTCTCATCTCCATACAACATTTAACCACAATATGCTGTGAAGGGCACAGTAGGGCCTTCAGATGCAAAGAGCACAGACATCCTTCCTCGCCCTGCTCCTGCCCATTTCTTTTAGTCCTCCACTTCCCCTCTTGACCCTCAAAGATCCCTATGATCAGACCAGCCTCGTTTCCTGTCAGGGTTCTATGCAGCCTATGCTGCACAGGGCCTGAGCACAGCTACAGAAAGAAAGAAAAAGCTCACTTACTTGGTGCAGAGGATGCCAGAGAGCTAAAGGCCATGACCAGGAGGATGGAGAGGGCAACCACAGAGACCTTCATGATGCTGGGAGGAGAGAAGTCTTGGAGGAGCAGAGCAGGAGCTAGGAGCGTCTGAAGTTCTGTGTCTCTGTCTCACACGTGAGTTCAATTTTTGTAGGCGATTCTGGGAGTATCCGGAGAGAAGGAAGGAACCTAAAAGGAGTGGAAAGTACAGTGGAGAGCTGATGTCATGGGAGGAGTTAGAAACTAAAGAGAAAGCCCAAGAAATGTAAGACTGGTGTCAAAGACTGAGGTTCTCTCCCTCCTTGTGACTCCTTCCTGGGGGAAAGAGGAGGCAGGATGGAGAGAGAAGTGTGCATGTGGTGGGGTGTCAAGACTGCTAAAGAGGAAGTGGTGAGCTGGAGCTAGCACAGAGACGAATGAAACATAGGCAAAGACAAACTGGAAAGAGAGTTTTGTGGATCATTGATATGAAGAAGTGATCTGCATGACCTTCATGCTGCTTTGACATTATAACTGCCTAGATCTTAGGATTGTAGATTGAGAGGTAAAAGGGTCCTAAGGGGTTTAGCTGAATACTCTCATTTTCCAGCTAAATGAACTGTGACCCAAAGAGAAGTAACTTGTCCAAGGTCACATTGGGTATCAGAAGCAGATCCTGGAAATGTTCTCAGGTTTGTTGACTTCACATTTTTATGCTCAAAGAAAATGCTCCATCCAGAGGAAACATCTGGGATCCTTCAGGGGCAGTGCTAGACAAGTTTTGTGCCAATGGTGGCCGTGAGCAGGCCAAAGAAATGAGGCCTCCAGGTCTTGGCCCATTCCTAAATCTGCTTCCTTGTGTGAAGATTTCAACACATTACATTTGTATCATTGTAAGGATACAAAAGATTTTAACAGTGATTATCTCCTGTAATGTTTGCAATAACAGTATGAAGTAGGCAGGGTTTGTATTCTTATCTCTAGGTTGACTAAGGCTTTTGACATAGAATGGATAGGGTCTTAGACTTGAAATCAGGAAGACCTGGGTTCAAGTGCCATCTCTGAAAATTATTAGCTGTGCAATCTTTAACTTCACAGTGCCTCTGGTCTATACTCTAAAAAGATAGGCAACAGAGGACTCCCTGAGCAGGAGTGTATACATGATACCAGCATATAGTATACAACTATGATATAGACCATCACATCACTCCCCTCTCCATTCTCTCTCCGCTTTTCCCCATGATTAAGCTGTCCTGAAGAACAAAACCTCACCTCTTGACACAGCCTTGCATTTCCTGGGCTCCTTTTTCAGTTTCCAACTCCCACCACACCACGTGCAACATCTTGGTGTAGATAGTGTGAGATGTTGGACTAAGCTTGTTTTCTCTATGGCTATTTTCCACTGTTTCCAGTGGTTTGGATCATATACAGAAAGCTCTCCCAAGTGGGTGATGTTCTTGGGTTTCCTAAACACTCTGCTGCCATGTTCACTTGCTTCTGTTTCTCACTGAAGTAAACAGAACCTGGAGAAAAACTAATAAAATGACTGGTGTGTTGTCAATAAAAACAAATTGGAATGGCTCACTAATGCTGATCACTACAATGAATGATCCTTCCAGCTGAAGATGAAGTCAGTTTCATGCAGAGGTGATAGACTGGAGATGCCAAATGAGAGACATTCTCAGCTATGGGCAACCCCTTTGCTTTATTTCTTTATGCACAGTCTTTATGTAGAAGGACAGCTTTGGGGAAACTAATAACAAGGCAGAAATGGGAGAAACAAAGGAAAGGGCAACAATGAAAAATTGAGGGGGGAGAAAGAAATTCTTGATGAAAACACAAGCATGTAAGGAGGTGATTTACCATAGTGGTAGAGCATATAGCTAAAAATACCAAAGTGTAATCAGTAGAAGTTCAGAGATTCATACACCCTCCTCTTTTCTTCTCTTCTTTGCATATTGAGATTTTTTTTGCATTTGCTGATATTTTGATGTTCATAACTATAGAAAAAATTAATAATGTGTGAGGGTCACAGCAGTTTTAGAGACTCTCTGATGTAGGTTTGATGTAGTGGATCTCACTTTCTCATGGTCGGTGGTTGGGTTTGCAGAGCTTAAGCTTGCTTTAATAGAGGTTTGCCCTGTGGTCTTTCTCTGGTCCCATGACTTTCTCTTCCTCCCTCTTCTGAGAGTTGTTAAGTCACTCTCCCTTTTTCTTCCTCTGTGTCCTACAAACTAAAATGAGCCACAGGGGACATAAAGCAATCCACAGGAATATGGGGACCCAAAATGAGAATGCCACAGATATTTTGAGGTATGTGTCCTCAAAAAGATAGAGAATTGAAGGCTTAATGATACAGTAAAGTCATAGAAATATCTTAGTGAGACTTCTAGTGCAAAACTGGAGTCCTGGGAGAGGAAGGGAAAGGAGAAGAAAAGGGGTCTCACTACATTCTCCTGACCCAAGAAGAAAGAGAGAAGAGAAAATGAAACTGGGATTTAGCATTCCCTCATCAATAGGAATCAACAGAGGATTGCTTTTTCCCCTTGAGTATAAGAAGGAAATGAGGATCCCCTTCACATAGCAAGGCAGTTCTACCATTTTCCCTCCAGGACAAGGAGTGTGGTGCAGTGGCTAGAGAGACAAACTTAGAATCAGGTAACTGAGGTACAAATCCTTCCCTTGATACTGATTAGCAAACAGGGTATTCCTGGGCAAGTCATTCAATCATCTTTATCCTTTAGACACTGACCATTTCCTTCCCTAATCCTTAAAATTGCCTGGGTTTTGCTGAACTTTTCCACTTTCATTTTAAAAACTTTCTTTCTAGGCATAAGCATAAGAGACACTGAGAATTGAATTGTGCAAAATATCCATTGATAAAAATGCAATTGAATGGTAAAAGGAGACCAAGAAATGTTTAGATACATCTTTAAGCTAGTCTGTTTCTGGGGCAATTTTGAGAGCCTCTCAACTATTAGGGATAGGGAAGGACTGATTCCCTCCTTCTCTGTGGGGACCACTCCAGACTAGTCTCCTTGAGCTGACAGTAGGAAGGAGGTATTCAAAGAGTAGAGAATCATTGGACACTTCCTAGATGTATGCTCATGGGAGAATCAATTAAACTCTCAGAATCTCAGTTTCCTCATCAACCAAATGAAAATAGCAATACACCCTCTCGGTATTTCACATGGGTTGTTGAGAGAAAAGTCAGTCCTTTGGAGACTTCAAAACCCCCAAAGAATGGGAATTCTGGAATAGAGAATCAACGATTTGGACCTGGGAGCAATAGTAGATGATATGGCATTCAACAAGGACTCATTTTCCTTCCCAATCTCTTTCAAATCTACTTTTGGATTTCTAGCAACCCTGTGCTGCAGGCAGGGCAGAGAGAAGCATAATACTACCTACCCAAAACCACCATTAATTAATTAGGATCATCAATAAATAATACACAGCCTTTACCTCAGTAAAATTCTTTACAACTCATAAAGCATATTCTGCTGCCCCCTTATTTCTTGTCAGCCTGAGGGCAATCTTAAGGGAAAACCAGGAGAGAAAGTTTGAATGCATTGCCCAGCATGACTCAATTAATGCCTGGGAGAGGGCAAATGGGAATGACAGTTCATTTCAGGAATTTACATGTGCATTGGTGGATAGAATACTGAGCTTAAAGTCAGAAAGCCTCATCTTCCCGACTTCAAATCTTGCCTCAGACACACACTAGCTATGTTACTCTGAGCAAGTCACTTAACTCCTTTTGCCTCAGTTTTCTTATCTGTCTAATGAGCTGGAGAAGGAAATGCCAAATCACTCCAGTATCTCTGCCAAGAAAAAGCAAAATGGGGTCACAAGCAGTCAGACACTGCCGAAAAATTTCTCAACAACAGCAATATATTGATTTACTTCAAAAGGGGATTGTAAAAAATCCCCACTATCCCATTCTTTTTGCATGGTCACCTAGGCACTATTTAAAGACCTCCATGGGAGAGAGAACAAACCAGAACTTGATGCAGTTCATTCCAGTTTAGACAGCTGTAATTGTTATGATGCCTCTCTTAATGTCAGGCACAAATTTAGGTCCTTACAAATTCCACCCCTTATACTTGATTCTATCCTGTTGAGGTAGACAGCACAAACCTCAACTCTTCCAAAGGACAGACGCCCCCCTCCTTCCCCAAAACATGAAAGCAGATATCATGGCTGACATGGCTCTTCTCTTCTCCCCACTGACTATTCAAACTTCCTTCAAATCATCCTCTCGTGACTCTAGGCACTTCACATCATGGGTTGCCTTTCTCTGCACATTCTCCACCTTACAAATGTTCTTCTTAAAGTGTGGAAATGGACCACAAGACTGCCTGGGAGCTCTTTTTAGATAAGAAGTATAGGGACATTGCCTTTATTCCTGGGGACTTTGCTTCTCAATACAGGGGAAGATAGGATTTCTGGAATCAACCCACTGTTTTAAAGTGAGTTGGCAGCCCAGTAAACCCACAGAGTTTTCACAGAACCTTTATTGTCCAATGATGCCATGCCAATCTGATTGGATAAGAGAAGATCTCCCTCTCCTGAGCCCCTCATCCCAAAAGAACATTGAAACCACAGCAAAAAGATATGCCTTTCAAAAGTTTTATTCTGAAATTTGTCCTATAGATGTTCATGGAATCCAGCAGGTGACCCAAACAACTCTTAGGAAGAGAAGCCAGGATTCTCAAAGTCATCTCCATGGAGAACAGTTGTCTTACAAAAGTGCAAATAGCAAGAACAAGTGCCCAAAGCTACTACCAAATAATTTACATAAGTTAAACCCCAGAGATAGGAATAAGTAATAATGGGGGAGAGGATCTCCTGAAATCTGGAGTATGGGGAGATTGCATCTGCTTGTGGAATTCCAAAGCTGAGTCCATTTCCCTTTACAAGTCATTGTCCAAGGCCTCAGGACCCCTTAGTTCAGCTCCAGGTCTTCCACATAAGTCTGAACCCAGGCATCACTGGGGTTGGCACACACCTGTCGACCTCTTTTGGTCTGGAACCTGGGCAGGGAGAGGAGGAGAGATGAGAGGTCAGGGAAGGAGAGATGTTTCTCTGTGTTCCCCCCATGTCCAGCACTGACCACTCCTTGTACATCTCTAGAGGACCATGAGGAAGAATCCTCCCCACTAGCAACATCTCTCAGGCTTTCCTGAATATTAAGGTTCTCTCTAGAGACCTGTCCAGGAGGAATTCTCTCAGGAAGCCTCTCCTGGGCATATAATCCCTGTTGCTTCAGTTTCTCCTCCCCCCTTGGGTCAACAGCTCCCACCTTGCTCCATGGAGAACCCAACCTTGGCCAGGACCCCTTGGGAGACTTCAGGGGTTCCCCTGAGTGACCTCATTCATCCATTTCACCAATGTGCCAAATGGCCCCATCTCCCATTGCCATCTTCTCTCCCTGGATCCCCTCAAGAGATTCACTGGGCAGATACTCACACCACAGCTGGCTGGGAGCACAGGCTGCTGGTCTCAAAATAGTCTGTCACAAACTTTCTGGGGATCTGTTGGCTGACATAGGAGAAGCAGCAGGAGGTGGGAGGGTCAGAGCCCACTGCAAAGAAAAGGGAGGCATGAGATTGGTAAGGTCATAAGTTCACACCTTACATTCCTTAGCTTCTGACTCCATCCCTGGGATATGCTCAGTACTGGGCATACTGGGGATGTGATCCCTCATTTCTCCCTTACCCTGCTTCCCTCCAGTACCAGATGTCTTACTCATTGTGCCTGCAGGAGGATCAGACCTGCTTTCCCATCCCCATAGGGGATAATTTGTGGAAACCTGAAATGTGGGAGCTGGAAGGGATGTAAGAGAACTCCCTATCTAATTCCTGCCTTTGCCCAGTAAACAACTTGCTGGACATCACTTGGGCAATTAGTGGCAAAGCCAGAAGGAGAATTTGGCCAGACTCAGAATTCAGTCCAGTGCCCTCTCTGCTCTCTTGTCTCATCTCCATCTAACATTTAACCAGTGTATACTCTCAAGGGCACAGTAATACCTTCAGGTGCAAAAAGCATAAATATCTTTTCTGCTCCTGCTCCTCCTCCTTCCCACCCTCACAGATCCCTATGATCAGACCAGCCTCATCTCCTGTCAGGATTCTAATCTGCTTATGACCAGAGCCTGGGCATAGCCACAGAGGGAAAAAGAGAACTCACTTACTTGGTGCAGAGGATGCCAGAGAGTTGAAAGCCATGACCAGGAGGATGGAGAGGGCTGCCACAGAGACCTTCATGATCCTGAGAGGATAGAAGCTCTGGCAGAACAGAGCACACACTGAGACACCCTAGAGATCTGTGTCTCTGTCATTTGTGGGCCGTCTTTTAATAGGGGTTTCTGGGAGTACTCAGAGAGAAGGAAGGGACCAAAAAAGAATGGAAAGTCCAGTGGAGAACTGATGTCATGGTAGGTGTTAGAAACTAAAAAGAGAGCCCAGGAAATGTAAGGCTGGTGTGAAGACCTGAGCTTCTCTCCCACAGTGTGCCTGCTTCACGGAGAGAAGTGTGTTTGTGGTAGGGTGGCAAGACTGCTAAGGGGGAAGTGGTGAGCTGGAGCTAGCACAAAGACAGATGAAACATATGTAAAGACAAATAAGACTGAGAGCTTTGCTTACCATTGATATGAAGAAGTGATCTGCATGACCTTCATGCTCCTTTGACATCATAATGCCTAGATCTTAGGATTGCTGACTGAGATGTAAAAGGGTCCCAGGGGGCTTACTTGAATACTCTCATTTTCTAGCTAAATGAACTGTGGTCCAAAGAGAAGTGACTTGTTCAAGGTCACATTGACTGTCAGAAGCAGATCCTGGAAATGTTCTCAGGTTTGTTGCTTTCACATTTTTATACTCAGAGAAAATGGGTGTAGGGAGCAGAGCCAAGATGGCAGAGTGAGATCAATTACTCACCTAAGCTCTAAGACAAATGCCCTACGATACCTCTAAAAAGAGAATCTGAACAAATTTTAGAGTGACAGATTTCAATGAGAGACAGTGTGGCAGATTTCCATTGCAAGGCAGACTAGAATGTCGATGTGGAAGGATCTGTTGCACAGGGCTGGAGGAGTCTACAGCAGACAGGTTATAGTATTGTGGACTCTGCCATAGCAGAGCTGACCCAAAAGCCCTGAGAGGTCTGAAGCAGCAGCCGCACTGTGGATTCTCCAACATATCAGCCTAGGATGGGAGTCCAGTGGAACTGAGTGAGAGAGAACCACGGAGCCCCAGGTAACTGCAGCATCTGCTCCTGAGACTATCAGGCCACAGATTAAATGTCTGTAAGTCACCTACTTGAACTTCTGGAAGCCAAGATGGCAGAGTGATCAGTAAATGCTCGACACCTTTTATTGACCTTGAAAAACCCATAGAATATTCCTCCAGGAAAAATCCTGCAGCAGTGGGATCAGCCAAAGAAGTAAACAGTCTCTTAGAACATGAGGCTAGGAAAATCATGAAGATGAGGGGTCCCTTTATTGCAGTTGAAGGGAGCCAGTGCAGGACAGGAGCTGTCCTAGGCAGTCTCACCTCAGAGAACCTGGAGGAGATCCTGAGCCCCAGGGGAGTGGAGCCCCCAATCATCAACACCAGGAGTCCAGGTGTGCCTCAGCACAACCAGGGGAATAGGGAAGACAATGGTGAAAAAGAGATTCATCAATCTCTGAGCCTGCTTGTGCTCAGGAGAGGAGACCTCCTGTGGCTAGACCACCCCTCCCCCACACTTGACACAGCTAGCTCCAGGGTAACTCCAGGGAAACTCAGAAAGACTACACCTGGTCTCTGCTTTGGCACATCAGCCAGCTTAGCACCAAGTAAGCTCCAGCATTCTAGCTTCTAGATGAAAGAACCAGAGGTCTCAATACAGAAAGCCTCAATTTCTCAGCACAAGAATGGTGGGACAGAGCCCCCTGTGCCCCAGAAGCTGAGATCCACTTTAAAAGCCAGGAAAAGACCGATCATCATGAGCAAGAAGCAGACCAGAAAAGACCATAGAATCTTTCTATGGGGACAAGGGATAAAACAGGAATACCAAAGAGGGCAACATGGAGTCTGTACTCCCATATGAAACTTCAGAAGGGAATATGAAATGGTCTCAAGCTCAAAGAGCATTCTTGGAAGAGCTCAAGTTGAATTTTAAAAGCCAAATGAGGGAAGTAGAAGAAAGGCCAATGCTTTTAAAAATGTGAAAAAATTAAATTCCCATGGTAGAATTTAAAAGTAAAATTGGACTAATGGAAAAGGAAGCACAAAACCTAACTGGTAAAATTGGATAAATGGAAAAGGAAGAAAGAAAACTTTTTTTTATTATTATTTTTTAATATTTAACAATCACTGCCATACAATTGAGATTTTATCCCCCCCACACCTACCCCCCACTACCCCCCTCCCTCCCCACGACTGCATACAATTCTGTATAGATTCTACATATACTTTCCTTTTGAGTATATTTTCACTATAGTCATGCTATGTAGTCAGACTAAAATAAATGAAAGAAATCGTATAACAAATCAGAACATGATACACAAACATATACACATACACAAACATGATCTGCTACATTTTGTGAGTGACTTCCATATTTCTTTCTCTGAGTGTGGAAGGCATTTTGCCTTGAGAACCACCTTTGGGATTTTTTTTTTTTTATAAGAAGTTTTTGCGTTATTACAAAATTCCAAGTCTACCAGAAAAAACTCTCACACACTGTGGTTGTTGCTGTGCACAAAGTTCTCCTGGTTCTGCTCCTTTCACTCAGCATCAGGTCATATAAGTCCTTCCAGGCCTCTCTGAAGTCTTCTTGTTCATCATTTCTTATGGCACAATAGTACTCCATTACATTCATATACCATAATTTATTCAGCCATTCCCCAATTGATGGACATCCCCTTGACTTCCAGTTTTTGGCAACTACATAGAGTGCTGCTATAAATATTTTTGTACATGTGGGACCCTTTCCCATTTTTATGATCTCTTGGGGATATAGTCCTAGTAGCGATATTGCTGGGTCAAAGGGTATGCACATTTTTGTAGCCCTTTGGGCATAGTTCCAAATTGCTCTCCAGAATGGTTGGATGCACTCGCAGCTCCACCAACAATGAATTAGTGTTCCAACTTTCCCACATCCTCTCCAGCATTTATCATTTTCTTGTTCTGTCATGTTTGCCAGTCTTATAGGTGTAATGTGGTACCTCAGAGTTGTTTTGATTTGCATCTCTCTAATCAATAGTGATTTAGAGCATTTTTTCATATGATTATAGATATCTTTAATTTCTTCCTCTGAAAATTGCCTGTTCATATCCTTTGACCATTTATCAATTGGGGAATGACTTGTATGATTATACATTTGGGTCAGTTCTCTATATATTCTAGAAATGAGGCCTTTATCTCCGAGCTTAGCTGTAAAAATTCTTTCCCAATTTACTACATCCCTCCGGATTTTGGTTGCATTGGGTTTGGTTGTGAAAAAACTTCTCAGTTTAATGTAATCAAAGTTATCCATTTTGCATTTCATAATGCTTTCTATCTCTCCTTTAGTAAAGAATTCTTCCCTTCTCCATAGATCTGATAAATACACTATTCCTTGCTTCTCCAGTTTATTCATGGTATCAATCTTTATACCTAAATCATGTACCCATTTGGACTTTATTCTTCTGTACGGTGTCAGGTATGGGTCTATGCCTAATTTCCGCCACACTGTTATCCAGTTTTCCCAGCAATTTTTGTCAAACAATGAGTTCTTATCCCAGAAGGTGGGGTCCTTGGGTTTATCAAACAGAAGGTTGCTATATTCCTTGCCTACTGCATCTTGAGTGCCAAGTCTATTCCACTTGTCTACCTCTCTGTTTCTTAGCCAATACCAAGTGGTTTTGATAATTGCTGCTTTATAGTACAGTTTGAGGTCTGGGAGCGCTAGGCCACCTTCCCAAGCATTTCTTTTCATTAGTCCCTTTGATATTCTGGACCTTTTGTTTTTCCAAATGAACTTTGATATTATTTTATCCAGCTCTAGAAAGTAATTGTCTGATAGTTTAATTGGTATGGCACTAAATAAGTATATTAATTTAGGTAGAATTGTCATTTTTATTATATTAGCACGGCCTACCCATGAGCAACTAATGTTTTTCCACTTACTTAAATCTGATTTTATTTGTGCAAAAAGTGTCTTGTAATTGTGTTCATATAATCCCTGGGTTTGTTTTGGCAGGTAGACTCCTAAGTATTTTATACTGTCTACCCTAGCTTTAAATGGGATTTCTCTTTCTATCTCTTGCTGTTGAACTTTGTTGCTAATATATAGGAATGCAGAAGATTTGTGTGGGTTTATTTTGTAACCTGCAACTTTGCCAAAGTTGTTTATTAATTCAAGTAATTTTTTACTTGAATCTCTGGGATTCTCTAGGTAAATCATCATATCATCTGCAAAGAGTGATAACTTATTTTCTTCTTTGGCTATTCTTATTCCTTGAATATCTTTATCTTGTCTAATTGCTACAGCTAACATTTCTAGTACCATATTGAATAATACTGGTGATAATGGACAACCTTGTTTCACCCCTGATCTTATTGGGAATGCATCTAGCTTATCCCCATTGCATATAATGCTTGCTGAAGGTTTTAGATAGATACTGCTTATTATTTTATGGAAAGTTCCCTTTATTCCTACATTCTCCAGTGTTTTTAGTAGGAATGGGTGTTGTATTTTGTCAAAAGCTTTTTCTGCATCTATTGAGATAATCATGTGGTTTTTGTTAGCTTTGTTGTTGATGTGATCGATAATGCTAATAGTTTTCCTAATATTGAACCAGCCCTGTAGTCCTGGTATGAATCCTACCTGATCATAATGTATTAATCTCATGATAAGATGCTGTATTTGTTTTGCTAAAATCTTATTTAAAATTTTTGCATCTATATTCATTAGGGAAGTTGGTCTATAATTTTCTTTCTCTGTTTTGTCTCTTCCTGGTTTGGGTATCAAAACCATATTTGTATCATAGAAAGAATTTGGGAGGACTCCTTCTTCCCCAATTTTCAAAAATAGTGTATGTAGTATTGGAATTAACTGTTCTTTAAATGTTTGATAGAATTCACTTGTGAATCCATCTGGCCCTGGAGATTTTTTCCTAGGGAGTTCATTGATGGCTTGTTCAATTTCTTTTTCTGAGATGGGGTTGTTTAAGTATTCAACTTCCTCTTCTGTTAATCTGGGCAATTTTTATTTTTTAAAATATTCATCCATCTCGTTTAGATTATCGAATTTGTGGGCATAAAGTTGGGCAAAGTAGTTTCTAATTATTGTTTTAATTTCCTCCTCATTGGAGGTGAGTTCACCCCTTTCATTTTTAATATTAGTAATTTGATTTTTTTTCTTTCTTTTTTTTAATCAGATTGACCAAAGGTTTATCAATTTTATTAGTTTTTTCATAAAACCAACTATTGGTTTTATTTATTAATTCAATAGTTTTCTTAATTTCAATTTTATTAATCTCTCCTTTGGTTTTCAGTATTTCTAATTTGGTATTTACTTGGGGATTTTCAATTTGTTCTTTTTCTAGCTTTTTCAACTGCAAGCCTAAGTCATTGATCTCCTCTTTCTCTATTTTATTTATGTAAGCATTCAAAGATATAAAACTTCCCCTAATAACTGCTTTTGCAGTATCCCATAAGTTTCGGTATGTTGTCTCACTATTGTCATTCTCTTGAATGAAATTGTTGTTTCTATGATTTCTTCTTTAACCCAACCCTTCTTTAGAATTAGATTATTTAGTTTCCAATTGATTTTTGGTTTCTCTTTCCATGGCCTTTTATTACATGTAATTTTTAATGCATTATGATCTGAAAAGGATGCATTGATTATCTCTACCTTTCTGCACTGGATTGTGAGATTTTTATGTCCTAGTACATGGTCAATTTTTGTAAATGTTCCATGTACCACTGAGAAAAAGGTATATTCCTTTCTATTCCCATTTAATTTTCTCCAAAGATCTATCATATCTACCTTATCCAGAGTTTTATTTACCTCTTTAACCTCTTTCTTGTTTATTTTGAGGTTGGATTTATCGAGTTCAGAGAGGGGGAGGTTGAGGTCCCCCACTAGTATAGTTTTGCTATCAATTTCTTCCTTCAACTCCCCCAACCTCTCCTCTAAGAATCTGGATGCTATACCACTTGGAGCATACATGTTTAGTAATGATATTGCTTCATTGTCTATGGTGCCTTTTAGCAGGATATAGTTTCCATCCTTATCCCTTTTGATTAGATCTATTTCTGCTTTCGCTTTGTCTGAGATTAGGATTGCTACTCCTGCCTTTCTTACATGAGCTGAAGCACAATATATTCTGCTCCATCCTTTGACCTTTATCCTATGTGTATCCCCCCATTTCAAATGTGTTTCTTGTAAGCAGCATATTGTTGGATTATGGCTTTTAATCCATTCTGCTATCCGTCTCTGTTTTATGGGAGAGTTCATTCCATTCACATTCACAGTTATGATTACAATCTGTGTATTTCCCTCCAACCTCTTTCCCACCATTTGTGCTTTTAACTCTCCCGTCTCCCTTCCCCTCCTCAATAGTATTCACTTTCCTCCCCCTCCTCCTGCAGCCTTCCCCTCCTTCTTTTAGCCCCCCTCCCTTTTACTCCCCTTTACTCTTATTGCTTCTTTTCTCCCTTTTAGCCACCCTCCCCTTTCTTCCCCCTTCCCCTCCTACTACCTATAGAGCTAGTTATTATTATCTACTTAAGATTATTGTTCCCTCCTTTGAACAAATCAGATGAGAGTACCTCCCAAACAATGCTCATCTCCCTCCCCTCCTTCCCTCTACTATAGTTTTGTACTTCTTCCTGCGATATGATTTGCCATTTTCTGCTTCCCCCTTTTCACACCTCCTATTACAATCCCTTCTCATACTTAAATCATATTTTTGACATGACATCATTTACTTTATGCCCGTTCCCTCTACATATATCCCTTTTATCATAATAGCTGCACAGTTCTCAAGATTAACAGGTTATCGTCTTCCCTTATAGGGAGGTAAACAGTTTGCCCTAATTGAGTAGCAAGTTTTTGTTTTTGTTTTTTCCCCTCTGTTTACCTTTTTATGATTCTCTGGAGACCTGCATTTGAAAATCAAATTGTCTATTGAGTTCTGGTGTTTTGGTCAGGAAGCTCTGGAAATCCCTTATTTCGTTGAATGACTTTCTCCTTGCCTGAAATGTTATGCTGAATTTTGCTGGGTAGTTGATCCTTGGTTGAAGTCCCAACTCCTTTGCCTTACGGAATATTGGGTTCCAATTCTTTCGATCTTTTAATGTAGAAGCTGCAAGGTCCTGTGTGATCCTGACTGTGTGTCCTTGATATTTGAATTGTTTCTTTCTGGCTGCTTGTAGTATTTTCTCCTTCACTTGATAGCTCTGGAATTTGGCAACGATATTTCTTGGGGTTTTGAGTTTGGGATCCCTTTTGGGAGGGGAACGGTGGATTCTTTCGATGACTATTTTGCCCTCTGAGTCTAGTACTTCTGGGCAGTTTTCCTTGATAATTTCCTGGAAGATATTGTCCAGACTCTTTTCTTCATCATGGGTTTCTGGCAGGCCAATAATTCTTATATTTTCTCTCCTGGATCTATTTTCCAGGTCAGTTGTTTTTCCAATTAAATATTTTACATTTTCTTCTGTCTTTTCATTCTTTAAATTTTGTTTGACTGATTCTTGTTGCCTCATTGAGTCATTAGTTTCTACTTGCCCAATTCTAATCTTCATCATATTGTTTTCTTCCGTTAGCTTTTGCATCTCCTTTTCTATCTGACCAATTTTTCCCTTTAAGGAGCTATTTTCTCCATTTAATTTTTGTACTTCTTTTTCCATTCGACCAATTTTCCCAGTTAGGTTTTGGGTTTCCTTTTCCATCTGATCAATTTTCCCAATTAGGTTTTGGGTTTCCTTTTCCTTTTGATTAACTCTTCCTTTTAGGGAATTATTCTCTCCAGTTAACTTTTGAACTTCCTTTTCCATTTGTTCAATTTTCCTTTTCAGAGTGATGTTCTCATCAGTGAATTCTTTTTTTATAATTTTAAAATCATTAGCCAGTTTTTCTTTTATATCCTTCTTCAGATGTTCCAGGTAATCTAGTTGTGCTTGCGAGAAATTCATAGTCCCATCTGAGGTTTCAGATGGAAGTACAGTCTCAGCTCTGACCTCTTTGGTGTTTGTGTTTTGGTCCTTATCCCCATAGAAAGATTCTATGGTTTTTTCACTGTTCGTCTGCTTTTTCCTATTCATGATGTTGGCTGAGTGTTGTAGCTTCTGGTTCTTTCAGTCAGAAGGTACAGATCTTTAAGTTGAGCTGATGTGTGTCTAGGCTAAAAGCAGCCTTTTTTTTTTGTTTGTTTCCCAGATCAACCCTGGGGTTAGCTTGTTAGGTGTGTGGGAGGGGTGGTCTGGTCTCAGGAGATCTCCTCAGCTGACCTGAGGCAAAGGCAAGGTCAGGGGATGGTGATCCCAGCTTCCCTATTGTCTTCCCTTTTCCCCTGGAGGGCTGGGGCACACCTAGATGCTAATGCGTGTTCCCGTCCCTCCTGGGGCTTGTCTCCCGGCTCTGAGGCTTGCCTGGGTCTCAACGCGAATTTTCTCTGCCCTGGGTCGTCTGTCCTTCCAGATCGCCTCCGCCACAGTGGGAAGAATCCCCCTTTGCTATTTTTCTAGCCTCTGGTGTTATGAGACTATTTGCCCCCTTCTGCTGGTCCCGCTGATCCAGGATTTATCTGGGGAAGTAATTTATGGTTCTTTCACGGTCATCAGGGGGGAGGAGAGAGCATTTACTGATCACTCCGCCATCCTGGCTCCCGGAAGTTCAAGTAGGTGACTTACTGAAGTTTAGTCTTCAGGCTGAAGGTTTCAAGGGCTGCTGCGCTGATATCTGGAGCTCAGAGGCTCTCATCGGCTTGGTTTGGCTTGTCTCCTGCTCCGCTGGTTTCTCCCGCCACTCTCGGGCTTCTCAGGTCCCTTCCGCCCTGCTGCGCTGACCGCGCTGCGCTGTGTGCTGGGGGCTTACCCCTGCGGAACAGATCCTTCCCGTGGACCTTCCAGTCCAACCTGGGCTCCGAATCTGTCAAAGTCTGTCACCCACTGGATTCTACACCTCCAAAGTCTGGTCAGATTCTCCTATCAGAGATATCCAGAGGAGTTTGTCCAGGAGCTTAGGTGAGTTGTTGCTTTCACTCCGCCATCTTGCAGAAAGAAAACTTACTGGAGAAAATAACTCCTTAAAAGGAACTATTGGACAGATGGAAAAGAAGATGCAAAAGTTAACTGAAGAAAACAATCTATTAAAAATTATAATTGGGCAAGTAGAAGATAATAACTATGAGACATCAAGAATCAGTCCAATATAATCTAAATAATGAGAGATAGAAGAAAATGTAAGATATCTAATTGGAAAAATAATTGACCTGGAAAATAGATCCAGGAGAGAAAATCTAAAAATTATTGGTCTACCAGAAAGTCATTATGAAGAAAAGAGCTTGGATAACATCTTCCAAGAAATTATCAAGGAAACTGCCCAGAAGTCGTAGATCCAGAGGGCAAAATAGTCATTGAAAAAATCCATCATTCACCTCCTTAAAGGGATCCCAAACTAAAAACACCAAGGAATATCGTTGCCATATTCCAGAACTATTAAGTGAAGGAGAAAATACTGCAGGCAGCCAGAAAAAAAAATTCAAATATTGAGGAACTATGGTCAGGATCACACAGGATCTTGCAGCTTCTACATTAAAAGATCAAAGGGATTGGAATATGATATTCGGAAAAGCCAAGGAGCTGGGACTACAACCAAGGATCAGTTACCCAGCAAAATTGAGCATAATATTTCAGGCAACTAGATGGACATTCAGTGAAATAAGGGATTTCTAGACCTGGCTGATGAAAAGAACAGAGCTCAATAAAAAATTCAGTCTTCAAACACAAGTCTCAAGAGAGGCATAAAAAGGTAAACAGGGGGAAAAACTAGTTATTCAATATGGGCAAATTGTTTACATCCCTATAAGAGAAGATGATACATGTTAATCTTGAGAATTGTATATTTATTATCATATATAAAATGGATATATGTAGACAGAGAGAGTGGGTATAAAGTAAATGATATGATGATAAAAATGGGATTTAAGGATACAAAGGGATTGCAGTGGAAGATGTGGAAAGGAGGAGGCATAAAACGGTAAATTACATCACAGGGGGAGGCACAAAAATATATTACAGTAAAGGGAAAGAGGGGAGGGAGATAAACACTTTTTAAGATTTACACTCATTTGTTTTGGTTCAAGGAGGGAACAACAAACTCACTTAAGTATAGAAATCTAACTAGCTAATCTAACTAACTATTACTAGGCAGTAGGAGGGGAGAAAGGAAAGAAAAGGGAGGGAAGGTTAAAAGGGAGGGAAGAAGTAGTAAGGGAAAAGGAGAATAAAATGGAGGGGGGCTGAAAGAAGGGAGGGAAGACTGAGGGAAGCAGTGGTCAAAAATTAAAACTCTAATGAGGAGGGGATGGGAGAAGGGAAAACTAAAAGAAAATGGTCCATCCAGAGGAACCACCTGGGGTCCATCAGGGGAAGTCCTGGACAACTTTTGTGCAAATATTGGCCGTTAGGAGGGCAAACAAATGAGACCTTCAGGCTCCGGCCCATCCATCCATTTCTTTTCTTATGTGAAGATTTCAACTCCTTACATTTGTATCACTTTAAAGATACAAAAGATTTATTTTAATTTATTTATTTAACTTTTAACATTCATTTTCACAAAATTTTGGGTTCCAAATTTTCTCCCCATTTGTCCCCTCCCCTCACCCCAAAACACCAAGCATTCTAATTGCCCCTCTCACAAATCTGCCCTCTCTTCTATCATCCCTCCGTTCCCTTGTCCCCATCTCCTCTTTTGTCCTGTAGGGCCAGATAACTTTCTATGCCCCTTTGCCTGTATTTCTTATTTCCTAGTAGCAAGAACAGTATTCGACAGTTGTTCCTAAAACTTTGAGATCCAACTTCTCTTCCTCCCTCCCTCCCCATGCATTCCCTTTGGAAGGCAAACAATTCAGTATAGGCCATATCTGTGCAGTTTTGCAAATGACTTCCATAATAGTCATGTTGTCTAAGACTAATTATATTTCCCTCCATCCTATCCTGCCCCCCATTGCTTCTATTCTCTGTTTTGATGCTGTCCCTCCCCAAGAGTGTTGACTTCAAATTGCTCCCTCCTCCCATTGCCCTCCCTTCCATCATCCCCTCCACCCTGCTTATCCCTTTATTCCCCACTTTCCTGTATTGTAAGATAGGTTTTCATACCAAAATGAGTGTGCATTTTATTCCTTCCTTTAGTCAAATGTGATGAGAGTAAACTTCATGTTTTTCTCTCACTTCCCCTCTTTTTCCCTCCACTAAAAAGTCTTTTGCTTGTTCTCTTTTATGAGAGATAATTTGCCCCATTCCATTTCTCCCTTTCTCCTCCCAATATATTTCTCTCACACCACTTAATTTCATTTTTTAAGATATGATCCCATCCTATTCAATTCACTCTGTGCTCTCTGTCTGTGTGTGTGTGTGTGTGTGTGTGTGTGTGTGTGTGTGTGTAATCCCATCAATTGCCCAGATACTGAAAAGTTTCAAGAGTTACAAATATTGTCTTTCCATGTAAAGACAATTGTCTTTCGAATGCAAACAGTTCAACTTTAGTAAGTCCCTTATGACTTCTCTTTGCTGTTTACCTTTTCATGCTTCTCTTCATTCTTGCATTTGAAAGTCAAATTTTCTTTTCAGCTCTGGTCTTTTCATCAAGAATGCTTGAAAGTCCCCAATTTCATTGAAAGACCACTTTTTTCCCTGAAGTATTATACTCAGTTTTGCTGGGTAGGTGATTCTTGGTTTTAGTCTTAGTTCCTTTGACTTCTGGAATATCATATTCCATGCCCTTCGATCCCTTAATGTAGAAGCTGCTAGATCTTGTGTAATCCTGATTGTATTCCCACAATACTTGAATTGTTTCTTTCTAGCTGCTTGCAATATTTTCTCTTTGACCTGGGAACTCTGGAATTTGGCCACAATGTTCCTAGGAGTTTCTCTTTTTGGATCACTTTCAGGCGGGGTTCAGTGGATTCCTTGAATACTTATTTTGCCTTCTGGTTCTAGAATCTCAGGGCAGTTTTCCTTGATAATTTCATGAAAGATGATGTCTAGGCTCTTTTTTTTGATCATGGCTTTCAGGTAGTCCCATAAGTTTTAAATTGTCTCTCCTGGATCTATTTTCCAGGTCAGTTGTTTTTCCAATGAGATATTTCACATTATCTTCCATTTTTTCATTCTTTTGGTTTTGTTTTGTGATTTCTTGGTTTCTCATAAAGTCATTAGCCTCCATCTGTTCCATTGTAATTTTGAAAGAACTATTTTCTTCAGTGAGTTTTTGAACCTCCTTTTCCATTTGGCTAATTCTGCTTTTGAAAGCATTCTTCTCCTCATTGGCTTTTTTTGAACCTCTTTTGCCAATTGAGTTAGCCTATTTTTCAAGGTGTTATTTTCTTCAGCATTTTTGGGGGTCTCCTTTATCAAGGTGTTAACCTGCTTTTCATGCTTTTCTTGCATCTCTCTCATTTCTCTTCCCAGTTTTTCCTCCACCTCTCTTACTTGATTTTCAAAATCCTTTTTGAGCTCTTCCTTGGCCTGAGCCCATTGGATGGGCTGAGATACAGAAGCCTTGATTTCTATGTCTTTCCCTGATGGTAAGCATTGTTCTTCCTCATCAGAAAGGTAGGAAGGAAACATCTGTTCACCAAGAAAGTAACCTTCTATAAGCTTATTTTTTTCCCTTTTCTGGGCATTTTCCCAGCCAGTGACTTGACTTCTGAGTGTCTTCTCCACACCCCTACAAAAGATTTTAACACTGATTGTTTCCATTCATCTTTACAACAACTTTATGAAGTAGGCAGGGCTTGTATTCTTATCTCTGGTCTACATATAAGACTCCATATAGAGTGGATAGAGTTCTAGGCTTCATATACAGGAAAATCTGGGTTCAACTGCTGTCTCTGATCTGAATCTCACAGTGCCCCTGGCCAGCTCTCTAATCAGATCATTTGCAGAATACTTGCTGTATAATTACCTGTTATCGTTAAATGGTTTGTCCAAATTTTAACAACCAGGAAGTGACAGATTCAGGTTTCAAACTTAAGACTTCTAACATCAGGCTTAGGTTTGACAAAATTATGGGGCAGACCTCCATGGGAGTGGAAGCAACATGAACCTCTCTAGAGAGAAATGTACATAAGATACCATCACATTTTAAAGTATACTTCATATGTCAAATATATCCTTTTTGATACAGTGGAAATGAAATTGATGTTTCCAAAAGAAAGAAGAAAAAACAAGATGTGAGGGGAAGAAGGAGATGAGTGTGAATGCTATGTTACTATATAATCATAAGTTGTGGGGTAGTACAGGAGTCTCCTTTAATTTTCCTGAAATTTGTTTGAGATGTAACTGTCCTATGCAAGTCTGGAGTCAACAGACCTGGTACCACATCTAGAATAAGCCTCTCACTACTAGAATCAGCTGCAAAAAGGCCACTGTCTCTGGGTCACAGCTGATGTTGGAGTAGAAAGCTAAGGATCCTTCTCCTTCTAAACATATAGTCCTAAGATCTAGGCAGTTATAGTATCAAGGTAGCATGAAAGCCATACTGAATAATCATTCAGATCAATAATAATTCAAATTAAAATAATCAATAATTCAAATATAATCAAAATAGGCAAGTTTGAATTCAAAATAATCTATTATAGTTCTAAGCAAAATAATCCTTCAAGTCAATGGTGACAATATTTCTCCTTCCGATTTCGTTTTGCATTTGTTTCACCAATCTGTGCTGCTCCCTTAAGTTTATCACTGCTCCCTTTCATGGCACTACACACAGATCTCTGCTCTCTCCCTCCACACTCCTATTTCAACCATCATAAAATGGCCCTGAGGAACAAAACCTCAGCCCTTGATACAACCTTGCATTTTCTGTGTTCCTTTTTCAGTTTCCATTTCACACCATGACTCATGCTGCTTCTTTTCTTAGGTGGTGTGAGATATTGGCCTAAGATTGATTTCTCTCTGGCTGCTTTCCAGTGTTTCCAGTATTTTTGGTCACAAAAATGGGTGATTTGGTCACCGAATGGGTGATTTTCTTGGGTATCCTAAACATTCTGCTACCCTGTTCATTTCTTTCTCTTTCTGAGTGAAATAACTGGGAAAAGAGCTAATACAATGCCTAGAGTATTGTCATTGAAAACCAATTGGAATGACTTGATAATGCTGATCACTGACTACAATGAGTAACCCTTCCAGCAGAAGACTAAAGAAGAAGGCTGTTCCCACGTTTTGATGAGGAGGTAATAGACTAGAGATGACAAATGAGACAAACTTGTTCAGCCCTGACAAACACTTTTGCTTTGTTTGATGATACACAATCTATTATATAGGAGATAGCTTTGGGACAATTCACAGCAGGATGAAAATAGGGAAACTAAGGAAAGAGCAACAATGAAAATTTTGGGGGAGAGAAATTCTAGAAAGGGACCCAAGTAAGTGAGGGAGGTGATTTCCCATTGCAATAAACATATATATGTATGTGTGTATGCAAATCCACCAAACTATATCAGTAGAAGGTCAGAGATTCATACATATTCCTCTTTTCCTTTCTTCTTTACAAATTGAGATGTTTATAGTTATTGATGTATTGATGTCTATAATAAAAAAAAGAAATTAATAACATGTGAGAGCCATGTCAATTTGGGAGTCAATCTGACCTAAGTTTCGATATCACTTCCTCCTGGTTAGTGGTTGAGTTTGCAGAGCCTAACCTTGTCTTCATAGAGGTTTGCCCTGCACCCTTTCTCTGGTCCCATGGCTTCTTCATCCTCCCTCTGTTGAAAGTCATGTCACTCCCCCTTTCTCTTCCTCAGTGTTTAACAAGATAAAATGAGTAATACAGGACATAGAAATGTCCAAGGGAATATAAGGACCCAAAATAGAAATACCACATGAGTATGTTCTCAAAAAGACAAAGAATTGAAGGTTCAATGCTACAGTAAAGCCATAGAAATATCTTAGTCACACTACCACTGGTAGACTGGAACCCTGGGAGAGGAAGGGAAAAGAGAAGTAATTAGAGTCTCACTATATTCTCCTGACCCAAGAAGGAAGAGAGAAGATGAAACCAGACTGGGGTTTAGCATTGTGTCTTATCAGTAGGAATCAAAAGAGGGGTGGTTTTACTTGGAGTGTCAAAGAGCAATCAGGATGCCACTCACATGGCAAGACAGGTCTGGTCTTGTAAACACTGACCATTTCCTTAACTAACTTTGGGCAGCTAGGTGGTGCAGTGGATAGAGCACCAGTGGAGGAGTCAGGAGGACTTGAGTTCAAATGTCACCTCAGATACTTGACAGTCACTAGCTGTATGACTTTGGGAAGTCACTTAAACCCAGTTGCCTCATCCCCAGTCACCCTGATGAATATCTGGTCACCGGATTCAGATGGCTCTGAAGGAGAAGTGAGGCTGGTGACCTTCACAGCCCTCCCTCACTCAAAATAAAGTGCATGTCATTTTCTCTGATGCCATGGTCTTCTTGGGCAATGAAGGACGAACACACACACAACTAATCTTCAAATTCCCTGATTTTGCTGAACAATTTGCCTTTCATTTTAAAAACTTTCTTTCAAGGCATGACCATAAGAGGCATTCAGAAATGAATGGTGTAAAACATCCACTGAAAATTATAAACTTGAATTGTAAAAGGAGACCAAGAAAAGTACAGAGAAGTCTTTGGGCTTCTCTGTTTGTGGGGCAATTTTGAGAGCCTCCCAAATTTTAAGGATAAGAAAGTATTGATTCTCCCTCATTTGCTGTTGGGGCTATTCCAGACTAGTATGGTAAAGTTGTCAGGACATTGGTATTCAAAATGTAAAGTAATACTTGAATCCCAGCTCAGATACTTCCCAGCTATAAACCAATGGGAAAATCAACTAATCTCTTGGAGACTCAGTTTTCCCATCAATCAAATGAAGATAGTAATACATCCTCTCCCTTATTTCATATTAATTTTTGAGAGAAAAGAGCCCTTTGAAGACTTCAAAGCCCCCTAAGAATGGGAGTTCTGAGCAAGAGGACCAAGGATTTGGAGGTAGAAGGAACTTTAGAGGGCATGAAGCTAAAGATGGATGAATTTTCCTTCCAAATCCATTTCAAATCTCCCTTGGGATTTCATCTCTCCAGAAAGGGTAGGGAGAAGGGGGAGCACTGCCCAATGACATCTATCACTACTTAATAAGAAAAACTAAGAATAATGTATAAACTTTGCCTCAATAAAGCTCTTTACAATTTTAAAAGCATGTTCTTCTACCCCTGTTATCTTATGTCAGTCTCAGGGCAATCTTAAGGGATAATTGAGAGAGAAATTTTGAATGAATTGTCTGAAATCATATAGCTAACATCTGGCAGAGGAAAAGTGGGAATGCCAGGGAGGACTGGATGTGTTCCAGGAATTTACATGTGCATTGGTGGATAGAATGCTGGGCCTAAAGTCATGAAGACTCATCTTCCCAAGTTCCAACCTGGCCTCAAACACTAACTCTGCTACTCTGGGCACATCACTAAATTGTTTGCCTCAGTTTCCTCATCTCTCTAATGACTTGGAGAAGGAAATGGCAAGCCATTCCAGATTCTCTACCAAGAAGACTCAAAATGGAGTCATGAAGAGTCAGATACTATTGAAATGACTCAATAACAACAGTTTATTGATCTATTTCAAAAGGTAATTGAAAGTAATCTCTGCTATCACATTCTGTGTGGATGATGACCTCCATGGGAGAGAGGATTCACCACAGCTTGATGCAGGCAATCCCACTTTCCACATCTATAAATGTTAAGAAGTTTTTCCTAATGTCAGGCCCAAATTTAGATCCTTAGAAATTCTATGCCTTGCTCTTGGTTCTAACCTTGAGCACTCATCTCAACTCTTCCAAAGGACAGAATGTTTAGTACTTGAAACACAGATGTGGCTGCCATGGCTCTTCTCTTCTCCACACTGACCATCCCAACTTCCTTCAAATCAGCCTTCTGTGAGTGTAGGCACTTCACGTCATTTTTTGCCTTCCACTGAACATTATGCACCTTTCAAATGTTCTGCATAAACTGTGGATACTGACCACAAGATTCGCCATGTGGTTCTATGAGATGAGAAGAGTAGGAATATTGCCTCTGTATTCCTGAAAGTTTACTTCTCCAGAAGGGAGAAGATGAGACTTTTAGAATTCATATTAACATGTTGTCTCAAAGTGAGATGGCAGCCCACAGAACCCACAGAACCTTTGTTGTCCAATGATGCAACATCAGTCTTACATAATAAGAGCAGAACTCCCTTTCCTGAAACCCTCATTTCCAAAGAACATTGAAACTTCATCAAAAAGATTTTATTTTCAAATGTTTTATTCTGGAGTCTTTGTCCTACACATGTTCATGGAATTCAATAGGTAACTCAAAGGACTCTTAGGAAGAGAGGCCCAGGTGGTCATAGAGGTCCACATGGGGAAAAATTGTCTTCCACAAGTGAAAATAGCAAGAGCAAATACCCAAAGCTGCCACCAAATAATTTACATAAGTTAAATTTCATTAAAAAGAATACATAATACTGGGGGAGAGCATCTCCAGAAGGCTGGAGGTTAGGGTGATAACCTGTGCCTGTGGAATTCCTCACCTTGGTCAATATCCACTTAAGAGTTATCATCAAAGGTCCTTCAGCCCCTCATTTCAGCTCCAGGTCTTCCACGTAGCTCTGAACCCAGGCATCACTGGGGTTGGCACACACCTCACGGCCTCTTTTGGTCTAGAACCTGGGCAGGGAGGGGAAGAGAGATACGAGGTCAGGGAAGGAGAAATGCTTCTCTGTGTTCCCCATATCTGGCAATCACCACAGTCTGAACATCTCTACAGGGCCTTAATTCAGGGACAATCCTCACCTCTAGCAACATCTCTCAGGCCTTGGTGAGTATTAAGGTTCTCTCTAGAGATGTGTCCAGTGGGGAGTCTCTCTGCAATCCTCACTTTGGTATATTACCTTTGCCCTTAGGTGAGCAGCTGCCATCTTGCTCCACGGAAAACTCAATCCATTTCATCAAGGTGCCAAATAGCCCCATGTCCCCTTGCCATCCTCTCTCCCTGCATCCCCTCAACAGATTCACTGGGCAGATACTCACACCACAGCTGGCTGTCACAAACTTTCTGAGGATCTGTTGGCTGACATAGGAGAAGCAGCAGGAGGTGGGAGGGTCAGAGCCCATTGCAAAGAAAGGGGAGACAAAAGATTAGTAAGGTCATATGTCCACACCTTTCATTCTTTACCTGCTGCCTCCATCCCAGGGATATGCTCAGTATTAGGCACACTAGGATGTGATTCCTCCTGTCTGCCTTACCCTGTTTCCTTCCAATACTAGATGTGACTCTCATTGTGCCTGCAGGGGGATAAGACCTGCTGCTCCCACCTCATAGGGGATGATTGGTAGAAACCTGAAGTATGGGAGCTGGAAGGGATGTCAGAGACCTTCCCATCCAATTCCTGCCTTTGCCCAGGAAGTCACTTGCTGGAGAACCCTTGGATGATTAGTGGCAGAGCCAGAATGAGAACTTAACCAGGCACAGAATCCAGTCCAGTGCCCTTTCTCCTCTCTTGTCTCATCTCCATCAAACATTTAACCATGATATACTCTCAAGGGCAGGTAAATATTTTCAAAGCCAAAAGCATAGACATCCTTCCTGCTCCTACTCCTACACCTGTTCCTGCTCCTGCCCTCACTTTTTGTCCTTCCCAACCCTCATAGATGCCTATGATGAGACAAGCCTTATCTCCTGTCAGGGTTCTTTCCAGCCTGGGAGCAGATCCTGGGCACAGCCAGAGGGAAACAGAAGCAACATTGACCTGGTGCAGAGGATGCCAGAGAGCTGAAGGCCATGACCAGGAGGATGGAGAGGGCAGCCATGGAGACCTTCATGATGCTGAGAGGAGAGAAGACTTGGAGGAACAGAACAGGAGCTAGGAGACTGTGGAAGACTATGTTTCTGTCTCATGGGTTGTCCCTCTTTTTACAGGGGTTTCTGACAGCACTCAGACAGAAGGAAAGAACTTAAAAGGAGTGGAAATTCCAGTGGAGAGATATCATGGGATGACTTTGAAACTGAAAAGGGAATCCAGGAAATGTAGCCCTGTTGTCTAGAACTGAGTTCCCCCAAACCCCCTGCAGCTTCATCATCCATGAAAGAGGAGGGAGGATGGAGAGAGGAGAAGTGTGCATGTGGTGGGGTGGCAAGCCTGCTAAGGGGGAAGCGGTGAACTGGAACTAGCACAGAGACAGATGCAACATATGCAAAGACAAAGAGGAAAGAGAGCTTTGTGGACCATTGATATGAAGTGGTCTTCATGTACTTCATGCTGCTTTGACACCATAACTGCCTAAATCTTAGGCTTGTAGATTTAGAGGCCAAAGGATCTTAAGGAGATTTTAGCTGAACACTAATTTTCCTGTTAAAGAAACTGTGACCCAGAGAGAAATGACTTGTCCAATTGGGAGTCAGAAGAACATTCTGGAAATGTTCTCAGGTTTGTTGATTTCACATTTTTGCTCTCACAGAAAATGGTGCATTCAGATTAACAACCTCAGGTACTTCAAAGGGCAGTCCTAGACATGTTTTGTGCAAATGAAGGCCATGAGCAGGCCAAAGAAATGCAGCCTCCAGGTCTTGGCGCATTCCTTCAAGGGCTTTCTTGTGTGAAGATTTCAACACCTTACATTTGCATCACTTTAAGGATACAGAAGACTTTAACACTGATTATCTCCTATCATCTTTTTTTTTTTTTTTTTAGAAAGCAGAAAAAGAAAAATATTTATTCAGACACCAGAAAGCCAAATTCCAATACCAAAAAGCTAAATCCATCATAGCAACCAAGAAGTCAGTACACATCAGCCATACTGGGGACAAAGCCATTTCCAAACCTTCCCCACCCCTGCTGGGCCTTCCCACAAGCAAACACTCACAAACTAGTTGTGCCTGCCTGTGTCCTCTCTCCTCTGCACCTAATCTCTCTCACCAATTTCCTTCCAGTTCTTCTCCACCCTCCCTCTTCCACTCATTCTGCAAACTCCTCCCACCACATGTGACTTAGGCTTCCATGTGATTTAAGCAGGTTACGTGGGCCTATTAACCAATGGGAAAGATCTTCCCATTTAAATTATCATCACAATATCTCATGTCCCACACTTTCCAACTATATTTCCAACACATGTATACTCATGCATACATACATATATACACATATACATACATATTATGTGTCCGTACATACACATGTATGTATGTGTGTAAGCATAAAGCTTCTGTGTCATACAATAACCTTTTATATCTTTCACTTCTTGATACTTAAATATAGTCATCTAATATAATTTGTCATTTTCTCCTGTGCCCAACCACACATGAAGACATCAAATGTTAAGATATATCTTGATGTTCTTAAGGAAATCCTGTCAAGTTCTTCATAAAATTCCATTTCTGATCATGTTCAGCAATTATAGGCACATAACTGTAAAAGGTGAGGTTAATTAAGTAAATCAATCAGATGACCCCACCCCACCCAAAGTAAGTGACAGTCTCTTGATTAAAATATAATAGAACAAAGACATTTTAAGTACTAAAAGTATTCCATCAGTTGAGAAGTCTCTGGTGAGCCACTGGATAAAGTAGAAGTGATGTCACACAGGAAAAGTGTTTGGACTGAAGAAATGTGTTTGTGCTTCAGGGGTCAGACCAAATCCAAGAAAGACTCAAAGTTGAGCAAGCTTCTGGAAGTGGAGAGAAGAGAGAGTCTTGCTTTTAGCCTCTTTATTGACTATCTTGGTGGGGAAAGGACCTTGTAAACTTTAGAAGTCCAGAAGACCTTTCATCTTCTCATTGGTGTCCAAGCAACATCCCAGGAATAGTTGAGAGTAACTTTTCATGCTTCTCTTGATTCTTGTGTTTGAAAGTCAAATTTTCTATTCAGCTCTGGTCTTTTCATCAAGAATGCTTGAAAGTCCTCTATTTCATTGAATGATAATTTTTCCCTTGAAGTATTATACTCAGTTTTTCTGGGTAGGAGATTCTTGGTTTTAGTCCCAGTCCCTTTGACTTCTGGAATATCAAATTCCAAGCCCTTTGACCCCTTAATGCAGAAGCTGCCAGATCCTGTGCTATGCTTATCGTATTTTCAAAATACTCAAATTGTTTCTTTTTGGCTGCTTGCAATATTTCCTCCTTGACCTGGGAACACTGCAATTTGGCTACAATGTTCCTAGGAGTTTTTCTTCTGGATCTCTTTCAGGAGGTGATCTGTGAATTCTTTCAATAGTTATTTTAGCTGGCTGGTTCCAGAATATCAAGGCAGTTTTCCTTGATAATTTCATGAAAGATGAGGTCTAGGCTCTTTATTTGATCATGACTTTCAGGTAGTCCCATAATTTTTAAATTGTCTCTCCTGGATCTATTTTCCAGGTCAATTATTTTTCCAGTGAGGTATTTTACATTGTCTTCTACTTTTTCATTCTTTTAGTTTTGTTTTGTAATTTGTTGGTTTCTCATAAAGTCATTAGCTTCCATCTGCTCCATTCTGATTTTTAAAGAACTATTTTCATCAGTGAGCTTTTGAACCTACTTTTCCATTTGGTTAATTCTATTCTTTAAAGCATTCTTCTCCTCTGAAATGGACAGACCGAGACAAGCATAGGCAAGAGTTAATTGAGAATTTGGGAGCGTCTTTATCAGCCAGTGGCTGTCCTCTGAAGAGGCAGACCTGAACAAAGGTGTGTGTGCCTTTTAAGCATCTTAGCACCTCCCAGTACAGCTTTGTGGTTCCAATAGCACACATTTTTCACAGAACAGTTTTGACAGGGGTTCCTAGGTACTGCTAGGCAAAGGGGTACAACAGAGAGGGGGGCCCAGGCAGCTTCTAGGCAAAGGGGTACAACAGAGAGTGTAACCACTAACAGAAAGTGGCTACTAGGCCCAACCCTGCCTAGAAACTCAACAGACATTTCTCAACCCAGGCGCTCTGGTGGGGGAGGGGAAATAATGTCCACTTTACTCCCCCCTTTTCATGTAACTAATTTAAATGAGGGACTCGTCAGAGTCCAAAGGGGTATAACTGGCTTGATGTGTGAAGGATGTATCCACTCCTTGCGTCCTGCGACCTTAACCACTGATAAGTTTGACAGGATCACTTGAAAAGGCCCGGTCCACCGAGGTTCAAGTGAGGATCCCCGGGATAGTTGTTGCTTGATATAAAGATTTGAGAGCACTCTGGACCTCGCACAGAGCCTGTAAGGACTTAAGGAGGGCAACATTAGAAAGTTCGGGAAGCCAACACCCAACAGCTCAAGGAACAACCGGGGGGGCTACTCTGAATATGATTTCAAAGGGGGACAGAGAGAGAGAGAGAGCCGCAGGATTGGGGGTACACCTACCCCGAAGCAGGGCAAAAGGAAGGAGACTCACCCAGGTCCTGCTAGTTTAAGCTTAGCAATATGCTCCTTCAGGGTCCTATTCATCCTTTCTACCTGGCCTGAACTCTGGGACCCAAGTACATGCACTCAAGCACCCCACCTTGTCCCCCTTTAAGCAGATGGTACCCAACATATTTTGGGATAAGGGATGAAGGTCTCAGCTTCTGAAACTGCTTCCTGCTGAGACTGGACGTAGAGCTGACCCTGCCTCACAGGGTCCCAACATTGGAGGGATTGGGTCTTTAACCAGTATGAGGGACTTGACAATTCAGAGGGTGATAGGTGATATTACAATTCTTGAGAAAGGGACATCCCTCCATCAGGTCGGGGAACCTGGTGGAGGGAGGCAACTTACAGACCCTAACACAGTGAATCCCACTTAATTGCTCATGTGGCTTTAGAAAAGAGGGGAGGGGGAGAAACAAGACAACAGTACAACAAACAGTGGGGAGATTTGAGTGACTTCCAGGTTTCAGCTAGAGCCCACAGCACTTTCACAAAGAAAGCTGGTAGCTGGTAAGGGGGTAAAACCAACCAACCGTCCACAAGCCCTGGATACCTGAAACTCAGGTATCCAAGGAGAAAGGCCTTATGGAAAATTAAATACAATCCTCACATTCTTTCCCCTATACATTCTTCCCTTCATCTATCCCCTTTATTTACAAGGGGACTATCCCATGTTATAAGTACAGATACAGAGATTTAAGATACAAAGGTAGATCAATGAATTATCCATTCAGAGGTTCCATCTCATCTGGGAAGGGACATCATCTGATGCAGTTTTCTGATCTAGATGCCCCTTCAGTCATCTTCAGCACAACATCTCTGCACATTCTTTATCTTCTTGTAGAAATCCGGATGTCCACTCTCCTACAATACTGACCTTAATACCATTTCAGATGACCATTCTTAAGCTCTATACCTTTATCACTCTACAAAATCAAAATTGGGACTTTGGCCAATTGTCATATTTAAGAAATCCACATTAGAACCCAGTATTTACATCATACATTTACATCTAGATCTAAAGTCCTAAACCTGATAGCTTAATTTTAGACAACCTCAGATGTTCCCCTACCAGCAATCTGTTATTTCATCAATCTGATATTAAACTTACAAAACCTTTGACTATAGGAAATTGCCATTAAGAGTAGGGACATTGAAGGGAAACAACATCTCCCTAACTTCATGTCAATTCCAGGCAGGAGCAGATTGTCAGCTGGCATTCAGCCAGGCTTAAAGTCTGCCACGTGTCAGTGGGGAAATTGTGTCAGGAGAATCCTACCTCAGCCCAGGCTGAACAGCCGTTCTCCCAACTTTACTATCACAGGCTTACTGACATCATCGATCAGAGGCTCAGACCACCTTTCTTGCTATCCACACCTGGAGTTAGACTCAGAAGAACAGTCAGTTAATAGTCCCATAGAATCTTAAAATAGCAAGTTCCAATAATCAGGTTTCAGATATGACTATAATTTCACATTAGCTAAGGAACATCCTTGACTCTGTTTGAATTCAGGTAGGGGTGAAATTTTCCAATCATGCAGTATCTGTATTAAAGCCAGACTCAGGAACAGTCAGGTGGGAATGATTCCTTTATAAAAGGACACAGTGGAGAAAATGACCAGGAGGATCCCATCCTAGATTGAGTCTAGAATTGTCTCCTCGGTGTTTCCTCTCCAGATACAAATTTCACCTGATAACAGTACAGGATGCAGGATCACAGTCCCTCTGAGTAACTTGTGGCATATCCTTTCAGATACTGATTTAATGCAGACAACTATACCCAAATTCAAACTTAAACAAAAATATTTATGGTCCCAGATGCTTTTACCTTAAACAGCAAATTTCACTAATCCCAACTTAAAGCCAAATACAGTTATTTGTATTCCCATGGAGTTGCAATAAGCAATGAAGATTAACAGGACTCACATACATAAGAGATTTCATTTAAGATCCTTCCTTCTCAAATTTAAAACTTGTCTTGATATAAAATCCAATTGTTACAACTTTTGAGCAAGTCACATTCATTATTTATGAATTATACAAGCCAAACAATTTTCTTAGGACTGATGACCATGTCCACATGAAAGGGGCCTTGGCAGTTTTACAAAATAAAAGGAATTGGCATGGATCCCATGCCTGCCAACCCCAAACATACAGGAGGACTGTTCTGAATGGGCAGAACCAGTCTAAATAAATTATTACTGCATTCATTTCTTTCCACACATAGTAATCAATTAACAATTTTAGGTTTAGCATTAAGACAGCAGCTTTTTAGCTATAACCTTTTTTAACAGGCAAAGGTGAAAGTACCTGGTTTTCTAAATAACATAAGTGATTTTACACAACTTTTCCAATGTCTTTTAGTTTCAACAAAATTCAGATTACAAATTGCTTCCTCTAACACCATTTCTGGATTATAGAGTAAAATAAAAATCTTGATGGTTCTAACTTTTACTCAAGAAAATTTCACATCTGTGTCCACTCCTTAAAAATGTTTTTGAAAGAAAAAGTTGTGAAACTGCAAGTGGAAGTGAGGGAGACTCTGGAACAAAGTCCAGTGGTGCCTAGTCTCCTCCTTTTCACTTGGGAGTTTCACAGCCTGAACTCTGAGGTGTCTTTTCTTTTTTCTTTTTTTTTTTTTTTTTTTTGCATTTTCTTTTTCTTTTTTCCTTTTTCTTTTTTGCCTTCTTCCCCTTGTGTGGGGAGGCTTTAAGGGACCTTAGGGTTAGGACAGGGAAACAAATCTATCCAGATGCTGATATATGGGATCTGATCTGGATGGCCCGGATCCCCATTCACTATTCTCCATACCCGTCCTGCAATGGATTTATCAAAAGTCCCCTCGGGTGGCCAATCCACCCCGAAGGTGGGCCACTCTTATTGACAGAGTAAAGTTAATTTCTCCTTGGAGACTGTGTACGCATAACCAGCTGCAGCTTGTTGGAGTTGTTTAAAACACTTTATCATGAACTGCAATGGGGTCTTGGGACCTGAATGTCTTTGGCCCATGAGACCAGGAAAGGAGAGTAAGATACAGAGTCTGATTAAACTGGGGCTCTAACACAAAACAAAAGACAGACAAAACACACAGACAGACACAGTTAGACAGTCCAGAATTAAACAAAAACACAAAACAGGAGACAGTCAAAATGCAGAATGCAGACTCAGTCAAGCAGTCCAGAGTCTCGGAAACCCAAAAATACAGTACAGCCAGACAAGATACAGAGTGCAGAGTCAGTAAAGTGGTCTGGACTCTCGGAAACCCAAAAATACAGGAGAGCCAGACAAGATACAGAGTGCAGAGTCAGTCAAGTGGTCCAGGACTCTCAGAAACCCAAAATACAGGAGAGTCTACACAGGACCTCACACGGTGTCCCACGGAGGCCAGTAAGGGCGTTTCCCGCTGCGTCCAGCCTCGCCACTTACTCCACAAGAGTACTCACCTACACAGACATGGCGCTCAAAATGGCTAGATCAGAGGAATTTTGCTACCAGGAGCCTGGTTTGCATGTCTGTGCTTTGAGATTGGGGCCGGGGAACATCAATCCCGGTGGCCACCCCCTGAAGTCAAAGCACAGTCCTGCCATCCAGGGCAGATGGTTTGCCTGTGCACACAGAGCCGGAGGCTGTCTCGGTTGAACGGATCGAGAAAAAGCACAGGCAGGTTGCCCGTGCACACAGAGCCAAAGGCTGTCTCGGTTGAAGAAAAATCACAGGAAGGTGCCTGTGCACACAGAGCCAAAGGCAGTCTCGGTGGAAAAAAAAGTACAGGCAGGTGCCTGTCCTCACAGAGTCAAAAGCTATCTCGGTGGAACCTCCATGTGAAATGGACGGACCGAGACAAGCACAGGCAAGAGTTAATTGAGAATTTGGGAGCATCTTTATCAGCCAGTGGCTGTCCTCTGAAGAGGCAGACCTGAACAAAGGTGTGTGTGCCTTTTAAGCATCTTAGCACCTCCCAGTACAGCCTTGTGGTTCCAATAGCACACATTTTTCACAGAACAGTTTTGACAGGGGTTCCTAGGTACTGCTAGGCAAGGGGGCACAACAGAGAGGGGGACCCAGGCAGCTGCTAGGCAAAGGGGTACAACAGAGAGTGTAACCACTAACAGAAAGTGGCTACTAGGCTCGACCCTGCCTAGAAACTCAACAGACATTTCTCAACCCAGGGGTTCTGGCGGGGGGAGGGGAAATAATGTCCACTTCATCCTCCTTGGCTTTTTGGGACTTTTTTGCCATTTGAGTTAGTCTATTTTTAAAGGTGTTAATTTCTTCACCATTTCTGGGGGTTTCCTTTAGCAAGTTGTTGACTCATTTTTCATGATTTTCTTGCATTGCTCTAATTTCTCTTCCCAGTTTTCCCTCCACCACTCTTAATTAATTTTCAAAATCATTTTTGAGCTCTTCCATGGCCTGAGACCATTGCATATTTATTTTGGAGATTTTGGATGCAGAAGCCTCGACTTTTAGGTCTTACTCTGTTGGTATCCATTGTTCTTCCTCATCCAAAATGAAGAAAGGAAATATCTGCTCACAAAGAAAGTAACCTTCCATTGTCTTATTCTTTTCCCCCTTTTTTTGGTCTTTTCCCAGCCAGTGACTTGACTTTTCAGTTCTTTGTCAAGGGGAGGGTATCCTCTGGGGACCTGTAAGTTCTCAGTTCCTCAAAGGCAGCAAAACCAAGGAAGAGGAGTTTATTCCTCTCCTGTCCTGTGCTCTGGTCTGTGAGCAGGATTCCCTCTCCAGAACTTCCACCAGCTCCCCCATACCAGCACTCCTCCTCACCCCAGGGCCATCAGTCTGGGCTGAAATCCAAGACAGCTACTCAATTCCCCCAGAGGTTTTAGGCCAGGGCTCCAACAATGGAAGCTGTCGCTGCTTGGGGCCATTTGTTTGATCAGTCCCTGCAACTTCCTCAGGTTTATCATTGTCCCCTCAGCACTCTTATCATGCCACTGTATACACACCTCTCCCATCTCCATCCATTCTCCTCTTTACCCCATGATTAAACTGTCCTAAGGAAAAAAACATCAGCCATTCAGAAAGCCTTGCATTTCCTGGGCTCCTTTTGTCCATTTTCACTTTGTTCCTTGACACATGCAGTTTCATGGCAGAGATGGTGTGAGATGCTGGCCTAAGCTTGATTTCTCTCTGCCTGCTTTGCAGGGTTTCCATGATTTTTTGATCACATACAGAATGCTCATCCATGTGGGTGATTTCCATGGGTTTGCTAAACACTTTGGTGCCACTTTCTCTTGCTTCTCTTTCTCAGTGAAGTAGACAGAACCTGGAGAAAAACTAATAAAATTACTGGTGGATTGTCAATAAAAACAAATTGGAATGAGTCAAGAATGCTGATCTCTCAAAAGAGTGATCCTTCCAGCAGAGCCAGTTTCCCACCTTTTGATGGTGAGGTGATAGAATGGAGAGGTCAAATGAGACAGACATTTTCAGCTCTGGAGAGCATTTATGCATTTTTACTTTATATACAATCTGTTATATAAGAGAATGACTTTGGGCCCTTTTATAGCCAGATAAAAACAGAGGAAGAGGAAAAAGCAGCAATGAAAAATTGAGAGGGGAAAAGGAATTCTAGGAGACATGAGCACAGAAAGGGTTTTCCCACAGTGGTAAACTTAGTATACACCTAAAAACACCAAACCACATTTAGTAGAAATTCACAGATTCATATACCATCCTCTTTTCTGTTCTTTCATATACTGAAATGTTCATATTTTTGACATTTTGATGTTAATAACAAAAAAAGAAATTAATAATGCTTGAGGTTCATGGTGATTTGGAAAACACTCTAACATAGGTGTGGATATCATTTCCTTATGGTCAGTGGTTGGGTTTTCAGAACCTATCTTTGTCTTAATAGTGGTTTCCTCTGTACCCCTTCTCTGGGCCCACGTCTTCTTCTTCCTCTCTCTCCTGAGAGCCATGTGTCACTCGCTCTTTCCTTCCTCAGTGTCCTACAAACTAAAATGAGTCACAGGGGACATACAGAGATCCAAGGGAATGTAGGGACCAAAAAGAGGAATGCCACAGGAGCATAACCTCAAAATGACAGAGAGTTAAAGGGTTGATGCTACAGTAATGCCATAGAAACATCTTAGGCAGTCTTCCACTGGAAGACTGAAGCCATGGAAGAGGAAGGGAAAAGAGAAAGAAAGAGGGTCTTACTGCATTCTCCAGACCAAAGAAGGAAAAGGGAAGAGGAAATCAGACTGGGATTTAGCTTTCTCTCTTATTAGTGGGAATCAAAAGAGGGCTGCTTTTCACCTTGAGTTTCAGAGAGAAATGAGGATCCCACTCACATGGCAAGTCAGGTCTGGTCTTGTCAATTTCCATAGCTTTTCCCCTCAACCACAGGTAGTGTGATATGGTGGCTAGAGAGATGAACGTAGAGTCGTTGTATCTCAGGGTGACTGAGATACAAATCCTGTACCTGATATGAACTAGGAAACAAGGTTTTCCTGGAAAAGTCACCCAATGAACTTCATCCTTTAGATACTGACCACTTCCTGCCCTAATCCTAAAAATTCCCTGACTCTTGATGAAGTTTTCCCCCTTCATTTTAAAAATTTCTTTCAATGTAGGAGCATAAAACACTTTTAGAAATGAATGGTGTAAAATATGAACTGATACAAGCAAACTTTAATTGTAAAATACCTAGAAAAGTACAGGCTTCCTTGTTTCTTTCTGGAGCCATTTTGAGAATCTCTCAACTCTTAGGCATAGAAAAACATTGATTCACCCTTATTCCCTTTGGGGACCATTCTACTCTAGATTGGTAGAGTTCTCAGGATATTGGTATTCAAAGGGTAGAGCAGTCTTGGAAACCCACCTTGGATCTGTTTGCTAATAGGAAAATCAATTAGTAGCCTCAGTTTCCTCATCCATCAAATGGGCATAATAATATTCTTTCCTCCTATTTTACATGGGTTGTGAAGAGAAAAATCAGTCCTTTGAAGATATCAAAACACCCTAAGAATGGGAATTCTGGACTAGAGGGTCAAGGATTTGGTGCTGGAAAGTAGCTTAGAGGGCACGAAGTTCAACAAGGATTTATTTAGCTTCCCAATCCTTTTCAAATCTCCCTTGTTATTTCAACTCCCCAGAAAACATGTTGCTGTAAACAGGGTAGGAAGAATGGGAATACTGCCTACTCACAACCACCAATAATTAATAAAAACAACAACAAAGAATCCTACACCACCATTGCCTCAATAAAGCTCTTTGCAATTTTAAAACATCTTGTCCAACCTCTGTCTTCTTATGTCAGCCTCAGGGCAGTCTTAACGGAGAGAAAATGTGAATGCAGTGCCCAACATGATCCATCTAATGCCTGGCAGAGGCCAAATGGGAATGCCAATTCATTTTAGGAATTTACGTTTGCATTACAGGATAGAATATGGGGTCTAAAGTCAGGAAGACTCCTCTTTCTAAGTCCAAATCTGGCCTCAGACACATACTAGCTGTGTGACCCTGGGCAAATCTCTTAACTCCACTTGCCTCAGTTTCCTCATCTATCAAATGAGCTGGAGAAGGAAATGGTAAATCACCTCAGTATCTCTGCCAAGAAAATGCAAAACGGGGCCATGAACAGTCAGACATGACTGAAAAGACACAAGAACAACAAAATATTGATTTACTTCAAAAGATGATTGAAAGAATTCCCCACTATCACATCCTTTGTGTGGGGTCACCTAGCCTCTGTTTAAAGATCTTCATGGCACAGGGAATCCACCTCACCTTAGATGTAGCTAATTCCCATTTGGACAGCTAAAATTACTAAGGAATTTTTCCTAGAGTCAGACCCAAATTTAGGTCTTCACAAATTCCACCCCTTGCTCTTGGTTCCATCCTCAGGATCCAGAGAACACAAATCCCAACACTTCCAAAAAACAGAACTTCTAATACTTAAAAACAGAAATCATGGGTGGCATGGCTCTTCTCTTCCCTCCACTGACCAGACCTAGTCCCTTCAAAACCTTCACTTCATATGTAACCTTTGTTTTCCAATGACAGCAGACGATCTTATGTGATAAGACCTCCACTCCCCCTCCTGAGTCCCTCATCCCCAAAGAACATTGAAATCCCAGCAAAAAAATATATATATATGGTTTTCAAACATTTTATACTGAAATCTTTCTGCTAAAGATATTCATGGAATCCAACACGTGACCGAAAACTCTTAGAAAGAGAGGCCAGGCTGCTCATAGAGGTCCCCATGGGGAATTATTGCCTTCCAGAAGTGAAAACAGCAAGAACAAACACCCCACAGCTGCCACCAAATAGTTAACATAAATTAAATCTCACAGAGAAGAATGAATTATACTAAGTAAGAAGATCTTCAGAAGGCTAGAGGTGGTAGAGATTTCCTCTGCCTGTGGAATTCCTCAGCTTGGTCCGTTTCCCTTTACAAGGCATTGTCCAAGGCCCCTGAGCCTCTCAGTTCAGCTCCAGGTCTTCCACATAGCTCTGAAACCAGGCATCACTGGGGTTGGCACATGCCTGCTAGCCTCTTTTGTTCTGGAACCTGGGCAGGGAGAGGAGGAGAGATGAAAGGTCAGGGAGGGAGAGATGCTTCTCTGTGCTCCCCCATATCCTACACTGACCAGTTCCTGCACATGACTACAGGGTCTGAAGGCACAACCCTCACTGCTAGCAACATCTCTCAAGTCTTTCTGAGCATTCACAAGCTCTCCAGAAATTTATCCAGTGGAGAGTCTATGAGGAAGCCTCACCTTAACATATTATCCATGTTGATTCTGTTTCTCCCTCCTTCCTTGGGGGAGTAGCTCCCATCTTCTCCATGGAGAACCCAACCTTGGGCACAGATCACTTGGGAGACTTCAGGGTTTCCCCTGAGTGACCTGACTCATCCATTTCACCAAGTTGCCAAATGGCCCCATCTCCCCTTGCCATCCTCTCTTTCTGCATCCCCTCAAGAAATTAAGTGGGTACAAACTCACACCACAGTTGGCTGGGAACACAGGCTGCTGGTCTCATAATAGTCTGTAACAAATTTTCTTTGAATCTGTTGCCTGACATAGGAGAAGCAGCAGGAGGTGGGAAGGTCAGAGTCCACTGCAAAGAAAGGGGAGGCATGAGATTGGTAAGGTCCCATGTCCACACCTTTCATTCTTTACCTGCTGACTCCAATCCAGGAACATACTCTGTACTAGGCATGCTGGGGATGTGATCCCTCCTGTCTGCCTTACCCTGCTTCCCTCCAGTACCAGATGTGATTCCCATTATGCCTGCCAGAGGACCAGACCTGCTATTCCCAAGCTTTAGGGGATTATTTGTGGAAACCTGAAGTGTAGGAGCTGGAAGGGATGTCAGAGACCTTCCCATCCAATTCCTGCCTTAGCCCAGGAAGCTACTTACTGGAAGTCACTTGGGCAATTATTGGCAGAGCCACAACGAGAACTTGGTGAGACACAGAATTCAGTCCAGTGCCCTTTTTCCTCTCTTGTCTCATCTCCATCTAACATTTAACCAGATTATACTGCAAAGGGCACAGTAATGCCTTCAGATCCAACGAGCACAGATATCCTTCCTCCTCTTGCTCCTGCCCCTCCTTGTTAGTCCTCCCCTTCCTCTCTTGACCCTCACAGATCCCTATGATCAGATCAGCCCCATCTCCTGTCAGGGTTCTATATAGTCTATGACCAGGGCCTGGGCACAGCCAGAGGGAAAGAGAAGGAACATTTACTTGGTGTAGAGGATGACAGAGTGCTGAAGGAGGATGGAGAGGGCAGCCACAAAGACCTTCATGATGCTGAGAGGAGAGAAGTCTTAGAGGAGCAGAACAGGAGCTAAGAGACTCTGAAGGTCTGTGCTTCTGCCTCATGTGTGAGTTCACTTTTTATTGGGGGTTCTGGGAGTACCGAGAGAAAAGGAAGGGACCTAAATGGAGTGGTAATTCCACTGGAGAACTGATGTCATGGTAGGTGTTAGAAACTAAAAAGAGAGCCCAAGAAATGTAAGACTGATGTCAAGAACTGAGGTTCTCTCCCCTAGTGTGGCTTCTTCATAGGGGAAAGAGGAGGCAGGATGGAGAGCGGAGAAGTGTGCATGTGGTGGGGTGTCAAGACTGCTAAAAAGGAAGTGGTGAACTGGAGCTAGCACAGAGACAAATGAAACATAGGCAAAGACAAATTGGAAAGAGAGTTTTGTCGATCATTGATATGAAGAAGTGATCTGCATGACCTTAATGCTGCTTTGACATCGTAACTGCCTAGATCGTAGGCTTGTAGATTGAGAGGCAAAAGAGTCCTAAGGGGTTTAGTTGAACACGCTTATTTTCCAGCTAAATGAACTGTGACCCAAAGAGAAGTGACTTGTCCAAAGTCACATTGGGTGTCAGGAGCAGATCCTGGAAATGTTCTGAGGTTTGCTGATTTCACAGTTTTATACTCAAAGACAATCGTCCATCCAGAGGAACCATTTGGAGTCCTTCAGGGGCAGTGCTAGACAAGTTTTGTGCAAATGGTGGCCATGAGCATGCCAAAGAAATGAGGTATCCTGTTCCTAGCATATTCCTTCATCTGCTTCCTTGTGTGAAGATTTCAATACATTACATTTGTATCATTGTAAGGATACAAAAGATTTTAATATTGATCATATCCTATCATGTTTATAATAACCTTATGAAGTAGGCAGGATTGGTATTTTTATCTCTAGGTTAATTAAGGTTCTTGACATAGAATGGATAAGGTCTTAGACCTGGTCAGGAAGACCTGGGTCCAAATGCCATCTCTGAAAATTATTAGCTGTGCAGTCTTTCATTTCACAGTGTTTCTGGTCTATACTCTAAAAAGATAGGCAACATATACCAGGACAGAATAAACAACTATGATATAGACCATCACATCACTCCCCTCTCTATCCTTTCTCCTCTTTGTCCCATGATTAAACTGTTCTGAAGAACAAAACCTCACCTCTTGAAACAGCCTTGCATTTCCTGGGCTCCTTTTTCAATTTCCAACTCCCACTACGCCACATGCAGCTTCTTGGCATGAGATGTTGGGCTAAGCTTGTTTTCTCTATGGCTATTTTCCAATGTTTCCAGTCGTTTGGGTCATATACAGAAAGCTCATCCAAGTAGGTGACGTTCTTGGGTTTCCTAAATACTCTGCTGCCATGTTCACTTGCTTCTATTTCTCACTAAAGTAAACAGAACCTGGAGAAAAACTAATAAAATGACTGGTGTGTTGTCAATAAAAACAAATTGGAATGGCTCACTAACGCTGATTACTACAATGAATGGTCCCTCCAGCTGAAGATGAAGTCAGTTTCATGCAGAGGTGATAGACTGGAGATGCCAAATGAGAAAGACATTCTCAGCTATGGGCAACCCCTTTGCTTTATTTCTTTATATAGGAGAACAGCTTTGAGGAATACTAATAGCAAGGCAGAAATAGAAGAAATAAAGGAAAGGGCAACAACGAAAAATTGAGGGTGAGAAAGAAATTCTTGATGGAGATACAAGCAAGTAAGGGAGATGATTTACCACAGTGGTAGAGTATATACCTAAAAATGCCAAAGTATTTCCAAGGTGGAAATTCAGAGATTCACACACCCTCTTCTTTTCTTTTCTTCTTTGCATATTAAGATGTTTTCTATTTGTTGATATTTTAATGTTCATAGTAATAAAGAAAAATTAATAATGTGTGAGGTTCACAGCAATTTTGGAGACATTCTAATGTAGGTTAGTATATCACTTTCTTATGGTCAGTGGCTGGGTTTGCATAGTCTCACACTGCTTAGTAGAGGTTTGCCCTGTGGCCTCCATGGCTTTCTCTTCCTCCCTGCTCTGAGAATGTTAAGTCACTCTCCCTTTGTCTTCCTCTGTGACCTACAAACTAAAATGAGTCACAGGGGACAGAAAGAGATCCACAGGAATATGGGAACCCAAAATGAGAATTCCACAGGTTTGTATTCTCAAAAGGACGGAGAATTTAATGCCTTAGTGAGACTTCCAGTGCAAGACTGGAGTCCTGGGAGAGGAAGGGAAAAGAGAAGAAAAGGCATCTCACCACATTCTCCTGACCCAAGAAGGAAGAGAGAAGAGAAAATGAAACAGGGATTTAGCATTCCTTCTTACCAGTAGGAATCAAAAGAGGGCTGCTTTTCCCCTTGAGTTTCAGAAAGACATGAGGATCCCACTCACATGGCAAAGCAGTTCTGCTCTGGTAGATTCCCTGGCTTTTTCCCCTCCAGCATAGCTAGTGTAGTGTGGTGGTTAGAGAGAGGAACTTAGAATCAGGTAACTGAGGTACAAATCCTTCCCCTGATACTGATTAGCAAACAGGGTATCCCTGGGCAAGTCATTCAATCATCCTTATTCTTTAGATACTGATCATTTCTTTCCTTAATCCTTAAAATTCCCTGAGTTTTGCTGAACCTTTCTGCCTTCATTTCAGAAACTTTCTCTCTAGGCATAAGCATAAGAGACATTTAGAACTGAATTGTGCAAAATACCCATTGACAAAAATAAAACTGAATTGTAAAAGGAGACCAAGAAATGTATAGGCACATCTTTAAGCTACTCTATTTCTAGGGCAATTTTGAGAGCCTCTCAACGATTATGGATAGGGAAGGATTGATTCCCTCATTCCTAGTGGGGACCACTCCAGACTAGTCTCATTGAGTTGACAGCATGCAAGTTTTCAAAGAGTAGAGAGTGACTGGGAACCCCTGCCCTACTTTGGACACTTCCTAGCTGTAAGCTCATGGGACAATCAAGTAAACTCTCAGAATCTCAGTTTCCTCATTCACCAAATGGAAATAGCAATACTGCCTCTCTATATTTCACATGAGTTGTTGAGAGAAAAGTCAGTCTCTTGGAGACTTCAAAACCCCCTAAGAACGGATCCTCTGGAACAGAGGATCAAAGATTTCAAGCTGGGAGGAACCATAGAGGACATGACATTCAACAAGGATTCATTTTCCTTCCCAATCCCTTTCAAATCTCCCTTTGGATTTCTAGCAACCCTGTGCTGCAGGCAGGGCAGAGAGAAGAGGAGTACTGCCCACCTACAACCACCATTAATTAATAAAAACCAACAATGAATTATACACAGTCTTTACCAGAGTAAAGCTCTTTACAACGCGTAAGGCATATTCTGCTGCTCCTCTTATTTCTTGTCAGCCTTAGGACAGTCTTAAGGGAGGACCAGGAGAGAAAGTTTGAATGCATTGCCCAACTTCACCAATGAATGCCTGGTAGAGGCCAAATGGGAATGTCCCTTCATTTCAGAAATTTCCATGTGCATTAATGGATAGAATGCTGAGCTTAAAGTCAGACAGACTCCTCTTCCTGACTTCAAATCTTGCCTCAGACACTTACTAGCTGTATTACTCTGGGCAAGTCACTCCAGTATCTCTGCCAAGAAAAAGCAAAATGGAGTCACAAGCAGTCAGACACTGCCTGAAAATATCTCAACAACAACAATATATTAAATTTCTTCATAGGCGGATTGGAAAAAATCCCCACTATCCCATTCTTTTTGCATGGTCACCTAGGCACTATTTAAAGACCTCCATGGGAGAGAGAACAAACCACAGTTTGATGCAGTTCATTCCAGTTTAGACAGCTGTAATTGTTATGATGCCTCTCTTAATGTCAGGCACAAATTTAGGTCCTTACAAATTCCACCCCTTATACTTGGTTCTATCTTGGTGATGTAGACAGCACAAATCTCAACTCTTACAAAGGACAGACTCTCCCCTCCTTCCCCAAAACATGAAAGCAGATATCATGGCTGACATGGCTCTTCTCTTCTCCCCACTGACTATTCAAACTTCCTTCAAATCATCCTCTCGTGACTCTAGGCACTTCACATCATGGGTTGCCTTTCTCTGCACATTCTCCACCTTACAAATGTTCTTCTTAAAGTATGGAAACGGACCACAAGACTGCCTGGGAGCTCTTTTTAGATAAGAAATATAGGGACATTGCCTTTATTCCTGGGACTTTGCTTCTCAATACAGGGGAAGATAGGATTTCTGGAATCAACCCACTGTTTTAAAGTGAGTTGGCAGCCCAGTGAACCCACAGGGTTCTTACAGAACCTTTGTTGTCCAATGATGCCATGCCAATCTGATTGAATAAGAGAAGATCTCCCTCTCCTGAGCCCCTCACCCCAAAAGAACATTGAAACCACAGCAAAAAGATATGCCTTTCAAAAGTTTTATTCTGAAATCTGTCTTACAGTTGTTCAAGCAATACAGCAGATAATGAAAGGACTCTTAGGAAGAGAAGCCAGTATTCTCAAAGACATCTCCATGGTGAACAATCGTCTTACAAAAGTGCAAATAGCAAGAACAAGTGCCCAAAGCTACCACCAAATAATTTGAGTTAAACCCCACAGATAGGAATAAGTAATAATGGGGGAGAGGATCTCCTGAAATCTGGAGTTTGAGGAGATTGCATCTGCCTGTGGAATTCCAAAGCTGGGTCCATTTCCCTTTACAAGTCATTGTCCAAGGCCTCAGGACCCCTCAGTTCAGCTCCAGATCTTCCACATAGCTCTGAACCCAGGCATCACTGGGGTTGGCACACACCTGTCGACCTCTTTTGGTCTGGAACCTGGGCAGGGAGAGGAGGAGAGATGAGAGGTCAGGGAAGGAGAGATGTTTCTCTGTGTTCCCCCCATGTCCAGCACTGACCACTCCTTGTACATCTCTAGAGGGCCATGAGGAAGAATCCTCCCCACTAGCAACATCTCTCAGGCCTTCCTGAATATTAAGGTTCTCTCTAGAGACCTGTCCAGGGGGAATTCTCTCAGGAAGCCTCTCCTGGGCATATAATCCCTGTTACTTCAGTTTCTCCTCCCCCCTTGGGTCAACAGCTCCCACCTTGTTCCATGGAGAACCCAACCTTGGCCAGGATCACTTGGGAGACTTCAGGGCTTCCCCTGAGTGACCTCATTCATCCATTTCACCAATGTGCCAAATGGCCCCATCTCCCCTTGCCATCCTCTCTCCCTGGATCCCCTCAAGAAACTAAGTGGGTAGATACTCACACCACAGCTGGCTGGGAGCACAGGTTGCTGGTCTCAAAATAGTCTGTCACAAACTTTCTGGGGATCTGTTGGCTGACATAGGAGAAGCAGCAGGAGGTGGGAGGGTCAGAGCCCACTGCAAAGAAAAGGGAGACATGAGATTAGTAAGGTCATATGTCCACACCTTTCATTCTTTACCTGATGACTCCAATCCAGGGACATACTCTGTACTAGGCACACTGGGTATGTGATCCCTTCTTCTGCCTCATTCTGCTTCCCCCCAGTACCAGATATGACTCTCATTGTGCCTGCAGGATGATCAGACCTGTTGTTCCCATCCCATGATTTGTGGAAACCTGAAATGTGGGAGCTATAAGGGATATCAGAGAGCAGCTCATCCAACTCCTGCCTATGCCCAGGAAGCCAATTGCTGGAAGTCACTTGGGTTATTAGTGGCAAAACTAGAATGACAACTTAGCCAGACACAGAATCCAGTCCAGTGCCCACTCTCCTCTCTTGTCTCATCTCCATCTATCATTTAACCAGAATACACTGTAAAGGGCAGGTTAATATTTTCAAGTTCAAAGAGCACAGACATCCTTCCTCCTCCTGCTCCTGCCCCTCCCTTTTAGTCCTCCCCTTCCCCTCTTGACCCTCACAGATCTCTATCACCAGACCAGCCTCATCTCCTGTCAGGGTTCTATGCAGCCTATGACCATGGCCTGGGCACAGCCAGAGGGAAAGAGAAAACTCACTTACCTTGTACAGAGGATGCCAGAGAGCTGAAGGCCATGACCAGGAGGATGGAGAAGGCAGCCATAGAGATCTTCATGATCCTGAGAGAAGAGAAGGCTTGGAGGAGCAGAAGCAGGAACCTAGAGACTCTGGATGTCTGTGTTCTGTCTCTTGTGTGGTGCCCCTTTTTATAGGGGATTGTGGGAGTACCCAGAGAGAAGGAAGGAACCTAAATGGAGTGGAAATTCCCCTGGAGAGCTGGTGTCATGGTAGGAGTTCAGAACTGAAAAGGGAACCCAGGAAGTGTAAGGCTGGTGTCAAGAACTGAGGTACTTTCCCCCAGTGTGGCTTCTTCATGGGGGAAAGAGGAAGCAGGATGGAGAGAGGAGAAGTGTGCATGTGGTGGGGTGTCAAGACTGCTAAGGGGGAAGTGGCAAACTGGAGCTAGCACAGCGACAGATGAAACATATGTAAAGACAAATAGGAAAGAGAGTTTTGTGGATCATTGATATGAAGAAGTGATCTGCATGACCTTCCTGCTGCTTTGACATTGTAACTGCCTAGATCTTAGGCTTGTAGATTGAGAGGCAAAAGGGTCCCAGGGGTTTTAGTTGAACACTCTCATTTTCCAGCTTAATTAACTTCGACCCAAAGAGAAGTGATTTGTCCAAGGTCACGTTGGGAATCAGAAGCAGATCCTAAAAGTGTTCTCAGGTTTGCTGACTTCACAGTTTTATACTCAAAGACAATGGTCCATCCAGAGGAACTATCTGGGGTCCTTCAGGGGCAGTGCTAGACAAGTTTTGTGCAAATGGTGGCCATGAGCAAGCCAAAGAAATGAGGTATCCTGTTCCTAGCATATTCCTTCATCTGCTTCCTTGTGTGAAGATTTCAACACATTACATTTGTATCATTGTAAGGATACAAAAGATTTTAATATTGATCATATTCTATCATCTTTTCAATAACCTTATGAAGTAGGCAGGATTGGTATTTTTATCTCTAGGTTAATTAAGGTTCTTGACATAGAATGGATAAGGTCTTAGCCTTGAAATCAGGAAGACCTGGGTCCAAATGCCATCTCTGAAAATTATTAGCTGTGCAGTCTTTCATTTCACAGTGTTTCTGATCTATACTCTAAAAAGATAGGCAACATGGGACTCCCTGGGCGGGAGTGTATATATGATACCAGGACAGAGTAAACAACTATGATATAGACCATCACATCACTCCCCTCTCTATCCTTTCTCTTCTTTGTCCCATGATTAAACTGTTCTGAAGAACAAAACCTCACCTCTTGACACAGCCTTGCATTTCCTGGGCTCCTTTTTCAGTTTCCAACTCCCACCACACCACATGCAGCATCTTGGTGTAGATAGTGTGAGATGTTGGACTTAGCTTGTTTTCTCTATGGCTATTTTCCAGTGTTTCCAGTAGTTTGGGTCATATACAGAAAGCTCATCCAAGTAGGTGATGTTCTTGGGTTTCCTAAATACTCTGCTGCCATGTTCACTTGCTTCTATTTCTCACTGAAGTAAACAGAACCTGGAGAAAAACTAATAAAATGACTGGTGTGTTGTCAATAAAAACAAATTGGAATGGCTCACTAACGCTGATTACTACAATGAATGGTCCCTCCAGCTGAAGATGAAGTCAGTTTCATGCAGAGGTGATAGACTGGAGATGCCAAATGAGAAAGACATTCTCAGCTATGGGCAACCCCTTTGCTTTATTTCTTTATATAGGAGAACAGCTTTGAGGAAAACTAATAGCAAGGCAGAAATAGAAGAAATAAAGGAAAGGGCAACAATGAAAAATTGAGGGTGAGAAAGAAATTCTTGATGGAGATACAAGCAAGTAAGGGAGATGATTTACCATAGTGGTAGAGTATATACCTAAAAATGCCAAAGTATTTCCAAGGTGGAAATTCAGAGATTCACACACCCTCTTCTTTTCTTTTCTTCTTTGCATATTAAGATGTTTTCTATTTGTTGATATTTTAATGTTCATAGTAATAAAGAAAAATTAATAATGTGTGAGGTTCACAGCAATTTTGGAGACATTCTAATGTAGGTTAGTATATCACTTTCTTATGGTCAGTGGCTGGGTTTGCATAGTCTCACACTGCTTAGTAGAGGTTTGCCCTGTGGCCTTTCTCTGGTCCCATGGCTTTCTCTTCCTCCCTGCTCTGAGAATGTTAAGTCACTCTCCCTTTGTCTTCCTCTGTGACCTACAAACTAAAATGAGTCACAGGGGACAGAAAGAGATCCACAGGAATATGGGAACCCAAAATGAGAATTCCACAGGTTTGTATTCTCAAAAGGACGGAGAATTTAATGCCTTAGTGAGACTTCCAGTGCAAGACTGGAGTCCTGGGAGAGGAAGGGAAAAGAGAAGAAAAGGCATCTCACCACATTCTCCTGACCCAAGAAGGAAGAGAGAAGAGAAAATGAAACAGGGATTTAGCATTCCTTCTTACCAGTAGGAATCAAAAGAGGGCTGCTTTTCCCCTTGAGTTTCAGAAAGACATGAGGATCCCACTCACATGGCAAAGCAGTTCTGCTCTGGTAGATTCCCTGGCTTTTTCCCCTCCAGCATAGCTAGTGTAGTGTGGTGGTTAGAGAGAGGAACTTAGAATCAGGTAACTGAGGTACAAATCCTTCCCCTGATACTGATTAGCAAACAGGGTATCCCTGGGCAAGTCATTCAATCATCCTTATTCTTTAGATACTGATCATTTCTTTCCTTAATCCTTAAAATTCCCTGAGTTTTGCTGAACCTTTCTGCCTTCATTTCAGAAACTTTCTCTCTAGGCATAAGCATAAGAGACATTTAGAACTGAATTGTGCAAAATACCCATTGACAAAAATAAAACTGAATTGTAAAAGGAGACCAAGAAATGTATAGGCACATCTTTAAGCTACTCTATTTCTAGGGCAATTTTGAGAGCCTCTCAACGATTATGGATAGGGAAGGATTGATTCCCTCATTCCTAGTGGGGACCACTCCAGACTAGTCTCATTGAGTTGACAGCATGCAAGTTTTCAAAGAGTAGAGAGTGACTGGGAACCCCTGCCCTACTTTGGACACTTCCTAGCTGTAAGCTCATGGGACAATCAAGTAAACTCTCAGAATCTCAGTTTCCTCATTCACCAAATGGAAATAGCAATACTGCCTCTCTATATTTCACATGAGTTGTTGAGAGAAAAGTCAGTCTCTTGGAGACTTCAAAACCCCCTAAGAACGGATCCTCTGGAACAGAGGATCAAAGATTTCAAGCTGGGAGGAACCATAGAGGACATGACATTCAACAAGGATTCATTTTCCTTCCCAATCCCTTTCAAATCTCCCTTTGGATTTCTAGCAACCCTGTGCTGCAGGCAGGGCAGAGAGAAGAGGAGTACTGCCCACCTACAACCACCATTAATTAATAAAAACCAACAATGAATTATACACAGTCTTTACCAGAGTAAAGCTCTTTACAACGCGTAAGGCATATTCTGCTGCTCCTCTTATTTCTTGTCAGCCTTAGGACAGTCTTAAGGGAGGACCAGGAGAGAAAGTTTGAATGCATTGCCCAACTTCACCAATGAATGCCTGGTAGAGGCCAAATGGGAATGTCCCTTCATTTCAGAAATTTCCATGTGCATTAATGGATAGAATGCTGAGCTTAAAGTCAGACAGACTCCTCTTCCTGACTTCAAATCTTGCCTCAGACACTTACTAGCTGTATTACTCTGGGCAAGTCACTCCAGTATCTCTGCCAAGAAAAAGCAAAATGGAGTCACAAGCAGTCAGACACTGCCTGAAAATATCTCAACAACAACAATATATTAAATTTCTTCATAGGCGGATTGGAAAAAATCCCCACTATCCCATTCTTTTTGCATGGTCACCTAGGCACTATTTAAAGACCTCCATGGGAGAGAGAACAAACCACAGTTTGATGCAGTTCATTCCAGTTTAGACAGCTGTAATTGTTATGATGCCTCTCTTAATGTCAGGCACAAATTTAGGTCCTTACAAATTCCACCCCTTATACTTGGTTCTATCTTGGTGATGTAGACAGCACAAATCTCAACTCTTACAAAGGACAGACTCTCCCCTCCTTCCCCAAAACATGAAAGCAGATATCATGGCTGACATGGCTCTTCTCTTCTCCCCACTGACTATTCAAACTTCCTTCAAATCATCCTCTCGTGACTCTAGGCACTTCACATCATGGGTTGCCTTTCTCTGCACATTCTCCACCTTACAAATGTTCTTCTTAAAGTATGGAAACGGACCACAAGACTGCCTGGGAGCTCTTTTTAGATAAGAAATATAGGGACATTGCCTTTATTCCTGGGACTTTGCTTCTCAATACAGGGGAAGATAGGATTTTTGGAATCAACCCACTGTTTTAAAGTGAGTTGGCAGCCCAGTGAACCCACAGAGTTTTTACAGAACCTTTATTGTCCAATGATGCCATGCCAGTCTGATTGAATAAGAAAAGATCTCCCTCTCCTGAGCCCCTCACCCCAAAAGAACATTGAAACCACAGCAAAAAGATATGCCTTTCAAAAGTTTTATTCTGAAATCTGTCTTACAGGTGTTCAAGCAATACAGCAGATAATGAAAGGACTCTTAGGAAGAGAAGCCAGTATTCTCAAAGACATCTCCATGGCGAACAATCATCTTACAAAAGTGCAAATAGCAAGAACAAGTGCCCAAAGCTACCACCAAATAATTTGAGTTAAACCCCACAGATAGGAATAAGTAATAATGGGGGAGAGGATCTCCTGAAATCTGGAGTTTGAGGAGATTGCATCTGCCTGTGGAATTCCAAAGCTGGGTCCATTTCCCTTTACAAGTCATTGTCCAAGGCCTCAGGACCCCTCAGTTCAGCTCCAGATCTTCCACATAGCTCTGAACCCAGGCATCACTGGGGTTGGCACACACCTGTCGACCTCTTTTGGTCTGGAACCTGGGCAGGGAGAGGAGGAGAGATGAGAGGTCAGGGAAGGAGAGATGTTTCTCTGTGTTCCCCCCATGTCCAGCACTGACCACTCCTTGTACATCTCTAGAGGGCCATGAGGAAGAATCCTCCCCACTAGCAACATCTCTCAGGCCTTCCTGAATATTAAGGTTCTCTCTAGAGACCTGTCCAGGGGGAATTCTCTCAGGAAGCCTCTCCTGGGCATATAATCCCTGTTGCTTCAGTTTCTCCTCCCCCCTTGGGTCAACAGCTCCCACCTCGTTCCATGGAGAACCCAACCTTGGCCAGGACCACTTGGGAGACTTCAGGGGTTCCCCTGAGTGACCTCATTCATCCATTTCACCAATGTGCCAAATGGCCCCATCTCCCCTTGCCATCTTCTCTCCCTGGATCCCCTCAAGAAACTAAGTGGGTAGATACTCACACCACAGCTGGCTGGGAACACAGGCTGCTGGTCTCAAAATAGTCTGTCACAAACTTTCTGGGGATCTGTTGGCTGGCATAGGAGAAGCAGCAGGAGGTGGGAGGGTCAGAGCCCACTGCAAAGAAAGAGGAGGCATAAGATTATTAAGGTCATAAGTTCGCACCTTACATTCCTTAGCTTCTGATTCCATCCCTGGGATATGCTCAGTACTGGGCATATTGGGGTTGTGACCCCTCATTTCTCCCTTACCCTGCTTCCCTCCAGTACCAGGTGTCTTTCTCATTGTGTCTGCAGGAGGATCAGACCTGCTTTCCCATCCCCATAGGGGATAATTTGTGGAAACCTGAAATGTGGGAGCTGGAAGGGATGTAAGAGAACTCCCTATCTAATTCCTGCCTTTGCCCAGTAAACAACTTGCTGGACATCACTTGGGCAATTAGTGGCAAAGCCAGAAGGAGAATTTGGGCAGACTCAGAATTCAGTCCAGTGCCCTCTCTGCTCTCTTGTCTCATCTCCATCTAACATTTAACCAGTGTATACTCTCAAGGGCACAGTAATACCTTCAGGTGCAAAAAGCATAAATATCTTTTCTGCTCCTGCTCCTCCCCCTTCCCACCCTCACAGATCCCTATGATCAGACCAGCCTCATCTCCTGTCAGGGTTCTAATCTGCTTATGACCAGAGCCTGGGCATAGCCACAGAGGGAAAAAGAGAACTCACTTACTTGGTGCAGAGGATGCCAGAGAGTTGAAAGCCATGACCAGGAGGATGGAGAGGGCTGCCACAGAGACCTTCATGATTCTGACAGGACAGAAGCCTTGGCAGAGCAGAGCACACGCTGAGACACCCTAGAGGTCTGTGTCTCTGCCTCTTGTGTGCCCCCTTTTTATAGCGGTTTCTGGGTTTCTGGGTTTTTATAGTGGTTACCTTCAGAGAGAAGGAAGGAAACTAAAAGGAGTGAAAAGTCCAGTGGAGAGCTGATATCATAGTAGATGTTAGAAACAAAAAAGAGAGCCCAGGAAATGAAAGGCTGGTGTGAAGAACTGAGGTTCTCTTCCCCAGTGTAGCCACTTCATGGGGAGAAGTGTGCATGTGTTGGGGTGTCAAGACTGCTAAGGGGGAAGTGGTGAACTGGAGCTAGCACAGAGACAGATAAAAGAGGCAAAGACAAATAGGAAAGAGAGTTTTATTGACCAGTGATATAAAGAAGTGATCAACATGACCTTCATCCTGCTTTGACATCATAATTGCCTGGACCTTAGGATTGTACATTCAGGGGTCCAAACGTCCTGGGGGATTAAGTTGAACACTTTCATTTTACTGGTAAAGAAACTATGCCTCAGAGATAAGTGACTTATCCAAGGCACGTTGGGAATCAGAAGCAGATCCTGGAAATGTTCTCAGGTTTGCTGACTTCACATTTTTATACTCACAGAAAATAGTCCATCCAGAGGAACCACCTCAGGTCCTTCAGGGGCAGTCCTGGACAAGTTTTGTGCAAATGACCATGAGCAGGTGACCAGGAGCCGTGCAAAGAAATGAGGCTTCAGGCCTTGGCCCATCCCTCCATCTGCTTTCTTGTGTGAAGGTTTTAACACCTTATATTTATGTATCACTTTAAGGGTAGGAAAGATTTTAGCACTCATTATCTCCTATCATCTTTACAATACCTTTATGAAGAAGGCAGGGCTGGTATTCTTATTTCTAGGTTAATTAAGTCTCTTGACAAAGAATGGGTAGGGTCTTCTACTTGAAATCAGGAAGTCCTGGGTTCAAGAGCTGTCTCTGAAAATTATTACCTGTGTAATTTTTAACCTCACAGTACCCTTGGCCTTCACTCTAATCATATCATTTATAGAATAGTTGCTTTACAATTTCCAGTATTCTTAATTCCAGTATTCTTGTCCAAATTTTAATAACCATAAAATGATAGAGGCTTGAACCTTAGGCCTTCTGACTTCAGGCAGGGTTGGACAAAATCAGGGAGCAGACCCCCATGGGAGAGGAGGCAAAATGAGACTCTCTAGGGAGGATTGTATGTGTGGTACCAGGACATTTTTAAGTACTCAGCTACCATATAGACCATCACATCCTCTTTTATTCAAGGGAAATGAAATTGATGATAAAAAAGAGAAAACAAAACACGAGGGAAATGGACATAGGTGTGCATAATATGCTGTTATGTAATAGCTTCAGAAGTGGTGGGGCAGGACAGGCATGTCCTTTAATTTTCCTGAAATTTGTTTGAGATGTAACTTTCCTTTCCAGGTCTGGAGCCAGAAGAACTGGGACCAGATCCAGGATCTACCTCTCTACTAAAATATCCTGGAACCCAGTCCTTCTCTCTGGGCCACAGTTTCTGTAATTGTAAAAGGAGAGTGTTGGACTAGAAAGCTATGGATCCTTCTCCTTCTAAACCTACAGTCCTAAGATCTAGCAGTTATACTATCAAAGCAACATGAAGGCCATGCTGAATAATCCTTCAAATCAATAGTGACCAAATCTCTCCTTCCTATTTTATTTTGCATTTGTCTCATCAGTATCTGTTGCTCTCTCAAGTTTATCACTGTCTCTTCAGCACCCTTACGGTGCCACTGCACACACATCTCTCCCCTCTCCATCGACTCTTCTCTTTTCCCTGTGATGAAACTGCCCTGAGGAACAAAACCTCAGCCCTTGATTCAGCCTTGCATTTCCTGGGTTCCTTTTTCTGTTTCCAACTCCCACCATGACGCCTGCAGTTTCTCGATGTAGGTGGTTACTTTAAGCTTGATTTCTCTCTGGCTGCTTTCCAATGTTTCAGTACTTTTGGTGTGAAAAAAATACTCACCCAAGTCGGTGATGTTATTGTGTTTCCTAAACACTCTGCTGCAATGTTCACTTGCTTCTTTTTCTGAGTGAAGTAAAAAGAAGCTGGAGGAGAGCTAATGACATGAGTGGAGTATTATCAATGAAAACAAATTGGAATGACTGGAGGATGCTGATCGCTACAGGTGATCCTGCCAACAGCACTGAAGACAAAGCCTGATTCCTTCCGTTTGATGGGGAGTTGATAGACTGGAGATGCCAAATGAGTCAAACTTTTTCACCTCTGGCCAACATTTTTGCTTTGCTTGATGAAACTCAATCTGTTATCTAAGAGAATGGCTTTGTTACCAAATGTAGGAGAAATAAAGGAGAGAGCAACAATGAAAAGTTGATGGAAAAAGAAATTCTAGAAGAGGACACAAGCTAGTAAGGGAGCTGATTTCCTATTCCCAAATTTAATATATACCTCAATATATATTTACTTACATACATATAGTGTATATTAAATATATACTTAATATGTACCTAAAAACACCAACCTTTATTTGGTAGAAATTCAGAGATTCATACACAACCCTTTTTTCTATTCTTTCTATAGTGAAACGTTAATTTTTTTGATATTTTGAAGCTCATAATAAAACAAATTAATAATGTATGAGGGTCACGGCAATATTGGAGACACTCTGACATAGGTTTAGATATCTCTCTCTCATGCTCAGCAGTTGAGTTTACAGAGTCTAACCCTGCCTTAACAGAGGTTTGCCCTGCAGCCTTTCCCTGGTCCCAAGACTTCCTCTTCCTCCCTTTGCAGTATCATAAATCATTCCCCCTTTTTCTCTCTCCTTGTTCTACTACCTAAAATGAGTCACCGAGGACGTGGAGAGATCCAAGGGAATATGGAGATCCAAAATGGGAATACCACAGGAATATGTCCTCAAAAAGACAGAATTAAAGGTTTAATGGTACAGTAAAGTCAAGAAACATTTTAACTAGACATCCAGTGCAAGACTGGGGCTCTGGGAGAGAAAGGGAAAAGAGAAAGAAAAACTGTCTAGCTACATTCTCCTGACCAAGAAGGAAAAGTGCAAAGAAAATAAGATTGGGATTTAGCATCCCCTCTTTTCCCCTTGAAATTCAGAGAGAAATGAGGATCCCACTCACATGGCAAGTCAAGTCTGGTCTTGTGGATTTCATCCCTTCTCCCCTCCAGCACAGATAATATGATGTGATGGCTAGAGAAATGAACCTAGAGTCAGGGAGACTGAGATTCAAGTCCTGTACCTGATACTGAACTGCAAACAAGGTGTCTCTGGGCAAGTCATCCAATCAGCTTCATCCTTTAGACACTGACCTTTTCCTTCCCTAATCCTGTAAATTCCATGAGTTTGGCTGTACTTTTCCCCTTTCATTTTAAAAACTTTCTTTCAAGGCATGAGCATAAGACACTTTCAAAAATGTATGGTGTAAAATATGAACTGAAGAAAATAAACTTGAATTGTTAAAGAAAACCAAAAAAAGTACAGACATATCTTTGGATTTCTCTGGTTTTTTTCTGGGGCCATTTTGAGAACTCCTCAGATTTTTGGAATAGAAAAGGATTGATTCACTCTCATTCCCCTTGGGGACCATTCCAGACTAGCTTAGTAGAATTGTCAGGATGCTGGTATTCAAACTGTAGAGCAGTGTAGGAACCTCACCTTGGACACTTCCTAGCTACATGATCATGGGAAAATCAATTAATCTCTCAGAGCCTCAGTTTCCACATCCATCCCATGGGGATAATAATACTCCATCCTACTATTTCATATGGATTGTTGAGAGAAAAATCAGTCCTTTGAAGATGTTGGAAGGCCCTAAGAATAGGAATTCTTAGAGGGACAAGGATTTGATGCTGGAGGGAACCTTACAGGTCATGGAGTTCAACAATGACTCATTTTGCTTCTCAAAACCTTTCAAATCTCCCTTTGGGATTTCAAGTCCCCAGCAACTATGTGCTGAAGGCAGGGCAGGGAGAATGTGAACACTGCCCACACACTACCACCAAGAACTAACAAAAAAACAACAAAGAATCATACATAGCCTTTGCCTCAATAAAGCTCTTTACATTTTTAAAAGCATCTTCTTCTACCCCTGTTATCTCATGTCAGCCTCAGGGCAGTCTCACAGGATACCCAAGAGAGAAAGGTTGAATGCACTGCCCAACATCACCCATCTAATGCCTGGCAGAGACCAAGTGAGAATTCCAATTCATTTCAGGAATTTACATGTGCATTAGTGGATAGAATGTTGGGTCTAAAGTCAGGAAGACTTGTCTTTCTAAGTTCAGATTTTCCCTCAGACACTTACTAGCTGTGTGACCCTGGGTTAATCTCTTAACCATGTTTCCCTCAGTTTCCTCATCTGTCAAATGAGCTGGAGAAGGAAATGGCAAATCATTCTAGTAGCTTTGCCAAGAAAATCCAAAATGACATCATAGTCAGACACGACTGGAAAGACATAACCTCTATATATTGATTTATTTCAAAAGATGATTGAAAGAATTCCCCACTATCACGTCCTTTGTGGGGGATCACCTAGACACTGTTTAAAGACCTTCATGGCACAGGGAATCCACCTCACCTTAGATGGAGCTAATTCCCATTTGGACAGCTATAATTATTAAGGAATTTTTCCAAATGTCAGACCCAGATTTAGTTCTTTACAATTTCACCCCTTGCTCTTGATTCCATCCTTGGACCCCGGAGAACACAAATCTCAACACTTCCAAAGAACAGAACTTCTAATACTTGAAAACAGAAATCATGGGTGGCATGGCTCTCCTCTTCTCTCCACTGACCAGGCCTAGTTGCTTTAAATCCTTCACTCCATAATCTAGGCACTTCACATCACTGCATGCCCTTCTTAGAACATTCTCTAGCTTCCCAAAATTTCTCTTAAACTTTGGACGCAGACAAAAAGACCCCTTGTGAGGTCATATCAGAAAAGAACAGCAGAATATTGCCTGTACGTTCCTGGAAGTTTGTTTCTCTAGAAGGGAGAAGATGGGATTTTTGGAATCCCCATTAACCAGATTCAAAGTGAGATAGGAGCCCAATGAGCCCACAGAGCTGTTATGGAAATTTTGCTTTCCAATGATGCCAAGCCATCTTATATGATAAGAGCAGAATACCCCTCTTGAATCCCTTATCCCAAAAGAACATTTGAAACTACAGGGAAAAGGTACTATTTTCAAACATTTTATTCTGAAATCTCTGTCCTGAACATATTCGTGGAATCCAAAGGACTCTGAAGAAGAGAGACCTGCTGATAGAATTTCCCATGGGGAACAATTGTCTTCCAGAAGCAAAAACAGCAAGAACGAATAACCCAAGTTGCCACCAAGTAATTTACATAAATTAAATCTCACAGAGAAGAATAAATAATACTGGGTGAGAGGATCTTCTGAAGGCTGAAGTTTGGGGAGATTGCCTTTGCCTGTGGAATTCCTCAGCTTAGTCCATTGCCCTTTGAGGCACATTGTCCAAGGTCCCTGAGTCCCTCAGTTCAGCTCCAGGTCTTCCACATAGCTCTGAACCCAGGCATCACTGGGGTTGGCACACACCTGTCGACCTCTTTTGGTCTGGAACCTGGGGATGGAGAGGATTATAGATTAGAGGTCATGGAGGGAGAGATGCTTCTCTGTGGTCCCCCATGTCCTGCACTGACCACTTTCTACACATCTCTGCAGAGGCTTAAGGGACAGTCTTCACCTGTAGCAATATCTCTCAGGGATTTCTGAGTACTCAGGTTCTCTCTAGAGAATGGTCCAGTGTGGAGCTTATCAGGAAAACTCATCTTAGCATACAATCCCTGTTGCTTCTGTTTCTCCTCCCACCTTGGGTGAGCAGCTTGGGCAGGGACTACTTGGGAGACTTCAGGGTTTCCCCTGAGTGTCCTGACTCATCCATTTCACTAAGGTGCCAAATGGCCCCATCTCCCCTTGCCATCCTCTCTCCCTGGATCCCCTCAAGAAACTAAGTGGGTAGATACTCACACCACAGCTGGCTGGGAGCACAGGCTGCTGGTCTCAAAATAGTCTGTCACAAACTTTCTGGGGATCTGTTGGCTGACATAGGAGAAGCAGCAGGAGGTGGGAGGGTCAGAGCCCACTGCAAAGAAAAGGGAGACATGAGATTAGTAAGGTCATATGTCCACACCTTTCATTCTTTACCTGATGACTCCAATCCAGGGACATACTCTATACTAGGCACACTGGGTATGTGATCCCTTCTTCTGCCTCATTCTGCTTCCCCCCAGTACCAGATATGACTCTCATTGTGCCTGCAGGATGATCAGACCTGTTGTTCCCATCCCATGATTTGTGGAAACCTGAAATGTGGGAGCTATAAGGGATATCAGAGAGCAGCTCATCCAACTCCTGCCTATGCCCAGGAAGCCAATTGCTGGAAGTCACTTGGGTTATTAGTGGCAAAACTAGAATGACAACTTAGCCAGACACAGAATCCAGTCCAGTGCCCACTCTCCTCTCTTGTCTCATCTCCATCTATCATTTAACCAGAATACACTGTAAAGGGCAGGTTAATATTTTCAAGTTCAAAGAGCACAGACATCCTTCCTCCTCCTGCTCCTGCCCCTCCCTTTTAGTCCTCCCCTTCCCCTCTTGACCCTCACAGATCTCTATCACCAGACCAGCCTCATCTCCTGTCAGGGTTCTATGCAGCCTATGACCATGGCCTGGGCACAGCCAGAGGGAAAGAGAAAACTCACTTACCTGGTGCAGAGGATGCCAGAGAGCTGAAGGCCATGACCAGGAGGATGGAGAAGGCAGCCACAGAGACCTTCATGATCCTGAGAGAAGAGAAGGCTTGGAGGAGCAGAAGCAGGAACCTAGAGACTCTGGATGTCTGTGTTCTGTCTCTTGTGTGGTGCCCCTTTTTATAGGGGATTGTGGGAGTACCCAGAGAGAAGGAAGGAACCTAAATGGAGTGGAAATTCCCCTGGAGAGCTGGTGTCATGGTAGGAGTTCAGAACTGAAAAGGGAACCCAGGAAGTGTAAGGCTGGTGTCAAGAACTGAGGTACCTTCCCCCAGTGTGGCTTCTTCATGGGGGAAAGAGGAAGCAGGATGGAGAGAGGAGAAGTGTGCATGTGGTGGGGTGTCAAGACTGCTAAGGGGGAAATGGCAAACTGGAGCTAGCACAGCGACAGATGAAACATATGTAAAGACAAATAGGAAAGAGAGTTTTGTGGATCATTGATATGAAGAAGTGATCTGCATGACCTTCCTGCTGCTTTGACATTGTAACTGCCTAGATCTTAGGCTTGTAGATTGAGAGGCAAAAGGGTCCCAGGGGTTTTAGTTGAACACTCTCATTTTCCAGCTTAATTAACTTCGACCCAAAGAGAAGTGATTTGTCCAAGGTCACGTTGGGAATCAGAAGCAGATCCTAAAAGTGTTCTCAGGTTTGCTGACTTCACAGTTTTATACTCAAAGACAATGGTCCATCCAGAGGAACTATCTGGGATCCTTCAGGGGCAGTGCTAGACAAGTTTTGTGCAGATGGTGGCCATGAGCAGGCCAAAGAAATGAGGTATCCTGTTCCTAGCATATTCCTTCATCTGCTTCCTTGTGTGAAGATTTCAACACATTACATCTGTATCACTTTAAGTTTACCAAAGGTTTTAACATTAATTATCTCCTATCCTCTTTTCAATAACCTTTTGAAGTAGACAGCATTGGTATTCTTATCTATAGGTTAATTACGAGAGTGGATAGAATCTTAGGTTTGAAATCTGGAAGATCCAAGTTTAAGTGCCATCTCTGAAAATTATTAGTTATGTTATTTTTGACCTCACAGTGCCCCTGGCCTATACTCTAATCTAATCTAATTCTACTTTGTAGAATAGTTGCTATGTATGTACCAGTCTTCTTAAGTGGCTTTTTCCAAATTTTAATTAGCAGAATGTGACAGTTGCAGGTTTCAACCTTAAGCCTTCTGACCTCAGACAGGGTTTGACAAAAATCTTCAGAAGATCCATATGGGAGAGGAGGCAACCTGAGACTCTTTGGAGATGAGGGTACTTATGATTCCATGATGTTTTAAAGTACACAACTGTCATATATACCATCACATCATGGTTTACCCAATAGAAATGGAATTGATGTGAAAGAGAAAAAAACAGATGTGTGGGAAATATGGAAACAGATGTGAATACAGTGTTACTATTTAATGGGTTCAGAAGTGATGGGGTAAGACAGGCATCTCCTTCAATTTTCCGGAAATTTGTTTGAGATGCAACTCTCCTATCTAGGTCTGGAGTCAGGGGATCTGGGACCAGATCCAGGATCTGCCTCTCACTATTGGAATCACCTGGAAAAGGTCCCTCTCTCTGGGTCACAGCTGGTGTTGGACAGACAGCTAATGAGCCTTCTTCTAAACCAACAGTCCTAAAATCTAGGCAGTTATTTGTATCATAGCAGTATGAAGGCCATTCAAATCAATGGTGACCATATCTCTCCTTCCTATTTCAATTTGCATTTGTTTCATCAGTCTCTGCTTCTCCCTCAAGTTTATCAGTATCCCCTCAGCACCCTTATCATGCCACTGCACACCCATCTCTCCCCTCTCCATTCACTATTCTCTTTCCCCCATGATCAAATTGCCTGGAGGAACAAAACTTCAGACCTTCATATAGCCTTGCATTTCCTGGACTCCTTTGTCAGTTTCCAGCTCCCACCACGACACATGCAGCTTCTTTGTGTAGGTGGTGTGAGATTTTGGTCTAAGTTTGTTTTCTCTCTGGCTGCTTTCCAATGTTTCCAGTAGTTTTGGTCATATATGGAATGCTCACCCAAGCGGGTGTCCTTGGGTTTCCTAAACACTCTGCTGCCATATTCACTTACTTCTATTTCTGAATGAAATAAACAGAACTGGGAGAGAAGCTGATAAAATAATTGGAGCATTGTCAATGAAAACAAATTGGAATGACTCAAAAATGCTGATCACTGCAATGAGTGATCCTTCCAGTGGAAGACTTAAGATGAAACCAGTTTCCCACCATTTAATGGGGAGGTGATAGACTAGAGACGCCAAAGGAGACAAACATTTGTGCCTTTTTTCTTTATGCACAATCAGTTATGTAGAAAGATGACTTTGGTGCAACAAACAGCAAGGCAAAGATAGAAATAAAGAGCAGCAATGAAAAACTGAGGGGGGAAAAGGAATTTTAGAATGGGACACAAGCATCTTAAGGGAGGTGATTTTCCATTGTGATAAACTTCATATATACCTAAAAACACTAAACTCTATTTAGTAGAAATTTACAGATTCACACACGCTCCTCTTTTCTTCTTTGCACATTGAGATGTTTGTATTTGCTGATATTTTGATGTCCAAAATTGAAAAGAAGAAATTAATCATGTGTGAGGGTCATAGGTTTGGATATCACTTCCTTCTGGTCAGTGGTTGGGTTTGCAGAACCCAACACTGGCTTAATAGAGGTTTGCCCTGTGGCCTTTCTCTGGTTCCATGGCTTTCTCTTCCTCCCTCCTCTGAGAGTCATAAATCACTTTCCGTTTCTCTTCCTCTGTGACCTTCTCTCTAAAATGAGACACAGGGAACATAGAGAGATCCATGGGAATATGGGGACCAAAAATGGGAATACCACAAGTATATGTCCTCAAAAAGACACAGAATTAAAGGTTTAATGTTACAATAAAGCCACCGAAACATCTTAGTCTTCCACTGGAAAACTGGAGCTCTGGGAAAGGAAAGGAAAAGAGAAGGAAAGACTGTATCACTACTTTCTCCTGATCCAAAAAGGAAGAGGGAAGAGGAAATCAGACTGAGGTTTAGCATTCCCTCTTATCAGTAGGAATCACAAGAGGACTGCTTTTCACCTTGAGTTTCAGACAGAAATAAGGATGCCACTCACATGACAAGTCACATTTGGTCTTGTGGATTCTTTGCCCTTTTCCCCTCCAGCACAGGTGGTATGGTGTGGCAGTTAGAGAGATGAGTGTAGAATCAGGGAGACTAAGGTACAAATCCTGCCTCTGATACTGACTAACAAACAGTGTGTCACCCAATCATCTCCATCCTTTAGACAATTTAGACACTTTAGACACTGATGTTTTCCTTTCCTAATTTTTTAAATTCCCTGAGTTTTGGTGAACTTTTCCAATGACATTTTTAAAACTTTCTTTCAATGCACGAGCGTAAGAAACATTCAGAAATGATTGGTGTAAAGTGTATCTGAGAAAAATAAAATGGATTTGTAAAAGGAGACCAAGAAAAGTACAAGCACATCTTTTACTTTCTCTGATTCTGGGGCCATTTTGAGAGCCTCTCAACTGTTAGGAATAGAGAAGGATAGAAGGTCCCTGTGAGGACCATTCTGGATTAGTCTGGTAGAGCTGACAGTTTGCTGGTATTCAAAGTGTAGAGCAGTATTCCAACCCTGCCTCGAACACTTCCTAGCTGTATACTCATGGGAAAAGCAATTAATCTCTCAGAGACTCAGCTTTGTCATTCTTCAAATGGAGATCATAATACTCCTTCTCCCTATTTCCCAAGGGATGTTGGAGAAAAGTCAGTCCTTTGGAGACTTCAAAACCCCTAACAAATGGGTGTGCTAGACTAGAGGATTAAGGATTTTGAGCTGGGAGGAATGGTGGATGATATGAAGTTCAACAAGGACTCATTTTCTTTCCCAATCCCTTTCAAATCTCCCTTGGGATTTCTTCTGCCCAGCAGCCCTGTACTTCACGCAGGGCAGGGAGAATGGGAACACTGCCTACCCACAACTACCACCAATTAATAAAGAACAACAGTGAATAATATACAAAACCTTTCCCTCAATAAAGCTCTTTGTATTTTTAAAAGTTTCTTTTTCTACCCCTTTTATCTTGCATCATCCTTAAAGGACAACTAGGAAACAAAGTTTGAATGAATTGGTCAAGATGACAAAAATCCTCCCTCGCAGAGGTCAGGTAGGAATGTCAAGGTGGAATTAATGCATTTCAGGACTGTATGTGTGCCTTAGTGGATAGAATGCTTGTTCTGGAGTCAGGAAGACTCATCTTCCTAAATTCAAATGTGACCTCAGACACTTAATAGCTGTGTTACTCTGGGCAAGTCTCTCACCTCTGTTTGCCTCAGTTTCCTCAACTGCCTAATGAGTTGAAGAAGGAAATGACAAACCACCCCAGGATCTCTGCCTAGAAAACCCAAAATGGCATCAGGAACAGTCAAACACGACTGAAATGACTCAACAACAGCAACGTATTGATCTCCTTCAAAAGGTGATTGAAAAAACTCCCTACTATCACATCCCTTGTAGGTGGTTAACTAGCCACTGTTTAAAGAACTCCATGAGAGAGGCAACTGAGCACAGCTGGATACAGACCAATCCAGTTTGCACAGCTGTAGCAGTTACAAAGCTTTTTCCTAATGTAAGCCACAAATTTAGATCCTTAAAAGTCCCACCCCTTGCTCTTGGCTCTATCCTAAGGCCCCAGAGAGCCCAAATCTTGGCTCTTCCAAAGGACAGACCTGACAAGACTTGAGAAATCATGGCTTATGTAACTCTTCTCTTCAATCATCCTCTTGTGACCCTAGGTATGTCACATAGTTCGTTGCCTTCCTCTGAACATTCTCCACCTTCCAAATGCTCTCCTTAAACTGTGGATACTGACCACAAGATTCTCTGATTGGTCTTATCAGATCAGAACAGGCAGAATATTGCTGCTCTATTCCTAGAATTTTGCTTCTCAACATTGGAGAAAATGGGATTTTTGGAATCAACCTGCTTACTTAAAGTGAGATGGCAGCCCACTGAACTCCCAGTGCTTTCACAGATCCTATGATGTACAATGATGCCATGCCAATCTCATATGATAAGAGCAGAAGTCACTCAAATGAACCCCTCATTCCCAAAGAACGTTGAAACCACAACCAAAAGATGGGTCTTTCAAAAATTTTATTGCAAAATCTTTGTGCTACAGATGCCTATGGAATCCTGCGGGTGACCCAAAGGACTCTTAGGAAGAGAGGCCAGGCTGCTAACAGAATTTCCCATGGGTAGCTATTGTCTTCTAGAGGCTCAAATAGCAGAACATATACACAAATCTGCTGCCAAATAATTTACAAAAACAAATCTCACAGATAAGAATGATTAAAAAGGGTGAGAGAATCTGCAGAAGACTGGAATTTGGGGAGATTTTGCATCTGCCTGTGGAATTCCTTAGCTGGGTCCATTTCCCTTTAAGAGTCATCATCCAAGGCCCCTGAGCCTCTCAGTTCATCTCCAAGTCTTCCACATAGCTCTGAACCCAGGCATCGTTGGGGTTAACACACGTCTGCCAGCCCCTTTTAGTGTGAAATCTGGGCAGGGAGAGGAGAAATGAGAGGTCAGAGAGGGAGAGATGCTTCTCTGTTCCCCCCCATGTTCTGCACTGACCACTTCCTGCACATCTCTGAAGGGTCTTAAGGGATAATCCTCACCTCTTGCAACATCTCTCAGGCCATGCTGAGTATGCAGATTCTTTCTAGAGATGTATCCAGGAGGTCAGTCTCTCAGGAAGCCTCTCCTTGACATATTATCCCTGTTGCTTCAGTTTATCCCTTGCCCTTGGGTGAGTAGCTGCCATCCTGCTCCATCTGGAAACCAAACTTGACCAGGGACCACATATGTACCTCTTCTCCTTGTAACCAGAATTTGACTAGAGTGTCCTGATTCATCCATTTCACCAAGTTGCCCAATAACCCCATCTCTCCTTGCCATCCTCTCTCCCTGGATCCCTTCAAGAGATTCAGTGGGCAGATACTCACACCACAGCTGGCTGGGAGCATAGGCTGCTGGTCTCATAATAGTCCGTCACAAACTTCCTGGGGATCTAATGACTGACATAGAAGAAGCAGCAGGATGTGGAAAGCACAGGACCCACTGCAAAGGAAAAAAAAGGCACAAGATTAATAAGGTCTTAGGTTCACACCTTACATTCCTTAGCTGCTGACTCTACCCCAGGAACATGCTTGGTACTAGACACAGTGGGATGTGATTCCTCCTGTCTCTCTTACCCTACTTCCCTCCAATAATATGTATGATTCTCATTGTGCCTGCAGGAGGATAAGACCTGTTGTTCCTATCCCAGAGGGGATGATTTATGGAAACCTGAAGCATGCATGTGAGAAGGGATGTCAAAGACCTTCCCATCCAATTCCTGCCTTTGCCCAGGAAGCCACTTGCTGGAGGTCACTTGGGTAATTAGTGGCAAAGTCAGAATGAGGACTTGGCCAGATATAGGATCCAATCCAGTGCCCTTTCTCCTCTCTTGTCTCATCTCTATCAAACATTTCACTAGCATGTACTGTCAAAGGCATGTTAATATTTTCAAGTCCAAAGGCATAGATATCCTCCCTGATCCTACTCCTGCTCCTGCCCCTTCCCACCCTCACAGATCCCTATGATCAAACTACTGTCATCTCCTGTCAAGGTTCTAACCAGCTTAATGAGCAGAGCCTGGGCACAGGCACAGAAGGCAACAGACAGCTCATTTACTTGGTGCAGAGGATGCCAGAGAGCTAAAGGCCATGAATGACCATGATGATAAAGAGGGCATCCACAGAGACTTTCATGATCCTGAGAGGAGGGAAGGCTTGGAGGAGCAGAGCACAAGCTAGGAGACTCTGGAAGTCTATGTCTCTGACTCATATGTGCAGTCCTCTTTTTTACAGGAGTTTCTGGGAGTATCTGAAGAAATGGAAGGAACCTAAAAGGAGTGGAAATTCCAGGACTGAGCTTATGTCAGAGTGAGAAGTGGAAACCAAAAAGTGAGCCCAGGAAATGTAAGACTGCTGTCAAGGAGCAAGCTTCTCTTCCCCAGTGCTGTTTCATCATGGGGAAAAGAAGGGAGAAATGTGAGTGTGGTGAGGTAGCAAGAGTACTAAGGGGGAAGTGGTGAACTTGAGCTAGCAGCTGAAACAGATGAAACACAGGCAAAACTAAACTGAAAGGAGTTTTAGTTGACCAGTGTTGACTGTATGAAAAATACTTAACCTGACCTTCATAGTACTTTAGTATCCTAACTGCTCAGACCTTAGCATTACAGATTTAGAGCTTAGAAAGGCCCTTAGTGGTATAATCCAGCACTCTCAGATTCCAAATAAAGAAGCTGTGCCTCAGAGACTTGGCCAAGGTCACGTTGGTAGTCAGAAGGAGATCCTGGATATTCTCCTAGACCTGTTAACTTCACATCTTTATAATCATAGAGAATGATCCATATGAAAGAACCCTCTATGGTCCTTAAAAGGTGGTCATGGACAATTTTTATACAAATGGTGCTTATGAAAAGAGGAACCTTGGTTTTTGTCCATTCCTACATCTTTCTAATATGATGATTTCAGCAGCTTATGTTTGTATCACACTTTAAAGATACCAAAAAAAAAAAAGTGACCTTACTTGATTCATATCATCATCACAACAACTGTATGAAGTAGGCAGGGCTGGTGTTCTTATCTCTAGTCTCTCTATGAGACTTGACATAGAGTGGATAGAGTCTGGCTGAGGCTTTAAGTTAGGAAGACTACAAGTATCATCTCTGAAACTTTTAAGCTGTGTGATCTTTAACCTCACAGACCCCTCAGCCAACACTCTATTCAGGTCATTTGTAGAACAGTTGCTATTAATTACCAGTTTTTATTAAGTGGTTTGTCCAAATTTTGATAACCAAGAAATGATAGATTCAGGCTTCAACCTTAAGCCTTCTCACATCAGGCAGGGTTTGACAAAATTCTGAGGCAGACCCCCATGGGAGAGGAGGCAATGTGAGACTCTCTGGGGAGAAGTGGAGGTGTGAAACAATGGCTAGAATTATGAGATATTTTTTAGAACACAACCATAACATCCTTTTTTATCCAATGAAAGTAAAACTCATATTAAGGAAGAAAAATAGGGAAGAAATGGAGATGGGTGTGAATACAATCTAACTATTTAATGGGTCCAGAAGTAGTAGTAGTAGAGTAGTAGGCAAACTCTTAAGTTTTCCTGCAATTTGTTTGAGAAATAACTTTCCTGTGAAGGTCTAGACTCAGCAGACCTGAAACAAGAAAAATCTGTTTCTGACTATTGGTACAACCTTGGACAGTCACCTCTCTCTGGACCACATTTTCTTTAGTTGCAAAATGATGGTGTTGAACTAGATAAGTACTGGCCATTCTAGCTTTAAACCTGTGCTCCTAAGATCTAGGTAATTATCAAATCAAAGCAGTATGAAGGTCATGTTAACTCCTTCAAATCAATGACCAACATAACTCTCTTTCCTGTTTAGCTGTACAGTTGTTTCATCTGTCTCTACTGCTTTCTCACAACATCCCACTCAGCACCCTTGTCACCCCACTACATGAACATTTCTCCTCTCTCCATCCACCCTCCTCTTTTCCTCATAATAAATTTTACTGGGAAATGGAACCTAGCCCTTAAGATCAGCCTTACATTTCCTGTGCTCATTTCTCAGTTTCCAACTCCTATCATGACACATGGAACTTCTTGTGGTATATTGTATGAGATGTTGGTCTAAGTTTGATCTTTGTCTCACTGCTTTCCAGTTTTCCCAGTAGAGTTGGTCACACATAGAATGCTGACCCAAGTGCATGGTTTCCTTAGGTTTGCCAAACACCCTGCTGTTATGTTCACGTGCTTCAATTTCAGAATGAAGTCAATAGCACCAAGAAAAAAAACTGGTGCAATGTCTGAAGTTTTATAGATGAAAACAAGTTTCAATGACTCCAGACTGCTGACCCTGCAATGACAAATCATTCTGTCAGAAAACTGAAGATGAAGCAAGTTTCCCTTCTTTTGGCACAGTAGTGATGATGCCAGATTTTCAGCTATGGGGAACTGTTTTTGCTGCATTATATGCAATTTGTTATGTAGAAGAAGTTCTTTGGGGCAACTGATAGAACCTGGTGAGTATTGAAAGCATTGAGGAGAGGAGAGGAGAGGAGACGAGAGGAGAGGAGGAAGGAAAGGGAAGGGAAAGGAAGGGAAGGGAAGGGAAGGGAAGGGAAGGGAAGGGAAGGGAAGGGAAGGAACATCAATGGAAAACTGAGGGGGAAAAACCAACACAACAAAGCAAAGGAATTTACTTGCTCTTGTGACAAATTTGATATATGCTTTTACAAGAAAAACTATATTCATCAGAAGTTCAGAGATGCACATACTCTCCTGTTTTCTGTTCTTTTTTGTGTATTGAAATGTTCTTATTTGTTGATACTTTAATGTTCATAATAAAAAAGAAAAATGTATGCTATGTAAGGGTCATGGAAATTTTTTGTAACAAAGAAATTGGGAGAGATCCTATGACCTAAGTTTGGAAATCACTTCTTTATGACCAGTGGTTGGGTTTGTAGAAGATAATCTTGTCTTAATATTGGTTTGACTCTATCTCTTCTCTGTGACCTGGGCTTCCTCTCCTTCCCTGTGCTGAGTCATCCATCTTTCTCCCTCACTTATGCTCAGTGTTCCAGTGCCTCAACTGAGATAGATATGACATAGAAAAATCCAAGGGAATATGAGGACCTAATATACGTAGAAGCCATAAAGAGAATGTCCTCAAAGAGACAGAGAATTTAAGGCTCCATGCTACAGTAAACTCACAAAAACATCTTAGTCAAACCTCCCCTGGAAGGAAAGATGGTGTTATCTGAGCCTTGGGAGAAGGGAAAAAGAAAGAAAAGAGGTCTACAGCATTCTCTTGACCTCAGAAGAAAGGAGGAGGAAACCAGAGAGGTCTAGGATTCTCCCTTAGCAGCAACAAGCAAAAAAGGACTTCTCCTTTCTCCCTTGAGTTTTTCATACTTACTAGCGATCTGCGAGTCCCTGGGCGAGGTATATAATCATTGTCATCCTTCAAATACTTTCACTTTCCTTCTCTAATCTTTTAAATTCTCTGATTTCCTTCCTCAATCTCACTTCCAGATCACCAGGTGTTTGGTGAATCTCTTCACTTTGAGGTCCAATTAACACTCAAAACCAAACTCCTCCAAGCAGAGCTCATTTTCTTCTCTTTAAGTGAGCATAGCGAGTACCTTCCTTTTCAATCTCCTCTTTCCTTTAGAGTCCCATTATCCTTTCAGGTTCATAGGTTTGAAACCCCAGAGTCATTCTCAACTCCACTCATTTTGCTCAGTTACTTTAGAAGGCTTTTTCTTTTTCCTTTCAAAACACTTCCTGCACTGTCCCCTTTTCTCTGCTTAAATGGCCACCAGCCCAGTCAAGGCTTTCAGAAGGCTCTTTCTCCTTCCATCCACATCTTACAATCTTCAGTACCTTCAAAGTTTTGCTCAAATGCTGCCTTTCACAAGAAGCCATTCCTGATTCCTGCAGAGGCTAGTGTTTCTCCCCATCCCCTGAAATTACTGTGAATTGATTCTGTAAGTAGATTTTCAAATTTACTTCTCTGGCTTAGTGTAGTTTCCTTCCATTGGACCATATTCCATTAGACTACAAAGTCCTTCTGGGTAGGGTTGTTTCATTTTTGTCTCTGGGATTTCACCACCTAACACGGTGTCTAGTATATAGTAGTCATTTAATTAAAGCTTGTGAAATCCAGTGAATGTTGTAGAGGGGATTGTTGTCCTGGCTGTATTCATTGACCTCAGTCACTCCTCAGTCTAGTGGTTTCTCTAACTCTAAACTTGTTCAAGAAACTGCATATAAACACTTAGAGTTACCAGCCTTGGTCTGGTAAAAGAGTTGAGAAAATGCACTAAAACTCTCCATTTGGGGAGATAGGGGATTTGGGGTGTGGAACATCACACAAACTGCCAGACATGGTTGATGTCTTGGTGAGTTTTGCTGAACATTTTCCCTCTACTTTGTAATATCTTTGTTGAAAGGAATAATTCTCTGAATAAGAAAGATTCACAAATGAAAGATATTTTAAAAACTGTTCACAAAAATAAGATGAAATTGTGAAAGGAGAGCAAGGCAGGTATAGACATATCTTTTGAATGTCTCCATTTTTTTCTGTCATTGTCAAGAGCCTCCCACATTCTTAGAGATACAAGGGGATTCCATCTCACATGGTGTAGTGACCATGGCAACCCAGCCTGGTGGAGTAGACAGCTTGGTGCTATTGAAATCACAGAATAGTGTAGAAATTGAAATCACACAGGAGTGAGCCCTGCCTTGGATGTGTGCTCATGGGAAAAGCAATTAATTTCAGAGCCTTAATTTCCTCATCCATCCAATGGGGATAATAATAATCCCTCTCCCTATCTCACATTTTTTGTTGAGAGAAAAGGCAGTCCTTTGGAGACTTTAAAATCCCCTAAGAATGGGAGTTCTGGACTACAGGATCAGGAATGTGGTGCTGGAAGGAATCTCAGAAGGCATGAAGTCCAAAATGAACTAATTTTCCTTTCCAATTCCTTTCAAATTTCCCTTGGGATTTCATCTCCCCAGCAACCCTGTGCTGCAGGTAGTGCAGAGAGAATGGGGACACTGCCCACCCACAACCACCACTAATAGAAAACAGTAGCCTTTACCTCAATAAAGCCTATCTCATGTCAGCTTCAGGATAGCCTTAAGGGACAGCCTGGAGGGAAAGTTTAAATACATTGTCCAAGATCACACAGCTAATGCCTGGCACAACTCAAGTGGGAACACCAAGGAGGACTAGATGCATTTCATGAACTCATACATACCTTAGCTCATGGTCCTCACCACAACCCTGTGAGGAGAAATGTTCATGAGTAATTTCATGTCCATATGACAAATTAGAAAACTGAAACACGTGGCAGAGTTTGTCCAAGACTTTAATTCACTATCCTCAGTTTCCTGTCTTCTAGGATAGAAAGTGCTATCTCCACTTAGAGTTGGGAAAAATTAAAATACATTTATAATTGATTTGTCCAAGGATATCTAGCTAGAGTTTCTGACAACATCTCAGAGAGAACCAAAAGGACATTGGGGAGGAGGAGGTAGAGAGAAGTGAAAGGAGTCAATTATGACAAGCCGGGTCCACCAAGTGGAGAAGGCAGGGCATAGAACCAAGAGGCAGAAAAAACTTTAATGTCTTGTGGGAGAAACAAAAAGGAGGCCAGTGTCACTAGATGATGGAATGAGTGGAGAGCAGTAAAGCATTAGAAAACTGAAAAATCAAAAAGAGAATTTTATATTTGATTCAGGAGGTGATGAGGAGCCACTGCACTTTATTAAGGAGGAGGTGACATAGACCAATTCTTTAGGATGATCACTTTGTCAGCTGAGTGAAGGATGGAGTGGATCATCCAACAGGACATCATGACTTTAATTGGGATATGATTAAGATGGATTTTCTTAATCTATAGTTGAACTTTACAAAAACATAGGTGCAATGAAAATATCTGAGTTGACTTTTTTTTATTCTGAAGCTAGAAAATGTTTGACCTAGGACAAGATTTAAAATTTTGTGATATGACATCCAAATTGGCCAATTTATCATAGGTTTCTCATTCACTGAAAAACATGTGTTTCACAGATTACACACAGAAGGCACTGGAGGTTTCAGTCTCCAGATTCTAACAGGTTCACACTTGATCTGGTCAGAAAAGCAGACAGCTTCAGAGGGGTTAATAATCTGCTTTATTCTATGCTAGTCTTCTCAAATGGTTGCTAGAAGAACCCGTTCCTACAGCATTCTCTAATCACCCTTCTTTCAAGGGCCGGTGAGAAGCGGGGGGCAAATACCCCCACCTCTCAATGGGGTCAATTGAGACAGGCACACTTGTACACTCCCTAAATCCCCTCAAGCCTCAGTGGGGGCCAGTTGAGGCACACACAGATTCCTTTATGGGTTCCCCATGGTTTTGCCCACATGGGTTTTTCCATGGTTTCCCTACTCACTGACCAGTACCTACTTGCTTTATAGGGCAAGAGACAAAGAAAGCATCTTGCCAAAATTAAGGTCACAGGTTAACTTTAGCAATATCATCATTCTGCACAAGCATAGTAAATATCAATTATGTCACCCCTTACTTCACAACACAGACTCAGTAGGACTGTCTGTCACTGATTCTAAGAACAACTATCTAGAACCCTGGAGACTGTTCTAGGAGTTATTATCTAACACCTGAAAACTAGACATTCCCATGGCCATGGATTCTGAGAAAATAAACTCTAAAATGATAACAAAATCCTCCTTATATACAACATTATTTTTAGACTATTGTTAAATACATTAAATTTTTCTAAAGGCTCAGAGTGGGTATGTGACTTGTCTATAGTCATGCAAATAGTGAAGTCAAGATTGGAACTCAGGCACTCTGACTTCAAATTAAGTATTTTCTTTCTTGCCACACCTTTTGAAATAATCCCCATTTTTGCTAAATCTTTCTTTATTCTCCTTCTCTTTCCTCCACTTTCCCAAGTGGTACCTTGGTGCAACTCCTATGAGATAACCATTTTCAGCCTATACCCTGACAATATCCCAGAATCACAAAATTTGAGTTTTGGAAAGGGACCATGGTCATCTACTCCAAAAAGTGACTGAAAGTAATCTCCACTGTCCCATGCTTTGTAGGTGGTCACCCTGCCTCTCTTTAAAGACCTCCAAGGGAAGGGAAACCCTCCAAAGTTTGACACAGTTCATGCCAGTTCTTAAGAAGCTTTTCCTAACATCAGGCCTAAATTTACCTCTTCACCAATGCCATCCATTGCTTCTAGTTCTGTCCTTGGGACGCAAAGAGCACAAATCCACATTCTTCTGATATCTAAAGACAGAAATTATGTCTAACCTGGGTCTTTTTCCCCACTAAACATGCCAAGTTCCTTCAACTCATACTCATGTCTAGGCACTTTTAGTCTTTGGTTGCCTCTTCTTGTCATTCTCCAACTTCCCAGAGTTCTTCATAAATTGTAGTTCCCCAAACTGATCCAAATAGTCTGAGTGTGGTCTGCCCAGGCCATATAGAAGTGACGCTATTGCCTCTCTATTTCTGGAAGCTAGTTATTCAAGACGGAAGATGTTATGTTTGGCTTCCCCACTGCCCTACTGACTCAAACGGAGGTGGCATCCACTGAATTCTTAGAACTTTTACAGAAACATTATTGTCTAATGATGTCCCACCCATCTTGTGTAAAAATAGCAGAAACCTTCTCTCACTCACTTTTCCCTTGAGAAAATAGAAACCACAGGTGAAAAGACGTGGTTTTTAAAATGTTTATTCTGAAGTCCTTGTTTAACAGATGTTCATGGAATGCAGCTGGTAGCCCCAACACTCAAAAGAGAGGAACTTCAGCTGCTACTGCAACTGCTACTATCCCCCCCCATGGGGGACAGGTGCCCTCCAGAAGTACAAACAGTACCAATAAATACCCAAAACTACCACCAAATAATTTACATGGCAAGTTAAACCTCACTGACAAAAATAGAATTATAATGGGAAAGTTGATCTCAGGAAGGCTTCAGTCCTGGGAGATCTCATCCAACGACAGAGTTGTTGCATCATTTTTGTTTGATCATCTTTCTTTAAGATGCATTGTCCAAAGACCCTGAGCCCCTCAGTTCAGCTCCAGGTCATCCATATAAGTCTGAACCCAGTCATCTCTGGGGTTGGCACACACCTGACGGCCCCTTTTGGTCAGGAACCTATGAAGTGAGAGGAGGGGAGATGACAGGTCAATGAGCTTTTCACCTGGGTGTGAAGGGTAGTTCTTCATGCCCCCCCCATCCCCCATGCACAACACTGACAACTACCTGCAGACTCCTGGAAGGGTTTAAGGGACAATCCCCACCTTTTGCACCATTCCCCTGGCCCTTTTGAGCCAATCATTTCCTTTCTATTGATCTCCCCAGTAAGGAGACAGTTTGGAAGCCTCCTTCTAGTCTCAAACTTCTGTTGCATCAGATTAATACTGTCCCTCAGGTGAGAATAGTCCTCTCCTTGCTCCCTGGAGAGCAAACCTTGACCTGGGACCATGTGGACTACTGTACTCCTTTGTAGCCAGTTTTCATCTCTGTTGCCTAATCTGTCCCTTTGATCGAGTTACCACTTTTCCTTTTTCCATCCTTTCTCCTTATATTCCCTGAGACAGAGAGTAGGCAGATACTCACACCACAGCTGGTTGGGAACACAGGCTGCTGGTCTCATAATAGTCTGTCACAAATTTTCTGGGGAACTGTTGGCTGACATAGGTGAAGCAACAAGAGGTGGGAGGGTCAGAGCCCACTGCAAAGGAAAGGGAAACATAGAATTAGGGTCATATGTTCATACTATACATTCTTTAGTGGTTAACTATATCCCACAAAAATGTTTTCCAACCAGCATAGTGTGGATGTTGTCTCTCTTATCTCCCTTACCCTGGTTCTTTGTATGCCATGTATGATTCTCATCATGTATAGAGGAGAGTCAGACCTACTGTTCCCATTTTATAGAGGATCCATGGACAAAACATGAAAGTTAGAAGGGCAGAGGATGTCAGAGATCAGCCCACCCAACTTCTGCCTTTTATTGAGAAAACTACTTGCCACAAAGATATTTAGTGATCGAGCTAGAACTAGAACCCGACTTGACTAGAACTCGGTCTAGTACCCTTTCTGTTCTCTTGTTCTGCCTTGAACTTAACCAGCATAAATTGTGAAGGGCATGTTAATACTTTCAAGTTCAATCTACCTAGAAGTGTTCCCCCACACAAGCCCTCATCATATTCTTGTGATCTAACTGACCTTACCCTCTTTCAGAGCTCTAGCCAGCTCATGACCAGAGCCTGGACACAGTGATGGAGGGCAGCAGAAAGCTCACTTACTTGGTGCAGAGGATGCCAGAGAGCTGAAGGCCATGACTATGAGGATGGAGAGGGCAGCCAGAGAGACCTTCATGATCCTGAGAGGAGAGAAGACTTGGAGGAGCAGAGCAGGAGCTAGGAGACTCTGGAGGTCTGTGTCTCTGTCTCATGCTTAAACCCTCTCTTTTTATGGGCTTCTGGAAGCAACTGGAGGAACAGAAAAAGGATGGAAATTCCACAGTAGATTTGATGTCATAGTGAGAGCTGAGAACTGAAAAGTCAGACCAGGAAATGTAACACTGATGTCAAGGACTGAGTTGCTGTGTAGTTTCATCATGGGAGAAATGGGAGGGATAAAGATAGGAGAAATGTGTGTGGCAGGGTGACAAGGGTGCTAAGGGGGAAGTGGTGAACCTGAAAGATCTACAGAGACAGATGAAACATATGCAAAATGAAATAGGAAGGAGAGTTATATCAATCACTGACTTGAAAGGACATTTAATATAACATTCCTACTACTTTGATATCATAATTCCTATGTTTTTGGATTGTAAGTTTAGAGGTGGATGGGTCCTTAGTGATCATCTAACCTAATCCCCACCCTTTACCATAGAGTTTAAATGACTCTTTCAAGGTCTCACAGGCAGCAAGAGGCAGATACTGGAAATGGTCCTTGGTCTGCTGACTCCACATTTTTCCACTTACATCTCAAGGAGACTAGTCCACATAGAGGAACAAACTCTGGTCTTTGTATGGCTCAAATAGAAGTGGTTGGTGCAAATGATGGCAATGAGAGGCAACAGGGAATAATGATTCCTGTTCTTGGAATTTCTACATCTGTCTTCTTATCCAATGATATTAATGGAATGCTGTACATTAAGGTTCCAAACTACTTCAGCATCTATGATTAATAATAATAAATGGCATTTATGTTAAAGTTTTCAAAGCTCTTAAAAATATCATTGTATCTGAGTCTCACAACTACTCAGTGATGTGCATAATATGAATCTATCCCCATTACAAGGTAAACTCATTGAGGATAGAGTCTGTTTAGGGGTTTTCATCATTTAATACTCATCATATCTTTAAGGTAGATAGTACTGGTGTTACTACGTCTATTTCATTCATTAATAAACAGAGACTTGAGGTGAGAATACTTGGGTTCTGGGCCTGTCTCTAAAAATTACTTTGTATATGACCCTAAATCTTATACTATTCCCAAGCCAATCTCCAGTACTCTGAGTTTTCAAGTAGTTGCTGATCTACTTTGGTAGGAGATTCCTTATTAACGAAATCACAGGTTGGAAATATAGCCAAAAAACATGACAGACATTATGCTAATCTTTGGTGATAGGAAGGAAAAACACATATACAGACCCTATGCTCAAGGAGTTTACCTTTCAATGGGGATAGATCTGTACTATGCATATCTCAGGATGGTTTGAGGCTCAAATGCAACGGAATTTTTAAGAACTTTGTTAACTTTAACATAAATGCCATTTATTATCATCAATAAACACCATTTATTAGAAATATCAATTTTATTATTATCATTAATACCATGTATTATTTAGAAATTAATATTCTTTTTAGAAATTAAATTGTTTATTAATGAATTAATAAATATTAATTTAGAAAATAATATCATTCATTATTATTAAGAGATCTGTCCTGATTTAAACCTCATAAGTGGCAAAAGCACAATTCAGCTTCAGGTCTTCTGATCTTAAGTCAGAGTTTCCCAATTATAGGAAAGCTGTCTCCCCCAATTTGAGGGCATGAGACCCTTTGGGGAAAGTATAGGTATAAAGCAGTGACCAGAATTATTGGATATTTTCAAGTCCAGCTTCCTCATCTGGTGATGAAAAAAGTTCACATTAGTCAACCAAAGCAAGACATAGAGAAGACAAAGATGCTGACATAGCCAAGGTGCAGTTGGAGAGATTCAGACCTAGTTAGGTGACCTGACTCAAAGAGCACTCTTTAATGGTTAAAAATAAACATGGAAAAAAATACATCTTCAACATTACCCTTTCCATGAGGCATTTGCCTATTCCTGACCTTCTCCCTAATGACCTCTCTCTCAGCCTGCCTTTATTCAGGGGAGCACTGGAGCCTGCTCTGCTTGTTAAATTTTCAGTGTGAGCATTTATACCTGAGAAATAGGCAACATTATAAATCGAGGTTTGCTTTATTGTTTTGTCCATTATTTAGACTTAAGAAATTGATGTGGAAAAAGTTAATAATTTAGATTAAACTTAAAAGTATGGCAAAAAAAATTAAATAAACATGGCAGGAAGTCTCCGAGATAGTGCCTTGGGCATATGTGCTCAACTTTGTACTATTTGATGAATTATCAATGGCTTGGATAAATGTATAGATAGTATACTCATTAAATTTGCAAATAACATCAAGCTAATGGGGAGGGGATGGAGGGCGCAGTGTGGAGAAGCTAAATGTTCAATGTGTGAGTCAGGATTCAAGATTTCAAAATGGTAGGCCTTTGGTCAGAGTCTAAGAAGGTGAAATTAAACAGGATAATTAAAGTCATGTACTTGAGTTCAAAAAGCAACTTCATACATAGAGAAGAGGTTAGACAAAATTCTTCTGAAAAGATTAAGGTTTTAGTGCCTATAAGTCTTTCAGCCATTAGCTCCCCATTAAGATGTCCTCCTTTTCTAGGTCAAATGCCAAGCATCTATCTAGGTGGCATAATGGTCGGAGCACTACACTTAGACTCAAGAAGCCTGAGTTCACATCTTCAGACACTTTCTTAGCTATGTGACCCTGAACAATTTAATTAACTTCTCAGAATCAGTTTCCTTATTTATAAAATGGAGATTACAATAGCACCTACTTCATAGAGTTGTTGTTATGAAATGAAATAACATATACAAAGTGCTTAGTCAGTTTTAAGGTATAACATTAAGGTTAACTATAATTAAATTATATACAGATACTCTGAGTTTCCCTGTGGTTGACACCAGGAGGACATGGGTCCTCTTCAGAGAAGATTCATAAGTTTGGCCAGTGGTATCCCTCTGCTATGTCTTGCTCCCACAAGTATTTCTCTTTCTGACAGGTACAGTGGACTTCACTTTGGCCTCACTTATAGCAGGGATTTCCCTTTTTTCATAAAAGATCTAGATTTTAATCCTACTCATAGGATAGTTCTCTCTTTCTGGTATAGGAAACCCAACTTCTATCCTCCTCAGAGATGAGCTGTTCATTTCTGACACAAATATTTCCTTCAGCCTTTTGGCTACCAGTTCCCTCTTTGCTTGAAAAACTCCTGCTCAGAAAGAGGTACACAGATCAGTTTCCAAGTACTATCTTCAAATCTTATTCCATTTGGTATCTGTTAAAACTCTTTTTTTGTTGTTGTTTTTATGAACTGAAAAAAACATGAACAAACATGTCACTTCCGTATACAGTGAGTAAAAATAGAGAATTGTGAAACTGCACTGAAATTTACAAAGCTATGAATCTCTATTACGTATTGCTTAGTTTTTTAAGGAAAAGGATGCAGAAGTTTCAAAAATACCCTGTTTGTATAGATCCCTTTGTGAACCTTCTTCTGTTTTCTTCCGTGTATTTTTAAAAGTATAAGTTCTACCCTTCTTTTTCCACTCCTTTTCCCTACTCTCTCTTCACCTTTTCCACACATAAAAGTCCTGCCTTGTAACAAATAAACATAGTCAAGCAAAACTATGATTTGGATGCGATTCAAAATGTATGTCTTCTGAACCTACAGTTCATCACCTCTCCATCAAGATTTGAGAAACATGATCATCCTCAGGCTTCTGGAGTCACCAAATGGTCACTGAATTAATCATAGTTTGTTTTCCTTTACAATATTTTACCCATTATGATATTGTTCTGATTCTGCCTACTTTTTTTCTGCATCCATTTACATGTCTCCCCAGGTTTTCCTAAAGTTATTGTTTTTAATTTTTTCTTACTGTTCAATAATATTCCATGACATTTGTATATCAAAATTTGTTCAGCCAATTTCCAGTTGATGGATACCCCCTTTATTTCTAGTTCTTTGTTCCGACAAAAAAGATTATAGCAAACCTTTTAGGTTTAGACCTTTTGGTCCTTTCCCTCTTTCTTTTAAATCTTTGGGATGCTTGTCTAGCAATAGTATAGCTGGGACAAAGGTGTATGCATAGTTTACTGACTTTGAGAGTATAACTTGAAATTGCTTTCCGTAATCAGATTATAATCAGATCATTGCTTTCTATAATTAGATCAGTTCACAGTTCACAGTTTCAACAACAAGATATTAGTTTGTCTTTCTTCCCACACACCCCCCAAACAGCTGTCATTTACCCTTTTAGTCATCTTCGTCAATCTGAGGTAGGAGTTGGAAACTCTAAGTTGCTTTCTTTAGCATTTTTCTTATTATTAGTGATTGGACAATATTTTCCATATGGTTGTTGGTGACTTACTTTTCTTCTTTTTGAGAATTGCCTTTTATATCCTTTGACATTTTATCTATTAGGAAATGGCTCTTGTTACATATTTGAATCAATTCCCTATAAATTTCAGATATCAGACTGTACTAGAGAAATTTACTGCAAAGATCCATTCACTCCCAGTTAATAGTTTCCCTTCTAATACTAACTGCATTAATTTTACTTGTGCAAAACCTTCAGTTTTATGTAGTCGATGCTGTCCATTTCATTCCTTGTGATAATCTCTACTCCTTGTTTGGGTAAGTATTTTTCCCCTCTCCAATATATTTTCTTCCCTTTTCCTTTATTTTGTTTATGATATGAACTTTTTCATTACATCTCTTCACTCATCTAAAGTTTGAGGCATCTAGGTTGTTCAGTGGATAAAGCATTGAACTTAAAGTTAGGAAAACCTCAGTTCAAATCTTGCCTCAGACACTTATTAGCTGAGTGACCCTGGGCAAGTCACTTGACCTTTCTGCACCTCAGTTTCCTCATCTGTAAAAATAATAACATCCACCTCCCAAGGTTATTATAATGGTCAAACGTGCATTATAAAGTATTTTGCAAACTTTAAAGCACCATATGAATGCTAGATGCTATTATTATGATGGTCTATGATGTGAGATGTTCTTTCAAACCCATTTTATGTCAGGCTGCTCTCCAGTTTTCCCAAAAGCTTTTACTGAATAAGGAGTCCTCATCCCAGTTGTTGGTCTCTTTGAGTTCGTTGAATATTATGTTCTAGTTCAGTAGCTTCCTATCCTCCAGAGTGAAGTCAACAGAAGTAAGGGAAAAAATGCACACAGTGATTATGATAACGTAGAGAAAAATAACCTTAAAGATGAAAGAATGCTGACCAGTGCAAAGATCAATTATGCCATCAGAATATTGATGATGAAACATGGTTAGGCAGAGATGTGATGGACTAAAGGAGTGAGAGGAGAAACATTTTTAGACATGGCCACTGTGCTTCTTTTGCTTAACTCTACCTTTTGGGTACAAAGGAGGACTTCTTTTGGAGAAGTGTAATGTTAATGTAAAGTTAAAGATCTTTCTTGCATTCATAGGCCTCAGGTGGAGCCCTTTAAGGGGAACTTGATTAGGGGAGGCTTGTTTTGTCAGAAGACCTATACCTTTTGTTAATTTCTAAAGAATTAAAGATCTTCCCCACCCATTAAAGGGTCTGCCCATTAAGGGAAGCTTGATTAGGGGAGATTTGTTTTGTAGGAAGACCCATAACTTTTGTTAATTTCTAAGGCATTGGTTCTCAAGGGTCCTGATGCCCTCCAGCTCTGAAAAGTGTATATGTGGTCTGAGGTGAGGTGTTGCTTTGGGGCTTATATTTTGGAAGAAGGTTGGTACACCAGATGAGACTATGGGTAGCAGCTAAGGAGGTACTTCTCCTCCCCGGCTTTGAAAACCCACATGTTAGTACTTCTCTATCTGGTAATGATTTATGTATTGTCTACGGTCAGACAGTTGGAAGCCCTGTCTGTTGGTCTTTCTGTTTATAATTTCTGTTTGTATTTTCTCTGAAATTCAGGGTGCTGAATTTTTTCCCTGAACTAAATGAATGATATATATGCTAGATTAAAGTAGATAGTTGAACCCTCAAAAGTTGCTTTCCTTTTAGAAAAGCAGACCTAAGAACCTGTATAGTAGACCCTCCTGTGAACACCAGGGTCCTTGCTGTTACAAGAAGGAGTGACAAAAAAAAAAAGAGAGAGAGAGAGTTGATTTGGAGAGTGAAGCAAAAATAAAAGAATGAAAAGGTAAAGAACAGCTAAAACAACACAGAGAGAACAGAAGATGGTTCAGATGGGGAAATAAGCAACATGGCAATTTTGATACTATATGTGATAAATTTAAATATGCATTTTAAAAAGAAAACAAAGCAAGAATTTATAGTTTCATATATCATCCTCTTTTCTGTTCTTTATGTGATAAAATGTTAATGTTTGTTAATTGTGTTACATTTATAATAAAAAAGAGAATTTTTTAAAAGTGCAAAGGGGGCCATGTCAATTTGATTTTCATATAAGCAGGCATGATGAAGACATTGCTATACATATTTGGAAACCATTCCCCTAAGGTCAGTGGTTTCATTTACAGAGTTCTGCCTTTTCCTGCTTTTGTCTTAGATTGTGGTTCTCTATAGCCAGGGTATCTCTCTCTCTCTCTCTCTCTCTCTCTCTCTCTCTCTCTCTCTCTCTCTCTCTGCCTCTCTTTCCCTCCCTCCCTCATCTCCCCCACATCCTGATGCCAAAATTGACATACACATACACACAAAATTAGGACATACAGAGATCCAAGCTAGGAGGCAAAGGGATCCCACCACAGACTGAAACCACACAGAGACTGTCCGCAAAAAGACAGAAGCATCTTAGTCAGATATGAACTGGAGTGAACCTTGGTTTCTGCCTGACTCTGGGAGAGAAAAGAGACAGGAAAGGAAACGACATTCTCCTGACCCATGCAGAAATGGGGAGAAGGAAACCAGCCTCAGTCTAGGATTCCTATTCAGCACAAGGAAGGAAAAGAGAACTTCTGGTTTTGCCCTTGAGTTTCCGCCAGAAATTCAAATAGTAAGGCTGAGCAGATTTAGTGGATTTTCTGCTCTCTTCCCCTCAAGCAGAGGTAGGGTGATGTGGTGGTTAGAGGGCTGGACTTGGAGACAGACAGTCTGAGATTCAGATCCCACACTGAGACTGGCTGGGTGTCCCTGTACAACTCACTTAACATGTCTGTACCTAAGGTTCCACATCTGTAATATGGGGATAATAATGAGCCATGGTAAATCCCTCAATAGGTTGTGAGGCTCCAATGAGGAAATCTAAGGAATGTATGTCCTTTGCAAATCTTAGAGCATTTTGTAAATGTCAGCTATTGATGCTGCCATTATTGCTGTTACACAGGAAAAGAAATGAACCAGAATGTAATTCCTAGTCCTAGACTAATCTATTATAATAAAACTAAAGTTCTAAAATAATCATCCATTTCCTCCAAATCTTTTCCATTTTACCCACATAAATATCTATTCTAGAGCTCATTATCCCCATTTTATACCTAGGATAAACAGATATAGAAAAGAGAACAGAGTTGCCCCAGATTATAAAGTATGGGTTTGGAAACCATCTTGATGAAGAAGAAAAAACACTAGATTGGGAGTCAGGGGTGGGGAGAGGCTAGAACTTTGCTTGTGCCACTCACCCCTTGGCAGAGCTCTTCACTTGAATGTTTGATAGGCATCTCAAATTGAACATATTCCAAATAGAGTGCATTATCTTTCCCTTCCTAGACCAGCCCTCTACTTCCAAACTTCCCTGTTCTATGTCAAAGGCACCATCATCTTTCTGGTCACCAAAATTCTCAAACTTGGAGACATTCTCAACTTTCCATCTACCATATCTAATCATTTGCCACATTTTTTCACAGTATCCATGTCCTCTGCAGTCACTCAGCCACCATCCTCCTGTAGCTTCTTCATCCTGAATTGTTGTGAGGAAATCATTTTGCAGGCTTTAAAATCGCATTGAAATGTGAAATCTTGGTCACAGGATCATCACATTTTTAAACAAGGAAGAGACCTCAGAGGTCATCTACCTCATATTGTCTTTGGGATTTTTCTTCCCAAGTACTTTCACATCTGCTATGGCGGTTTTATCACCTCCCAACAACCCCGTGAGGCATGTAGTACATAAGCCATCACAGTGTCCACTGACAACCCAGCCACAACAAGTAACTAATAATAATAATTACAGCACCCACTCTTTGCAAAGCTCTTTATAGTTTAGAATATCTATTCATGGGATTATGGATTTAAGACTCCATAGGACTTCAAAAAAATCACTTAATCCAATGCCTTCACTTTATGGATAAGGAAATTGAGACCCAGAGACATCAAATTTGGTCCCCAAGGTCACATAAGTAGCTCACACACACTAAGATTTGAGTCCCTCAACAGGCTTGTGAGGGAGACAGGAGAAAAAGACTGGGTAACTTGTCTAAGGTCATGTTGCTAGTCCACAGAAGAGGCAAAACTGAGATCTTGAATGGACTTTGTGTTTTTCAAAACAATTGCTCCTCGTAACAATCCTGTGAAATAACATGCTAGCAGGCAATATAGCCCTTATACATCAAGTTATGAAACTAAGATGGGACAGGACTTGACTACAGTCACATACTGAATTCATTAATGATTTGGGATTATAATCTAAGTCTCCTAACCTCCAGTCTAGAACTGGCCATCCCCACTTCATAGATGGAAAAAACTGAAGTGCAGAGAGACGTAGTTTGCCCAAGATCATATAGTCTCTGACAACATCTCAGGTAGGGTACAGGGCAAGCACAGGAGAGGGGCAGACAGAGGACAAGGTAATCAATTATTATATTAAAGTAGTTCATCTGTGAAGGATCTAACCCACAGGACCAAGCACAGGAAAAGACCTTCAAGGACAATCCCCTTTGTTTTATTTATGAGAAAACTGAGACTCAGAGAGAGGAGATTCCTTTGGAAGATAGCAAACCTAGCCACTCTCATTTCAAATTCAGCCCTTTTCCCATTATGCCATGTGTGATCCCTAGAAGAATGTTGAATTGTTGTATCTCTAGTTCCCAGTATGTCACCTGGCACCTCATAGGCACTTAATGCTTGTTGAATAGACTTGTACTGAAAGAATCCAACCTCTTAGATTGGGTTGAGGGTACTAGATCTTAGAGGATATCTCTTCTAGTAGACCTTATATAGGAGGTCCTTTCTCAGATAAGACTGAGGCCCAATTATGTCAGATTCCTGACTATGCTACTTGATATCTGTGTGACCTTAAATAAATCATTTATCCTTTCTGGGCCTCAGTTTCCTCCTCTGTAGAATGAGGGAGTTGGATCTGATGAGTGCCAAGATGCAAAGAATGTAAAAAGAGAAGAGAAAGGAGCCCAGGACAAGAACATTGGGAGTAAGAAAAAGATGAAGAACCAGTGAAAGAGCCAAAAGAAGAGGGGTCAGGCAGGCAGGAGACCATGGGTAGAACAATGTTAGAGAACTAAAGAAGGGAGCAAACATCCAGAAAGAACTGGGGATCAGCAATGTTAAAAGTCATACAGAAGTCAAAGAAAATGAGGACTGAGGAAAAGCCAAAGGATTTAGCAATTAAATCCTTCTAGGCTTCCTCTTAGAGCCACCCCATCCAAACCTCTCTCCCCACGGGCCACAGTGATCCTCCTCACCTTTATCTGAATGGTGACATAGCATTTTCCATTTCCTTTTTTCTTGTCTTCCTCAATTCATTCATGGCAGCTCTCAGAATCTGAATCACAAACAATATGGGGATGTCCCTGAAAAGTGAGTCAAGAAGGGGTAATTGGTGACTTCAACATTTCCAGTCAGGCTGAGGGGGGCTTCAATTTCCACTTTGATGTTTGATTGTGGATTTAAACATGGACTTGGACTATGGAGAGGGAAGAGAAATGTAGGGAATATCCCAGAATATAGTGTCTTCAACAAAGAGAGAGATGGAACCATTTAGTTGAAATGACTATAAGTGGGAAGAAACCCATGAAAAAAAAATTGGAGTTAAGTTCCTCTCTGTTCACATCTAACTACAATCCTCTCTCCATCCCACCCCTCCATCTTTAATTTCTTCCTGTTATTGGATCCTTCCCTGTTGCCTACAAAAGTTGCTCTGCTTTCCTTTTTCCTTTTTCTTAAATAAATGTATATTTTCATTTATGTATACTTCATAATCTATCCCTCCTTATGTCTTCTACCTGGACCTTTAAAAAGCCCCACAAACTAAAATCTTCATCATCAACATACAATGGCCAGACAATGGGGCATTGTTTTGGGCAATATCCAAAAATGTATGTCTTTCTGCATTTCATGTGCATCACCTCTCTGAAAGGAGGTGAGTTATATTTTATCTTTAGCCTTCTCTACCTGGGGTTTGTCATTTGTATTGCCAGAGTTCAAGTCTTTCAAAGTTGGTTTTTTATCTAATGTTATTGTCCCTGTATAAATTGTTCTAATTCTGCTTACTTTGCTTCATATCCCTTCACAGAAGTCTTTCCATGTTCCTCTGAAACTATCCATTTTGCATTTCTTTATTATTTCTCTATTATTATATCACAACATAATAATATTCCATTATATTCCTATACCAAAATTTGTCTAGTCATTCTCCAATAAGAGGATACTTCTCCTCTTAAGAGAAAAAATGTTTCCCAATTTTTCTACTATGAAAAAGTTGCAATAAATATTTTTGTCCACTTTGATCCTCTTTCTCTTTCTTTGATATCTTTCAGACATAAAACTAATAGCAACACAGATGGGTCAAAGAGTAGAAACATTTTATTAACCTTTTGACCATAAATCCAAAATGCTTTTCAGAAGCAATTCACAAGTCCACTAATACTCTAATAGTATATCTACTTCCTATAGCCCCTTTGACATGTGTAATTTTCCTCTTGTCATCTTTGCCAGTTTGTTGCATGACAGATGGAACCTCAAAGTTGCTTAATTTCTATTTCTCTAAATCATTAGTAATTCAGAAACTTATTCATGTTGAGGTTGATAGCTTTTTTCATATGGTTGCTAATAACTTTCTTTGAAAATTGCCTCTTGCTATTCTTTGACCATTTATCTTCTAAGCAATAGCTTGCCCTTTGTACTTAAATTTGAACCAGTTCTTTATATATCTTGGATAAGAGAACTATCAGAGAAATCTGCTGTGTTGTTTTGGTTTTTGGTTTTTTTACCTCCAATTACCAGTTTCCCTTCTAATTTTAACTACACTTGATGTGTTTGAGCAAAACTTTTTATTTAGTCAACATATTTATTTTATCTTGTATTATCTTCTCAAACATTTGTTTAGGCATGAATTCTTTCCCTCTTCACAAATCCTGATAGTAGTAATTTCTTCCTTTCTCATCAATTTTTTATATGATCTTTTACATCTCAGTCATGTATCCATTTGGATTTATCTTGGTATATGGTATGAGGTGTTGTTCTAAACCCATTTTCTGCCAGACCGTCCTGTTTTTCTGATTGTTGCTGTCAAAGAATGAAGTCTCCTCTTTCCTAGACAAGATGTTCAATAGACTTTGCCATTCCCCTCAAGCTATCATCCTATATGTTTCCTTTATTTCACTGTTAAACTCAAGAGAAAGAATAGTATACCTTGGCTGTTTACATTTCCTCACTGATTAGCACTAAATCCATTACAATCTACCTTCCTGCTCCATCCAGTGCACTAAGATAGCTTTGTTTTTTATGGGTTGACAATAAGCTTTTATATCTCCTAAATTCTTTGATCCTTCCTCAACCCTCATCCTCTTTCTGAAGCTTTCAACATTGGTGACTACCAGCTCCTCACTTGACTTCTCTGACACTGCTCAATCCTGGTTCTCCTGCCTGTCTGACCACCCTTCCTAGGTCTCATTTACTGACTCTTTATACTCCTCTTAGCCCAAAGCCCTTTCTCTTTCCATTCCTCCTTTTGGTGAACTCATCTACCTCCTCTATTCAAATGACTCTTAAATCTACACATTCACTCTGAAAGTCTCCTAAAGTCCCTGACCACCTGGATGTCCTGTTGGCACCTCAAACTCACCATGTTCAAATATGAATTTATCACCTTTCTCTTAACTTTTTCTCTATTGTTGACACCAGCTTCTAATTCAGTCTTCTTCAAAATCAAACAAAAGTGTTTATCATTTTTTTACATCAACATAACTTCCAAATGACTCCCCTCTCCCTTGTAACAAGGAAGTATAACCAAGAAAAACAAGCCACACATTGAATGAGTAAAAAAATATATGTCTCATTCTATACCTCTAGTCTAACACTTCTCTACTGAAAGGTCAATAGAATGCCCCACCAGTCATCTTTTGAAATCATGATCCATCATTACTCTGATCAAAGTTTATAAATATCTCAGTGCTGTTTGTCCTTACATTATTGAAGTCACTATGCACTTTCTTTTCCTTGTTCTACTCACTTCACTCTACGTAAATTCATAGAACTCTTTCTGGGTTTCTCTGAACTCTTATGAGTGATTTCTTACTATAGTGTAATTAAAAAATATGTCACACTTTGCTTCACCATTTCCAAATTTCCTTCCACTTCCTTTTCTACCCCCAAAAAAATGCGGCTATAAGTACTTTTGTATGTATAAAACCATTGGCTCTGTCTTTGACTTCCTTGGTGTGTATGTCTAATAATGATATTTCTAAATCAAAATCACCTTAATGGGGTTTCTAGCATAATTTTAAATTGTAGAAGAGTTGGGAGAAATTCATGGCTCTATCAGTAATGTATCTGTGTGTCTGTCTTCCCATAGTCCCTCCAATATTTACCGTTTTTACATTTTGTTATTGTTGCCAATCTATCGGGTGTTAGACTCATCTTTGAATCTGTTCTCTGACATCCAATCAATGGCCAAGTCCCGTTGATTCTACCTTTACAACATCTCTCATATCCATCCTCTTTTCTCCACTCAAACTGATACCACTCTGATTCAGGCTTTCATCATTTCTTGTGTGTACTCTCTTAATGGCCTCTTAACTGGCCTGCAAGTCTCCAGTGTCTCCTCCAATTCATTTTCCACACAGTTGCCAAAATAATCTTTTTAAGATGTAGGTCTCTCTCTTCTCTCTCTCTCTCTCTCTCTCTCTCTCTCTCTCTCTCACACACACACACACACACACACACACACACACACACACACACATATACACATATACACCTGTCACCAATCGATGGTGAGCTCCTTGAGGACAGGGACTTTCTTTTTGCCTTTTTTATGTCCTCAGTAATTAGCACATAGTCTGGCACATAATAGGTGCTTAATAAAGGTTTTTGACTGACTGAATGCTCAACAACCTTCAGTTACCCCCTATTTTATCTATGATAAAACACAGACTCTTCAGCACAGCACAGCACACCCTCCACAGTTTGGTTCCAATTCACTTTCCAACCTTTATTTCGTATTACTCCCCTTTGTTCTCTATATACCATGGTCAAGCTAGACTACTAGTTGTTTTTTCTTGATTTCAACATGCCATCTCCCATCTCTGGGCTTTCACAAAACTCTTCCCCATGCTTGGAATTTAACCTCTCTTCATATTTGTTTTTCAGGATTCTTCATTGACTTTGAGATTCAGCTTAGAAAGAAGCCTTTCTTCACCTTCTAGCTATAAGTACTCTCTTTCACGTTTTCCTAAAATAACTTGCCTAGATCTCTCATTCGACCTAATACTTGACAGATTTTTTAGATAATAAATGTTTATTGTTTGATACCATCACTCTTTACCTCATACTAGATTCATTTCGATATATGCTATTTCCTACCCTCCAACTCCAAATAGAATGTAGCTCCCTGATGGCAATAACTGGATTATATGTTATCTTTGTATCCCTATCATAGGAAGCAATGTCATGTAGCACATAGAGAGCTGGCCTCCAATCCATGCAGTTTTGGGGTCAAGTCTTGTCTCTAACATGGGATATGAGTCCCTTGATCTCTCAGCATTCTAGGCAACCCCATAAGACCAGCTACTGTTGTGCATTGTGAGTGAGCTTTCTGACTGAGGAGTTTCCCATACCAGGGACATCAAAGGACTAGTCCACAGAAGTCCTTCTTGGTCCCTAGAATGAGATCGACACAAATGTTCTTTGAATAAATGGGTGATTGAATAGCCATGCAATTGATCAGTCCATTAAGTTGTTAAGGTTGAAGGTCTGAGTACATCTGAAGTTGTTTGTCCTGGGCAAATTCAAGTACTCAGAGCTATCATTTATTTTATTTTGTATTTTTTTGCTTTGTTTCATTTCACAAAGAAGCAAGCTATGCTAAAGAAGGGCTAAAAGCGAGGTATACCTGAATTCAGGTCTTGCCTCTCACACATTCTGGCCTGACATTTACCAGTTCTCTAAGTTGCTAAGAAGGTGCTGGCCAGCATTAGCAAAGGAAATGTTCTTACCTGGGAATTCCTTACACCAAAGGAATCACAAATCCACTGCCTATCTTTATTCCAATGATTTAATGATTGAAACCCTGACCTAAATGTTCCCATCTCCCTTTCCCTCCACCCCCAATCTTCCTGACTTTCCCCAATGCATTTCTCTTTCTCTCTAGGGTGGGGAAATTAATGTTATTTATTTAATCATGAGACTCTGGGGTAGCCTCTTGTCTGTGGTTAGAACCATAATACGGCACATCAAAAGTTTTAACTCCTTAAAAAGGAAACTAACTGGACAGCCTATATATACCGCAGCTCTCATGGGGAGGAACTGACTATTAATAGCGACAAACTGACACACTTCTCTCTAACTTGTTAAAAAAGCTAATTTCCCCCTTCTACCCTCTTCCCCCTACAACTGTTTCCCCATTGCCCATACCTTTTAAGGCTTCAGAACCAAAAGAAGAAATCATGACTATTCTTGGATATTCTGGGGTCATGTGGCCACACAGGGTGCCCTTTGGTTGTGCAAGTGGTCTCATGACATCAACTTTACTAAGAAAATTTCTATCTTCCAATCTTTCCTAAGTCCCAGCATTTCCTATAAAAAAGAAGTCAGGCACTTAGTTGGTGACAGAGGGAGCCAGAGAACTCAGAAGTCTCTCCCAGCTGAAGGGCTTCTCACACTCCTAGAACCCCTGCCCTTCAACAACATCATGAGAAATTCTGTGGCTATCTTCTCGGTCCTCATCATGGCCACTGCCTTCTGCTATCAGGTGTCTTCATTAACAGGTCAGTATTTTTTCCCTTCTCCCTTTTTTTTTAAATCATCCCTCTCTTTCTAATTGGGAGGAGAGATAATTTTGAAGAGGCAGGGACCAGAGAAAAGCACCTGTAACATGTGGACTGAGATTCTTCTGTGAAAATATGGCATGAAACCCACTCCAGGTTTCAAAATGACTTGGACCATTCCTCAATATGATTCTGTCTCCAAAATGAGAAAATTCCCCATGTACAGGATTTGATCCTCACCACAATCCTATGAGTGAAGTGCTATGAAGTGCTCATATCCATTTTAAAGATTAGGAAACTGTGATTCAGAATGGTTAAGTGACTTGCCTAGGGACACAAAGCTCATAAGTTTCTGAGGCAGAATTCAAAGTTTAAGTTTTCCTAACTCCAAGTCCCAAGTCCTGTTCACTATGACAGGATACCATTCATAAGAAAGAAGGAAGGATATCTGGGGGAAAGAAGAGATGTCTCATGTCTCCCCCAAGTCTCCTTTGATCTTTCCACATCACTCTAAGCCCAGTGGTGTTGAGTCATCCTATCTCCACTTCCGCTACAGAATGACACCCACCTCACAGTGTTTCTTTCCATACAGTTGGGTCTGTCGCTCCCACTGCTTGCTGCTTCTCCTACACCTCCCGGAAGATCCCTCGAGCAGTTGTGGTGGATTTTTATGAGACCAGTGGCCAATGCTCCCAGCCAGCCATCATGTGAGTAGAGGTGCCAATGGCCATGTTTGGGGAAGAGAGGCAAGGGTTATATAGGGAGAAGCTGTCAGGACCCAGGAAAAATAGTTTATAGTCCCTGCTAAAATAAATTAGGAGAAACTCAACTGGGTCTCCCCAAAGAAAGCTTCCATTTGCCCCATGATTCTGAGGCACTGGGGCTGGTGCTCTATAAGGGACAGATAGAAAATGAAAAAACACTGATCTGTTACTTCAAGCCTAGGTTGGAGCACGTAGAGGGACAGTTTGGAGTTATTTTCACTTGAAGATGAGGGCAAAGGAGAAGGAAAACAAAGAGAGACCAAAGTCCCCCAAAGCAATGCTGGTCCAATCTTTAGATCTCAAGATCCTTTTATAGTCTTAAAAATTACTGGGGGGTCCAAAGAGCTGTTCTTTGGAACAGCTCTTTGGATATGTTTTATCATATTAAAAAATATTTAAAAAAATATTAAAATATTAAATATTAAAATATTAAAATATTAAAAAATATTAAAAATTTTAAAATATTAAATATTAAAATATTAAAAAAAATTTAACATCTTAGAATTATTATAAATACTTTTGAAAGGGTCTTTGGGACTCTAGGGTTCCCTGGATTATACTTTGGGAGCCGCTGCCACAAAGAATAGATATGAATTGAGGGAGGGATTTGGGTTCTCAAGGATATAAGGGTGAGCCCCCCAAGAAAAGGAGAATGGGCTTGAGCTGCCTCTATGTCAGAGGGAAGAAGAAACCCAGATCTGGTGGTAATTTCCTCTTCTTTCCCTAGAAGTTAAATTTCTCTATTTTTCATCTTTTTGTTTCTTGTATCACAGATTCCTCACCAAAAAGGGTTATCAAGCCTGTGCCAACCCTAGTGAGCCATGGGTCCAGAAGTATACCAAAGAGTTGAAGTGAAGAAAGAACTGGAAGCATGGGAGAAAGATTGCAAGTTCCTTCTGGGTTGAAGAATAAGCTACCAGAGCCCCCAGTGGCAACATCTGAGTCAAGCTGGCCTTGACTCAAGGATCCGGAATGTCCCCTGACTTTAACTACTTTAACATATTTAATGGTCATAACTTATTTCCATTGTTGAATTATGTTATTTATCAGATGTTTGTGGGGAGGGCCTACATGCCAAACTCTCTCTCCATCTCCCTGACCCTTCTCCATCACCTCAATGACTGATCTCATGGTGCTAGTGTCTATATGACATGGTGAAAAAGTGACTGATCCACAGGTATCTCCTGAATATCTGCTATGAGCCATGATTTTCTTTGCCCAGAGCCCTTGAAGAGAATAAAGATATATTTTTAAAATAAATAAATTAAGCTACTTTGGACTGAACGTGAAGCTATCTTTTGTTTCTTTTTCTTATGGAACCTTGAACAAATTGCTTTTCCTTCCTGGGCCTTGGTTTCCTCCTATGTAAAATGAGAGTATTAGAATAGATTGCTTCCCCTGCCATGAGCTTCAGTTTCCTCACCTGGAATATTCAAGTCTTGGACCACATGGTTTTTGAGGTCCTTTCAATCTCTTTACAGATGAGTCTATGATCCTATGATTATATCAGGTTTTCTGGATAAACAGAAGGATTTCAGAGAAAGTCAAAAAAACTTTAATAAAGGTTAAGGGGTCCCTGAGATCAGAGCATAGAAGGGGCTGGAGAATAGTGACTAGGAAGCGGTTTAAAACTTTTCTATAATAGTACTGGTAGTAACAATTCTATCTTCCTTTACAAAGCAGTGATTCTCCTTAAAAGCAAGCTTTGCACATCCAACCCTATTTTATAGCTCCCAAGGAGAGATGACATCCTGCAATTGAAAGAGTGCTGGCCAGCTTCCAGGCCCTATTCCAATCAGTTGCCTGCTCCTATCCACATCACCTCCACAAAATCTGTTCTAGTCACATAGCCACCACCTTAGATCAAGCCTTCATCCCCTCTAGCCTAAGCTATTCAAATTGCCTCTTAATTAGAAACTCAAACCTCCCTTCTGTCTAATCTATCCTCTATGTAGCAACCAAAATAATCTTCCTGAAGCACAGGGTCAGATTATGTAATTCTCCTCTTCAAAAATCTTCAGTGGCCTGCCAAAGGATTATTTTATAGAGCTAGAAAAAAATAATAACAAAATTCATCTGGAAGACCAAAAAAAGTCAAGAATATCAAGGGAATCAATTTAAAAAAAAAAAAAAGCCTAGCCTTTCTTATTGTCCCATCTACCTGAAGTTTCAATCCCACCCTTTCTTTTTTATATTATTATTTATGTATTTTGTATTTAGTAGTATTATGATTTCTTCTATGCTCCTTTTCTCTTTAATTTTGCTTAAAAATACAATATCCTTTTTGTTGTACTTGGCTTCCTTTAGCAATCTTGGCTCATTCTGAGATTTACATTCTTGACCCTGTTTTCACAGGGTTGTGCCAAACTCTTAGACTCATCTTCCATTGCCTGACCTTCCTTCTACTTTCTATATGGATCTTTAAAAAATTGTTGTACACAAACTGATGCAAAGTGAAGGGAGCAGAACCAGGAAAGCACTGTATAGCAACATTGTATGATGGTCAGCCTGAATGACTTAACTATTCTCAGCAATACAGTGATCCAAGGCAATTCCAAAGCATGCATGATGAAAAATGCTATCCATATCCAGAGAAAGAACTGATGAAAGCTGAATGTAGATAGAAGCATGCTATTTTTCACTTTTGGTGGGGGGAAGGGGAGTTAGCTCATCTTCTTTCACAATGTGATTAATATGAAAATATATTTTGCATGATTGCACATGTATAACCTATATCAAATTGCTTACCATCTCAGAAAGGGGAGAGTTGAGAGAGGGAGTAAAAAAATTTGGAGCTCAATTTTTTTAATGGCTGTTAAAAATGATCTTTATATGTAATTGGGAAAAATAAAATATTATTTAAAAACAAAAAAATAATTTGGCTGGTGAATGCCTTATATGTCTACTCTCGTCTCTTCAGATAACTCAGTTTCCCTCTCCTTCAGAATTGTTTCCTTTTGTGTCTTCAAAGTTTCTTTCATGAGGGTTTTCCAACCCTCCCAGGCTGACATGTGCAACAGAATTTTAGTCTATAGGGTCCTGCCCATTCCTTCTTCTTAACTCTTTGAAACCTGCTCTCCCAAAATTAGTGTGCAGATCCTATGTTCATCTTTTCTTTCCTCTATCACAAATTCTAAGAGGTAGTGGTCACTCTTTTCCCAACCCCTTAAAATTCCCATAATCTCCACCCCAGCAAACAGAGTCCACCCCACCTTCCTTCATTAGTGAGAAACCAGTATTTCTCCATGTTGGTTCTTTCACCTTTTTAATGAAGAAATTATCATGAAAGCAAGTTAAGAAGCTAATAGCTCTTCTGCTTATGGCAGAGAATTCCAGCAGTTGTCTGCATAATGGAAAGCCCCTATCATTACTGTATCATACCTCTGTGCCAGGCTTGTAACATTTCTTAAACTTCTTATCTATTTCCTATTGAGCAGTGGGTTTCTTTCTTTTGCATCAACATTGCAACATACTGTGTGCTGGTGAGTGTTATAGTCTAAGTTTGTGGCTTGTGCTTTACCAGAACCCTTAAAACTGTACATAACAGCACGGTTAGTCATAACTGATAAAGCTCTGAAGTTTGTGCACTCTATCCCTGTCTATCAGAATTATACCTGTTAATATTGCTGCCAGTTTCCTATTCCTAGATAACTTAGGGAGCAGCGAGGTGGATAGAGCACCAGACCTGGAGTCAGGAAGATTTAAGTTCAAATCCAGCCTCAGACACTTACTAGCATTGTGACTCTGGGCAAGTTACTTAACCCGGTTTGCCTCAGTTTCCTCCTCTGTCAAATGATATGGAGAAGGAAATGGTAAACCATTACAATCTCTTTGCCAAGAAAACCCCAAATGAAGAGTAGCTATGTGGCACAGTGGATAGGTCACAGAGCTTGGAATCAGGAAGACTCATCTTCCTGGGTTCAAATCAAGCCTCAGACACTTACTAGTTGCAAATCACTTAACCCTGTTTGCCTTAGTTTCTTCATCTGTAAAATGAGCTGGAAAAGGAAATGGAAACCCACTCCAGTGTCTTTGCCAAGAACATCCCAAAATAGGGTCATGAAGAATTAGACATAACTGAAATGACTTAACAACAGCAACAAAGATGATAAAACAAATAGAGTACTAGGTTCAAATCCTGCCTCAGACACTTTCTTAGCTGTATAACCTTGGGCAAATGACTTGACCTGTCTCAGCCTCAGTTTCCTAATCTGAAAAAAGTTGGGAATAATAATGTGTTAGCACCTGGAGAACAGGAACTGTCTTTTTTATTTTTCTAAATTTCTAGCATTTAGTGCAGTGACTGGCACATACTAGGTGCTTGTTGACTTGATTTCCTGATTCCAAGCCCAGCACTCTATCCATCACCTCCAAACTACCCTTCCCTACCCTGAACTGGAATGGACAGACAACACATCCAAATGTTATATCTTTGAAATTCTGAGACTGCGACAGTTACCTTCAGCCCTCACTGTTCATAGCCCATTTCCTGAGAAGGATCTCTTATTTAAAGGGGTTATACCAAGCCTCATTATTAATGATGGGATCAGGGGAGGATACACTATTCCACTTTCTACATTAGAAATCCTCAGTCATAATTTAATTTCTTTTCCCTTTTTACTCTAATCTTAGTTTCCTTACTTTAGGAAGATTGTACTCCTTGTCAGTATTTTGAAGAAATATATTTGTATCCATTCCAAGAATGCTTTCTTACTTTCATACTTCTCAGTCATCTACTGCCTATAAAGAGAGAGAAAGTCTCAGCCCAGGCTGTGTGCATCCTGAGAGCTCTGCATCTGCTCCTGCAAGTGCTTTCCTCCTACCTCCAAAGACCATAATCTCCTTGGCTGTCCTCTCCCTTTGGTACATGGCCTCTGTTTTGAAGCTAAACCATTTGGAGAATATAATGATTTTCCTACCTTTTGACTCAGTCCCAGAGTGACTGATAGCATAGACTGATGATGAGTATGGAAGAGCTACCTGTCATCACTAACATCACTGTCTGAGCTACTATGAAATTAGGAGTATGCTCAGGAGAATCTCTCCTTACCTTCCATCCCAGAAGGGCAAGGGATTCTCTGTCACTCATTAAATCCACTTCTTTGGCTCTTGGGAAAGTGGCTTGATATGGACCAATCCACCCTGGAGTATGTAGGAAAATTGTTTCTGTATGTCTTTCCCAGAATTCGAGGATATAACCTCTGGATACCAAGGAACAGTCAGATTCGGGACGTTCAGGGCTGCTTGTACCACCTGGTGCCCTAGCATATTTAAGGACACTGGAAAGAAGGAGAACAGCAGGAACATGGCTGTAATGCCTTCCCCCAGGTGGATGCAACGTGGATCCGACTAATGGAGAGACTGGAACAAAAGGAGAACTGGCATGTCCTGGGGCTATATTTTCCTCAGGATTTTCTCCTCCAGTCTTAATTAGTTCTCCCATGCATGGAGATAAGATAACCCAAGGATTCAGAATCTAAGGCCCCAAGTTTCAAGTCCAGCTATACCATTTATTGGCTATGTCAACCTGGGTAAATTCCTTCACCTTTGAACCTCAGTTTCCTCATCTGCACGACCTTTCTCAGGGAGTTGTAATAGAGACCAAATGAGGACATATCTGTAAAAACATTTTGCAAGCTATAAAAGTGATAAAACTGCAAATGCTCCAAAAGTTTCCAGTTTCATGGTTGAAGGCACTCCTTCTCCTGACAAAAACCATATAGGCAATGTGGAGTAGTGGACAGAGTAATATCTTTAAGAGCATGATTTAAATCCTACATTAGACACTTACTAGCCTTGCAACACTGAATAATTTAAGGCATTCATGCATGGTGCCTCCGTTTTGAGCCCTGGACCTGAATTCAAATCTAGCCTCAGATACTTACTAGCCTTGTGATCCTGGAAAAGTTACTTAACTTAGCTTTCCTCAGTTTCCTCACCTGTAAAGTGGGGATCATAATAACCCTTACTTTACTGGTTGTAGTGAGGATCAACGTAGTATTTGTAAAGTTCTTAGCAAAGTGCCTGGCACATAGTAAGTGCTGAATAAATATTTATTTCCTTCCTCTTGCCCTTTCTTAGGTTCTTCCCCACTTACAATCTATGATTCTGTGGTTGTAAGCTCACAACTCATCTAAGTCTGCCAGTCCTGTATGACTCATGACCATGTCTTCCAACAAATCAACCACAGAAAGATCAACTCAAAGTTGACACTGATGAAACACTCAGAATCCACTACCTTTGGGAAATTATACAGTTCTTTAATAACTCCACAAATTTCCTGGAAGCAAAGGCCCATTTTAAGAAAATATCAATAATCCTTCCATAAGTATCTTGCCTATGACACATATTAGCTTTGTGACCATGGACAAATGAGTCTTCAGTACTGACAGCAACACTCTAACACAGTAAATGACAAACAGCAGCCAGTCTGCCTCAGTGGATGTACTTTCCACACCAGGATGTCCCCACCCAGGTCTAGACTAACAGAGTCAAAAGAATCAAGGGGGAAGCTCTCCTGCATTCAGAACAGGTATCTTCATGCCACCCTTTTCCTTCCTGCTCCATATGTAATGCTTGTTCTGTGACGTATAAAAAGTTCAAGAGACCTAATTTCTGGGTAAGTAATCATTTTATTCATTATGGCAAATTGAGTAATTAATAAAAGGATTGGTCATTTGGCCATCTCTCATGGACCAAAGATGGATCGTGGTGGCTTCTTAACCCCTGTATGTTCTTGGGAGAGGGGGTGTTCCTGCAGGTGTTAACAATTAGTGAGAAGAATGAATTTATAATGAGAGATGGGCCTATTCTAAAGAGGGGCTGAGGGACAATTGTGTCACTTTTACTCCCAGTCCCAGGCAATCTAGACAAAGAATCTACCCCCTACCCACAGAACACAATGGGCTTTCCCTCCTGAGTGGGGTCTGAACAAGATTGAGGAGAAAGTTAATCTAATCTCTATCAGTCCTTCAGATGCTGATCTGGCATAGCGGAAATGGAGGAAATAGGAAAGGAAAAAATCCTGGGCTTCCCCCAATAATCCATCTTACTTTAATCAAGAACATATATCATTCACTCAGTTCAGGGGGAAAAAAGTCAGCACCCTGAACTTCATAGAAAATACAAACAGAAATTACAAACAGAGAAGAAAGACCAACAGACACAAGGCTTCCAACAGTCTGACCTTAGTTAATGCATACACCACAGATCAACAGACAGATCCAGCTATTTGACCATTACGTACATACATAGTTATCAGAGAGAGAAGCACCAACATCTGGGTTTTCAAAGCTTGAGGGGGGAAGTTGGGGGGAAGAAGGGAAGGCTCCTTAGCAGGTACCCAGAGTCTCTCACATGAAAATTCTCCCAATGATTGAGCCCAAAGCAAAATCTCACCTCAGAGTATGTAGACACTTTTCAGAGCTGGACCCTCATTAGAAACAAAAAGTATGGACCTTCCTACAAAACAAGCCTCCCCTAATCAAACTTCCCTAAAGGGAAATTAAAATGGACTCCATCTGAGGTCTATTAATGGGTGAGAAAGCTCTTAACTCTCATTAACACAAATTAACATTATTTTGTGGACCCTCATTACAGTGGGGCCCACAGCACTATCACTAAATATATAACACCCCAAATGCCAACTGCTTCTGCTATGACCACCACAAGATTCCCAACATGGTGGATTTTTATGAAACCAGCAGCCTATGCTGAAGTGAGTGAAGTGAGCAAAACCAGGAGGATGATTTGTGCAATAATAACAGTGTTATAAAGAAAAACAACTGTGAAATCAGTCAGGCAACAAGCATTTATTAAGCACCTACTTTGGGCTAGGCACTTGTAATCTAAAGGGATTACATAGACTGCGCAGTACTGTTTTTTTAGGTTGGGATCTTAAGATACAATGACATGCACTAAAACAAGCTTAAGAGGTAATTAAGTTTTATTACTACAAATAATGCAAGTTAGCAAATGTATACATATAAACAGTAGATAATAGTTAAGACAGAATAAAAAAAAGAAAAAGCATACTTTACCAGTCAAGTCCGAGTTCCAACACTTTGGCACAACTGGGGAGGCTGAAAGGGGGGAGCAGTCAGTAAAGGTCCTGGATGGGGGAGCAGAAGCAGGCATCCTCACTTCTGCAGCAAAAGACCTCCAAAGATCCATCTCTCACCCAGTCCTTTTATACATGTAACTTCAGAGAAAAAAGGACCGTTACAACAGAGAAGGAACTGGACAAAAATTCCAGCTGTTGACTTTGATGTATATGCCCAAGGACTAGCCAAGTCCTTGAACACAGACACCTCATCGCTTAAGGAGTTTTATGACTCTTAAGATAAGGGTCCCTTTGCCCTGGTTGCATGCTTCATTAATTCTGCTGCTTCCTCTGGCACTGCCAATTAAGCATATCAACTTATGTTAGGTCATGTGGGGGTTATACAAGAGGCTCGGGAGAATCTTCATCAGTTTCCCCAGAGCGCTGTGCTAAGTCCCAGGGATACAAAAAAAGGCAGAAAACATTCCCTGCCCTTGAGGAACTCACAACTAAAATAGAGGAAATGACATGCAAAACAACCATGTATAAACAAGATATATATATGTATATAACAGAAAGACTATTGTTCTGTAACAAATGATGAAAGGGATGATTTCAGAGAAAATGTCAGAAGGCGCATATGAACTAATGGGATGTGAAAGCAACAGGACCAAGAGACCAATTTATACAATAGCACTGAAAGGATAAAGACTAAAAATTTTGAAAGGCTTAAAGACTCTGATCAATGCAATGACCAGCCAGGATTCCAGAACAGGAACCATGCAGTATGCTACCTTTCTCCTTACAAAGAGAGAATGAACTCAGGGTGCAGACTGAGACATTTTTTGAACATGGTCAATGCAGGAATTCATTTTTATGCATATTAGTTAACTTTATTATGTATATTAGTTACAAAGGGCTTTGTTTTCCTTTATTATTATTTTTTTCCAGTGGAAGACTCAGATGCAAGAAATCCTTCTAATGGAGACCAAGAATCTGATTCCACAGTTGCAGTGGCAGCTATGGGTCATCCCTGGTTGAAGATTATTTTCTTCTGGGTAGGGGTTAAGGGTTTATCGGTTAGATCATTTCATACTTCCCTCCTGAGCATGTAAATTGGGGGCCCTTCCCCTGACCCCACTCTCATCAATTTCCTGTGCCAGGGACAACTACATTTCCTTTTAATGAAGAGCAAAAAGGACTCCTTTTCCCCAGCCTTATTCTGCCCCTCCACAGGAGGAGGGGCTGGAGGTTAGAGAGTTGGGGCAATAAGTGTGAAGCCACTCAGTCTATCCTTTTCCTTCCAATCTCACTTCTCTTATTTCAGGAAGATAGTGCCACCATCAGTATTTTTGAAGAACTGTCTTCATGTCCCTTTAGTGAATGTGGTCAAATTCTGTTCCTTCTCAGTCATCTCCTGATCATAAATGGAGAGTCTGAGCCTGGATGGAAGACAAAGAGAATAGACATCCTGAGAGGCCTGGGTCCCCTCCTGAAAGGTGTCTCCTCTCTGCTCCAAGAACCATCATCTCCTCATCTGTCCTCTCCATCTTTTTCATTTCTATATCTGACCTCTACTTCGGATTGTCAATTTGTCATTGTCAGCTTCAGATTGTCCAATTGCTTTTTTTCCCTTTTGAATTATGGGGAAAGAGACAGGAAAGTAGGAGCTGTCATTGGGAGATGTAGCAGTTAATCATTCCTGACAATTCCTGGTACTGAATAATTGGGCTTTTTCCTATGGGGACCATTCCTTCCTTTTCTTTTTGGGCAGGTAATGGGAGGTCCTCCTCCTGACCCTCTCTAAATCAAACTCTTTGGCTGTCAGGAAAGTGATATGAGATAGACCACTCAATTCTTGGGATACATGGGAGGGCATAGGTCCTAGTTACACTGACCAGGGACCAGGGGCTTCCTAAGGCAGGGCTCAAGTTGCTCTGTGTTTTAGCAGAAACAAAGGCAAGGAAAGAAGTGAAACAGCAGGGACAAGATTATAATGCCTTCACTCGGCTGGAGGCTGGAAGGATTGGACTGATGGTGAGACTGACAGGATCAGAAAAATAGGTCAAAATGGATTCTGTTTTCTCTGGAATTTTATCCACTGATCAAGACTATTTTTCTCATACATAGAGACAAACTTGGACAATTCAGAATCAAAGGCTCTGGCTGTGTTTGAATCCTAATCCCATCATTGTGTGACTCTATGCAAGTCAGTTAACTTCTCTGGGACTCAGGATAAAAATGTCTATACTACCTACCCCATGGAGTAATGTTGAGGACCAAATGAGATGCTCTATGAAGGTGTTTTGTCCTGCACTCCACTGGGTCTGTAATGTCATTAATGGGGGCAATCACTCCACCAATCTATGCCTGACCATCCTACAAGACTCTTGTTCACTCCCTCCCATAAATCCACCATGGAAAAGTCCACCCATGGTATAGGAAGCCTTCCTTTGCTGGAGAAAGATGGAGCTTACAAGACAGATTACCTATGTTCCTACAGTTCTTTAAAAGACCACAAGTTTTGGGGAAGGAGCCAAGATGGTGGAGTAGAAAGATACACATGTGCTAGCTCCGAACCCACAGCCCATAAAATACCTGTAAAGAAGAACTCCCAACAAATTCTGGAGCAGCAGAAGCCACAGAACAACGAAGTGGAGGAGATTTCTGTTCCAGAGAGACCTGAAAAACTGACACAAAAGGTCTGTTGCGCACCAGACTGGGAGCAGAGTCCAGCCCTCCTTGGCCTCGAGGCAACGAGAGGAGCAGATCCGAGCAGGCTTCAGGGACAGACTCTCCAGCGGCCGCACCCTCTCAGGAGGCAGCAGCAGAGGCAGCAGTGGACAAGGGCTCCCAAAGCAGGCTGGAGCCTGGATCCATTGTTGAAGGTCTGCACATAAACCCCCTGAGGGAACTGAGCTCTGTGTGGCAGCCCTGCTCCCACCCAAGCAGCTGAACTTAATCTCACACTGAATAGCAGTCCCACCCCCGCTGAGAGCCCTGAGGCTGGGGAGCAGCATTTGAATCTCAGACCCCAAGCGCTGGCTGGGCGGATCTGGAGGCGAGGTGGGTGTGGAAAGGAAACTCAGAAGTCAAGTCACTGGCTGGGAAAATGCCCAGAAAAGGGGGAAAAAATAAGACCATAGAAGGTTACTTTCTTGGTGAACAGATATCTCCTCCCTTCCTTTCAGATGAGGAAGAACAATGCTTACCATCAGGGAAAGACATAAACGTCAAGGCTGCTGTATCCCAAGCATCCATAATTAATATTCAATGGACTCAGGCCATGGAAGAATTCAAAAAGGATTTTGAAAATCAAGTTAGAGAGGTGGAGGAAAAACTGGGAAGAGAAATGAGAGAGATGCAAGAAAAGCATGAAAAGCAGGTCAACACCCTGCTAAAAGAGACCCAAAAAAATGCTGAAGAAAATAACACCTTGAAAAATAGGCTAACTCAATTGGCAAAAGAGGTTCAAAAAGCCAATGAGGAGAAGAATGCTTTCAAAAGCAGAATTAGCCAAATGGAAAAGGAGGTTCAAAAACTCACTGAAGAAAATAGTTCTTTCAAAATTACAATGGAACAGATGGAGGCTAATGACTTTATGAGAAACCAAGAAATCACAAAACAAAACCAAAAGAATGAAAAAATGGAAGATAATGTGAAATATCTCATTGGAAAAACAACTGACCTGGAAAATAGATCCAGGAGAGACAATTTAAAACTTATGGGACTACCTGAAAGCCAGGATCAAAAAAAAAGAGCCTAGACATCATCTTTCATGAAATTATCAAGGAAAACTGCCCTGATATTCTAGAACCAGATGGCAAAATAAGTATTCAAGGAATCCACTGATCACTGCCTGAAAGAGATCCAAAAAGAGAGACTCCTAGGAACATTGTGGCCAAATTCCAGAGTTCCCTGGTCAAGGAGAAAATATTGCAAGCAGCTAGAAAGAAACAATTCAAGTACTGTGGAAATACAATCAGGATAACACAAGATCTAGCAGCTTCTGCATTAAGGGGTCAAAGGGCTTGGAATATGATATTCCAGAACTCAAAGGAACTAGGACTAAAACCAAGAATCACCTACCCAGCAAAACTGAATATAATACTTCAGGGGAAAAAATGGTCTTTCAATGAAATGGGGGACTTTCAAGCATTCTTGATGAAAAGACCAGAGCTGAAAAGAAAATTTGACTTTCAAACACAAGAATGAAGACAAGCATGAAAAGGTAAACAGCAAAGAGAAGTCATAAGGGACTTACTAAAGTTGAACTGTTTACATTCCTACATGGAAAGACAATATTTGTAACTCTTGAAACTTTTCAGTATCTGGGTAGTTGGTGGGATTACACACACACACACACACACACACACACACACACACAGCACAGCACAGAGTGAATTGAATAGGATGGGATCATATCTTAAAAAATGAAATTAAGTGGTGAGAGAGAAATATATTGGGAGGAGAAAGGGAGAAATGGAATGGGGCAAATTATCTCTCATAAAAGAGGCAAGCAAAAGACTTTAGTGGAGGGAAAAAGAGGGGAGGTGAAAGAAAAATATGAAGTTTACTCATCACATTCGACTAAAGGAAGGAATAAAATGCACACTCATTTTGATATGAAAACCTATCTTACAATACAGGAAAGTGGGGGAGAAGGAGATAAGCAGGGTGGAGGGGATGATGGAAGGGAGGGCAATGGGAGGAGGGAGCAATTTGAAGTCAACACTCTTGGGGAGGGACAGCATCAAAAGAGAGAATAGAAGCAATAGGGGACAGGATAGGATGGAGGGAAATATAGTTAGTTTTACACAACAAGACTATTACGGAAGTCATTTGCAAAACTACACAGATATGGCCTTTATTAAATTGCTTGCCTTCCCAAAGGGAATGGGTGGGGAGGGAGGGATGAAGAGAAGTTGGATCTCAAAGTTTTAGGAAAAACTGTCGAATACTGTTCTTCTTACTAGGAAATAAGAAATACAGGTAATGGAGTAAAGAAAGTAATCTGGCCCTATAGGACAAAAGAAAAGATGGGGACAAGGGAAGGGAGGGATGATAGAAGAGAGGGCAGATTAGTAATAGGGGCTCAGTGTTTTGGGGTGGGGGGAGGGGACAAATGGGGAGAAAATTTGGAACCCAAAATTTTGTGAAAATGAATGTTAAAAGTTAAATAAATAAATTTTTTAAAAAAAAAGATCATTGGAGAAAAAAAACCCCACAAGTTTCTCTCAGAAACAAAAGCCCATCTTTGCAATGTGTCAGTGCAGGGAGTCTTCACATGAGGAAGACTCCATGGAAAACTCAAGCATGAAAAACTCAAAGTTCCAGGAAGCCCCTCTCCAGAAAAAGACCTTCTCTTGGTAACTGCCTGTGAATCATGGACCACAATCATCTCTGAAAAACTGAAGTGAAAGATGACCCAGCAGGGACTGAAAAGGAACCTGAGGGCTTGGGACAGCCTGGAACCTGCTACAAATACAAGATTGTTTTGGAGAAACAAGGAGAGAAAGCCTGGGGCTGAGGGAAGAGCGCTGGATTGGGGGTCAAAGAAGGGCCTGGGACCAGATCCTGGCTCTGTTACTTCTCTGGGTTAACTGGAACAAGTCATTTCTCCTGTCTCTGCCTCAGTTTCCTTATCTGTTAAAACATAGAGGTTTCATAGATTAGAAGACCCTAAAAGTCCCTTCCAGTCCTCAATCTATCATCCAGTAGCATCAAAGAAACATATTAAGACAAGATGGGAAAATCTCCCAGTAAGAACAAGGAATTACTGTGTGGTTTTTTTGTAATCACTTTTAGTCCAAGGCAGGTGGCAGCTATCTCCTGCTGACATGACTCATTCAGACCCAATAATGTACAAACTTGTCTTCCGTGATCTCACAGCAACCTGAAATGGGAGCAGAAGGATCTTCCTTCACAGTTGAGGGACAGAGCTTCGGAGGGGTTGGGAAACTTGTTTAAAACCTCTCACCCCTGAGGGAAAGACAGGGAAGAAGCCCCAGTTTTCCTACTTCTCAGTCACAATCTTTAGGCCCTCTTGGATCTTCTCCCTCTCAGGGAATGCCCAAAGGCTTTCTGGGTGATGGACCCTCCCCTTCCAGAGGGGTAACATGGTGGGTCTGTTCTGGCTCACATTGAAGCTTCCCTGAACCAGTTCATCCAGTTCCCTGGGATAGCATCTGAGTGAAGAAAGAGACAGATTGTTGGGAGATAAAAGAAAAGGAAAAAGAGAGGATAGAACAACTGGGGAGGGAAGAAAGTGCTCAGAAGGAAGAAATGGGGAAAGAAGAGGAAAAAGAGAGGAGAAGAGGAGATATGAGCCTAGGTCCTCCAGATTCCTTCCCACAAAAACCGATGATGTAAGAACACTCAGAAGTCCCTGTTGTCCCCTCTATCAATGGTCCTTTAGCTCTTCTTTCTTTTTCAGTTTCTTTCTCTTTCCCTTTCTCTTTCTTTTCCTTCATCTTTCTTCCTTTCTTTTTTCTTTATTTCTATTTATCTTCATCCCTTTCCTTTTCTTCTCTTTTTTCCCTTTCCTTTTATCTTTCTTATTCTCTTCCTCCCTCCTTTCCTTTAGAAGTGTTCCATGCACCCCTTTACTCACATGACCACTGGCTTCGGGCACCGCTCTTGGGCATTAATGTAATCAGCCACTACATTTTGTGAAATCTCACCCCTGGCATAAGAACGGCAGTAGAGATATGCATGTGGTGATTTGTCTACACTTGCACCTGTGAGCAAAGGGGCAACATGGGCACCAGGCAAACTCATCTGATCCCTCTTCTTCCCCCAAGTTTCTAGTTGACTTTTCTGTCCTGCTTTGACACTGCAGACCTCCCTCTATTTCAGTCCTCTCAGTCACTCAGTCCTTTGCTTCTTTGCATTCCAATCTCACTTCCCCTCTTTCAATAGGATTGTGACACCATGCACATTTCTGAATAATCGAGTGGGAGTCAATTCTGGGAAGTTGTTTATCTTGTTCCTTCTCAGACAGATGCTGCCAGCCCATAAAGGCAGGGTCTGAGCAAGTCTGTCAGGACAGTCAGAACAGGTCTGAGTGCACTGGGTCTTCTCCTAAAAGTGTTCTCTTCCACCTCCAAGCACCATGGTCTCCTGGCCTGTCTTCTCCATCTTGATCATTTCCATGTCTGGCCTACTTTACTTATCTCCAGCAGGTGAGTAAAACCACTTTTTTTTCCTTTTAAATTATGGAGAAAGAGACAGAAGCTGTACCAATTCATTGTTGCTGACAGCAGTTCCTGGCCTACTACATAAGTGAGAATATTCCCTATAAGGACCACTTTTTCGTTCCATTTAAGGAAGGAGGGAAGAATGCTTCTCCTCTTCTCTAAATCCAAGTCTTTGGCTCTCAAGAAAGTGGCAAGAGATGAACCAGACAATTCTTAGAATATGTGTGAGGGCAGAGGCCCTGCACAAGCTGACCAGGATCCAGGGGCTTCCTGGCACCAGGCTCAGGCTACTCTGTGCCCTAAGAATCATGGACAGGGAAAGGATGGGAACAGCAGGGACATGGTTGAAATGTCCTCACTTGTATGAAGGCAGGGACAATGAGGTCAAAGTTGGGCCTGGCATGAGATCCTGCCTTTCTTACTTCTGCCCTGGCTTAACTGCTGGATCATGTCATTTCTTCTCTCTGTGCCTCAGTGTCCTTATCTGTAAAACAGAGAAGACTTTAAAAGTCCCTTCTAGTCCTCAATCTATCATCCAATGGCGTCAAAGAAATGTATAAAAACAAGATGGAGAAATCCTTCAATAAAAACAAGGGATTGCTACTTTTTAAAACCACTTTTGGTCCAAGGCAAGTGGCAGTTGTTTCCCAGTGACATAAGGCATTCAAATCCAGCAATGAACAGACTTATCTTCAGTGACCTCACAGCACCCCTGAAATGGGACCAGAAGGACCATCCCTATTTCATAGCTGGGGGACAGAGCTTCAATGGGGCTGAGTAGCTGGTCTCCCAAGCCTAACAGAGACAGAGACAGAGAGAAGAAGAAACCCTGCTTCTCAAGTTCTTTAAGCCCTCTTAGGGTGTGGCCTAAGTATTCCCTTTCTATCTCATGCATCTGATTTGTCTCAGGAAATGTCCAAGGCCCTCTGGAAGATGCACCTGTCTCTTCCAGGGGCGTAAGATCCTGGGCCTGTTGCACCTTATATCAAATCTTCCCTGCCCAGACCCTCATGGCCCAATCCCCGGGTTGGCATCTGAGTGAAGGAAAAGAGAGATTTTTGGGAGAGGAGAGGAAAGGAGGAAAAAAGATAGAATAACAAGAGTGGTAAAACAAGATGCAGGAGGAAGAGGAGGAAATGGGAGAGAGAGGAAAAAAGGAGGAAGAGAGAAAAGGAGGAAGAAAGGATAGAATAACTAGAATGGGAAGACAAGACGCAGGAGAAAGAAAAGGAAGAAATAGGAGGACTTAGGAAAAAAAGAAAGGAAGAGGAAGGGGTCTATGTCTTCCAGATTCTATCAGGTTCAGAGTCCAGATTTGTCCTCACCACTTTCTTTCCTGGCCTCCCTGGGATCAAACCAGCTGAGGCTGCCCAGATTCATCATACCTGGCCCTCATTCTGCTTCTTTCTCTGCAGATGCCTCCCCAGCTAGCTGCTGCTTTTCATATGTTACCAGGCTGATTCCCAGGAAATTTGTGGTAGACTATGATTATACCAGCCAGGAGTGCTTTAATCCAGCGGTCATGTGAGTAAACAGGTCCAGGGACAACATCGTGGGAAGGGGAAGGAAACAAGAAGACAGAGGGCAGGAGCAGGAAGGTCTTGGCTACCAGAAACAGCCCTTTAGGGAGGCTGGATAAGGTGGATGAGGCTGCCGAGGTAGGGGTCTTACACCTCTGTGCCCCTGACTAGTGGAGGAGAAACTCAAGAAGAGAGAAAGTCAGGGCTCCCAGAAAAAAAAAAATCTTATCTTGGTTGTTTCCAAAAATCTTGTGTCTGGGCACAGGAGAGACAGATACAATAGAAAATTCTCTGAATTGCAGGGGGAATGGGCAGGATCATGTGATTACAAATTTAGAGCTAGAATGGACCATAAGGACCCTCTTATCTGACTGCCTCCCTGTTGTAAAGAAAAGGAAGCTGAGACTGAGGAAAGAGAAGAGATTGGCCTAAGACCATAGTGATAGTAAGAATAAGGGAGGAGAAAACCATCGATCTGAAACCATGTCCTGTGACTCCAATCTCACACTCTTTCTTCCTCCTCAGTTGTCATCATGGGAGGGGAACGAGAGAGTGAGGAGGAAGGGACATCCATGAGGGCTTCCTGAGGAGACCCCCAGGGAGTCACTGAGGGGGCAGGCACAGGCATTGAGGAAGAGTCTTAGAATTCTGCCTGGAGATGCTGGTACTGGGGTTCATGGGCATGGGGAGGATGGGCACAGAAAGTCAGAAGAATGAAGGGGGTGCCCTGGGGGAGGAGAAGCCTGGAGCTGGAATCTTCACCATTTGTATTCTTCTCATGCTTTAGATTCACCACCAGTAGGGGCTTCAAGATCTGCGCTGACCCCCAAAAACAGTGGGTCAAGCAGTATGTGGCCAACCTAAAACAAGGAAGATTCTGAGCAAGATGAATGCTTTCTTGTACATTTATCCACTGAATGAATAGATATGGTTTCCAAAATAAAACTGTCTTAGACTTCTTAGGTCACTGGTTGTCAAAATAGCTATTTATTGATACATCTTGTGTTTCATCATCTGCAGCTCTCAATTCCAATATATCCCTACCTCCCCCCTCCACCTGATTTCTCTGATCTCCTGAGGGCCAAGGAAAGAAGAGATGACTGCATTTCTTGTGGGAAAGAATCTGGAGGAGCTAAGCCCACTTCTTTGCTCCTCCTTTTCCTTCTTTTGCATCTTCTCTTCTTGTCCCAATCCTTCCCTCCCTCTCCTCTTCCTTCTCTCTCTTCCTTTCCTAGGTCTCCCAGTGCATCCTGGGCCATCTCCAGTCATCCTGATGAATATCTGGTCATTGAATCCAGATGGCTCCAGAGGAGAAAGTGAGGATGGTGACTTTGCACAGCCCTCCCTCACTCAAAACAAAGTCAAGTGCAAGTCATGTCATCATTTCTCTGATGGCATGGTCTTCTTCGGCAACAAAGGACTAACATAACAACCTTTCCTAACAATCCTCCTTTCCCTTCCCTCACATACTATCCTGGGTGAGTGGGTTGTGAAGGAAAGGTCAGTGGAGCCACAACAGGACTGGGGTCATACATGCCCCTGCAAGTGGAGGGTCCATTAACCAGACAGGCTTGGACATTCCCTGAGAAAAATCAGATACATCAGACAAGATAGGACAGCTTTGGCCTCACCCCAACAGGGACTGGAGAACATGACTGGGAAGTGGGAAATCCAAGCTTTCTTCTTGACTCCCCTCCCAGAGACTTCTCTTAAAACAAAGAATTAAAAAGGGGGGGAGAAAGCATTTCAGAAAAGCCAATCCCCACAGGGAGAAGGGCTGGCAGCAAAGGGCCCAAATCCATAGTCACACACCTCCCCACAGGCAGCTTTCCTTTTTGACACCAGGCTGGATCACAGTCATTTCCCACTTGGTACCACTGCTGTTCTCTCTGTTAACACTGTTGGAGTCCTTGGGTGGGCTGTTCTCCTGATTCTCTGCTCTTCCCTTGTCAGGCTGCTCCATGTTTATCATTTTCATTTTTTTTATACCACAGTCATGTTCTGATCAAAGTCATTGACTGGGGATGGCTAAGGAAGTGGGGCATAAGTAACCATATGTGGCTTTGATAACTTTTTTTTAAAAATAAAAATAAAAATCCGGGCCCTTGCCAGGACTGAATGTGTGCGGAAGAATGAAGCTGCAATGTCAGGGAAGCTCACATACAGAATGGAAGGAGGCACAATGGTCTGGCCTGCTAGGGAGTCCCAAGCCTTAGTTGTATTGAATGCACTGGGATTTCCAAAACCCAGGCCAGTTCTGAGGAGGAGCAGTGTAGCTACCCTGGGAGGCCTGTGCAGAATGTTCCCCAGGAACCCAGACCTCTCAATCTATCCAGAGGCTGGGAATGAGAGAGTATTCAATGGGGAAAGTGCCATATTCCTATTTCCCATGGAACAGTTAGTTGGTCTTTGATGGGAAGTCCCTGAATGTTGATCTTTTCCCCCTACTTCTCCTAATGGACTTCAAGTCCTGGAAGGCAGAGCTAGTTTATGGTTTATCCTTGTATCCTCCACAGAACTTAGCACAGGATCCTGAACAGAGGAAATGGTGTTTAAGGTCAATCTCCAAATCTATGCTCCTTCTACAGATCACCATTCAATGACTCCCATTTCCTAAACACACCTTCTCAGGATTCTTCACCTCCCTTTCACACTGCCTTCAAATACTCAAAGTTCTCTCATTCTGAAAACACCTTCAGTAACCCCTGTTGTCCCCTCTATTGATTGCCCTGTAGCTCTCCTGGCTTTCTCAGAAAAATTCCTTGAAAATGTCATCGCCACCGACTGCCTTTATCCACTCACTCTCTAGACCTTGAAAATCTGGCTGCCAACATCATCCACCAAAACTGCCCTCTCAGAAGTTCCCCATGGTTGCTCCTCAGCCCTCCATCTAGCTGACTTCTCTGATAGCTTTGTTTGACCCTGCAAACCTCCCTCTATTCTGGGAAGGTCACTCAATCCTTTGCTTTCTTTGCATTCCAATCTCACTTCTCCTCTTTCAAGAGGATTGTGACACCATGCACATTTCTGAATAATTGAGTGGGAGTCAATTCTGGGAAGTTGTTTATCTTGTTCCTTCTCAGACAGATGCTGCCAGCCCATAAAGGCAGGGTCTGAGCAAGTCTGTCAGGACAGTCAGAACAGGTCTGAGTGCACTGGGTCTTCTCTTAAAAGTGTTCTCTTCCACCTCCAAGCACCATGGTCTCCTTGCCTGTCTTCTCCATCTTAATCATTTCCATTTCCAGACCTACCGCATAAGTGGGAATGTTCCCTATAAGGACCACTTTTTCGTTCCATTTAAGGAAGGAGGGAAGAATGCTTCTCCTCTTCTCTAAATCCAAGTCTGGCTCTCAAGAAAGTGGCAAGAGATGAACCAGACAATTCTTAGAATATGTGTGAGGGCAGAGGCCCTGCACAAGCTGACCAGGATCCAGGGGCTTCCTGGCGCCAGGCTCAGGCTACTCTGTGCCCTAAGAATCATGGGCAAGGAAAGGATGGGAACAGCAGGGACATGGTTGAAATGTCCTCACTTGTATGAAGGCAGGGACAATGAGGTCAAAGTTGGGCCTGGCATGAGATCCTGCCTTTCTTACTTCTGCCCTGGCTTAACTGCTGGATCATGTCATTTCTTCTCTCTGTGCCTCAGTGTCCTTATCTGTAAAACAGAGAAGACCTTAAAAGTCCCTTCTAGTCCTCAATCTATCATCCAATGGCATCAAAGAAGTGTATAAAAGCAAGATGGAGAAATCCTTCAGTAAGAACAGGGGATTGCTACTTTTTAAAACCACTTTTGGTCCAAGGCAAGTGGCAGCTGTTTCCCAGTGACATAAGGCATTCAAATCCAGCAATGAACAGACTTATCTTCAGTGACCTCACAGTGCCCCTGAAATGGGACCAGAAGGATCATCCCTATTTCATAGCTGGAGGACAGAGCTTCAGAGGGACTAAGTAGCCTGACAGAGACAGACAGAGAGAAGGAGAGACCCTGGTTTTCCTGCTTCTCACTCAAGTTCTTTAACCCCTCTTAGAGTATGGCCTAAGTATTCCCTTTCTGTCTCAAGCATCTGATTTGTCTCAGGGAAAGTCCAAGGCCCTTTGGCAGATGGACCTGACTCTTCCAGGGGTATAAGATCCTGGGTCTGTTGTAGCTTATATCAAATTTTCTCTGCCCAGACCCTCATGGTTCAAACCCCTGGGTTGGCATCTGAGTGAAGGAAAAGAGAGATTGTTGAGAGAGGAGAGAAAAGGAGGAAAAAGATAGAATAACTGGAGTGGTAAGAGAAGATGCAGGAGAAAGAAAAGGAGGAGATAGGAGGACTTAGGGAAAAGGAGAGGAAGAAGAGGGGGCCTATGGCTTCCAAATTCCATCAGATTCAGAGTCCGACCTAGTCCAGAGGCATCAACTCACCTCTTTCTTCACTGGCCTTCCTGAGATCAGATAAATTAGATGAGGCTGCCCAGATTCACCATACCTGATTCTCATTCTGCTTCTTTCTCTGCAGCTGCCTCCCCAACTAGCTGCTGCTTCTCATATCCTACTAAGCAGATTCCTGGGAAGCTTGTGTTGGACTATGTTTATACCAACCAGCAGTGCCCTAATTGAGGGGTCATGTGAGTAAACAGGTCCAGGGACAATATCTTGGGGAGGAGATGAAAACAAGGAGATAGCGGGCAGGAGCAGGAAGGACTTGGCTGCCAGAAGCAGCCCTTCAAGGAGGCTGGATGAGGTGACTGAGGCTGCCGAGGTGTGGGTCTCACACCTCTCTGCTCCTGACAAGTGGATGAGATATTCAAGAAGAAAGTCAAGGCTCCCAGAAATAAAAACACCTTCTATTGCTAGACATTTTGTGGCTCCTTCTCTGTCTGGGCCCAGGGTAGGGGCAGAGAATGGAGCAGTCTGCACTGGATTTGAGCCCAGGTCTTCTGACTCCAGATCTCAAACTCTTTCTCCATCCTCAGCTGCTACTCAGCTTCCAGTGGGAGGTATAAGGGAAAGTGAAGAGGGACTGGAGCTAAGGAGGACCTCCTGAAGAGACCCCCAGGGAGTCACTGAGGGGGCAGGCACAGGCATTGAGGAAGGGTCTTGAAATTCCTTGTGGAGATGATGGTCCTGGGGTTCATGGGCATGGGGAGGATGCGCAAAGAAAGCCAGAAGAATGAAGGGCCCCCTGGGGGAAGAGAAGCCTGGGGCTAGAACCCTCACTTTATATCCTGCTTCTCATGTTTTAGATTCACCACCAAGAGGGGCCACAAGATCTGTGCCAACCCCCAAGATTGGTGTTTCTAGCAAATTGTGGCCTACCTAGAGGAAGAAAGACTCTGAGCAAGAGAAACACTTTGACATTTATCCTGGGCCTAATAGATAAGGTTTCCAAAATAAAACTGTCTTAGACTTATTTGGAATATTTTGAAAATTTTTGGATTTGGATTTGGAAAATAAATATATCTTGTTATGCTTTTTTATATCCCTAGAACTGCCCGACCTTTGGTAGAGCCTTCTGAGCTTATACTGGTCTGATCAACCACAGGTGGACACATTGTACCTTGTCCCCAACATAATGGTGTCATTTTGGTCCTCTTTGAGAAGGAAAGACAGTCACCATTTCTGCTAAAGATATTACAAAAGGCAAACATAAATAGATGGGGATAGGCACTGCACCTCTGATTTCATTAACATTGGGAGATGCCAGATGAGGAAATTCTCTCTGCCAATGTAAGTTGACAACTTTCCTGCAACTTATAGCCTTAAAAGAGATGAACCCTGGAAAGGAGACTTGCCCATTTCAAATAGGCACTATGTGTCAAAGGCAGGACGTGAATCCCAACCTGACTAGCTCTAAAGACAGTTTCCTCACCATGACAACATAATTCTTCTTATAAAGAAATAAATGGGCTTTCACGGTCATCGTTTATCTAACTAAAACCAAGAATCAGCATTATATTAGCACAGTGCCTGGGACACAGTAAGCACTTTTAAAATGTTGATTGATCAATTGATATGTAATAGAGAAACATTGGAGACCTTTCTTTATTAGAAAGGGGTAAAATAGAAAGGATAAGGACAGGGTAGAAAAAAAGTTTTAAATCTGAAATAAGAATTACCAATTACAAAGCAGTTACAAACTACCTGGTACAGAGTAAAAAAATAGAGAAATAAATCAATTAAATGAAGTAGGTACAACACATCCACCCATATGTATTTAAAAGATTACTGTTTGATAAGCTGATAGAAAATACTAGCCAAATTTGTATGTCATTTTTAGGTTTGCAAAGCACTTTATTCACTTTACCTCAACTGATCCTCACAAGAAACTTATAAGATAAGCAACAAGGAAACAAAACTATCCCTTTCTGCAAATGATATGATGGTATAGATGTGTTTGTCCTTCATTCTTGAAGATGACCGTAACATCAGAAGGGAGAGGTCTTGACATGCAAGCGAATTACATTTAAGTGAAGCAGGGCTGTGTAAAGTCACCAGCCTCACTTTCTCCTCCAGAACCATCTGGGTCCAATGGCAAGATATAAATCAGGATAACTGGAAATGGCCCTGTATGTAGTGGGAGATCTTGGCCTTTTGAAGCTGAGATCTTTAACAGGTCTCAGTTAGACTGAGGCAATGCCAATCTAGTGATTAAGACTAGGTAAGAAATGAGGCAAAAAATGGACTCTTTTACCTAGTCCAAAAAAATATATATATATATGTATACATAGAGAGAAAGAGGAGAGAGAGAGAACACACATATACACACATACATACATAGATATACATATGTATACATATACATGTGTATACACATATACATATCCGGGAGAGGAAGACCTTTGGGTTTCTGGGCAAAAGAGAAACAACTGATATTTACATTCACTCTGAGCAATCAGGAATCAATGACCCATCTTGGGCTGGGACCAGTTATTAGCCTAATAATGAGAGCCAGAGTGATAAAGGACCCTGTAGAGAGAGAACTGATGATCTCCAAGTACAGCAGATTGAAACATTTTTTTTCATCATTTTTATTTTCTTTCTTAACACTGCCAATATAAAGATGTTTTACACACCTTCCAAAAGAAAATTTACAACTGCCATCTCATTCCCCCCACCAAAAAAAAAAAGAGAGAGAGACTGATGAGGTAAGCAACATGGCTATTATTATTCCCATTCCACAGATGAAGAAACTGATGTTCAGAGTGGTGAAGCAACTTGCTCAGGGAATCCCAACCAGTAGGTGTCTGGCAGAATATTCTGACCCAAGTGCATCACTCTATGTACCATTCCATGATTCCCTCAACTGCAATACAATGCAATAGAGTCAAAGTATATCCCAATAAATTCTGAAACAACTTCTAAGGCTACGAGAGTCACCTTCTGCCCTCCCTGCTCATGGGACCCTCCTGAAAGAAGGTCTCGTATTTAGAGGATTGAACAAATCTCCATTAGCAATAGAAATGTATGTGTATTTATGAGAAGGGGTAGATGTTGGAATGCATAACCCCAGATATTCTCTAGGTCAGTAAATCCTGAGTCATAACTTCATCCTCTGTTTCCTATTTTGTTCAAATCTTAGTTCCCTTTTTTCAGAGAGATTGTGCAACTCAACATTTTCAGGAATGTGTTTGTATCCAAGCTAAGAATGTTTTCTTATCTTGGTTCCTCCTCAGTCATCAAGTGCATATAAAGAGAAGGTCCACTTCCAGAGTTGCTGGGAAGTGAGCAGCCTGAAAGCTGAGTCTATTCCTGAAAGTGTTCTCCTCCCATGTTCAAGGACCATGGTCTCCTTGGTGGTCCTCTCCATCCTTGTCATTTTGGTACCTAGTCTCTGCTTTGAAGCCAAGAAGAATGGTGAGTCCAATTGTTTTCTTTCCATTTGGCCTTCTTGGCCTTGGTGCAAAATTGAAAGGTGAGCCCTTTCTCCCTTACCATCCTAGCTGAGCAGGGCCCTCTTCTCCTGCCCTACTCAAAATCCATCCTTTTGACTCTTGAGAAAGTGGTATGAAATGCAGCAGCCTCTTTTCAGGACACATGAAAAGACATGTCCATTTCTCAAGGTGGGAAATCAAAGCCCTTGAATATTCTGACCCAGGACAAGGAAGCTCTAACTTCCCTATCCTCCTTCTAGTCTCAACCTTTCCTAACCCCTCTTCATTCTAATGCCTTCCCTCTGTTGATTATTTCTAATCTTGTCTATAACTTGCTTGCATTTGGTTACTTGCATGCTGTTTCCTCCATAAGCCTGTGACCTCCTTGAAGGCACTTTTTTTTATCCCTAGCACTTAGAACAGCACCTGGCATATAGTAGACTTTTAATATGTTAAATAGACTTTTAATTAACTGATTGACTGACTGACTGAGAGGCTCAGACCATTCAGGGTTGCCCTAACACAGGCAAGGGTAGGGGAAGGAGATGAACAGCAGGGACATGGTTGCAGTGTAGTATCACCCATGGTAAGTCACTTCACTACCTTAGCCTCAGTTTCCTCACCTGTAAAATGAGAATAATAATCCCCATACTACTTACCTCATAGGGATGTGATAAAAAATAAATTAGGTACTATCTGTGTAAGTGCTTTGGTGCTTGTTAAAAACTTTAAAATTTTCAGTATACCTCCAAGGATCTAAGATCTCTTTGAGGTGAATGAACATTCCCTTCATTGAGGAGGACATCAACTCATTCATGCTTTCACATCTTGAAGGACTCTTGTCTATGCCTTCCCATAAATCCACTCTCAAAGTACTTGGAGACTTTCTCAATTGGATACCGATGGAGCACTCAGGCTAGATTGCCTTTGGGAAATCACATAGTTCTAATGACCCCAAACATCTCCTTGAAACAAAAGTCTAGCTTTATAAAAAACAGTATTCTTCAGGAAGACCTGGGTTTGAGTCCTGCTTTTGACCCATATTATCTCTATACCAATAAACAATTCATTTGACTTCTCAGTTATCCTGGCAACTCTAAGACTCTAAGCAAGACCAGTGGTGGTCTGCCTGAATGGAGGGAGTTTCCACACTGGGATGCTTGCATCCTAACTAAAGGATTCCAACCTAAAAAATCATTCTTCCAATCATGTTGCCAGTCTGTGAGATATGTAGCACTTAAGTCTGTGAAGAATTCAGACCCTAAGGGCAATGGAAAGGTACATGATAGGCATGAGTATGCTACAAGATATTATGTCATGGCCCAGAATTATGATGAAAAGGAGGGATAACCTAGCATAGTAGAAATAGCTCTAGTTTTAGATTAAGCGGGTCTATGGCACTTGGATCAAATGACCTCAAAAATTCCTTCCATTTCTACATTCTATGTTCCTATGTCATCAGAAAAATGGAAGACTAGTTTTAAAAAAAGTTACATAAGAAGAGCACAAAATAACCAGTCAACTCAAAAATATTTAAAAGCATTTATTAAGCATCTACTATGTACAAAGCACTATTCTAGGAGCTAGGATCATAAATGGGACCAAAAAAATGCCCAGATGAACTATATTCCCAGGTCCTGAAAGAACTATTGAATGAGAACAAGCCAATGTCAGAGATTTTTGAAATATTGTTGAGGATGGAAAAGGGTAAGCTATTTTTTAAAAAATATTTTCAGTAAATGGGAGGTGGCAGCCTGTTTCCCAATGACAGCAGATACTCAAACCCAAGAATGTACAGATCTGTTCTTATAACATTACTGGAATGGGACTGGGATTATTAGTTTCACTTTGGTCTTTGTATCTTCACCACTTAGCATAGTGCCTGACATATAGTAAGCAAACAAATTCTTGTTGATTGATTGAATGACTTATGTCCTCCAGATTCATCCCCCACATACTGCGGAGCCATTTCTTACTTTGATGACTTTCTCAGGAGTCAGAAGAATCATCTGAGAATCACCTAGATTCAGAATGATTGTGTCCTGACTTTGCTCCTTTTCTTACAGAGAGATATGACACCCCAAATGCCTGCTGCTTCCACTACGCCACTCGCAAGATTCGAAATGTGGTTGCTTGTTATGAGACCAGCAGCAGATGCCCCAAACCAGGAGTCATGTGAGTGGTATTTTCACAGCCCACATCTGAGAGAAATGAGAAAAGAAGTTGCTGGAGAGAAGTCAGGAAGGTCTTGGGAGGGAGAAGCAGCCCCTTGAGGAGGCCAGATGATAGAAGTTAGAGAAAGATGGTTTATAGAATTGTGTGCCCTCGCCAAGTTTGGGAGTTATGGACACAGAATACACACCAGGACTCCCAGACAAAATAAGCTCTATTTATTGTGCCCAGAGGCTTTGGAGTTCGTGTTGGGACTGGCAAGAGAGAGCTGAGGAGGAACCCCTGTAGCTTTTGACCTAAGCTAGACCCAACATCTTCTGACCTAAGCTGGACCCAACATCTTTAGACCTAAGCTGGACCCAACATATGTCCAGGTAGAATGATTGGAACATTGATTTGGAGCTAGAATGGAACTTAATGGCCAATTAGTCATTTTACACATGAGAAGACTGAGACCAGAGGAGGAGAATCTTGCCCAAGGTCACAGGTAGTAAGAGACAATGGCTAGATTTGAATCCACGTCTTCTGACTCCAAATCCAATGATCTTTCTCTTTGGGCATGTCTTTCGCTCAGCCTCCAAATGAGATCTGCTCCTATTGAAAAGGGAAAAGGAGGGCAAGAGAGACCAGAAGGGTTTTCTCAAGGGATGTCCATGGAGTTGTAAAGAGAATAGATGTAGGGATTAAGGGAAAGTCTTGAAACAGTGCATGGAGATGATAGGCATGAATAGCAAGAAGGTCCGTGAGCTCTTTTGAGGAAGAGAAGTCTAAGGCTGAATCTTTCAACTCCTCTCTCCTTCTTCTTGTACTACAGTGTCATTACCAACACAGGACGCCAATTCTGTGTCCACCCAAGGAAGGCCAGTGTCTGTGGGATTTCGTCACAGCCAGAGACAAGCCTCAAGATGACTAAGGAAGGCGATCCTCAGAAAACACCTCCTTATGCAGATAGTATCCCTTACCTAGGGGAAGACAATATATGATTTCTCAAAAATAAATTTATGTTGGACTTAATAGGACTCAGTTTGGTTTTTATCTGTATGTTTGATAAAATCAAGGTCTATGCCTGTGAGGAATCATATGGGGATGCTAGAGAAGTACAGTTGGATGGAAAAGGAAGGGCAGTCTGAACTCCTGAACTTTGTCCTGTCATATGACCTCCTGGGGAGTCTTTGTGTCTGTGTATCCCAAACTCCCCTCACCAAGGTAGGAAAGGGGCAGAACTTGGCTTTATGTTGTGTATGGAAGGGCATATGACTCCCAGTTGATGGAGAGAATGCTCAGTCAATACTGCATGCTTGTATAAAGGGTAGAGTTGGATGAGAGCTTCATGGGAAGGAGACATGGGTGGGATGGTTCCAGAGACTCTTGGCTAGGCACAGGTAGGGTTTTCTTGGCAAAGATACTAGAGGGATTTGCCATTTCCTTCTCCAACTCATTTTACAGATGTGGAAACTGAAGTAAACAGGCTTAAATGACTTGCCCAAGTTCACACAGCTAGTAAATGTCTGAGGGCACATTTGAACTCAGGACTTCCTGATTCCAGACCCAACACTCTGTCCGCTGAGCTAGCTAGCTGCTCAGCTCAGAATCAGAGGACCTAGGCTTAAATCCCAGCTCTGCTCCTCACTAGTTATGTAACCTCCAGTAAGCTGTTTGCCTTCTTTGTAGGTTGTCTTCCTCTTCTTTAAAATAAAAGGTGGGATGAATAAACTTGAAGATATCTTCCATCTCAAGAGCCTGGATTCTGTGGTTAAATATATGAACTTGCCCTTGTATGTAAGAATCAGTAGAACTCTGTTGAGAACCACTAAACTGAAACGAGACCACTTTAGAAGATCAGACATCTTAAAAGGCCCATGGTTTGGCTATAGGCTTATAGATCAGTAGTCTAGAAAACCTAGCCCAACATAGAAGAAATTAGTTCATGATTATGGAATCTGAGAATTATAAGGGACCTGGGAGACCATCTTGTCCCACCCTTTCTCAGCAAGAATATTAATTACAGTATTCCCCACAAGGACTAAAGTTTTTCTTTGAAGACCTCTATCAAAGGGAAACTCACTACTCTATGAGACAAGCCCTTCCACTTTGGAATAGCCCCAATTGTTAATTGTCCCTTTTATCAAACATAAATTCACCTCCTTGAAACTAGCCCTAGCTCCAGGATCACTTTCTTGATTCACTCTGGTTCTGGTAGATTGTATTCCCAGAAGGGCAATCACAACCTCACGTTCTAGAGGTAATGCTAGAGGTGACTATTCCTAACTCTGTAGTTAGAGCCCTCATCATTGTATTTCCTCTTAACAATCAGCCAGCAGACTCAAATAGATTTTAGAAAAGGTATTTACTTAGATAGCCTAGCAAGAAGAATAGTTATGAAGGTTAACAAATCTGGGAGCACTCTCTCTCACCCAGAATCAGCAGAGACCTGGGGAGGTGTATGAAGGCAAAGAAGAGTAGTTACAACATTCAAGTACAATGATAGTGAAGCACAATAGGGAATGCATGGGTCAATGCAACTCACAACTCTCGAATAGTTCAGACCTTGATATTCTTCTCTAGAAAGTTCACTGCAAGGTAGGGTATTAATGATGTACAAATGATTCTGCTGCTACACTAGGATGCTTCACGGAGAGTAGCTAGATGGGTTGATCCACTGCTGGGGCCAAGCAGGGTTGAACCAAGTCATCACCAGACTCTGCTGCTTCTGGGATGGGCCAGGGAGATAGGTTGTCTGCTCAGCAGAACTGTCACTGATGTGAGCACAATTGGTCATTTGGCTGCTGGGTCACAGCTGCCACACTAGTCTGAGCATTCCTAGGATCTCTTCAGAGGATGTGGTGTCTCTGATGATCTACTGGCCTCCCTGGGCTCACTCTTCAATGGGCAACTGCAGACTCTACCCCCTCCAGTCCCTGACAGGGCTACAGGTTACCATGTTCTCAGCTAGAGTACCACTAAGGGCAACCACACTTAGCCTGGTATTAACGGAAGTCATGGGCCTTATCTCTGAGGTTTGTCACCTCTGAGCAGCAGGTGGTAGAAGAGATCAAGCCGCTCTTTGTCACAGCATTCTTCACCATGAGGAACTGCAACATACAGAACATGTAAGCTAGCAACAAAGATGAGATCTGGAACAATCAGGACTCTAAATACATTACCTGGGTCTTATGATTCCTCTATGTCTCCTTTCCTTCCACCTCCTAGAGCTCTTGACTTACAATGAAGGAGGTGACTTTGCCCTGGACAGAGCTGCCATTTTGGCCTTCCTGCTCAAAACCTGCCTCTTGGGTCAGATCAGGATTGCTTCACGTTATTTACAGCTCCCTTTCCCTTCCCAGATTCCAGGCAAGTCTCACGCAGATAGGTAGCTAGAGACAAAGGAATGGAAGCCAGCTATGTGCTGTCCCAGATTCATTGGTTGTGCTGCTCCTAACCACATAAAGTTAAGTAATCCAAGCCTCAGACTCTTTCTGGGATGTGGAATGTTTCCTTCATATCCAAAAAGACTTCCCCTTTATTTTTCAATGCTTCAGTATTGCTTCTCATGGCCTTCAAACTTTCTGACGTCTAAATGAGGCACCCTCTTACATGACTTTCACAGACTACCCTGGGAGAGTCAGAAAATCTACAAGACCCAGATCTAATCTTCCCATGTGACCTTGGACAAGTCACAGGCTTTTCTGAACCTCATCTTCCTCATCTGTAAAAAGAGAGGCTTGGACTGAATGGCCCCAAATGACCCTCCTCACTTGAACATTTTATGATTCTGAAGAGATCCAAGCTCCAGAAATATGAGATGAAATAGAGAAAGGAAAATCTCTAGTAAAAATTAAGAAAGCAAGGAACTATCCCACAGAGATCCACATTTCCCCAGGGCCTCCTACTGGCTTCCTGTGCTCATAGAAGTAACTGATTAAAACTCTGGGGAAGAAGAGAAAAGGGACTTTTTCAAGCCTGGACTTTTTCAAGAAATTCCATCAACTGGCATATCCTTTGTCACCAAAGGTCTGGTCATGCTCATAATAATAATGGTGCTAATTTCATTCATTTATTGAAGAAAAATTCATCAAGCTCCTACTATGTGCCAGGCGTTATGATAAGTTCTATGGGTACAAGGACAAAAACAGAGTATGTGAGAATATAGGATTATCATTTCTTAGTGAATGACTCTTCTTCCAGTGGGTTTCCCCTCATCAAGTATTTCCCCAATTCATTCCCCACACAAGTATCCCAGTGCTATTCCTAAATTTCTAACCATGTCACTCACTTGTTCAATAAATTTCACTGGCTCCAACCTACCTTTCCAGTCTTATTCTAATACTTCCCATAATACATTATACAGACCAACCAAACTGACCTCTAGCTATTACTCACAAAAAGCATTCCATCTCTCATCTCTATACCTTTGCACAAGTTGTCCCTCATGCCTGGAATGGACTCCCTTTACACCTCCACCTTGCTTTCTTTAAATCTTTTGTTTCATTCAAAGTTCAGTTCACATTCCATATGAAGACTTCCCTAATCCCCCAAATTGCTAGCACTTCCCCCTATGAATTAATTTGTATCCATTTTGCATATGCTTAAAGATGCATATCAGTGGTTCCCAATTTTTTTTCCTAATCATGGGCATAGCATTTTTTACTATGAAGAATTACAACATACAGAATACATAAGTTAGCAACAAAGATAGATTCTGGGACAATCAAGACTCCAAACCACTGCCTAGACCCTGGGATTCATCTTTGTTTCCTTTCCTTCCCGCCTTACTTGCACTTCTTGAATTACAATAGAGGAGGTGGTTTTGCCCTGGACAGAGCTGCCATTTGACTTCAAAATGAGAAGAGCAGGCAGCAAAGTGTTCCTTACATCCATCGCACGCAGTCACTGGAATTATGATCCCTTAACTCCTGACATCTGCCTAGAGAGTGTAGATATCAGACTCCAGAAACCAATGGGCTGCATCCCAGAGTTCACCACTTCGGTAAGGTCATTTTAAACATGACTCTAGGAGACTCATGGGAGAATGAAAGAGGAAAAGGGCTTTTCATCTTGCGCATGTTATGTGAGAGGTAGGTGAATATTCCATCTCATCTCTGTCTGCTCCTCTGTCCTCTCTCGTCCTCTGAGACATTGGTGGTTCTTGTTCTCCCCGATTTAGAAGAAGAGACAGAAGATATAGAGAGTTGACTGCTCTCCACTTTGCTCCAATTAGAGAAATAATGAAGCTCTGACCTGTGATGCGGGAGGCATGGGCAGGGGGATGCAACATTTACTGAAAGAGAAAAAGTTTTGAGAGTTGGGAAGAAGGTTGATTGACAAGACTTAGCAACTATGCAGAGTGACAAAGAAGGAAAATTTCAGGATGACTCTGAGGATGGGAACCTGGAGGATGGGTAGGATGGTGGTGCCCTTGATAGAATAGGAAAATCCTGAAGGGTCAAAGTGTGGTTATGAGGAAAAGAAAATGACACATAGGTCAGTTTTGAGTTTGGGAGTAGAGGCAAACTGGAACAGAAATCCGAAAATGCTCACACCAAGGCTAAGAGGAAGTGAAAGGACCCAGGGTGAGCCAGGCTTAAGATGTCAGAAGTTAATCTACCACTACCACTAATAGCTAACTTTCACAAAGGATTTTAAGATTTGTAAAATATTTTGTGTACATTATCTCTTTTCGTTCTCCCTCACAAGCACCCTATGAGCCTGGAGGTATGTTTTCTTAGTTTCTCCATTTTGCTGATGAGTAAACTGAGGCTTAGTGAGAGTAAATGATTTGCCTGAAGTCATCAGCTAGTACCCAAATGAAAAGGGATTACAATTCAGGTTTTCTTAACACTGAGCCTCAAAATGCATCTGTCTCCTCATGCTCTCCTCTTCCTCCCTCCTGAATGGTCAGAAAACATGCCCAAACTCTAATATTTTAAGCTCCTCAGCCAGTGGTATGCTGGAGCCAGCTATTCTGGGCTCCTAAAAGTCAATTGTTAAATTTTCAGTGTGAGCATTTGTGCCTTCCAAAATTGGCAAACACTACAAATTAGGGCTTGATTTATTGTTTCATTTCTAAACTTAAGAAATTGGTAGGGAAAAAAAATTTTAAATGTGTCCTTCAGGCAGTTGTTAAACATTTACTAGCTCATCCCTGCCTCAGCCCACTCTATTCATGGCCCACCTATGAGGAAAGTCTCATTCTGAGGGGATTCAAATTTTTTAAATGGAGGACACACACACCCATACACCTTCACTGACTAATTCACATTCCCCCCTGATTTGGAAATCCAGAGTCATCACTTAATCTTTTACTTCCTCATTCATTCCAATCTCACTTCCCTTATTTAGGAAAAATTGTGCCACCATCAGTACTTTCAAAGAGCCACATCTTGTCACTACCTAGTTTGAGAAGATTTTCTCATCCTGCTCCTTCTCAGTCATTATTGTCTATAAAGAGGAGGGTCCCGGCTTAAGCTTCAGAGCTGTCAGAACAAGCATACTGGGAACTCTGGGAGTGATCCTGAAAGTACTCCTCTCCCACCTCTAAGGACCATGGTTTCATTGGTTTTCCTCTCCATCCTCATCATTCTAGTACCTGGTTTCTGCTTTGAAACTACAAAGTATGGTGAGTCTGATTATTTTCTTTCCTTTTTATCAGCCAAGATCTTGAAAAGTCAAGAATGTCAGAGGCTAATGATGAGCATGGGATCTGTAGCAATCATCCCTGACAAAACTACCTGGGCTGCTATGAAATGAGGATTGCCTTCAAGGGATTTCCTCCTCCCTTTCCATTCTGAGAAGGCAGGGAGTTCTTCTCCTGCTTCCCTCTAAATATAACTCTTTGGATCTTGGGATCCAAATTGATCCATGAAATGGAACAGCCCACACTGGGGTATATGGGAAGAGTTGCCCTGTATATATTTCCTATAATCCTGAAAACTCTGACAAGGAGTCAAGGTCTCTTGGGGTCAGCCTCAGCGTAGTCTGGGCTGACAAACACCTTGAGTTTGAGTCCCAGAACCATCACTTACTAGCTATGTGACTCATGACAAGTCACTCTGAACCTCAATTTTCTCATCTGTAAAATGGAGGTAGTAAGAATTCCCCATACTACCTACTTCATTGTGTTGTGAAAAAGATTAAATGAGGTGAGAAAGAAAGAAAGAGTGATAGAGAAATAATAGATAATTTATTAAGTATTTACTATGTGCCAGGTACTGTGTTAAGTACTGGGTAAACAAATACAAGTAAGGCGGTCCCTGTCCTCAAGGAGTTTACATAGTAATGAGGGAAGCCAACACATGGAGGGGAACTGTTGGTAAGTTTTTCTTCGATTGTGTCCGATTCTCCATGACCCCACTGGCAGAGATACTGGAGTGGTTTGCCATGTCCTTCTCCAGCTCATTTTACAGATGGGGAAACTGAGGCAAACAGAATTAAATGACTTGCCCAGGGTCACACAGCCAGTAAGTGTCTAAGATCAGATCTGAAATCCAAAGTTCTCCATGAAACAAGGGTCCATCTTTTATGTAACAATATTCTTTAGGAAAACTTGTGTTCAAGCTGACACACACTAGCTATATGACTCTGGACAAGTCATTCAGCCTTTCACAGGCCCAGAGAGACTGTGACCCATCTAAAGTCACAAAGATAGTAAGTGACAAAGTTGAGATTTTCAACCAGGTTTTCTAACTTTGAATCTAGTATTCTTTCAACTACACCATGGATTGCAGTCCCATTTTACAGATTGGAACACAAAGAATAACTTGCCCAAGATGATATAACTCTCAAGAAGCAGAGATAAGAAGAAACTCAATCAAGTGCTACTAGTTTTCCTATCTCCCAGCCGAGTACTCTCAGGAAATGTTCAAGGTTATTCTGAGTGATGGAACCTCCTCTAACAGTGGGGCTATGTATGACCCACAGTGAACCTCTATTCCCTTTTACTAGAGCATCATAGTCCAATCTCTTGGAAAAAGAAAAAAGGAACTATTGGGAAAAGAGAAAAGGAAACAAAATTAGGGATAAAAAGGGGAGATGAAGAAGGAAGAGAAAAAAGAGAGGAAAAGAAGGAAGAAATAATAGCTTTGGTCTTCTCAATTCTTTCTTACAAGAAATGTAGAACCATCTTTTCCTTCACTGACTGTCTCACGTGATGCTCACTTGGATTCAGGGTCCTTCACCCTCATGTTGTCTTTTTCCTTACAGCTACACATTACGTTCCAAATGCCTGCTGCCACTCTTACACCCGTCGTCGGATCCAGTACAGCCTACTGGTAGATTTCTATGAGACCAGCAGCCTTTGCCTCAAGCCAGGAATCATGTGAGTAGCTCTTTCACAACCTCCATCTGGAGTAAAGGAGAAGAGGAGTGTGCAGGGAGGAGCAGGAAAGGACTCAGAAGAGAGAAGTAGTCCCTCAGGGAGGTCAGAGGGTTGACTGAGGCTGAACTTTGTACCCCTGTTAATTCATTCAGTCAGTAAGCATTTATGGAGTGCCTACTGTGTTGGGGATAGAAAGTCAAAATATAGTTCCTGCCCTCGGGGAAACACATAGTCAATGGGGGAGACAAGCATAATGAATTGATCATTAATTTATGAAAATATCAAATGGGGTCAGGCCCACGTGGTTCTCTGGGTACTTGTCAGGAAAGACCATGACTGCAGCAAGAAACAAGGTGGTAATCACACTTTATTTAAACAAAGGGAGCAAAAAGCACAGAAATTCAGAGACCAAGGATGAAAGAGGCACAGAGACAGACAGCATGGAAATAGATGGGATAGTGAAGTAAGGCAGAGAGGGCGGGGAAAAGCATGAGGAGAGGGAGAGGCGAGAGAACCATCCACGTAACATGGGATTAGAGGTGGGAGCACCAGGCAGCCTGGACCCAGTGGAAAGGGAAAACAACTTGGAAGGAGGGGGCAATTTTTTAGGGAAACAGCCCAACTCCTTTCAGTGCTAACTTGGGGTTAGTTCATTAAGATATCCAAATAATCTCAAAGTTATTGGTAAAACTTCAACATTACATCTCAAAGTTATTAACACTTTTTTGATGTTCTGCTGGTCTGGAGCTGTGGAGATCTGAATTTCACTTGGAATTCATGTATCAGAGGACCAGAACTTTAACAGAGATCCTAGCTGTTTCCCCTGATTCAGTATATATTACCAGGATGTGAATTTTAGTTAATATATGATACAATTTGTAAATTATGCTCTTTGATCTTTGAGACAATTTGTATGCAACTTCCAGATTTCCCTTTGCAAACTGATTTCCTGGTATTACCTCTTTATACTGACTCCCTATACAATTTACTATACTGACAGGGGTGGAATCAGGGGGACCAGAACAAGATATAATTTTAACACTCGTGAAAACAAATATGAATAAAGTAGCAATCTGAGGATAAGTAGAAATTAATCAACAGAGGGAAGGTGCTAAAAGTAAAAAGGTTTGGGGGAGTGATGTAGGGGGAATGCATGACAGGACTCCAGGACAAAATGATCTCTATGTATTATGCCCAGTGGTCTTGGGGCTGGTGATAATGCTGCATATCAGAAAGAGAGAAATAGCTAAGAGAGGTTCTTCCATGGTTTCTGGTACCTGGGCTCTGCAAAGAGGCAGGCAGAATGACAAGATTCTTGACCTAGAATAGAAATGGATCTTAGAAACCATTTTATCTGACCTCTTCATTTTACAGATGGAGAATCTAAACCCCAAGCAGTGAGGGTGACTTACCCAAGGTCTCTCAGAGAACAGGCAGCAGGGCTTGGATATGAAACACGGTTCTTTAAGTCCAAATGGAACTTTCTTTCTCCTACCACAGCCACCTCTCAAATCCCAATGGGAGCTTCTCCCACTGCAAAGGAAAGGAGGAGAGAGCAGAGGAAGTAAAGACCAGGAGGGTTTTCTGAGAGGATTCCCATAGAATCACTAAAGAAGGAGAAGGAGGTGGTAGAGGAGGAGGAAAATAATTAGCATTCTTAGAGTTCTCTAAGGTTTACAAAGTGATTTACACTTGTCCTCTGATTTAATCAAGTCCACTCTAGGAAGTGGGTCTTCCCTATTTTACAGCTGAAGAAACTGAGCCTAAAGTCACTTCCCCAAGGTCACGCAAGTAGTATGTATCAAAGGCAGGATTTGAACTTAGCTTTTCCTCACTCCAGGTCCAGCACTTTATGCACAGTACCACGTGGGGATTGAGGTAAAGTCTTAAAGCTTTTTGTGTAGAGACAATGGTCATTAAAAGTAGAAAGGCCAATGAACTGTCTTGGGAAAGCGAATCCTGAATTCTTTATTCTTTCTTCTGCTTCTCACACTCCAGTTTCCTCACCAATAAAGGTCACCAGATCTGTGCCAACCCCAAAAGCGAGTGGGTACAAGAGTATATCTTCAGGCTGAAAGAGAAGAAAAAGACTGAAGAATACGACTCCCAGAGAAAACATTTTTATGAAAGTATTGAACTTTCTTCACTTGAAGAATAAATATGATTTCTAAAATAAAGCCATCTTGTGACCTCTTGAGCACCCTCCTTCACCCCAACTCCCAATGTCCTTCCTATTGCTTGGATCCAGTTCAACCAACAATTTCTGCTCCAAGTCCCTCTTCATCCCAGGATTATCTTCCACTGCCAATGTCAAAATGTCACTGGTCCTATTACCAATGAGTAAAAAGTCTATTTGACTGCCATGATTACTTCCAATGCCTCACACTTCCTGCAACACTTACTAAATTGGCAAGCCTGGTTCTACAAAGGATGACTTTTTTTTCAAGAGACAAAATAGGCAAAGACTTAAGACTAGCCTAAAATGTTTTTAAAGCTTCTCTTTACCCTCATACTCTCTCTATCTTTGTCTTGTCCCCTCTTTATTTTCATTCCTAAACATTTCAAAATATCTGGTTTGTACCAAGTTTTCTGGTAAGATGCAAACTCTTATTTTATTTTTGTTTCTGCATCCTTGGTGACTTATACCCAGTAGATATTTAAACATTTGTTGATCCAAATGCCCATCTGCCAATCTGCGGCACTTACCTCTCCACAAAATGTTTACTCTACCAACAAAGGTCTTTCCATCTTAAGACCTACAAATATTAGCGGGAAAAAATGACTCAGGTTTTTTGGAGGAAACTTAGAGGCTATCTAATTCAAGACTCTCATTTTACCAGTGATAGATTAATTGTCTTGTTGGGGAAAAAAACTGTCTGTCTCCTCAACTTTCTTATTATTGATGACTTAATTCTCCAAGAAATTCAGTTTTGAAACTTTGGTATTATTTCTAACTCTTCCCCACATCCAATCAAGTGATTCTAGCTCTTCCACATCACTCACAGTCACTTTCTCATTTCTATTCTCACTGTCATTTCTCTGCCTGAGGTCCTTATTCCTTTCACCTGGATAATTATAGCAATTCCTGACTGGTCACTCTGTCTCCAATATCTTCCCCTATTTCAAACTGTAATCCATGGCCCTTAACTACTGTGTTTAATATAGGCTAAGTTCATGTGCATGTATGTAGGGGGGGGAGCGGAATAAAAATGTACATGTTATTGTGCACTTCTAGTCTGTCACCTTTCTGCCAAGGTTTGGAAAGCATGATTCATCCCCAGTCTTCTGGAGTACTGATTAATCATCTAATTGATCAGAGCTCTTAAGTATTTCAAAGCTGTTTTCTTCTACATTATATAAATGATTTTCCTGGTTCTGCTTCACTTATCTCTGAATGATTTCATACAATTCTTTCAATAGTTCTCTGAATCCTTCTCTTTCATTATGTCTTATTCCATCGTTTGTTAAATTATTCTGAAAGTGATAGGCACAACTTTTTCCAGTTCTTTGCTATAGCAAAAAAAGTTTTTTTACACATAAATCCCTTCCCTCAGTCTTTGGTCACTCTGTGATATGTTGCTAATAGTGGAGTATCACTGGGTCAAAGAGATAGTTGAGTGACTTTTTGTATACAAAATGGTAACCCATGAGTCAGTCAATATTTATTAAGCCCTAACTCTGTGCTAGGCACTGTGCTAAATGAGGAGGATACAAAGTCAGAAACAAAATGGTTCCTACCCTCAAGAAGCCTACATAGTACTGGGGCATATAATGTATAATCAAGTAAGTAAATCTTAGAAATATACAAAATATAAGAATAATTTGTGGGAAGGGCACAAACAATTTGGGGAATCAGGAAAGGCCTTTTGAAGGAGGTAACAGCTGAGTTGAGAGCTGAAGGAAGTTTGGAAATTCCAAGATGATGAACTGAGGAGAGAGAACATTCCAGGCATGGTACGTAGGTCACAGATGGAATATTGTGTATAGAGAAAAGAAGGGAAAGGTCTTCAAGTGTCCCTGCTTGGGTGGAGAGGTGACTGAGGAACATCCTGGCTAGATGACATGACTGCTTTAGTTGGAGAAAGAGGGGAGAAAAAAAATGGGATATCTCAAGCATTTGCATTTAATTCAATGGAACAAAAAGATTTTTTTTAAAGAAAGAATACAGCAGAAGGGAAATGATAAAGATTTTGCCATTGCCACTGTGGGGAAACTGTGGCCTCTGAACAGCATGGGTACAATTTCACAAAGAAGAGAATATTCTGTTTCTACCCCTGGAGGTGGGGAAGCAATTCTTGTGTGGGATTAAGAGATTATGAATGGACCATAGGATCTTAGCAATTAGGACTGGGAGAGATGTTTAAGATCATTTGACCCAGAGATTCTTAACCACGAACTTATTTTTTTAACCATGTTCATAACTACTTTTAATAGAATTAGTTTCCTTTGTAATCCTATGTATTTTATTTTATGCACTTAAAAACATTATTTTAGAGTCCGTAGGCTTCACCAAATTGCCAATTGCTGCAGTATATTGATTAATGTTTAACAATCAGCTCTCCAAAATGCATAACACACTTTTAAATTTAATCTGCATTTTTAATATTTTCCTATCAGTCTCTCAAATCTAGACAATCTACAAAACAATAAACCAAGCCCTGATTTGTGGCATTTGCCAGTTTCTCAGGTGTAAATGCTCACGCTACAATCTGCTCTCTTGAGTAGGCTCTAATATACTCTTGGACCAAAGGGGGCCATGACACAAAAGAGGTGAGGAAGCCCTGATCTTATATAAATCTCCAGCCCCTGATTTTCCAGAGGAACGGGGGCTCAGAGAAGTGTAAAGTGATTTTTTCAAAATCATCCAAGCAGTAAGTGGTGAGCTGGGATTTGAACCCAGGTCTTCTGACTTCATATCTAACCCCTTTTCTTTTATGACAGAATATGAGTCAAGAGTTACCAAATTCCCCTGTCTGTCACTGTATAGCTTTACCATCCAAGACTGTATCTGGATTCAAGAAATCCTAAGTTTAAAAATTCTACTGCAGACATTTACTGGCTGTGGGACCCTGAGTAAGTCACTTCACAACTCTGTCTGCTTCAGTTTCCTTAACTGTAAAATGGGAATAATAACGGTACCTACTTCCCAGAGTTGTGAGGCTCAAATAAGATATTTGTAAAGTGCCTGAAATATAACAGGTGCTGCATAAATGCTTGTTTCTTTCCTCCCTCTCTCCCTTCCTTCTTTCCTTTCTCCTTCTGTCTCTCCCTCCCTTCTCTTTCTCCCTTCCTTTCTTCCTTCCTCTCCAACACCTTCCACAAATATTCCTCCAGCCATTGCTTAAAGACCTCCAACAAGGAAGAATTCACTTCTTTCTGAGGCAGACTACTCCTTGTTTGGATACCTCCAAATCTTAAGAAGCCTGTCCCTTTATCAAAGCTGCCTCTTTCAACTTTCGTTCATTGCTTTTACTTCTACTTTCTAAAAGGGCCTGTAGCCCTCAGAAGGCCTGGATTTCAGATCTAGCTCTATCCTGGTGACTGTGTCAGTCACAGCTGATATAGACGTTTCTTCTGGAAAATGGGGGGATTGGGCTGCGTGGGAGCCTGATGGCTTGTCCAACTCAAACATTCTAAGGCTTTATGACAGGAGAGAATTCCAGACAATGAAGAAGATAAAATACAAATGGTTGTGAGAAGAGAGGAAAAAAAGGGACTACTTCATAGGGATCTACATTGACCAACATTCTCCTACTTACTTCCTGTGCTCATATAACTCTTTGGGAAGGAAAGGGTGAGTGGAAGGAAACTAAGTTCATCTCTTCTAAGAAATTCTTTTAGCTAGAATCCCCTGATTATTTTTTACATTGATCACTAAAGATCTGGTCATGCTCATAATAATCATAAGGTCAACTTCATTCATTCATTCATCCATCCATCCATTCATCCATTTGTCCACTCATTCCTTCATTCAACAAACATCTATTTATTCATTTTAATTCAATTTTAGTTACAAATTCTCTTTCTCCCACCCCTCCCTGCACAACCCAGTAAGAAAGCATGAAAAACAAAATCCTTTATAAATCAACAAACATTATTAAGTGACTACTCGGTGACAGGCACTCTGCTAGGGTCTGGGAATGCAAAGACAAAACAGAACAATCCCTACCCTCAGAGCTGGTATTCTATGTATCCTCTGGGAAAGGGGTCCATAGCTACTTGCCCTTTCTTCACAAACTTACAAGGTAAATGGTGCAGACATTATCATACCCACACTTTACACATAAGGAAATTGAGGCTTTGAGAAGTGACTTACCTTGGGTCAGACAGCATTATGGCCCAGACTCTGGACCTTTAATAAAAGTATTTGTTCTGTGAGGTTTGGATTCAGTCAAAAGGCCACACTTTCGGACCTAGAGGGCAACTTGATGCTCAAAAATTTGAAATTTTATGAGTCTCCAGGAAAGACTCAGCCTCAAAAGTCATAAGGAACTGGTGAAGGCTGGAATTCTCTCACCTCTCATTAACTCCTCTCTACCCTTCACACAGGGCATAACCTGCATCTCCACCAATAAGGAAAGTTCTATACCAAAAGACTTGGAACAGGGCTTTTGAGAGAGAGACAGAGAGAGAGAAAGAGAGAGAGAGAGAAAGGTATAAGTATATGAGAATGTTCATGTATGTATACATACACATATGTCATCTAAGGTAATGTCTGAGGAGTGACACTAGTAGCTAGGAGTTCAGAAAATGCCCCGTGTTAAAGGTAGCCTTTGAGATGTAATCTGAAGGCAACTAGGTCTTCTCAGAGTTGGAGGGGAGTAAGGAGCACACTCCAGGTGAGGGGTACATCAAGTGAAAATCATGGAAATGAGAGATATTGTACATGAAGAAAAGTAAGAAGGACAGCCTGGCTAGCCTGTAAGGTATATGAAAAAAGTAATAATAAGTGTGGAGACTCAGGTTACAGTCAGACTGTGAAGGGTCTTAAATGCCAAGCTGAGAAAGTTGCATATAATTCTAGAGGTAACAGGGAGCCATTGGAGTTTATTGAGCAGAAGAGTGACATGGTCTTCAGGAATTTCCTTAGGAAAAGTGCTTTGGCAGGATGAATTGGAGAAGGGAGAGACTTGTGATAGAAAGATTATTCAGTTGGTCACAGCAATAGTTCAGGTAAAAGATGATGAGGGTCTGAACTCAGGTGGAGGCCTTGTGAGAGAAAAGAAGCAGTTGGGTGAGAGAGAGGTTGTGGGGACAAAATTGACAAGACTTGGAAACCAATTGGATATGTGGGGTCAGAGAGGGAAGAGTCAGCAATAATTTGAGGCTGAAACCTGGGTGATTCAAAGGACGGTGGTGTCTCTGAGAAAAAAAAAAGATATTTAAAAGAGGGGGGAGGAAAGAAAATGAGTTCCACTTTGAACATGTCAAGTTTCAGAAAGGATCAACCGGAACAGAGATCAGAAAATGCCCCCCAAGGAAGCTGGGGTGATAGAGTAGCCTGTGAAAAGCCAGGCCAAGAAGAGATGAAGGATCCAGGGTGAGACATACTGAAAACATCTGAAGAGTTCAGATGCAAGATCACTGTAGACTGTGAGATGGTTCATATGATCAGGAATTTGCCAGACATAGCAAGTCCACTGGCTCAGTTTCCTTTTTACTGCAGGCCTGGCACATGCTGAAGGTTTCCTAGGAATCTGTGGCAGGGAGTAACTGAACTATGACAATTACTGGGTTCCCGCCAGGACTGGTTCTAACCACAACCATGACTACTTCTAAACACCTTTGCTGCCACCACCACCAATGTACGGACTTTTATGTAGCATTTTAAGGCTTGCAAAGCACTTTGCTTTTCCAGTGGTATCCACACAAACACCCCATAGGTAGAGAGTACCGGCATCATTATTCTCATTTTGCAGATGAGGAAAGTGAGGCTCAGACAAGTTAAATGATGAGATTAGCACAGCCATTACATATCTGAGATGGGGTTCTAACCCATGACTGTTAGCCTCACAGTCCAGCACTCTAACCACCAACCCCTCCTGGACTCATCCGTCCTGGAATGGACCCAGAGCATGGACCAAGTCTAAAACTTTGTGTTCCTGAAGATGAGATCTGCCTTTAGCCCTCCCTGGTCATTGTCTTCTCCTAAGAAAGGTCTCATATTTAGGGGGTTAAATCAGTCTTCATTATGGAGGATGGCAGAGTGGTCTACTGTCTCTCTCCTTCCCTCTCTCTCTTTCCCTCTCTCTCTGTCTCTGTCTCTGTCTCTGTCTCTCTCTCCATGTCAATCTCTCTGTCTCTCTGACTCTCTCCCTCACTCTTTCTCTGTCTCTGTCTCTATCACTTTGTCTCTCTGTTTCTCTCTCCTTCCCTCTCTCTCTCCCTCCCTCTCTGTCTCTCTTTCTATGTCTCTCTCTCTGTGTCTCTGTCTCTCTGTCTCTCCCTCTCTGTCTCTGTCTCTCTCTGTCTCTCTGTCTCTCTCTGTCTCTCTATCTCTCTTTCTGTCTCTCTCTCTGTCTCTCTCTCCATGTCAATCTCTCTGTCTCTCTCCCTCCCTCTCTCTCTCTGTCTCTCTCTCTCCCTCCCTCTCTCTCTCTGTCTCTCTCTCTCCCTCACTCTCTCTCTCTGTCTCTCTGTCTCTCTGTCTCTCTCTCTCTCTCCCTCACTCTCTGTCTCTCTCTCTCTTTCTCTCTGTCTTTGTCTCTCTCTGTCTCTCTGTCTCTCTCTGTCTCTGTCTCTCTCTGTCTCTGTCTCTCCCTCTCTCTATCTCTCCCTTTCTCTCTCTCTCACTCTCTCTGTCTCTCTCTTTCTCTCTGTCTCTGTCTCTCTCTGTCTCTCTGTCTCTCTCTGTCTCTCTGTCTCTGTCTCTGTCTCTCTCTCTCTCTCTCTCTCTCTCTCTCTCTCTCTCTCTCTCTCTCTCTCTCTCTCTCTCTCTCTCCCCCTTGGCCTAGTCCAGATACTCAGATACTATCCACATCTGAAAATCCAGAGTTATTATTGCGTTCTTTCCTTCACTATTCATTGCAATCTCAGTTCTTCTAATTCAGAAAAATGGCACCACTTGTCAGTACTTTTAGAGAATCATGTTCCTCTGCAGGCTGAGAATGTTTTCATGTTCTTATTTCTTCTCAGCCGTCTACTGCCTGTAAAGAGAGGGATGACTCAAGGCCAGGTTCCAGGGCAGGCAGAGGAGGCATCCTGAGAGCACTGGGTCTGCCCCTGAAAGTTGTTTCCTCCATCCTCCACTTCCAAGGACCATGGTCTCCTTGGCCATCTTCTCCATGCTCATCATCTCAGTACCTTTCCTCTGCTTAGGACATCCAGTGGGTAAGTCCTGTTGCTTTCTTTACTTTTTTTCAAATTTATTTGTTTTCAATTTTCAACAATCACTTACATAAGTTTTAAATTTTCTCCCTCCATCAATCCTGCTTTCTTCACTTTTGACCATGTCTTGGTGAGGAAAAAGTCAGGAACATCAGGGGGTAATCCTGGACCTGGAGCTGCAGCAGTCATCACGTGGGACACTTTTGTTGTTTTTCATTCAGGTTGGGTCTGACTCTTCATGACCTCATTTAGAAAGATACTGGAGCAGTTTGCTATTTTCTTCTCCAGCTTATCTGACAGATAAAGAAACTGAGGCAAATAGGGTGAAGTGACTTGTCCAGGGTTACACAGTACCTGGTCTCTTTTTCCTTTCCATTCAGTGAGATGGGTAGGTTCTTCTGCCCCTCTCAAAATCCATCTTCTTGGCTCTGGGGTAAGTTCATATTGAATTCAACATGTCCAAAACTAACTTCACTGTCTTTCCTGCCCCAGGCTCGCCCTTCTGCCTAACTTCTCTATGACTAGTGAGGGTATCATCATCCTTCCAGTTGCCCAGGTTTGCAATTTAGGTGTCATCCTCTACTCCTCATTCTCTCTCCTCCCATCCCACCCCAACCCCGTCCATCCAATCTATTGATGCTATCTGTTGGTTTTACCTTCATAATTCAATTTAATAAATATTAAGAGCCTGCTATGTGCCAGGCACCATACTGAGCACTAGGAATACGAAAAGAAACAAAAGACAGCTCCCTCCCCCAAGGAGCTCACAATCTAATGGCAAAGTCAACATGCAAACAAATATATACAAAGCTGGCTATATAGAGGATAAAGAGAAAATAAGAGAGGAAAAGAAATCTCCCACAGTCACATCCGCTCTCTTCTCTCCTCCAACACTGACATCACTCTAGTGCAGGCTCTCCTCACCCCATGCTTGGGCAGTCTGCCTGCCTCAGCTCCCTCCCACTCCAATCCATCCTCCATTCAGCCACCAAACTAATTTGCCTAAAGCTAGGGTAACGGGAAGGGCAAGTAAGGCACCTTTGGGGTGTAACCAAACCTGTGGCATCCTGTCCAATTTATCTAGTCCCCATCAGGTAATGTCCAAGGCCTCACTCTGCAGTGAGATGAAAGTAGGGATGGGAATAAACATCTACATGCCCTCTTTTTGCAGAAGGGTATGATCCTGGGTCTGTTAGCATTCACACTAAGCCCCTTATTGCCCAGCACGCGCGCGCGCACACACACACACACACACATCTGAGGAAAGGAAAAGAGAGATGGAGAGAAAAGGGAGGGGATGGGAGAGAAGAGGGGAGAGGAGACGAGGGGAGGGAAATTAAAAACCAACATAGGAAAAGAAGGCCTAAGAGAGAAAGGTGGAAATGGAAAGAGTTGAGGGAAAAGAATGGAAGAAGAATAAGTTTATGTACTCCAGACTCTACTTTGGTGTCCTTCTGAGGGGTCAGATGAATCAGAACAAGACTGTCCGGGATGCTCATTGTCCCGTCCTTCCAGCTCAGGATGTCAAGCCCAGGCCCTGCTGCTTCACATATGTGATCCACAAGCTCCCTCACAATCTGGTAACCAGTTACTCGGGGCCCAGCAGTCAGTGCAATCTGCCAGCAATTATATGAGTAGCATGTCTGCTGCTCACATCTGGGGGAATGGAGTCCAAGAGGACAGGGAAGGGAGGAAGCTAAGAAGGGCTTGGGAGGGAAAAGCAACCCAGCAGTGGGGCTGGATAGATGGTTGAGGCTGCAGAATGTCTTGCAATGAGCAGGGATTATTTAAGAAAGGTGCAAGCCAAGATCCCCAGAAAAAAAAAATAATAACTTCCAATATTCTGCCCAGAAACCTTAGAGCTAGTCTCTGGGTGGGCACAAGGGAGAGAGAGAGAGAACTCAGGATCACACAGGGCCAAAAGATCATAGATTTGGGGCTGGAAGGATTATAGGACCATAGAGCCAGTGTTTAGCACAGTGCCTGGCCCTCAGTAAAACTGAATGTATTCACTGAATGACTGACCAACTAGAACTGAAAGGCTGGATCTCCCAATGACTTATTTTAGAAGGCATGTCCCATCATAAGTTGACCCCTCCTATCTTTCCAGGTTATTTTATGCATTATTCCTCCATACTCTAAAATTCAGTTACACTGGCCTACATGCAGTCCCTCGTACCATTCTCATTGACTGTCTCTCATGCATGTAATACTCCGCTCCCTCACTTCTGCCTCTTCCTTCAAGACTCAGCTCAAATCTGACCCTCTAGATGACATCTTACTGTGTCCTCCTGTTAGTGCCTTCCTTTCTGAATCTATCATTCATCTACTCTGTATGTAGCTTGCATGTAACTAATCTTTTTACATCTTATCTTCCCTCCATTAGACGATGAGCTTTTTGAAAGCTGGGACTGTTTTTGTCTTTCTTTGTGTCCACACATTTCAGTCTAGGGGTTTGGGGAACCCCAAAATTCAAGGGTAAAAGGTGTGGGTTGGCCTCAAAAAAATTCAACTCAATACTTCTTTTAGTCAGAGACTACATTTATTAAAACACTGACTGGGATGGGAGAAATTTTAAGAATTCACACATTTGGTAGAAGTAACTGACCTTTTCTATGGGGTAAAAGATTTGTGGGAAAATTTGGATGGGATCTAGGAGTAGCCAATAGACTGAGGTGACCAGGAGATAACAGAGAAGTGATCTAGTTGGGATTAAGAAATAGCTTGGGCTTCAGCTGGAGTGAAAAAGAATCGAAGGTTCGGCTGAGTCAGGGGTAACAGAAAATTGAAGGTTGGGGCTGGCTGAGGCACAATGAAAGGACAGTTGAAAGGATTATTCTGGGATGAGTCAATGCCTCAGACACTGGATGCCAGGGACTGGGCCATGTGGGAAAATTCAGGGAAAAGTTAAAAGGGGGAAGGGAAGGGCCCAGAGCCAATATCCCTTCACACAAAGTTTAGCACAATGCTTGTCACATAGGTGGTGCTTAATAAATTCTCATTGACTGACTAAAGAGATTTGTCCAAGGTGACACTAGCCTTTTCTTCCAAACTCAGTACTCGCATTGCCTCAACTTCCAGTAGGGCCTGAATCCATTGTAAGGGAAGGACAGTGGAGGAAAGGAAAGAGAATCCAAGAAAGGACTAGCCATAGAGACATAAAAGGGGTAGAAGTAGGGGGTAAAGCCTGAAATATCCACTGAAGACGAGGAGCTTAGCGAGAATTCTCCAACCTCTCTCCTTTGCTTCTTGCCCATTAGCTTTGTCACCAGGAGCTGCCATCAGCACTGTGCCAACCCCAGTGACACCTGGGTCTGGAAGCATGCGTATGGTCTGAACGTAGAGAAGCAGCAGCGCCAAATCTTTGAGGAATTGATTCCTCAGGTGGCGCCTCTTTACGTAGACATTGTAGCTGAATCATGGGAAGAATAAATACCATTTCTAAAATAAACCTGTGTTGGACTTTTTGTAAAATTCTGGGTTGTTGGGGGGTTTTTTGTCTGTTTTTACTTTCTCCAGAAAAGTAAAGGCTATTGCTTGTCAATGCTTTTGTGGAAATAAAAGGGCAACATTAATAAAGAGAGGAGAAAACAGTCACAGTCTGCTTGGACATCTGGTCTGCTGAGGATTCATTGCACAATTGGTGGAATGGATTGAATTTCCATAGACCAGGCTACTCCAATACCTGCCCTGTGGTACCTGCCCCCTCTGAGGCTCATCTCAGCCTCTCATTCCATCTACCAGCTGGCAAGGAACAAGAAAAAAAAGAAGCTTGCTGTGTGTTTCTCCTTTTTAGCGTTTAACTCCTCTATCTTTTACTATACTTACCTGACTTATTCTGCAACAAGGTCATTAGAGTGTTCAAGGTTTTCCCTCAAAGTCCAACTTTATGGTAAGTGGGAATATTGTGAAAACTATAGTCTTACCCTTTAAACTCTCGTTGTTCAGTCGTTTCAGACATGTCTGTGGTTATGGTTTGTCCTTCATTCTCAAAGGGGACCATGACATCAGGGAGATGCTGACATGACTTGCATTAAATTGGATTGAAGGGAGGGAGGGTTGTGCAAAGTCACCAGCCTCACTTTCTCCTCCAGTGCCATCTGGGTCTAGTGGACAGATATTCATCAGGACAATTGTAGATGGCCCAGGATGCAGTGAGAGACATTAGTCTTTTAAATAAAGCTAAGGTGTTACCCAGTTCTTACTTTGAGTGAGGCAATACCCATTCAGTGAATAGGCCTGTTTAAGAAATGAGTCAAGAGATGACCCATTTAATAAAAAAAAAAAAAATCCAATTTGGAGGAGAAGACCCTCAGGGTTGCTTGCCAAAAGAGAAACAATTACTATTTACATTCTCTCTGAGCCAGGAGGGCCCAAAAAGTAAATATTATGTGGTGGTTGGGCGGGGACCTATTGTCCAATCAATGAGATCCAGAGTGAATTGAGTTTAAGGCATGGTCTTTGAGAAAGAAATCTAGCCAGCAAACCCCAATTTAACTAGGTAGGTTTTGGCCATCAAAATTTACCTTCCTTCCAGAAAAACACCCTCAGGTAAGGGGAGGAGAAGAGAGGAGAGGAGGGGAAAGGAAGGAAAGGGAGGGGAGGGGAGGAGGAGAGAGTCTAAATCTGTGAAATCATGTTGGGGTTTTCTTGGCAAAGATACTGGAGTGGTTTGCCATTTCATTCTCTAGCTCATTTGACAGAGGAGGAAACTGAGGTAAATTGCCTAAGGGCTTTGAGAAGTTTAAGGATTTTCTTGGATCACACAGTCAGGATGAGTCAGAGGTAAGTCTCCAGGGGCTTTCATACAAATTATCTATCTACCATGCCAGGCTGCCTCTCAAACAGACCATTTCCTCTTTTACTGTTTTGTCCTTAAACCCATCTCCTAATAAATGAGAACTAGAAAGGTCAGCCACCAAGATTTGTAGAAATTCATTCCAGTTGTGTCTTGTACATGAAGTAAAAGACTGAGAAAGTAAAGGAGATATGTTTTCCTTGTCAGCCAGGATTCCAGTCATTGGAGAATTCCGTCAATTTCTCACCTGGACCCTCTATTCTCTATGAGAGCAAAACCTTATTTGTACCTCACCAATCCTTCCCCTTTCCCTCCCCGCAACACCTGGTATTAGGTAGGTACTTAAGAAATGTTCCTAAATGGAGTTAGTTTCTTTTTTTCCTTACAGAAGTAGGAAAAATCATCCGGGTGGGGAAACTGTGGCCTCAAGGCCACATCTAGCCCTCTAGATCCTCATGTGCAACCCTTTGACTGAATCCAAATTTCACAGAACAAATCCCCTTAATAAAAGGATTACTTCTGTAAAACTTAGACTCAGTCAACAGGCTACACCCAAGGACCTAGAAGGCCACAGATTCCCCACCCCTGAATTTTAGCCCATGGTTTCTATGGAGGCCCTATCTGAGCAACATCTCATTAAACACATGTAAAACCTATCCTCCTTAGAAACCCAGTAGGTGCAATTCCAGTACCAGGGCTAACCTTCTAGACAGGTGTAACAGCAAGCAAAGTAGTATCTTTGTGTTTTTCTGGATTGAGTTTAAACCAATCAGATACGTGCATGTGAGTTCTAGCCAATCAGATACTGAGTGGAACTTTATGTAAAGAGAGAGCTGGTGTTGAGAAAGCAGACATGAAGAAAGCCAGTACTGAAGGGGTGAGCCAGCATTGAGAAGAAAAGAAAGGGTGGAGACCTCTGGCCTAGGAGAGGAGACCTCTGATGGCAGAGACTTGCTGAAGGAAGCTCAGAACTTTGAAAGTGAGTAGAGCTGTAGGGCAGAAACATACCCATGATGTTAGAGCTGTTAAAGTGAACCGAGCTGTTAACACAGAGCCTCTGGACTTCGGAGGTGAATTGAGATGACAGTGATGGTGGCGTGTGTTAGTATTGTTGTTGGCCTGTTGAGCTTCGTTCTCCCAGAGGCAGAAGCTTTGGAGTGGAGCAGTTCTCCCGAGCTGACATGGAACAGGAGTAGAGAGTTACCTACGTATGAATCCAGGCAAGCATCAGGAGTAGTGAACCCACAGAGGAAGAGCCATGAGACTTGGAAGTCAACCTCAAGTTAAGATGAAAGAGGACTTTACTTGAACACATGGTATTGATTAAGAACATTGTTTTTACTATGACCTAGGGATGGATGATGTGGACTTTACTTGGATACTTGGTATTGATTAAGGATGTTGCTATGAATGTTATGTTTTATTTTATTGAACAATGTTTAGTTTATTGCTGCATAGAGAGTTCATTATACTATGCAATTAGACCCTTGAAATTATTCACAGCAGCAGCCCTTGGGTGTGCTTGTGATTGGTGTTACAACAGGAGAAGTAGAAAGATTATTTCAATTATGCAATCTGAGGAGTAGCAGGAAGTCCTGCCCTATCCAATAGTCTTTTTCCCAGATCCCTGCAGAATGTCATGGTGTCCCATTCCATTGGGTCTGATCAATCAAACAATAGGCATTTATTAAGCATAGGGTCTATGCAGGCAGTGAGCTAAATGTGGAGAAGACAAAGATACAAGTGAGACAGGTAAGTGAGACCTCAAGGAGTTTGTGTTCTAGCGAGGAGAAAATGTGTGCATAAATACTTGTATCAAAAACAAACAGATTTCCAGGGAAAAGGCACCCCCAGCTAGAGACATCAACAAAGACCTCATGTGGGAGGTAACATGCTGAGTTCTGAAGAAAAGGAAGGATTCCACAAGGCAGGACTGAGGACTGAATGCCTTCTTGGCATGGGGAGCAGTCAGTCAAAGATACAAGTGAAGGGCAAGAAAGCCAATTTGACTGCGTCATGAAATAGTCAATCACCTCTCTTTCCTGGGATAAGGACCTGGTTCAGATCACTGAAAGACTAAGGTGTCAGAATTGAGATTCCAAAGCCAGCAGGCCTCCTATTACACCACATTGCCAACACACTAAGCCTGGGCTATAAAGAACTCGCACTCTCTCTCCTTCTAACATTTACAAAGACAAACATATGGGACTCAGAAAGGAAAGGAGAAAGTAAAGAGACAAGCAAGACAAGCTTGTAAAACTAGTAAAAAGCTAGTAAAAAGAAGCAGGAAAAAGTTATTGGCATTACAGGTGGAAGAGGAATTAATAAGTTAATAAGCATTAATTAATGCACTAATATGTGCAGACACTATGCTAAGCACTGGAGATACAAATAATCCATCAAAAAGCATTTACTTAGGGTACAGCCAAGATGGTGGGAAAAGGGCAGGGACTTACCTTGGCTCTCCCCAAAACCCCTCCAAGAAAATTCAAATGCCTCAAAATAAATTCTGGAATGGCAGAACCTGTGAAAATTTTCTGGCCCAAAGCAACTTGAGTTGACAGGAAAGGTCTCATACACCAGGGTGGGACTAGAGTTCAGTCCAGTGCAGGCTATACCCCAGCAAACCAGAAGTAGGCCTTGGGGGTGACTGAATTGGTGGTGGTAGTGGTTCTTTCTGGACCTCTTGGCCCACACATAGCAAAGGGATCAGACAACTGGTCAGAAGGAAATTACAGGAGTCCTTATGCTAGCACAGGGGGTAGGACTCTGTTGAATTGCCCATACCTGGATCTAGGTCACAGTTCTAGGTCTCAATCCAGGGTAAAGAGGAGCACTTGCTCACCACAGCTTGTGGTCCTAAGGCAACTGGGACCCTGATTGCAGTTTCAGGATGGAAAAGTAGAGTAGTAAACATACCTCTCCTTAGATCATACCACCTTGAAAGAACCAAAAACTTACAGAGTTATTTATGAAAACAACTAAAAACTGAAGTTTGGGGCAGAACTTCCTACCCTCTGAAAGCAGAGGCTCACTTTAGCATAGAGTTAAAAATCAAGAAAAGGGCTGGAAAAAGTGAGCAAATAGAAGAAGATCTTAACTATAGAAAGTTACTATGGTGACAGAGAAGATCAAAATAAACTCAGAAGACAATAAAGTCAAAACTGCTACATCCAAAGTCTCAAAGAAACATATGAATTGATCTCAGGCCATAGAAGAGCTCAAAAAAAAATTTAAAAATAAAGTAAGAGAGGTAGAGGAAAAATTGGGAAAAGAATTGAGAGTGATACAAGAAAATCATGAAAAAAGAGTCAACAACTTGGTAAAGGAGGCACAAAAAATACAGAAGAAAATGACAACTTAAAGAGCAAAATAGACCAAATGGTTAGAGATATAAAAATCCAATGAAGAGATCTTGAAAAACAGAATTGGCCAAATGGAAAAAGAGGTACAAAAATTCATTGCAGAAAAAGAACTCCTTAAAAAGTAGAATTGGCCAAAGGAAAAGAAGGTACAAAATCTTACTGAAAAAAAAGTTAAAAAAAATTCAAAAAAAAAAACTCACTGAAGTAAATAATTCCTTAAAAATGAGAATTGGGCAAGTAGAAGCTAATAACTTTATAAACATCAAGAAACAATGAAACAAAATCAAAGGAATGAAAACAATTTTTTTAAATGTGAAATATCTCATTGGAAAAACAAATAATCTGGAAAATAGATCTGGGAGAGATAATTTACACTACCTGAAAGCCATGACTGAAATAAGAGCTTAGACATCATCTTTCAAGTAATAATCAAAGAAAACTCCCCTGATACTCTAGAACTAGAGGGTAAAATAGAAGTCGATAATCACCTTCTGAAAGAGGTCCCAGAATGAAAACTCCTGGGAATATTGTTGTAAAATTCCAGGGCTCCCAGGTGAAGGAGAAAATATTGCAAGCAGCCAGAAAGAAACAATTCAATTATCAAGGAGCCACAGTCAGGATAATGCAAGATTTAGCAGTTTTCACATTACAGGATGAAAGGGTTTGAAATATATTGTGGAGAGCAAAGGAACTAGGATTGCAAACAAACATTACCTACCCAGCAAAACTGAGTATAATCCTTTGTGGTGAGGGGGGTTGGGAGGGTTGGAAATGGATATTTAATTAGAGGACTTTGAAGCAATCTTGATGAAAGGACCAGAGTTGAATAGAAAATTTGACTTTCAGATACAAGGCTCAAGCATAAAGTGATAAACAGGAAAAGAGAAATCATAAAGGATTTGATAAGGCCACATTCTTACATGGGAACATGATGCTTGTAACTCCTAAAAACTATCTCATTATTAGGGCAGTTAGAAGGTGTATACATAGACAGAGGACTCAGCTGTGAGTTGAATATGATGGGCTGACATCTTTTAAAAAATATAATTAAGGAGTGACACAGAGGAAAGTAGAAGGATAAAGATATAACAGAAGGGGGGAAGGAGTGGTTGATAGAAGGGAAGGCAGATTGGGAGAGGTAATAAGTCAGAAGCAAAACACTTGAGAACTGGCAGCATAAAAGGAGAGAGAGAAGGAAAATAAGATGGAGGGAATATATAGTAATCATAACTGAAAAAATTTGCAAGTTTCTCTGATAAACACCTCATTTCTAGAGAAATGAGTCAAATTTATAGACATAAGAGCCATTTATCAGTTAATAAATAGTCAACAATATAAATAGGCAATTTTCAGACAAAGAAATTAAAGCTATCTATAATCATATGAAAAAATTGCTCTCAATTCCTATTGATTGAAGAAATGCGAATTAAATTTACATTTTAAGTTTGCTAATTAAAGCAAATAAAAGAAATTAAAACAACTCTGAGCTACCACCCCACACCTATCAGACTGGTTAATATGACAGAAAAGGAAAATAATAAATATTGGAGGAGATGTGGGAAAATTGAGACATTAATGCACTGTTGGATTCAACCATTCAACCATTCTGTAACAAAAGCATGCACACCCTTTGACCAAGCAACACCAAGTCTGTATCCCAAAGAGATACAAAAAGGAAAAGGATCTATATATACAAAAATATTTATGACAGTTTTTTTAATGGTGACAGAATTCAAAATTGAGGGGAATGAATAAACAAGTTGTACATAATTATGATGAAATACTTTTGTGCTGTAAGAACTGATGAGCAGGATGCTCTTAGAAGAAAACCTGAATTTACATAAACTGATACAAAGTGAAATGAGCAGAGCCAGAGAGCGTTATATTCAGTAGCAATATTTTATGATGATCAGCTGTGAATACCTTAGTTGTTCTCAGCAATACAATGATCCAAGATAATCCTAGAAAACTTGTGATGAAAAGTGTTATCTATCTCCACAGAAAGAACTACTAATGAAGATCAGCCCAGAAGGAAGATACTGGCAAGGGTGGGAAAACAGACAAAGCCTCTTGCAGCAGATGAGATCTGAGCTAAGTCTTGAATGAAACCAGAGAAGTCAAGAGAGAAGGGCAAAGAGGGAGAGCATTCTAGGAATGGGGAAGAGAAGACAGTGTCATATATGAGGAACAGCAAGGATTCCAGTGTTTCTGGATCTTGAAAAATGTAAAGGACTAAAAAGTGTGAGAGGGCTAGGAAGGCCGGAAGGAGCCAAGTGATGAAGAGTTTTGAATGACAAACAGAAGACTTATATTTGATCCTGGAGGTAATAGGGAGCCAGTGAACCTCCTTTTGTAGCAGAGAAGGAATTGACATGGCATCAGATGTGTACTTTAGGAAAATCACTTTGGCGACTGAGTGAAGGACAAATTAGTTTGAAAAGAGTGAGGCAGAGAAATCAACAAAGTCCATATAAGAGCTGATGGATAAGGGTCGGCACCAGTGACATAGCCATGTCAATAGAGAAAAGGGCATCTAAAGGAAAGATATTTAGAAGGTAGAAAAGAGATTTGAATACAGATTCAAATGAGGAATAGGGTATGAAACTGAGGTTATGAGCCTGAATGACTAGTAAGAGAAGGCAGGGGCAAGACGAAGGGTGGGGAGGAGTGGGGAGAACCAGTCCTTGAAAAACAGAGACAGGGTCTAGAGAAGTACAGAAAGTGGAAAGACAGGAATCCTGAACTCAGAGGTGGAAGGAACACGCCAGCTCCTCATCATAAACATGAGCCCTCTGCCTGTCCTAGCCTCCCTTTCCCCCATGTGATTGGCAAGAACTCTGATATGGATTGGTTCAGGAAAGTAGGAAAGAGAAGTAAAATCCATTCAACCCACATCCCCAGGAAAACCAACAGAGAGTTTTGCTTTCAAAGGCTTTTATTCTCCCCCAGATTGTGGCAGCAGCTTGATCCATTTCCATCTATCCCTCTGGGTTAGAAAGAGCAGGTTTGAGGCTGCCTACAGCCCTGGGGGTCAGGGCCAGGTGAGCACTAGCAAAAGGACATAGGAGTGCTCCAGTTGACTTTCCTTGTCCTCTTTTGCCTGCCACTCTGTCCCCCCAGGTTAGTGCAGGCCCAGGTTTTTCATATACCTCTGTACCCAATGGACAGCTGGATTGGCACAGACTTTCAGTCCTTGTTTGGTTTCAAACCTAAGGATTATAAAGCAGATGGAGTCTATTCAGAGAAGCTGGTGAAATTAAATGCCCTTCTTTTCATATTCCTCCCTTTCTGCACCCTGACTTTGCCCTCATCTCCCCAGGGCTATGAGCCCCTCCCTCTGTGGCATCTCCTAGGTACTCTCCCTGGGATGTCTCTCCCAACTTTTAATGAGAGCAGCTCCTACCCAAAACCCATCAGATTCAGTATAGAAAGGAGATTCCCAACTAGCTCATCTCAATCTGCTGAGCCTTATCCAAAATCTCCAAACCAGCTTGTGCCACCACACAATCTTCCCTACCGCAACTACCCACAGCAGCATTGTGGTATCCTGTAAAGAGCCCTACCTCTAGAACCAAAAGACCATCTCTACTTCTAACTCCTTGTGGGGCTGCAGAAAGGCCTCATCAGCTCTTGGGACCTCAGTTTTTTCCTCAATATAATGAGAGGGATTAACCCTGATGATCTCCAAGGTCCCCTCTGTCTCTTAATCTTATTCCCCATCCCTCCTATGCATCCATATTCTGAGGTTTTTGAAGACTCTCTGATGGTTGGGAAAAGTGCCTGGTTTCCCTGTTAAGGTAAGAACTTTCCAGGGAGTGCCATTTTTCTCCCATTCCAGGTGTCACCACTACCTCCCCCCAGAATAATCTCAAGGCTTCTGAGAAATGAATTGATGGCTCTTCTCTAAAGGTTAGGTGACCTGTGACCTGAAATATGAATGACTGGTGTGTATTTTTTATTATATTACATTGTGTTGTAACAATGTATTAAAATATTTATAATTATAACACTATGCCTAAATATGTATAATTTATGCTCATAGCATGATCAATTTAGAACTGGAAGAGAAGTCCGAGGTCATTCTGTTCAATTATAGAAGGCCATCAAGTCTAAAAGGCCCAAAGAAAGTGAAAGGAGATGTCCAAAGAGATCATAAAGGTAATAAATGCAGAGCTGGGATTCGAACCCACTCCCAGGCAGTTAGGTGGCACAGTAGATAGAGTGCCAAGTCTGGAGTTCTGAAGACTTGAGTTCAAATCCATCCTCAGACACTTACTAGCTGTGTGACTCTGGGCAAGTCACTTAACCCTGTTTGCCTCAGTTTCCTCATCTGTCAAATAAGCTGGAAAAGGAAGTAGCAAATTGTTCCAGTATCTCTGCCAAGAAAACTCCAAATGGGATCATGAAGAGTTGGATATAAAGGAAAATGAGTGAACAACAACTTTTGGCTCCCAATTCAGTACTATTTCCAGTCTACCATATTGCCTCCCTAGGGTCAAATCCTCCCTTTCAGTAAAATGAGAAGGTCAGAAACTCCCTGAGTTCCAGAATATCAAAAAAGGAAAGGGATCTCAGAAGCCACCCTGTCTAACCTGTATAGAAACCAGATTCCTTTCTACAACATTTCAGCACAAATGGTTGTCTCTGACTGACAATGTCTAGTGAAGGAGAATCCATGACCACTGCATATTTAGGAGGTTCTGTGGTACAGAGGTCAAAGCAAGAAGTGGAGCAGGAGTCAGAGAACTCCTCCCACCTCCAACATTTGCCACCTGTGTGATCTTGACAAGATCTCTTCAATTCTCTGGATCTCCATTTCCTTATTTGTAAAATCAGGGTGATGTACTTCATGATCTCTAAGGTCCCTCTTGGCTCTAGAGCCATGATCCTAAGGGAATTGTTGGGAGTTTTCCCCCTTACATTGATCCTAAATCTGCCTCTCTGAAATTTCTACTCATTGTTCCTAGTACTATAGGGTGGGATCAAGAAACCCAAATCTAAATCTTCCCCCTTGGATTTCTTGGAGATTCTCAGCCTTTGCCAGGGGCTGGTGTCCACAATCTGTTGTACATCATCCCTTCTCTTGTCTTGTCAGAGAAAGTCAGCACATGAAATACTCACAAAACTCCAGGCTTGGGGCACCGAAGGCTAGTCCTAACAAAACCGATGACGAGAGATTGTGGGATCCGATGGTTGACAAAGTTGTTGCAGCAGGGGGTGGAGTCCTCCGAGTCAGCTGTGAAGGAATAAGCTGAATGAGGACCCCTGAGAGGGACCTCCACGCAACTTGGAAAGAATAGTGAACTCACCTTGCTGGACTGACAGCGGTAAGCAGAAGCCAGTGAGGAAGAGGAGGAGGAAAGAGAAGGCAACCACCAAGACCCTCATGGTCATGATGAGGAGAAGCTTGGGAGCCTAGCCAAAGTGGAAGAGTGTTCAGCTTCACCTTGCCCTTGATTCCTTAGTGACCAAGACCTTGCTCTGGGTGAGCTCTGTGGGGACAGCAAGAGAAGGGAACAGAAATCAATATTCATAGACGTTGGATTCTTTATGTGAACAGGTCACCATGCTTTAAAAATAAGGTAACTGGGGCCTGGGTTAGAGAAGAAGTGGGGCTTTGGGGAACACAGCTCCACAGGCCATTGCTACAATCCAATCCAATATATATTTATTAAGCACCTACTACGTGGCAAGCACTACAGATACAAGCAATAAAAAGAATTACAGTCCCTGACCTCAAGGAACTTACAGTCTAAAGGGGGAGACACCACAGAAATGAGGCAGGAAAGGTAGGGGGGAACATGGGACTAGAACAAGGAACTTACAGTCTAAAGGGGGAGACACCGCAGAAATGAGGCAGGAAAGGTAGGGGGGAACATGGGACTAGAACAAGGAACTTACAATCTAAAGGGGGAGACACCGCAGAAATGAGGCAGGAAAGGTAGGGGGGAACATGGGACTAGAACAAGGAACTTACAGTCTAAAGGGGGAGACACCGCAGAAATGAGGCAGGAAAGGTAGGGGGGAACATGGGACTAGAACAAGGAACTTACAATCTAAAGGGGGAGACACCGCAGAAATGAGGCAGGAAAGGTAGGGGGGAACATGGGACTGGAACAAGGAACTTACAATCTAAAGGGGGAGACACTGCAGAAATGAGGCAGGAAAGGTAGGGGGGAACATGGGACTGGAACAAGGGGAGAGATGAAACACCAGAGAAGAAATTGTTCCATGGATTTGAAGCCAGCGAGGACAGCAGGCACAAAGGTGAGTGAGGATCTTATAGACCAATTTCTCTTCTTTCTAAAGGAAGGCCTTAGCAGGCATTTGGTACTCCTCCCTCCAGCCTTCCAGTCAGAGGGGAAAGAAGGCTGAGAAAGGTGGTGTCAATAAGGCTTGAGTTAGAAACCTGGTGGAGAGTTTAGAAGTGCTGAGTTTGTCCTGGGAGGGTCATCATTTTCTGTGAAGCTGAAACCAGACAGAGCTGCAGATGCAGAGATGAGCGAGAACCAGACCTCACTCAGGTAACCCCAGGCCCTTTCTGAGCTTGCCTAAGTCACCATTCCCAGCACCCTGGATTCCATGCAAGGGATAGTCCTTCCTGTAACCAACACCACCTCTAGCCTCCTGAACCAGTTCCCAGAGTCCCTGGTGCAGAGCCCCTCCTCCTGCTTGCTGCAAGGCCAGCCACCTGGCACCTCACAGGATGCAACACTTGCCAAAAAGTAGGACCTTGAAGAATAACTTTGGACTCATCCAGTTCCCTCAACAGACATCTCATTGTTACCCCATCTGGGCTATTTCTGGAGAGCTGGCATACTCTTATCACCTTAAACTCTACCTGTCCTACAGATATTGAATCCCCACCTACCCATAAACAAGTCCTGTTAGAAAGGTTTTTGTTTCCAGTCCCAGCTGATCCCCCTTCCAATGGGGATTAGCAGCTTCTCTCTAACTTGTGGTATTAGAAAATTGCCTAAGGACTTTGAGAAGTTAAAGGACTTGCCATGCGCCACACAGTCAGGTTGGTTCAGAGGTAAGTCTCCAGGGGCTTTCAGACAAACTATCTATCCACCATGCCAGGCTGTCTCTCAAAAAGACCAGTTCCTCTTTTACTGTTTTGTCCTTAAACCCATCTCCTAATAAATGAGAAAGTTGTGATAGCTAGTAAGGTCAGCCATCGAGATTTGTAGAAATTCATTGAAGTTGTGTCTTGTACATAAAGTAAAGGAGATATGTTTTCTTTTCAACTTGGATTCCAATCACTGGGGGATTCAATCAGTTTCTCAACTGGACCCTCTATGCTCTGTGGGGGCGAAACCTTATTTGTATCCCACCACTCCTTCCCTTCTTCCCAACACCTGGCACTAGATAGGTGCTCAAGAAATGTCCCTAAATCAAATCAGTTCCTTTTTTTTCTTATAGAGCTAATTGACGAAAAACCAGCTAGCCCATGGTTTCTATGAATGTCTCATATGAGCAACATTTTATTAAACACATGTGAAACTCCTTAGAAACCCAGTGGGTTCAATTCCAATGCCAGGGCCAACCTAATAGATAGGTGGAGTAGAGAGATGGTTTTAGTTATATGATTTGAGGAGTAGGAAGAAGTCCCTCCCTATCCAAAAGTCTTTCCCAGACCCCTGCAGAATGTCATGGTATCTAAAATTTCACCCTTAGAGATTCATTCCATTGGGTTTGATCAGTCAATAGGCATTCATTAAGCACAAGGTCTACACAAGCACTGGGCTAAATGTGGAGAACCCAAAAACAAAAGTGAGACACATCATGACCTTGAGGAGTTTGCATTCTAGCAGGGGAGGAAACATGCCCGTAAAGAGTCACATCTAAAAGAAACACAAGTGATTTCCGGGGGAAAGGCACAAGCAACTAGAAGCATCAGCAAAGACCTTATTTGGAAGGTAATATGCTGAGTTTTGTAGGAAAGGAGGGCTTCTAAAAATTAGTTCAAAGCAAAGGCAATTGATGAAATAACATAGTTTGGTTTTATGTTTTGTTTTGTTTTTTAGTCATCAATAAAACACTTTCCCCTGTAAACCTGAGACACACTTTCCTATGATGGAACATATGTAGAGAACATTCATGATATAGTCAAACACATACAGAATACATAAGAGATAGCTTGGTGGCACAATGGATGCAGGACCTGACTTGAAAGCAGGAAGACCTGAGTTCAAATGCAGCTTAGACACTTACTAGCTATGTGTCCCTAAGCAAATCATCCTACTTCTCTTAGCCTGAGGGCTAATAACAGTGCCTGCCTCTCAGAATTGTTATGAAGATCACATGATCACATGGACACTTGCCCATGGTAAGTCCTTTAATTTCTCAAAGATCACATCTATTTTAAAAAGGAGATTTCTGGCTTCTTTTACTAAGTTCTCTCTAATGCCAAGCAAGCCTAGTTAGCTAGTGTCCTTAGGTATAAATCTTTTGTTTGATCTGCTTTTCTCAGTCACTGAGGTTTATGCCTCTGTCAGAAATCTTTGTCCTCTGTCAGCAATCTGTCTTTAACCTAAAAAAAAAAAGTCTTTGAATAAATCTAACCAAGAGATAAACAAGAAAGAAGTTCAGAATCTAAATAGAATTTAGAAAAATTAGAGATGATAGATCTCTGGTGATTACTGAATAGTAATAGAAAGGAATTCACATACTTCTCATCTATATACGGCAACTTTGTAAAACTGACGACATGTTGAGGCACAAAGACTTCATCAAAAAATGTAGAAAAGCAGAAATACTAAATATACCCTTTACTAATCACAATGTAATAAAAATTATATCTAACACAGGACTCAAGGAAAGAACTTTAAAATAGTTTTAAGACTTAATATAATTAAGAAACTAAGTAATATAATCCTAAAGAACTGATAGATCAAAGGACACATTAGAAAATGTCACAAAAGAAATAATGAGACAATATTCTAAAACATGGGATGAAGCTAAAGCAGTTATTAGGGGCAAATTGATTTCTCTAAGTGTTTTTTATCAGTAAAGAGAAGACAAAAAGATCAATGAATTAAAAACAAAACTTTAAAAAAAACTTAAGCAACAACAAATTTTAAAATCCCAGCTAAACAACCAAGTAGAAATTCTAAAAATTAATTAAGAGATTAATAAAATTGAAAGTCAAAAATAATGAGCTATTAAATTAGGAACTTTTTTAAAAAATACTAATAAAATAGATAAACAAGTAACCAATCTAATTTTTTTTATGAAGAAATAAAACCAAATTGTTCACGTAAAAAATTCAAAAACAAGAGTTCACAATAATTCAAGAGGAAATAAAGGAAGTTATCAGAAACATTTTGACCAAATATATGCTAATAGATCTGGTCATTTAAAGGAAGTAGATGAATATTTACATAACATGGTTCTGTCCCAGGGACAGGCCTTCTTACATCTTCTTCTCAGGGCTATCACATATCTTGAGTGAGGTTGTGGGTATTTCTTTTCTCTGCCTTTGACTCAAGACCTCATTAATGTTACTACTAACTTTAGGAGGTCAGTGACAAGTACCCCATATCCATTTAATCATATAGTATAAGTTTTACAAAGGAACATTTACTTCAAAGATATAGACAGAATAAAACTACAAATATTTTCTCTAACATTTCAGAGGCATAATCTCTCCTTCAACCAGTTAGTCTGTTAAGGGTTGCAGTAAAGATTAGGCTCAAAACTTTGCTCAGTTCCTACATAGTATTAGTCACACCAAGTTTATATCCACTGGTGGCATTCATGCTGGATTTTGTTGGGCTAGATCCAGATGATCATTCTGTGTGTTTTGATGCCTCAGTGCTTGGCTTGCTAGAATATTTGACAGAGATTCCTAGACTCCCAGATTGCTATGGCTTGCACTGCCAGTCTTTATCACTCTTAAATCTGGAGACTCCATTCCCTGCACCTAGATGGAAAAAGAACAAACAAAAAGACAAAGGACCCAGGTCCATATGACCAAAAAGAGGGGAAGAGACCTCAAGGTCTGTTTCCTTTACTACAAGTTCTCATTATAAGTTAAGATACTATGAGTGAAGGAATTATCTCACTTCCTCACAAGTATAGAAATAGAGCCAAAGAGAGAGCAGTTGACTCAATTAGTCGCTTTCAAAGATATATCAAAGAAGTCTACATATCCATTGGAAGGAAAAAACTCTTCTCAACTATGTGGTAGATCAGCCAGAACCAACTGCTCTCTATTACCTCTTAGCAAGATGATATGGTCTGCATATGTGCCAGACACACATGACACCTACAAAAATATAAAACAGCAAGCTTAACAAAAGAAAAGACAGATTAAATATACAATATCAGGAAAAAAAGAAATAAAATGTCACAAATAGGCCATAGCAGCGTATTAGAAAGATTATACACTATGACCAAGTCGGCTTTATGTTGGGCATATAAGTTAGCTCAATGTAAAGAAAACTGTAAATATAATAAATCATGTTACGAATATCAGTATTTAAAACTACATGATATCAATAGATGCTGAAAAGAATTTAATGATATCCAAGATCTGTTTCTCTTTTTAAAAAAGTACTAGAAAGCATAAGAAGAAATTGCTCCTTCCTTAATAAAGTAAGTTATATCTTTCTAAAACCAAGGAGAAACATATGTAATGGAGAAAAGCTAGAAGAGTTCCCAGTAAGATGAGGGGTAAAGCAAGCATGGCCAAAATCGCCGCCACTATCTAATGCTAGCTACAGCAAAAAGACAATAAAGAAAAATGGAGGAAAGAAAATTACTGCTTTTTGCAGATGATATAATGGTTTACTCAGAAAACTCTAGCCAACCAAAAATTAACTAAAATAATTAATACATTCATCAAATTTTAGGATATAAAATTCATCCACATAAATCATCAATATTTCTTTATATTACCAACAAAACCAAGCAGAAAGAAGTAGAAATTCCCTTCAAAATAACTACAGAAAATATAAAATATTGAGAAATGTATCTACCAACAGTGCCCCCAGGATAAGATTAAATCTTTTTTAATGTATCTACCTAGAAATGTATCTACATGAATTAAATGAATACAAAAATAAAAGTCCTTGAAGAAATTAAGACATACCTAAATTATTAGAGAAATATTAATTGTTCATGGGTAGATCAAGCCAATATAATAATATAATGTAAAAGGGACAACAATATCTGTATTAATTCATTTAATCAGTGCTATTTCAATTAAAGTACCAAAGGATTGTTTTGTTTTCCAGAGCTAGAAAAAATAATAATGAAAGTCATATGGGCGATTGGGAAAGAAAAGGGAACAAACATTTACGAAACACTTAATGTGTACCAAACATTTTACAAGTACTCTCTCATTTGATCCACACAACAGCCTCATGAAAGGTAGGTGCTATTATTATTATCCCCACTTTACAACTGAGGAAACTTGGATAAAAAGAGCTTAAGTGACTTGCTCCGAGTCACACTGCTAGTAAGTATGTGAGGCTGAATTTGAACACAGGTCTTCCACAGTCCTGAACAGATGAAGGAAGGGATTTATGCATAAATGAAGATGCTATAAAAACAGAGTTTCAATGCAAATAAGGAAAAATAAAAAATGTTAATATATGTATTCAAATACCAGACTCAGGATCCCCCCAAAGCCTTGTGGACTTGTAGATATTTCTTCTAATTCTGCCTCCCCCCCTCAAAAAAAGAGGTTTTTCTTTGATTCATTGCTCTGACCTGGATATCCTCTAGGAAAATTTCCAAAGATAGATTGAGTTTAATTTTCCCCAAAAGTGAATAGAAGAGGTCCCCAGCTCCCATCTCAAATTTAAAGTTCTCTTTGGAGTTGCATTTACTCAAAACCACAGCTTGCGATTCCCCAGCAATGCATTTATTTTTTTCCACCAGCCAGAGGGTTCATCAGTTCAAAGAAAAGTTACTCAATGAAATAAATCAGCAAGAACTCTCTAATAGAATACTCCTTCCATAAACTCAGTGCACACGGAGTCCACATGCCATCAGAGAGAGCAAGTGTGAATACTGATCATGTATAAGGGGCACACATATGTGGAAAACACATGTGACTGGCCTCTTGTGGAGAGGCAACTTACACCTCTTGCTCTATATAACCAACAGTGTCTTCTGGAAATATCATTATGTTGCTTCTACTGGACTTGCTCCCAATTGAGTGTAGTGCTTCTGCTGAGCCTATCTCCCTCAGTGGTCCACCAGGCTCTTCTGGTCCCCATTAATATTGTGGTGATGACTGGTACATGGTGTCTACTGGTGTGCTTTATTTCTGGTTTCTTGATGTCTCCATTAGGCACGTTACTTTGCTGGTCCCTGCTGGTCTCCATGACGTGTTGTGTGTTGTGGCAGCTTCTAAACATCTCATCTCTTCTGGTCTATTTGTTGGACTTATTTCTTCAGAAGCCCTTGTGCCATCTCTGCTTCAGTTTGCCAGGATGTAGTGGCTAGGACCCCTTCTGAAAAAGGGCAGACTGATAGCATCTTAGGAACACACTCAGCTAACAAAAACCTTGCAGAGTGCCCCCAGGATAAGATTAAATCTTTTTTGACTCCTGCCTGAGCAAAAATCAAAACCCTCAGAAATCAAAACCATCTAACTCAGGGTTCAATACTCCCAAGATCATCTCTGGCTTAACATGCAAATGAATTTGATCCAGTGCAAATGAATGTGATCCAGTACAAACAATAAGCTAAGGAGGAAAGATAACTTCCCTGCCAGAATATCCTCCATTTTTCCCTTTTAGGTATATCTATTAGCAGCAAAAGGTGATGGCTTAGTCCTGTATTTTGGTTGACAAAAAACTGTTTCCCTACATGACCACTCAAAGTTAGCTAGATTACTGGGTGCTACAGTTATTTCAACACAGAAAAAAAAAATGCAAAGGACTTACTGAAATCCATAAACAGGAAGAAGAACACAAAAGACACTCAACAGACTCACAGAAACAGAGAGAGTACTCAATTAGTCCATCAACACTCCTCAGGCATTTTGGTAGCTCTGTAGTCCTCCACAAAGAATGATGATACCATCCCTCCCAGACTCTTAGTGGCACCCTATGGTTTGGATTCACACACACACACACACACACACACACACACACACACACACACACACACACACACACACACACACACACACACACACACACACACACACACTTTAGGGCTGCTGAATAAACAATTCCCTTCCCATTTGACAAGCACTATCTAAGCAAGATATTGCTCAGGACCTATACTGGGGACTGGATAATTCTCTTCTTTCTCCAATAACCTCATTACATCAGAAAGACTCCTTTGCTCTCTAGAAGTTTAACTCCAGAACTTTAAACTCAGGAACCCTCCAGTTTGAGCATGGTACAACCTCCTAGATCTAGGAAATATCTTTTCTGGTTAAAAGACTAGATTCTAGTGCCACACTGCCTAAGGAGTTCAAAATCTCCCCTCCTTCACACAAGAGTTTGTGGTCCACTAACGTGAACTAGTCACACACATGTGGCCTCAGTCTTGTACTTCTGCAGGAAATCATATAATTGCTATCAAACTCTTAGCAGCTAGAAAGTTCACTAGCAGGATCTTTCCTCTCAAGCCACCAGCATGTAGATGGCCAACTGCCATGTGCATCTGCCCCAAAACTTCCATGTCTAATTACTGGCAGAGGAAAAGGCATAGATAGACATCTCTCCCTAGGAGCAGGCTCACTATACTGCATGCAGTATGTTTCCTGAACTGGGAAAGCCAAAAAAGAAGTCCAAAAAATAGACTGCTGATCTGTTAGCTCACTTTTACAGGAAAGGGGGCATGGGGGAGGGCAACTCCTCCAACCAAAATTTACACTTCAAAGTCTCATCCAACCAATCATCTTGGAAATAGCCCCACTCATTGGAAACCAAGCAGGAGTATGCCCACATGTTTCACAAAGAAATACCACACAAAGACATACCTTACAATCTCTCATGCTTGACTGGGGACTATTCTGTCATCACTCCCCCTTTTACATACTAAAATACAGTAACTGTCAAAAATCAAAATATAAATTCAGAAAAAAACAGGTTATATGTTAGAATGTCAAACATCTCATATTCAGAATATTTGTAAATTATACCTGAGAGACCATTAAGACCGAACCCTTTCATTTTATCAGTGTGACAAAGTGTCTTGTCTGGTAGATTTAAAACTGGAAAGACTATCTATTGCCATTCTCTCATTTTCTCAGAGGGATCTCAGAATGACTTCCCTAAAGTCACACAGAAAATAAGTTAGAATCAAGATTCAAACCCAGGTCCTCTGACAGTCCTCTATCTTTTCTATGACACTATAGTGACATTTCCCCCCAAAAAAAAATTCTAAATTCTTATCTTGGCAATTTTTTCTTAGAGACTAAACCTTCTGATAAAGTAACATTCAAGGTTCCTATATTCAGAAAGTTATAAGAACAAACATTAGAGTATAGAGTAAGGGTTCTTATTCTGAGGTCAACAGATCATTGACAGGGTTGGTTTGTTTGGTTGTTTGGTTTTTGGTTTTGTTTTGGGGGATTAGGGGGTAGTATGAACCTAGATGCGGAAAAAAATATACCTCTATTTTTTACTAAACTCTAACTGAAATTTCACCTTTCCTTCAATTATTTAAAAACATAATTCCGAAAATTCTCTGTCCCTTCTGACACAGGGCTCAGGGAGATTGAAAGAGTGGGTCACAGAGGAAAACGAAGCATAGATGGTAGGATCAGTCATAGAAATCCCAGCATTTAAAGCTGGAAGGAAGCAGAGAACATCTAGTTCAACCCTCTCATTTTCTAGAGGAGTAAGTGACTTACCCAAGATCCTACAGAGAGTAGTAGAGCTAGGATTTGATACCAGCTTCTGCAAATACAAACTTCATTCTTTTTCCACTGTGCCACACTCTCTATCCCTTCCTTCCCTTCAAAGAAAAATTCCCTTCTCTTCCCAAAGCCCCATGCCAATCTCCCACCCTTGCCCTCCTGCTTCTCCCTGAAATCCCTCTAGACAGAGAAAGCCAGTATTTTCTAAAGCAAATATACTGATAGCCCTTTGCCCACAACACAAAGTCCCCAAATTTCCATCTTTTACTTCCAGAGAGTATCGGAACCACAGACCAGACCTTGTTTGAGAAACAACTGGATGTCGGCACTCTTTCCAAAAAAGCAAAGTGAGGTGAATGTAGAAGTTTCCAGAGTGTATATGATTACCAATGCCCCTCCCAGTTCTACAAATCTCCTAACTCCAAGACTTCTAGATCCACCACCCCTCACAAGAACTCCACCCAACTTGGGAAACTGCCAGATGCTCAGGGCAAAATTAGGACGTTTGATTAGCTTATTGGCAGACTCCTGTCCTCCCTGCTGAGAAATAGAATGAGTGTGTGGGTCCCGGAGAATTTCTGTTCTAAAATCACAGGCTGTTCTCCAGCTCAGCCAACCGTGGAGGGAAAGCAAGGCCTGAGGGGAGTCTGTCGAAGAAGTGGGACCTACTCAGAATAAAACGACTAAAAATGGCAACTAAAGTGCAGATTATCTGACAGAGCTGAAAGCGACCTCATAGAATAGCTACTCTAACCCACTAATTTTATTTTCATTTTTTAACTTTCCTTTTCATTATTGTGAACTTAGCCAGCATGAAAACCTCCCTGAACAAAGAACCAATTCTAGTCTCTCCACTACTCTATCTACACCTTGTATGGACTTCCTCGTTTTCGTAAACATAGAATGTAAGCTCCTTGAAGGCAGGGACTGTTTTGATCTTTCTTTGTTATCTCCAGTCCTTCTCACAATTCTAGGTACATAGTGAGTGCTTTTTAACTGACTACAAGAGACAGAGATAGACAGATACAGAGACAAAGAAAGAGACAGATATAGAGACACAGAGACAGAGAGACAGAGACAGACAAATAGAGAGACAGAGACAGAGAGGATTCCATCTGAAACCTAAAATCTTTTCTATGTTTAGCATGTTGCTATTTTGATATATTTCAAATTTTCCATGATAATTCCAACACTGCCCTTGTTGTCTTTGCACTCTTATTACCTATTTTTTTGCTCTTTTCTTATATTTTTAGATGATTCATTGCCATGCTTTTTTTTCTTTTTTTTAATATAACTATCATTCCAGTCTCACACATACAAAGTCCTTCCCTGTAGCAAATAAGTAGAGTCAAGCAAACCAAACACACATCAACGTGCCTTCCAGAAAGACTGGCCCATTTCTGAGCTCCACCAATCATACTTGCCTTTTCACAATCATTGTCATTCACGTTTTTTGTCATCTTTGAAAATCTGATAGTTATGAGGTAGAACCTCAAAGTCATTCAAATGGCATTCCTATTATTATTGGTGATTTGGAACATTTTATCATGGTTGGGGGGAGGGTTTGGGGAGGATTTTATGTTTGCTCATTTGTTGTTATGTTTGCTCGTTAGCATTTATCATTTTTCCCCCATCCCATTAAATCATAACGAAAAAGAAAACTCTCATAACAAATATGCATAGTCCTCCGAAACAAATTCCCCCCTAACCATTGATAGCTTACATCTCTTCTTTGGAGAATCCCAGCAGTATTTGTCAATAGCCAGTCCTTATCTCAGGATTTGGGTTGGGTATTTAGGTTAAGCAAATACTGTGCTACTGTGTTCATTTGCTTTTGGCTCTCTTGTTCCCAGTCTGTCCTGTTGATTAAGTTTTTATTTTTGTAACCAATACAAAATGGTTTTTCTGATTACTGCTTTGAGGTATAGCCTCTTCCTTCTCATTTTTCTTTTTTTCTTTTGAGATTCTTGATGTTTTGTTCCTCCAGGTAAATGTTGTTATCATTTGTTATATCTATAAAGCAGCAATTTGGTAATTTGCTTGGTATACTACTAAATATGTAAATTAATTTAGGTAGCATTATCATCATTGTTACTGACATAGCCCAACAATTAGCAGTTAATATCTCTCTGATTATTCAGATGTCTTTATTTCTGTAATGAGTGTTTTGTAGTTATATTCACATAATTCCCATACATATTTTTGTAGGTAGATTCCCAAATATTTTCCATTCCAGTTATTTTTAGTGGAATTTTAAACCCATGATATTTCTTCTCAAGATTTTGGAAATAAATCAACCAGACAATTTCCAGATTCTAGATACTGGGGCCCCATAAATGCATGAGAATTTTTTCCTTATTTGAGTCTAAATCTGATACTTTGCAACTTTCATTCAGCATTTAGCACAGTGCTTGCTTCATAAATGCTTATTAACTGAATTGTTCTTGGCTCTCCCCTGTAGAGTTAATCAGAAAAATTTAATTTTACTTCCAAAGTAGTCTTTCTAATACATGAATACAGCTGTCATATCCCCCTCTTTTCTAAAATAAATATCCCTAATTTTTTTCAGCTGAGACCTACATGGAACTCCCCAGTCCTCTGATAAATTTGCCCTCCTCTGGACATCCTCTAGTTTATCAATACCCTCCCTAATGAAGGGTCTAGAAGTAATACAGTGCCCTAGATGTTGTCTGAGTATAGCCAAGTACATAGGAAGACCTCTGAGTCCTGGACATTGTCTCACTTGATGTACCCTAAGATGGCTTTAGCTATTCTGTCTGTTTTGTCTTAACTCATGTCAAGTTTGCAGTTTCCTCTAAAGAACCCAGTTCATTTTTGAATGAATAATCCAAGCCTTAAACTCTAGATCCTGTGCTGCTGGGTTGGGGATCCCTTTGTACAAGTATGAGAAATTGACGTACCACACCTGTGAGTTGACATATGAGAAAGTAGAGAGAACCAGAAGGGGGGAGTGTGGGGGTGAGAGATTCCAGTCAAGATAATTCCCATGGGCTTGTGGGGAGGAAAAGAACAGAAACCTGCTGCAGAGGGTTGCAAGGAAAAGTAGGAAGTTGATAAGTGTAGGATATCCATAACAAAAGATAGTCAGGGTCATAGGGCATTCAATGGGGAGGCACCCATTATGAGAAGGTGCTACAGAAGGAGTGGAAACCCAAAGGTTTGGGACCTTGAAAATAAACCACACTTGTTTTTATATCTGGACTCGGCCTTCTGCCTTGTGCAGTCAGTACTTGCTGAGAGAAACTGAGTTCCTTCCTGCTCTTAGCTAAAAAAGGAGGATGTCTGAAGGAAGCCTCCCATTCTTCTCAAATGACAGCCAACAGAGTCATTTCATTACCCCATCGCAGGCTGACTACCTGTGACCTTCTTCTCCACCTCTGCTAAGTGTAGCAGGGACCACAGTGGATATTTGTCATTACACCCAAAACAAAGAAGATGAAGGACTTTTTAAGAGTTCTGTAAATCTAGATATAACTCATCTGGAATAGCCACAGGCATGCCCAGCTTCTGCTGTCTATAGGAAATGACAAGAACAAGACCTTGCACCTGTTAAGGGAAAGGGGATGGAGAGAGAGACAGAGAGAGAGAGAGAGATTGAGAGAGACAAAGACAGAGAAAGAAAAAGAACACTTAGTTGATATAGTCAAAGAACAACTATATTGTGCTTTAAGATTTATTGGTACTTTATAAATATCCCTGTGAGATAGCTAATGAACATATTATTGTCCCTATTTTATTGATGAGGAAACTGAAGCTCAGAGAGTTGAAAAGACTTGTCCAAGGTTTCAAAATGTGTATGTAGTAGCAACCCTTCTGGGTTACTCCCCCAACTTAAGTTTGAACTTGAAGGTTGAGTCCCCAAAGAGCAGATTCTATCTCAAGTCCTAAGGTAACCTGTGGGTGGATACTCCTAAAATTGTAGCTTATTAATCCCCCACTGGTAAATTTCCCATTACTAATCAACCAGTAAACACAATTAATCCTGTTAGAAGTGAGCCCGTCTAACAAGCCCCTAACAGTGAGAAACATACTCACCTCAAACAACACCTGTTGTGAAATCAGTAAAGTTTTCATTAATCTTTACATCCATTCCCCCTGAATAGAAGGGTAGCCTCCCCAGTAAGGTTACAGGACTGCTACAACATGTTCAGAAAGATGGGGCTTCTTATACTTTTTTCTGAACTTTGGATCCCCTGTGAGTGGGAAGTTTTGTGTATCTATCACAATACAAAGCAGAATGAGGGATCCCAATCAATTCCTGCACTGCTTCTCTTAAGTCTACAGAAAAGCAATGTGTTACTCTAATAACCAACCAATAATCATTAATAAGTGATAAGCAGTTTAAAACCCATGTTGTGCAAGTTTGGAGTTAAGCTATGTGGTGATCCCAACTCTGATTTTTGAAAAGGGCAAAATAATAATAATGAACCCTATTATTCTAGAGCCCCTTCCCCATCTGACGTCTTCTCTGTTAGGAAGATATTCCTGAATCATTCAGCTAGCATTTATTAAATGCCTACTACATGCCAGGCACTGGGCTAAACTCTGGGACATTCACAGGACTCAGGTCTATCAATTTAGGGTGGCCACATATTATTTATTGAATATATAGAAAATGAAAGGAAAAAAAGGTAAGTGCTTCTACATGGAACCAGCTCCTACCTCCAAGCATCTCCCAGAACTTCCTTCCATACTACATGGGTGTACCTCAGCCTCATAGACTCAATTTCAAAGTCAGTCTGATCACAATAGTACCTGTGTGTCCGTGGCTACCAGGAGGTTCAACTGTCTGAGGCACTGGAAGGAAACAGAGACAGTCACATCTAGATTTTATCTCATTGCTGTGTTCCATGAAGCTTCTTACCAACTGGGTATTCTCTGAATGTGCCAGTATGGGGACATAGTTCAGAGTTCCCAAACTTGCTTTCACCTTGAGTCATTATCACCCCAGGTCCAGAGGTAAATACATATTCAAGAGAAGCCATGGAACAGACACAGGTTATAAAAGGAAGAGATTGTTTTGGAGGCCAGGACACTTAAGAGAAAGATAGACTTGATGGGGGGAAGAAGAGGGAATTCTAATATGGTAGCTTAGAAAGCTAGAAGGCATTATGAGGACAGTTAAATAACACTACAGTCTTTCTAATGTGGGGTAGGGTGGAGAAACATCAGAAAGTTGAAAGGGGAAACAAAAAGAAAGGTGGGAAAGTGCTAAAATCAAATTTCAGAATTTACAGGGGTGAGGCACTTTTGGCCTCAAGGCCACATGTGGCCCTTCTAGGTCCTTAAGTGGGGCCCTTTGAGTGAATCCTAAAGGGCCACACATGGCCTTGAGGCTGAAAGTTCCCCACCCCTGTAACTAGGCTATTCTTGGAAACAACCTGAAGCAGAAAAGTCAGGTTTTCTATAAGGAGACTGAAACCAAACCATCTGGGTTCATACATTGCATCATCTCACACTCTCCTTCCTCCCCCAAGGCCCCTTGTGGTGGACCATGTCAGGAACTTAGGGCATGTTGCACAAACATATCTGGTCACAAACATGCAATGGTCTCTCTGGCTGCCAATAGCAAATATCTATATCATGTGGTGAAGGTGAGAAGCCAGAGAGGGGGAGAACCACGGGGTGCTTGGCCCCCTTCCTACTCAGATGTAGGGTGGAACAAATATCATTGCCATCAAAATTAATAACAGAGAAATGCACATGAATGTTTCAGATTAAAACAGAGCAGGATAGAAAAAAGCAGAAACATGATGCCCCAGACAAAAACCATTGAACTAAGTACCAGGAAACCTGGCACCAAACTAGCTGTGTCACTTACCAAGTCTCTTAAGCCATATTCCCTATGGTGATGATGCTGGTGAGTAGAAATAGAGAGGAATGGCAGGAAGAGGAAGAGTTTAATTATGACACCCTCTGCCTTCACAGCAGCTAGATGGTACAGTGGATAGAGCAATGGACCTGGAGTCAGGAATACCTGAGTTCAAACTCAGCCTCAGACACTTACTCTGGGCAAGTCACTTAACCTTGCTTGCCTTACTGCACTAGAGAAGGAAATGGCAAACCACTTCAATATCTTGTCAAGAAAACCCTATGGACAGTGGTCCAGAGGGTCAGGAAAAGTAGAACACAACTGAACAACTGCCACTATCTTCACAGACCCCAGTATGTAAAAAACTGTGCAGTGGGTGAAAAGCCAAGCAGTACTTTCCCATTTAACAGTTTCAAGGAGAAACAACTTTGTCCAACATCCTTCAGGGAATCTAGTGTGGGGTCAAAAACTGAGGACAGTTCTAGGTTTGCCTGCAAGGAGAACGTGGGGAAACTTTCTTTGCTTTGGGTATTTGAGAAATAGTTGGCATTAGCTAAAGGAAATACAGGTCAGGGGTGCTAGAAAGGAGTATCTCTTTGGATAAATAGGAATCACAGTTATTGGACCCTGGGGGACTTTCCAAGAAACACTTCCAAAACATGTGACTGTTGGGGGAATCCCCACTCTGATTCCAGTCTAGGAGACTGGATAGAATTTAGCTTCACTTTCACTGTATGTGAGTTTGATTTCATAATATCAGCCTAGTTGTCTCCTGGTTTGGGAAAAGAGCTTGTGTAGTGGAGCAGACTACAGCAGTAGCGCAGAGTTGAATAAGTAGTGGGATCTGTGAGAAAGAGGTTACTGAGGTGGGAGCTGTTAAAATGGGGATTAATGAAATGGGAGTGGAATGGGGCTGGGGAATAGGGACTAATTGGGGATTGGAGGAGATAGCAATCAGAGGAGATGAGGAGAGAACTGGTGAGATGAGGGTTGTCAGAGATAGGGATTGGTAGGGGGGGATTGGAGGGGATAAAGATTGGAGGAAATGAGATCTCATGACCTGAGGATGGAGGAGATAAGGACTGGTGAGATGGCGATCTCTTCTGACTGCTCTCCTTAACAGCATGATAAGACAAAGCCTTGAGAGGTACCACACACTTGAACTCAGACTCCTGAAGCCCATGATCTGCAGTTTTGTTTACCCACTTCCCATCCCCCTCCACCATATACACACATATATACACAATGAAACTGCAGGAAGCTGGGCAGTAATAAAGCTCACTCTGGGTTTTGAGGGCTGGAGAAGGCTGGAGGAACAGATATCTAAAATGGAGCATGTCCCCTTCAAAAGAACACTGCCCCCCACTCAGCACTTTAAAGATACCAGTAATTGTCAGGTTATTTGATTAGGAATAAAGTTTCTCCCATGGTATATAAATTGGTTTCCCAGCCAATAAAATTCCTTCTGGCCAATCTGAGGTTTCATTTCCTCCATTTCCGCCCCTGTTACCTCTTATGAATATTTTGGTGAGTAAAATCACCATGTTTTTGGTGGATATTACTTTGTTCTCCACTGCTGAACAGGTTTGAGCTCTCCCAGAATATCCCTTCACCAGCTTCCCTCTTCTCCTTTCCCCACCCTCTGTTCTTTCCTTTCCTCCCCTCCTTTCAAAAGAGTCAATGGGCTGTAGGAGGTAGAGGGTCAGAGGAGGGAGAGCATAGTCACAGGTAAGGGTGGCCAATTCAGTCCTTTTTCTCCATATTTGTTCTTTCCCTTGTATCTTGCTGCCTCTACCTCTCACACAGATTTTCCTACACTCGCAGACTCATGCTGGCACATACACAATACTCAAATACTCTCACCCCTACTTTTACATATATTTTTGAAAAGTAGAAAAGGAATGTTACATGTGTTGGCCTTGGGTCATCACCTCTCATCACCTATCTCCTATTATCTACAGTAAAGGGTTAAGAATTGAATTGTGGCATTGTGTTTTAGAGTCAGAAAGAACTTAGAGGTCATCTGATACAATTCCTTCATTTTACAAAGGAGAAACTTTTTTCCAGATGAAAAGCTGAGGTCCACAGATGCAAACTGACTTCCTAAAGGCCATGTAAGTCCAAAGCATGATTTGAACCCAGACACTGATTCTAAATCCAGAAATCTCTTTCCACAGTACCCTGCTACTTCACAGCATGACCCAGAATAGCAACCTACATTACAGGTTTACATATTAGGAATCCCCAGCACTCCCTTCCTCTTCTCTAGAGATAATGAAACTGAGAAAGGAAAGGGAAACTAAAAAGGATAACAGTAAATTCCTATCAAAAGGGAGTTTCTAAGCTTTCCTATTTGCCTAGAAAGCAAAGGCTCATTCACGGTTTACGGAATTCCTAAAAAGATAACTAATCTGAGAGAGAGATTGGAAGACATAGGTGTGGGATTGCCTGATTGGAATGGAAAGGAAAGGTTGGATTTAAATTATTTAACCATTACAATATCAGAGCTGGAAGGAGCCTTCTAAGTCACCTAGTTCTGCAAAAGGAAAAAACAAAATACCCTTCTTTCTTTCTAAAGCACATTAGGATAAGAAAATCTCATTTTCCTAGATCCTGTTCAAGTTTGTTTTGCCAATAACCAGGTCATGCAGTTGAGCTAGTTTAAATCTTATAGGTCTAATAAGAACATCAAATTAGGAACCTCTAAAGCAGAGAATTTAGATTTTTCCATACTCCTTGCTCTTCCTACCCTTATCTACACCTTTTTGGACACTGCTCGTAACAGGCTGAGGGGAGAATCAAAAAGATTGTATGAGGATCCGATTTGTAGAATGAGCCCTCCTGGTTATGAATTTGTTATCTGCCAATATAGTTATGTAGTCTAAGGCTAGAAAGTACCTTCCAAATTGGCATTAACTACACCATCATTTAACTTCTGGTGTTCACCTATTTCATTCTTCACCTCAGATTCAAGTTCCAGAAAGGGAAGAAATCTCAGTTTATTATTTATAATTGCTTTGGAATGTAAGTTAGAAAACTTTTGTGTTGTTATATTTAGGAAATTCAAAAACAAACTGAAAAAATCAGAAAATTCTGAACCCAATTTTTAATTGATATATATAATTATCTGGTCTTGTTATTATTTTTAAACAAAACTTTCACCAAAAACAAAGTTTTATTTATTCTATTTATTTATTTTTAGTAGCTCATTCCCCCTCAGGATGATGAGATTCTGCTAAGGAACTAATAATAGAACTTTTTTTATAAGAAGATGACCTCTAATACACAAATGAATTTGCCTAAAAGTTGCCAAATTAATTTCAATTGTTGCAAAAGGTCCTGAAATGGGATGTATAATCTGAGTAATCAGTTTCAAATAGTGCCCATCAAAAAGTTGTTTATAATGTTAACCAAAAAATCACACCTATAAGACATGCATTGCAACTGGCTTTATTACAAGAAAAATGAACAAACATGTAAAACTCTTATAGAGGTTCAAGGAATTCACATTCCAGGAAGAAGCTTGCCTGTTTATGAGTTGCAGCAGGGGGAAGGAGTGCAGGTAATCCCCTCCCAAAGAGAGTAGCATGGGAGAAGGAAGGGAGCAGTAGGCATGGGTAAAGGATTAATTCCCCCACCCCCCAAGGGGAAAAGTAAAGCAAAGGAAAAGGAAGGAGGAACATGAGTAAGTAGGCTGGCAAAAGCAGCATTCTTTTCCCTCAGAAACTGCTAGACTATGAAGATATGATCCTACTAGACTATCAAGGTAATCGACAAGGGTGTCAGCTGCACAGTTTCTCAGTCTGCAGACTGACTGGCATTTGTCTTTGTAGCTGGTTCAGTTCCCAAGACCACACAGGGAGTGCAGCAAGGGGAGCAAACAACAATTGTCAGCCCAGGAAGAGTTTCGTTTTTGACATGTTCAGGGTGGCCTACCTACTCCAGGTCCAAAGTATCTGGAAAATTTGACAACTCAAGAAGACAGGTTGAGTTGGTTTCAGGACAACAATTATAAAACATGACTGTATATAAAATATGCTCAATTCTCAGATGATAATTCCATATCAAATAATGCACCCAAATAAAATTGACTTTTTCATGGAGGCAACATAAGATTTTTCCATAAATTATTCTCCTCTAAGGAAATTGATTACACTAAAATTCTTTTCTTCAAAATAAAACTGAACCTGTTTCTGATTTAGTCTTAGTAATTAATAGAATAACAACTTGCTCCCATGAACTGTTGCATCAGTACCCAATTCTTCTTATATCATTTGAAATATTTAAGGACCTCATTTTATACAAAATAATATATAACCAGTAAGAGGCAGGTGACAAGGCCAAATACTCTTTTACATAATTATTTAGGATATAGAAAGGACGAAAATTCTGAGCTAAAAAACTCAAATTTCTAACTGCATCTTATTATAATACCTTGGATGTACTCTAGCATTAAGTTATTAGATGAAATATAATATTGTATTCACAGTGATCATCAGCAATGATTATAGAAATTTGCCACAAAAGGAAAATATGGACATAGCTATAGGAAGGGGAACCCCAACTTCATGTTAATCCCAGGCAAGAGTCATATAGGTAGCCATTTTTATTGAGAAAATATCATAGTCAGGCTTAGAGTCAGCCAGGTAGGAAACTTTCCATTCAAAAAACGTGTCATATTAAGGAAATCAAGTCAAGAGAATCTTATCTCCATCTATGCCAAAGTCATAGTTCATAGTTTATAGATGTCAACCCCATTGAGTTACTGGTATCATAGATCATTGGCTCAATGGTATTTCTAGATGAACATAGGAATCAGACTCAGAAAAATATCAATTACCATCCCATAAGGTCTAACCTTAAACAGCAAGTTCCAATAATCATACCTTTGGATGGATTCAGTTATTAAGGATAACATATCATTGAGAACAAGTATTAACTATGCTCTCAAATGGAAAAAAGTAAGAGATTCATCATAAAAAAATCCCAGCATATTTTGCCCTGGTTAAAGAGATTTGCTATGAGAGGAAGAAGTAGGGACATGAATACAACAGCATCAATCCTGGTCCTCCAGGCCTAAATCCAAGGCTCAGAATGACTTGACGTACATCATAGCCAAACTCAAAATGAACCAGATGGGAAGATTTCTTGTATGAGGAAAAGAATTAGGAGAGTCCAGCCTTAACATTCCCAAGGTCATCCTTCCAACCTGATTTCCCAGGACAGATATCCACTGCCCTTAGATCTCAAATGTCACTCTCATTGAGCTGCTGGTATTTTTCTTGAAGCAATGAAACATTTGCCCAGTGACATAACAAACTTAAAACAAAGCTCAAAAGGAACATTAAGGGTCCCAAATAGTCTCACCTTAAACAGCAAAGTCTCACTAATTACAATAAAGCTGGATGCAATTGTCAGTACTCTCAAGTTATTGAAATAAATTGCTAGCAAATAAAAATATCAGTCCTTCTAAAAAAAAAAAAACCAGACATAAGATTTTTACTCAACATTCCTTTCTACTCATATTTCTTTTTCTCAAAAACAGCTGAAAATACATCCTGATGTAAAAAGGCAGTGGTAAGAGTCTAATGAAATAATATATGATAGCTATAAACCTCCAGATGGACAGATATCTATCTCTTACTCATTCTTTAAAGCAAAAAGAAATCTTTAAGATTGGAGTTTGTTAAGACAAAGTTGGTTAAAATGTAACTTTGGGGTAGACTCCTCCACATATAGCTTCATCATTCATATTGAACAATCTAATACCATAAACAAATTCCTAACTGAGTCAAATGTACAACAATACAAGTTATTCCCCAGTTGATAAATGGTCAAAGAATATGAACAAGCAGTTTTCAGAGGAAGAAATTAAAGATATCTATAATCATATGAAAAAATGCTCTAAATCACTTTTGATTAGAGAGATGCAAATTAAAACAACTCTGAGGTACCACATCACACCTATCAGATTGGCTAACATGACAGCACAGGAAAATAATAAATGGTGGAGAAGATGTGGGAGAGTTGGAACACTAATTCATTGTTGGTGGAACTGTGAGTTCATCCAACCATTCTGGAGAGCAATTTGGAACTATGCCCAAAGGGCTACAAATATGTGCATACCCTTTCATCCAGCAATGTTGCTTTTAGGACTATATCCCCAAGAGATCATAAAAATGGGAAAGGGTCCCACATATACAAAAATATTTATAGCAGCACTCTTTTTAGTTGCCAAAAACTGGAAATCAAGGAGATGCCCATCAATTGGGGAATGGCTGAATAAGTTGTGGTATATGGATGTAATGGAATACTATTGCGCCATAAGAAATGATGAACAAGAAGACTTCAGAGAGGCCTGGAAAGACTTATATGATCTGATGCTGAGCGAAAGGAGCAGAACCAGGAGAACTCTGTGCACAGCAACGACCACAGTGTGTGACAGTTTTTTCTGGCAGATTTGGATCTTCATAGCAATGCAAGGACATAAAAAAAAAAAAATTCCCAATGGTCTTCTAAGGCAAAATGCCTTACACATTCATAGAAAGAACTATGGAATTCAATAGCAGAATGTAGCAGATCATTTGTGTGTGTGTGTGTGTGTGTGTGTGTGTGTGTGTGTGTGTGTATTGTGTTTTGGTTTGTATATGATTTCTCCCATTTATTTTAGTTTGTCTACACAGCATGACTAGTGAAAATGTATTCAATAGGAATGTATGTATAGATCCTATATAGAATTGTATGCCGTCTTGGTGGGGGGGGGGGAGGTAGGCAGGGGGGAAAATCTAAGATTTATGGTAGTGATTGTAAAACATTAAAAATTAAAATTAAAAAACTCTGATAGGTAAAAAACAATAAAAATAAACAAATAAACAAATTCCTAAATACCACTCCTTCTCTCCTCAAAAAGTCTTTGTAATGGGGCAGGAGATTCAGGTTTCTAAGTGAAGTAATGCCTAGATTATTGCATGGAGTCAATCCTGCTTGGGCAAATTGTTTCAAGAGACCTGGCGGGTTTACAAATAAGGACATTTATATGAGGTCTTTTTCTCCCTCTCACAATCAGTTATCCACCAAGTAAACAAATGTAGTCTTCTTTTTTAAAAATATACCCAGTTAAAGGCTTCATAGGTTTTAACCTAACCATAACAACCCCTAATAACCAATAATCTTATAATTTTTATAAGTGTAAGAAGAGATATTATGATATCTTGTTTTGCTTCCACAAAAGTTATGAGAAATAATCAGGGCTCATGGGGAAGTTCGTTTATTCTACCAAGACAATGACCATCAGGGGCCAAGGAGACTAGAAAGGTTAAACTGAAATAGAACAGTTTTAAAAAAAACTACGGAAAAACCCTAGTCATAGCCACAAGCACCCTCAAGCAACCTCATGACCACGCCTACATAATCTACATAATCTACATACCAAAGAGGATGTAGGGAAAAGAATGTAAAGAATTCAAGGAATTTGGCTCACCCTAAGTCTAGCAGGAGGGACAGAACTGGGTAATCTCACACCTGCCTCTATATCAGTGAGTGTTCCTAGTGAGCACCTCACCCACTTGCTAGTAAGAAGCATAATAAACACTTTCCTCTGCCCACTGTCTCTGAGTTCTTTCAGGGAGAAGGTGTTTATTGTACCAAGGGGCATCACATGTGGGCTCTCCTAAGGCATGCTATGGGTGGCAGCAGCTTGTCCCAGGCTAATTTCCTGACCCTGCCTGGGAAGTCCTTTGATCCCCATAGCCAAGTTTCTCACCTAAGTGACAGCCAAATACTTTTAAATGAAAGTTCCTCTTTACTACAGGTAAGTACTTCAGAATATTAAGAGTTTTCAAACATTTTCTTTTCCTTTAGTAGTTCAGCTCCTAATCTAGCAACCTTCAGATTAGAAGAGAAGCTGCATTTTTGACAACATATCTGTACCATTTCATAAGCAATGTTATGAATTTGAAACCTAAAACAAAACCCAGTTCTAGTCAGGTGACCTCAGTTCGGTCAAATGAATCTCTAAATAACTTTACTGTTACTGGGGGAAAATAAAATGGTAAATAAAAATAAACAAACAAATTACTTTACACAGAAAAATCTTTCTGAACCAATTGAAGCGGAACTTAATTCCCAAAAGAGAAACTGATCTAACTGATTTAAATATAAGATCTAACAAAGATAGACAAGTTTCACAACATGGACATGTATTTAATTTTACGTTAACTAAGAAACACATATATAGCTTTGCCAGTTTGAATTCAAACCTGTTATTATTTCATAACTTAGATTGTGCTTATGTGTCATAAGCCATTTTTATTTCTCACTCTAAGACTGGAGGTGGAAGAATGGTTTTTTGGCCCAGGAAAAAGAAACCTCCAGGACTTTGAGCTGATCTTGGCAGGGTGTGGTCTCTTTTTGGCAGATAGAAACCTTTTCACAGGAGTTAATTAAATAATTCTCAATTTGAAGGATACAAGGAAACATTTAAGGTCCTATACAATAGTCACAGATCACAATAACCAATATTTTTATAGTGTAAGATGTATAAGAAGAGCTTCCTACAAACCATCCTGAGAGGTGAGTGGGCACAACTACCAGATACTTAACTAACCTTACCCGGAGCAGACCAAGAAGTCCAAGGAAATTCTTAAGGCAGTGTGGTGCAATGGGGAGGAATTGAATCTTTTCCTTCTGTAATTTCTAGTTCTCAACTAAAATCAAACCCCTGCACTTTAGCCTGAGTGTGGGGCTAGATCTTGAAATCCTAAGATATTGACACCCTGCTCAATCATCAGTCTGCCACCAAAGACCAGAACTCAGTACGACTTTAATCTGTTAGCAGAGCTAGTGAGGTTTTAGGACTCTACCTTTCACAGATGAGGACATTTGAAGGGTTTGCTATGCCAGCTTCACAAAAACCATTATCCTCGCTTATATTTCTAATAAGTTTTCAAACATGTCAGTCTTTCCAGATAAAGGATGCTAAAAATCTGTAGCAAATGTGGGAATTGGCAATGAACAAATAACCACTGAGATAAATAACAATAAAACTTTTTTTCTCTATGTCTACTCTACTTTTCTTCTGCTCCAAGCCTACTTAACATTCTTTTTCTCTTTGTTTTGGAAATAGTGATCAAGGATGACTCATTTACACTAAGAAAACCAAAAGGAAGCTACAAACTATAACTTTTTATCTGACTACTTTTCTTGTGGCTGTTTTGGTTTTCTGTTTCTGTTTGTTTTCTGTTAATTGCTTCATGACTTTAACCAATCTCTACAGGCCTTGGAAACTCCTCCTTTGGGACCCTTACTGTTTCCTGACTCCCTCCCTCCCCCAATAAAGCCTTATAAATGAGGGGATGAGCCCCAGAAAACAGGAAGGTAGAAAGTCTCTCAGCTTGATTTCTTCTCTTCCAGGGACTTGAGAATCTTCCATCATGAAAGTCTTTGCTGCACTCCTCTCCATCCTTCTTGCCAGTGTCAACCTCTACTCTCCAGCATCCTCCTCCCCATGTAAGTTTTCATCCTCTCTGCTGTCCCTGACATTTTGGTTTTATCTTTCTATCTCCAGGGCCCAGCACAGGTATCTTGTATGGATCTAATCAAAATTTATTTTTTGACAGCTTAGTTATGGCAAGTCCCCTGGAATTAGAGGCCTCAGTTTCAAATCCTACTTTGCTCCTTAGTCCCTGTGGGACCTCTTGGTTTCCTCATCTGGAAAGTGAGGGGATTAGATCCTCAGGTCCCTTCCAATCCTAAACCCTATGGTCCCATAGTTCAATGAGTTTTTAACCTCTCAATGTCCCTGACAGAGAAGATGAGGTAGGGGGAGTTCATCACCAAGGAACTTCCTACAAGGAAGAAATCACAAGTCTGATTTTAAAAAAAATTTAAAGCAGAGGGTAGATCTTTAGATTGGAAGGGAGAAGGTCTGGGGTCCTTTCTTGAGTCCAATAGTGAATGCAGCATGTTTTTTTGTGTCAGTAGATTTGTTCCATAAACCTCAATTTTTCCAACTCATCATTTCTGAAACAGTCTGAGAGCTATCTGGGACACTGAGAGGTTTAGTAACTTAGTCAGGGTCAAACAGCCACTATGTGTCAGAGGTAGGGCTTAAATTCAATTCTTCCTGAACGTGAGGCTGGTAAAAAGACAAATGTAAAATAGTTCAGATGAATATATTGAGCCCCAGAAATCCTCAAAGACCACTATAGAGGATTCATGACCTGAGTCAATGACGAGAGTGAGGCAGTGCTGATCTGTTCTGCCGCCTCCAGAAGCCTTTATAGGAACATAGGATCTAGAGTTTGGAGAGTTAATTTAGTCCAGCCTCCTTCATTTAACTGAGAATCACCAAGGTGATTAAGTGACCAAAAGTCAGAAGACTGGATTCAAATCCTACCTGTTTGACTTATTAACTATGTGACATTGACAAGTAATTTAACTTCCCTGGGCCTTAGTTTCCTCACCTATAAAAAGATGTGGTCAGACTAGATGACCTCTAAGGTCCCTTCTAGTTCTAAATTCATGACCCAAGAATGCTCTAAAAATCACCTAAAGTTCCTAAACTTAGGTCTGTCAACTTGGTTAGTTTGTTTGTTTTCAAATATTTTGACAATTGCATTTCCATAGCACCGGTTTCCTTTGTAATCCTACTTTATTTTATTCATTACATCCACTATTCTGAGAAGGCATCCACAGTGTTCATCAGACTGCCAAGGATCCCTGATAGATAGTCTCTTAGCTTTCTTCTAACTCTAAACAGAGTTTAGGAGTGAGGGGAAACTGAATGTCTGTTTGGTTTTATTTTGGTTTGGTTTGGTTTGGTTTTGAAAGGGGAAAGAAGGAGCGAGGGAGAATTCCTTTCTTGGTCCTGTTACCAGCCCCTTCTTCATTCTTTCAGATGCCTCGGACACCACACCTTGCTGTTTCTCCTTCACTTCTCTACCCCCTCCCCTGACCCACGTCAGAGAATACTTCTACACCAGCAGCAGATGTGGCAATCAGGGTGTGGTGTAAGTCTTGGGCCCTCTATGAGGATGGTTTGGGGAAGGAGGGAGAAGTGGAAGGAATTTTGCCTCTTAAGTCCACTTCTCCAGAAGCCATATTCTATCTCAAAGGAGTTCAGTTATTCATTTCTCCAGGCCCATAATCCTCAGGCAGATGATACTGCTCTTCCTCAAAAACAGCATAGAATTCTTAAGCTTGAAGGCCCATTTGAAAACCAGCTTGTCTAAATCCATCATTCTACAAGTCAGGAACTTGAGGCACAAGGATGAGTAGTAATTTGTCCAAGGTCACCCAGCTAGTGATCAAGTTGGAACTAGAACCCAGATCATAGATCATAGCTTTAGACATGGAAAGGACTTTGGGAGTCAGCTAACCCAACTCCATCTTTTTTTTTCAACCCTACATAGCATTTTTTTTTTTGAAAGAAATATGTTGTTGTTCAGTCACGTCCAACCCTTCTTCATGACCCCATTTGGGTTTTTTTTTGGCAAAGATAGTGCCATTTCCTTCTCCAGTTCTTTCAATAGAAATTGAGACAAACAAGGTTAAGTGATTTACCCAAGGTCACCCAGTTTGTGTTTGAGGCCAGATTTGAGCTCAGGTTTTCCTGACTCCAAACCCAGTGCTCTATACATTATACTACCTTTTTTTAAACATGCATTTAAAATGTGTCCCTCCCACTGCCTCTGCAACAACAGTTATTTTTTTAAAACCTTCATCATAAACTTACAAAATTTTACAAAACAAATTCCCACATTAGACACGCCTGAAAATTTATGACTTTCTCTGTATCTGAAATTCCCCACCTCTCTGGCAGGAGATGAGTGACATGTTTCATGGACTTGTTTCTCACTTCAGCCTTTCAAGGCTGTCTTTCCCTATGATGCTGTCACTGTACAAACTGTTCCCTAAGTTCTCCTCGCCTCCCTCTGCATCAGTTCACAGAGGTCTTCTGGCGTTTCTCTGAAACTGTCCATTTAATCATTATTTAGGGCACAATAATATTCCATTATATTCACAGATCTGCAGTTTGACTGGTGGCTCCCAGTTGGTGGGCATGTCTTCAGCTTCCAGCTTTGGGGCTACTATGAAATGAGCTATTATAAATATTTTTTGTCCAGATGTTTCTTCTTTCTTATATCCCTCTAGTCTAGTAGTGGTTTGGATGAATCAAGGGATATGTATGGTTTACCAATCCCTTCCCCTTCTTACAAAAGAAAAAACTGAGACCCAGCGAGGTCAATAGATTCTCAGTTTTTAAATGGAGTTAATGAGGCCCAGAGGGCAGAAGCAGCTTTCCTGAAGTCATTTAATAAATTTCTGATAGGATAGAGAACCCAAGAACCTTGACTCCCAGGCCAGGGATCCTAAACCTCTATTTTGTTTGCATAAATGTGAGCCCCCAAAAAGGGGTGGCAGCTAGGGGGTGCACTGGGCCTGGAGGCAGAAAGACCAGACTTCAAATATAGCCTCAGTCACTTAGTAACTGTGTGACCCTGGGCAAGTCACTTAAACCTGTTTGCCTTAGTTTCCCCATCTGTAAAATGAGCTGGAGAAGCATAGCATTGTAAGTATCTTTGCCAATAAAACCCCAATATGGAGTCACAGAGAGTCAGACAAGACTGAACCAGGGCTCCAAAATGGGAAAAGACATGGAGAGAAGTAAGTCAGAGGAGGCAAAGTTCTGGTTTTCCAGCCAGGGTTCGTGCAGTGACCCACCCCAATTTCACTTTCTCCCTCTTATTCCCCATAGCTTCATCACCCGGAAAAACCGGCAGCTCTGTGCCAGCCCTGAGAAGAAATGGGTACGCAGTTACATCAATTCCTTGGAGATGAGCTAGAGAGGGAGAGTCCCCTTGGCCTGAACATGCAGCTTCCCTGCTCTTCCATGTATCCTCCACATGGCTTCCAAGCTGATAGTCCTAAAGCCCAAGCTTGACTATGTCACAGCCCAGCTCAGAAATCTACCTTCAATGGCTCACTATTGCCTCTGGGATCAAGATACAACTTCTTTTGGGATATTTAAAGCCTTTCACAACCTGGCATCAGCCTATTTCTCCAAGATAATTACATGTCCCACTCCCTCTCAGGTACTCTATACTCTAGCCTTGTTGGCCTGTACACAAGCCGTTTCCCACCTGGGAACATTTGCCCAGGTTGTCCCAGACTGCTGGAATGCTCTCCATGCTCGCCCAGCTCTTGGAATTCTGAGCATCCTTCAAGGCTCCTCTCAAATGCCACCTCCCACACAAAGCCTTCTATGACTCCTCCCCAACCACATTAGTGCCTTCTCCCATCTTCCCAAATTACTTTGAACTTTTTTTTGTATTTGTCTTGTATTTACATATCTGTGAATCTATAGTCTCCCACCCCTCCAGGTCCTTCATAAACTCCTTGCTGGGCAGAGATTGCTTTTGTATTTGAATCCCCTGTGCCTACCACAGTACCTGGAATGTAGTAGAAGCTTAATAAATACTTGTCGATCATTTAATTGAGGAGAGAATCCTTTTGTTTCTTTCTCCTTCAAACCTCACCTCTCACCCACGTCACACACATACACAACACACACACATACATACACACATACACGCACACATGTACATGCATATAAATGCAGTGCATATCCTTGCCCACACAAACGCATGCATATATAACATTCAAATACATGCACATACCCATATAACTCCCCCTGCACCTCTAAGCACTTTCCCAGAAGGCAATGGAAACAGGGTAGCCCATAGAAAAATGGGTCCCATTTAAAGTGAGACAAGGGAGGGTGTTCCAGCAAGACTCAGTTTCTTCAAACAGGCCACCCTTTCTTTTGATTTAGTGACCTCCTGAAATTTCACGTCCAAGCAAAGCAGAGAAATTCTATACTTGGCTATAACCTGATCCCTGGAAATTCCAAATATGGAAAATGTATTTTTCAGACTTTACTAAATAGGAAGAGGCAGGTGAGGAGAGATTGGCTCCCAAGTCCAAACCCTTGTAACCATATCCTTCCCACTTGACCCATTGACAGGGAGGGTTCACTTTCCTGTGGCACTTTACAATTTGCAAAAATGCTTTCTACAGAACAGCTTGGGGCAACTGCAGACAGTGCCAAGTCTGATCCTGAGGGATCTCAGTGACTGGGATATTTGAGGGGCTAACTTTTGTATTAAAATCCTAACCCCCTCCCCATTGAAATTGAAATACTGATTTTGCATTTGATCTCCCTTTTTGATATTCCCCACCTTTTTGGCTAACCTGGGTTCCAGTGAGACAGAGGAGCCATAGTGGCTTCTCACATTTGTTCTGCTTTTCATAGTTTACAATAAGGACATTACATCCTAGTCTCATCTGGTCTTCAAGAAGATCCTGCCCAGGAAATGGCAGGTGAAGCACAACTGTGTCCATTTCACACACTGAGGCTCCCGAGAACTGGAACTGCGATGCTTAGCCCACATTTCTAGAGTACTTTAAGGTCCTGAGCAAGAAGTAAAGAATTCTGTATGAGTACAGCTGTTTTCTTCTCACCTATGAACTTGCACTGTTAGGGAAACATCTTTTCTAAAGTTATTTGTTCTTGTTTAAGCTACCTGAAAACGTGGGGCAGCTAGGTGGTGCAGTGGATAGAGCACCAGTGCAGGAGTCAGGAGGACCTGAGTTCAAATCTCACCTCAGACACTTGACAATCACTAGTCACTTAACTCCAATTGCCTCATCCTGGGTCATCTTCAGTCATCCTGATGAATATCTGGTCACTGGATTCAGATGACTCTGGAGGAGAAGTGAGGCTGGTGACCTGCACAGCCCTCCCTCACTCAAACACAATCAAGCGCAAGTCATGTCATCATTTCTCTGATGACATGGTCTTCTTCGGCAACGAAGGACAAACACACACACACACACAACACAGTTTTCAAAGTACTTTCATCCCCTGCTCCTTTAAATAAGTTTCTCTTTTGTAGGAGGAAAACAAGACAGTTCTTAAAATTCAGATTGAATATAATCAATTACAAAAATGTGTAGGGGTCTCATATAATTTACAGCAAAATTTCCAATTTCAAGATGGACACCAATTTTAAAAATTGTTTTTAAATTGATCAGTACTTAACTTTAATTTCTATGATTCCCTAAGTATCTAACTAAAAGTTCCAGTCACATTCGGTTACCTTTCCGTTGTTTCACATTCACAAAACCTGTTTTCTTTTTGTGAGTTAGGAAAAGGTTAAGTGTCAGTTCTATTCCAAAGTGTAAGCCCCTTTCCCTTTTTTATTCACCTTGCAACTTTACCAAGTCCACCCAGAAACCTGCCTCTTCTCATTGTTAGTCAGCCTTTTATTCCCAAAGAGTGATAATGACGTCCTAAGTGTTGTCTTCACTTTGACATGAATTCGATTTAAGTGAGGCAGATGTGCACAAAGTTGTCGACCTCAGTCTCTCCTCCAGAGTCATCCAGTTCCAGTGGGTGACCTTGGGGATACACGTAGCTTATCCTGCTCCTCCATACATTGGATGAAGGAAACAAGAACTACAAGAAAAACATTACTTGGTAAGGGTGGTGGGGAGGGAGGAATGTTAAAAAGTGCAACTGAGAAATAAGACATACTGGCAGAGGGATATAGAAATCTATCTTACGCTATAGGAAAATAGAAGGGAAGGGGATAAGGAAAGGGGGAGGGGTGATAAAAGGGAGGGCAGATTGGGGGAGAGTAAATCAGAATGCATGCCATCTTGGGTGGGGGAGGGGAGAGATGGGGAGAAAATTTGGAACTCAAAATCTTGTGGAAGTGAACGTTGAAAACCAAAAATAAATTAATAAAAAAATAAAATGGCAAAAGGAAAAAAAAAACATTACTTGTGGATAAAATGGGTTCCTAGCAAAAGAAACTAACACCAGCAGAAAAGAAAACCAGAGTAATCACAGGTGACAACATCGAGTCTAACCTTAGCAACACCAGACAGAACCCAAGAATGCTCAGTCTGTCTTGGCAACAGAGAGTGCGACATTGAGAAGGCAACTTTGCAGAGACATTAACAGTCTGAGGGGAAGGAAAAGAAAACATGGGATTCCAACGGCAAATCTCTGAGAGAGGAACAAAACACAGGGCTGAGACTTAATGGAGAAAGCCAGGGAGTCCTAGGGATGTTCACCTCAAAGGAGTAAGTCCTATTAAGAGATTCTTTCATGCCAGAGATCCAGGAACAAATACATTAGTGGGATTGGGAATTGGGGAAACCCTAGAAAAACAAGAGCCAGAAGGAAAATCATAATATGATTGTGAATAGTGATATGCTATAAGATGCTCAGCATCCTGTGAAAACTGTTATTTCTGGGGAAATGATTATGACAACTACAATGGAATTCAAACAAGGCACAGGACCTTGAATACAGTTTTTTCAGTCCAGACCTATCACTGCATTGCTATGGGTAATTCCTAGTATGGAGACTCTCTTCACCAATCTAGAACAGCAGCTCCTCTTCAGAGTGTGCACACTCTGAAAGAAATGCCTGGAGCAGTGAGAGCTTAAGAGAATTTTCCATGTACCTATGAAGGCAACACTTAAACCCAGGTCTTCCTGACTCCTAAGCCAGGCCTCTACCCACGTTGCTTTACACTTACATTGCTTTGCATACAGCAGGGACTCAACTCAATAAATATGAGGTGAATTGAACTGAATCTTACCCTCTCTCTGTCCACAAAAAGAAAAAAAAAGATATGTGGGCTAACCTAGCCAATTACCTTGTAACTATAAATCAGTTCTTTATTATAGATTTATCTTCCTCTGAAGATAATGGACTATAATTCTAACCTATCAGTAAAGAAAATTCCTATCTGAACAGGGATGGGATCCAATTTCCTTAAAGGTCTCTATTCTAGGACAAGTTTACAGGGCATTAAAAGAACAGACTCTTCTCGGTTTCTATGGTGGGGAGCACTAACCATAGCAGGCCAAATTTAACACACCCGGCTTCCTCCAACACCTCACTCCTATGGCCTGTCTCAACTGAGGAAACACCGTAGGGCACAGCTCTGCCACAGGAAATGACCTCCCTGCACAGCCAGGCCCCCAACCCTCTGGCCTCGAGGGACCCCAGGATTGTGCACAAGGCCCCTAAGTCATCTTGTCAGACCAACATTTCTGCTAAATCCGATGGGACGGTCTCCACTATGGCTGCTCTGCCTTCTCCACTGCCCCTCTGCCCAGCTGAAGAAGGCTGCGTGGAACAGGAGAGCTCAGGGGCTTGAGCTCTACAGACCCACCACAGGATCCCACCTCGCACACCAGCCAGCTGGGGGTCCAAAAGCTTCTCAGCCTTGGCTTTGTCATCTATAAAACACCAACCTTTGTAACAGGGTAGTGGATGTTTAAAAGTAAATTTGAGGCAATATTAAAACAAGATGTCCAGACTTGGACGCAGACTACTGACAACTCCTGCCAGGGTGACTTGAGGACCTCATGTCTCTGACTCTCCCTTAAGGGATGCTGATCTCTGCTGAGATGCTGCCCCCGTGTGGGCCCTGAGCACCCACGACAGTGCAGAAGAAAGGTTCTCAGGCCCTCTGAGCCAGCACCCACCAGCTGAAGCCTCATTTACCCCACCCCAAGAAGGAATCAGAGGCTCCAAGGAAGCTCGGTTTCCAAACACAGGCCATTTACTGCTGGAGCTTTAAAGTGACAGTAAACTTTTTCTTTCGAAAGTTTCCAAAGTCTCCACTCTTCTAAGACAATCCCGAAGGACTCATGATGTAAAAATGTTATCTGTCTCCAAAAACAGCACTGAAAGTGTCCGAATACAAACAGAAGCACACTATTTTCCCTTTTTTCAGTTTGACTTTTCTTCCACAAAATGACTAATATGGAAATATATTTTATATGATTACACATGTCTAACCTATATCAGAATGCTTCCTGTCTCAGGGAGGGGGGGTGAGGAGTTTCCAAGTTTCTCAGCTCCTCACCCTCAAGGCAAACAGATCCCAGCTTTCTGCCCTAGCTCCTCTCCTTTCTAGGGTTACACTTTCTCACTTTTCCTTCTAGGCGCATATTCCTCCAGGGGACTCTTTAAAATTGTCCTGTTTCTTTCGTGCTCAGATCCAACACTGCTCTTACTCTCTTCTACTTCCTTTCATCAATCATATCATGTTCTAAATAATCTTCGCTGAGTATCTTGTTTCTTTCTCTCATCTATCATCCCCAGATGCTGCCGCAGTCAGGGAGGGAGAAGGGGGAGGGGGAGAAAGAGACTATCCCTTTTTTCCTTTCCTCTACACTCCGATCCTTCCCCTGTATGGCTGTCTTCCCAGGGATCCCCTGCCTTTATATTCTGTTCCTAGATGTTCATAACCAGTTTGCTCCCTCTCAGACAAGCAAAGCAATGAGCAGGAATTTCTAACTTCTCATTCACTTTGGAGCTCTTCTCCCAACCACCTCATCTTCCTTTTAGCTTCTAACCAGGCTTTAACAGCCCCTATACACAGACCACAGCCATGGCCAGTCCACAAGGTGAGTCCATGGCCTGCCCTTTCCAGAAAAATGAGGCTCTCTCAATTCTTTCATCAAGTGGCACAAGCCAATCAGCATTTGTCCAGGTATGCTGAACTCTCCCAGCCAGCCGCACCCAGAATTACCTCTGGCTGATGTCCACCCCTTCACACATAGGTGGACACTTTGGGGATTTCCTCCTGTGAAAGCCTGTTTCCCAGGCCCTGAGCAGGATGTAGCATGAAGGCCATCCCTCCCTTTAAGGATGTGGGTGACAAGCCCCAAGATTCCCTTCTCACCAGAGGTCCCATTCCTGAAGCTTATTTATTTGGCATCCTGTTCATGAGGCCAATTGTAAGGAGCCAAAATTTGTAGGAGGGCAGATTACCCTGCCAGGTAAGCCAGTTATGAGGTCAGATGTAAGGGGACTGATCTGTTCTGCCCTGATATGCCAACTGGAGGGATGCAGACCCTTGGAGAGAATACTGAGATACTTGAAGAAAAAGAGGCCCATGACAACTTGGTAGTAAATTTATGTAGCTTTATTAGGATTTGGTTAATGGGGTTGTTTAGGGGAGTTTACTCTCAAGACCCAGTCCTTGGCAGCAGGAAGACAAATGGGGTACTGGATCCCCACACCAATGGCAGTACAGGTCAGACGTTAAATAGAAACAGAACAACAAAGGTAATGCCAGGGATGACTCAGAGTCACAAGCAACTTTTGTCATGGAGCAATTGGAGTTTCTTTTGGTGTTTACATTTGCTCAAGGTAGTTTTACCTTCTTCTGTGGAGTCATGTTCCCAATCAGGCCATCACCACATGGGTTCCTCCCCACTCTGGGATTTGGGGATGGTCAGAAAGTGGAGGAAGGACAAAGGGTTCACTCAGTGGATGCCAACTTAACAAACAAGTGGAGGCTGAACCGTCCTCGTCAAATCATGGGTGTGACCTCAAGTGAGCCACCTCACTTGACACTCAGGTGTGAGCATTAAGAAAGAATGCATAGAAAGGAGGAAAGGAACAGCTGGGTGGATGAACTCATCCACACTAACCTGGGAGCCTTGATTTATCAATAGAATGAACCTCCTAAAATCCTTGACATTTTTCAAAGCCATTTCAGCCCAGTGTTCCAGGGAGGTAGGCACTGAAGGTATTCTTCCTATTTTGCAGATGAACAAACTGAGATTTAGGATGACTTGCACAAGGTTCACAGCTGGGAAGTACCTGAAGCAGGATTTGAACTCAGGTCTTCCTGATTCCAAGTCCCAGTTGCCTCATAAGGCAATGGTATCCAAAATCCGTTTGTGAGACAATCATGCGGGTCATATCCTAGCCTCATCATGATAGCCAATCTCAGGGGGTGTCTCAAACACATCCTACCACCCTTCTTCACTTAATATCACTCAACCAACATTCCCCCACCTTGTCACCTCCCACAGTCGACCCAAATCCATTGGCTAAATTTCCACCTTCATAGGCCTATCAGGAGAGTCATAACCTTGACTCAGGCACTCACTGCAGGTGGGCAGGTACAATTGTCATAGGAACAATTCTCACACACACACATGCGTGCACACACACACACCCTTCACTTGTACAAATGTGGGTGCACTCCCACATAAACATACCCTGCCTCTCAGATAACCTAACAGAAATAACAGGCATTCTTCATCTGACTGCAGTGCCCTGGTAGGGACAGGGGGCCCCAAAGAGAAGAGGTGACAGGACGCAGTGACCTGGCCAACCCACATTTTCTTTCAACTAGGAGGGAGCCATTTTTCAATATTGAAATTCCACTGAGACACAAATTAAGTAAATAATAAATAACTAATCAGCAATTCTCAAAGCATATTCTTAAAACAACTCCATCACATTCCTGCTCTATGACTGGCAGGAGAAGTGAGTGAAGCAAATGAAGGAAGAAATGAGAAATTTCAGATTTTTGTGTCCTCAGAGACACAGTAAATGGCAGAGGTGGGAACCAAACTCAGAGATTCTAACTCCAACACCTGAATTTTCTCTACTAGATCATGATGCCCTTTGGTTCTAAATGAAGAAACTATAGTACATACTGAATTCTGTTTTTAAAAAATGTCCTTTGAAAAAAGTTTTAAAAACAGGTCATGGACAATCCCAGAATGGGGAGGAACCTGTATGGTGGGGGCCTGATCGGGAACATGACTCCACAGAAGAATGTAAACTCCCTTGAGCAAATGTAAACAGAAAAAGAAGCTCAAATTATCCCATGGGAAAATTTGCTTGTGCCTCTGAGCCATCCCTGGCATTATCTTCTTTGTTCTGTTTCTATATAATACCTGACCTGGCCTGGTGTTGGTGTGGGGATCCAGTACACCATCTGCTTCATCTAGAAACCACAGCATGAACTGAGTTTTCTTGGGAAAAGAAAAAGTCTTTTGAGAAAAGGTTTTAAGACACTGGATGTATCCTTCTAACTATGAGCTGAGACGAGGACTTGTAGATTCATTTACAATTTCAGCTGATTCGCTCAGTAGAGTCCTGGGCCTGGAGTCAGCCTCAGACACTTACCAGCTGTGTGACCCTGGGCAAATCATTTAACTAACCTCTCTCAACCTCAGTTTCCTCAGTTGTAAAATGAAGGCAATAATTGTACCTCCTTCATAGGAAGGTTGTGAGGATCAAATGAGATGATATTTGTATACAAATTATACATTACATTGTATATTATACATTGTATATTATATATACAGTTATGCATTGTATATTATATATATACATATGTATATATGTGTGTGTATATATATATATATATATGTGTGTGTGTGTATATATATATATATATATGTATAGTATACCAATGTCTAGTATGTAGTAGGTGCTATATCAAAGCTTATTCCCCTCCATCATTCCAGAAGAAATCCCATAGACTTAGAGTTTGGCAAACCTTGCTCAAATCTATTGTAACAACCTAAAGCAGAAACCTGGTTGGTTGGTTGTTTTCCTGAAAGTTGAATATTTACATTTTTCCTCATGTAAAATGGCAGTTTTCTTTGGGGTGGGAGAAGGAGAAGCCCATAATGGCCAAATTCAGATATCATGCAGACTCCTAGCCCAGAGCCCCCAAGGGGTTCCCCATATGGACTCTCCCAGTACTTGCCACTGCAGAGAGAGCTGTCAACCTTTACCAGATGACACAATCCAGGAGAGTCAAAACTTGGAATAACAAAATTTCTCATGCCTTTTTTTGCAGACAGGATGGAAAGACATGGTCAGTCACTTTTGCACACTGGATCTCTTTATCAATAGTCTAGTGGTCTATAGATCATTTCTCAGAATCATGTTTTTAAAGGCATAAAATAAAAGCACATAGAATTACAAAGGAAACAATTATACTGAAATAGTCCTCAAAATATTTTTTAAATTTTTTTGAGGGGAGTAGGCAATTGGGATTAAGTAACTTGGCCAGGGTCACACAGATAGTAAGTGTCTAAAGTCAGATTTGAACTCAGATACTCCTGACTCCAGAGCTAGTGTTCAATTCACTGAAAATATTTTTTAAAATCAGGTGAATGCTCCATGAATGCCCCAATGTCTTTGGCCCTGTGCTTTTTAATATTGTCGACAATGACTTAGATAAAAGCATAGATTACATTCTTAATGAGTCTGCAGGCAGCATCCAGCTGGAAGGGGGAGCTGATATGTTGGATGGCAGAGTCAGGATCCAGAAAGATCTCAACAGAATCTTAGCCTGAATCAAGCGGTATCAGGTTAAATATCCCTAAGTAACTCTCAGAAGGTAGCAGCTTTCCCCACAATGGAGATATCCATGCAAAGGATGGATGACCAGTTGCTGGTGATTGTTGGAGTGGGGAGTTCTTGGTTAGGCATGGGTTTAGCCAGATGGATATCAAGGTTCCTCCCAACTAAGATTCTATATGTTGGGACCACACCCTCTAGTTCTTTCTGAAAACTTTTCAACTCATGGTGTCATAGCAGTCTCCCATCTCAATTGTTCTCCATGGCAACTCTGGATTCTTCATAGCATTGGACAGTCCTTGGCTTCCAGAATTCCTTCCTTGTTCTCGAATCACCCAATAACCACCACAGAACATGGGCAAGCTACATCCCATTCCCACACAGTGTCCAAAAGCATCCAACAACATACAAGGGCATGGAAAGACCCACACACACCATTCCATCAATGAAGCCCTGCAACTGGAGAACACCACTCTACAAGGGTAACTGTCAAGTGACGAAGGAAAATTCTATCTGTCACCCTAGCTTCAATGGTTATTTTAACTAATGGGAATCAATCTCTCTATAAGCAAGTATGGAGAGTTGCTAACTCTTCATCAGTCATCAGAGAAGTGTGTCAGGTGAGCAAAAACTCTCTCTCTGCCCACACCCAGGCTTCCTTTCTCTAGATCTTGCTATCCATGAGTCTACAACTCCCAGAAATCCTTAACTAACTAGAAGGTAGATTGCCTCCTAAATTGGAGCTTCATCAGACCACTCCATATAGATTGCAGGCCCTACTGGGACCTACAGGAAACTTCTTAATTCTCAAAGGCATTCTGATAAGCCTTCAACAGCACCCCCCCTTGGGGAAGAAAAAAAGTGCCAGTTGGAAAATCAGACAGCAGAGACAGGGACAATGTTCAGTACTACACCATATAAGCTCCATTCCAGCAATTTAGCATGATCTGGTGAGGAAGAAGTCAACCATAAGCAATTGTTTCATGAAGAGACTTGGAGCTATCCTTTCAGGATATCCAGGTCTAGCAATGTCTCTGAATTGAGGGTTCCTCCTCCACTCATGGTCAGAACTGGATCATTCACTGTCCCCACCTTCCTGCCTCTCCTTGTACCTGACTATACTACTCAAGGAGCTCCATTTGGTTATAGGGGCCTGGCCCTATCTGAGTCAAGCAAAGCAAACACAGAAGTTTGTATGTCTATATTCCAGCCTACTAGCCAAGGATTTGTCTAAGAGACATGGAAAAAAAAAGGAGGGATCAGAAGCATGGGATTGGCTAGGTTCTACAGTAGGAAGACCACCCTTCTCTAGTACCCATCCTTCAACATGTAGGCAACTGAGCATCCATTTGGCCTGTGGACCTTGAACTCCTGAATCTCACTGCAAGCTTCAGGAAAAAGTCTTGGTGGTTGCCTCCAGATTATTCAGGAATGAAAAAACAAGATCCTTAGAATGCCTGGTCAAGAACTGAACATGACTCAGTCCCCTTCATTCTCTGTAGTCTTAGGGGTATGCTAGCTGGCCTTCCACAACCTTGAAATTGTACAAAGTCCCCTAGGATAGACCTCTGACCCTTCTGTTATACCCAGCATTTCCCTAGTCCACTCCATTTTACATCTAGCCGCTACTCCCTGACCAAGGAAAGTCTTGGACTTCTCAATAATGATAGACATATATATATGCATATACATAAGATAGAGAGATGGGAGATCAATTGACCAATAGAGTAGTTATCAATTATTTACTATATTCTAGATAATATATTCCTTCCTACTGTACTTCATTGTAGATACAAATACAGGAAAACAAGAAAAGACCTAAATTCAAGAATCTTTCTTTCTAGTGAGGGAAAACATGTGAAGGGACACTGGAGAGAGAGAAGTACATATATGGCAGTGTGGAGTAAAAGGAGCAGGAAATCATATGGAAGACCAGACCCTGGCAAGATAAGATAAAAGCCCAGCTCTCAGAGTCTAGGTACATTGAGGCAGAATCTAGGCTACTGGTAGGGAGGAGGTGGGGGTTGTGCTCTAAATAGGAAAGGCAATTATGAGAATTTGGGGAATATATTCAGTGCTACAAAGGCTGACAAAATGGGAAAACTTTGCCCTCTAGGATTTCCTCAACATCATTTCGCCTCAAAGATCAATCTAGCTATCTGTGGCCCCCACCACTGTGTAGATCACAGTGCTATTAATGGAAAGAAGAAGACCAAGCTTCACCTGTGCCATGATGACACAATGTTCACTATAATCAATACCCAAGACCAATTCTCACTCCCAGAGCTTTCAGACTTGCTGAACCAGTTACATCACGCTACCGTCTTTACAAAACTGGACCTGAAAGACACTTAAAATATGGTCCAGATCTGGGAGGGAGACAAATTGAAGACTGAATTTCAGATCCAGTATGTACAATATGGACATATCATGATGGCCTTTGGTCCACATAATAACCCTCACTATGTTGCAGCAGTTTATGGGAGCCCTCTTTCATGAGTGCCAAAATCCAGGAGTGATAGTCTTATTTTAACATGACAAAAGACTTCTGGTCTCATCAGTATAGGTACTCCCTCCAGTGGTGCAGCTCAAAACCAATTCATGCCTTCTGATCATGTGAAATTACTGCACATGTTATCCTGTAAGTCTTCCACCCAACAAGCTGGGGACTGCCCCTAGACCTCTTGATACTTAATGGACAGCAGTGGATATTTCATCCATCTTCCTTTTGATCTCACTTTATGACAACCCTACCTTCTTTTCTGGTCACATATCATGATACCATTCTTACACAATACTATATTGGTAGCTTGAATGCCCACCATGTAAGACCCTCAGTTTTATTCTTCGTTCTGTAACAAACAGCCATAAAGCAGCTCCAGAAGATTATTATTGTTTAATTTAAATAAAAAGATGAACTTTTTTTCCAGAGAGGAGTCATTAAAAGCATTGTACAACTTTCCAAAGGCAATCTGACCTACTCTCTTCCTCTTATTTAATTCCAGGCCCAATTCATCAACCACACCCAGTGACATACGTACTGAGGGACCAGTCCTGCCATCATCCATCCAATTGCATAGGACTACTTGTGCCTGACCTGTAGTAGAACATTCCGAGCTCATATTGACCTGATCAGCCACAGTCAGACACGTTGAAACTTGACTCTAACATAGTGATATCATTTTGAGAACGAAGGACAACAACTTCTCACATAGTATAATCTGAACAATAAGCATCCACAATCCATTGTGTTGAGTCTGAACTACAATGATCTCATTTAGGAGGTTCTCCAGTTCTTCAAAGTTTGACACAACTAGCACAATGCCAACCATAACAGGAGCATCAAAGGGACCTCACCTACTATAAGGAATCCCACTTTGATCAGTCTTCTAGTAGGATGGTGGTATACATATTTGATGAGTAGACTTCTCCCCAGTTTTATGCCTCCCTTGATAATAGCCAGAGATGAATCAGGAAAGCAGAATCAGTAGAAAGAAGATGGAATTAGAATCTTGGAGTCAGGATATAGGTTTGAATCTTGAACCTGTTGCATCCTAATTATGTAATCTTGAGCAAATGACTTTACACCTTAGGGTTTCCTCTGTAAAGTAAAGTGATTGGACTCGGTGAATTCTGAAATCCCTTTCAGCTTTAATCTCCCAGTGTTCTAATTAGAACAAAAAGAACACTGAATTTGGAGATAAAAGACTCAGGTAGAACTCTCAAGTTTGCTACTTAACTCTCTGGGTGACCTTGAGTAAGTAATTCCACCTCTCTTGACCTCAGTTTCTTGACCTATAAAATGGTCAAGGAGTGGAGTGGGGTGGATTAGATAAAAGCCTTCTAAATTCCCTTCCAGCTCTAAACCTATAATCTCATTACATTTCAACTCCATAATCTATCAGACCCTGTTTCTCATATAGCAACTAGGTCATTCCTTGCTTTGAGAATGCAGTTTGCTCACCTAACAAATATAAATTCACTTCACCACAGTTTACCAGAATGAGCTCTCTGAGCTCATCAGAATGAATGCCTCAAGCACAGACCCTCAGGTTATATTTTATAGTTATATCTCATTCCATCAAAATGAAGGCAATCGTGCAACTATAAACCTCCAAGTTCTAGGTTGATCTTCTCATCCAGGCAGAATGTTTTCTACTAAATGAAATTATTTCTACCCCCTCAGATCTTCCCAATCCCCAAATCACAGACTCCAGTCCCCATAACGGATGAAAACTTCAGAGAGCTGTAGGCCACCCAGAAAAACTCAAGGTCACATAGCAATAAGTTAAAGGTCAAATACAAACAGGCAGTCCACTGGCATCAGACCATTGAGGAGATCCTGCAGTTAGGCAATCAGATATAGACCCTTAACCTGGAATCTCTGCTCTGATCAACCTTGGAAGAAACTGGAGTATTACTCCATCACAATCTCACTGTTACCCTAGATTGTGAAATCTATAGTCTTAACCCTCAAATTCTCATTGTTCATTTGCTTCAGTCATGTCTGAATCTTCCCAACCCCATACTGGGGTTTTCTTAGAAAAGATAATGGAGTGATTTGCCATTTCCTTCTCCAGCTCATTTGACAGATGAGAAACTAAGGCAAGCAGGGTTAAGTGACTTGCCCAGGGTCTTACAGCTAGTAAGTGTCTGAGGCTAGATTTGAATTCAGGAAGATACCAAAACTAGTGTTCTATCCTCTATGCCAGTTAAGCAGTTAAGCTGCTTCTTTAACTCTCATAAAAAGTGCTTAATAAATGTTGCTGACTTGTTGCACATCCATGGTATTTTTCACCAATGCTTAATCTATTACACATAACTAGATCTTAACACTACAACTTCCAGCCCCTCTTTCACCACCAGACCAGGGTGAAAGGAAGGAAGAATTCATGGATAAGGCCATGAACAAGACTCTAGAAACCAAGAAGGGAATGTCCTGTGTCTTATCCACTGGAAGGATTATAATACAGAAGATCAAACCAGGTATTTGGGAAATACCACCCACTACTTTTGGTTCTTGGTCTCTTCTCACTTTACCCCCACCAAACTGAAGCTTCAGGGATAGGAAGTCATGTTAGAAGGACAGATAAGTGGTTTTAGTTTTCATTGGCATTTTCTGGGTCATGTGAGCATCAAAATGGAAAATTAAACATTTTTTTCTGATCTCCATGATCTCTCCAATCTCTCCAGAACAAATTACGAGCCAGAGACAAAACAACTTCAGCTGTCTCTATGGTCTAGGACACCCAGAACCCAAAAGGTTTTTTTAAAAAACCCAAAGCTCATGAATGCAACTCACTGACCCTACCTCCCATATTACTGTGGCAATAAGACTGCACTATCAAACTCGAGGATTCAACACAGGTCTACCATAAAACCCAGCCCCATACCTCAGTTTCCCTTCTTTCCAGTGACACGGGGACAGATCCCAGTTCTGGGTTGCAGAACTTTGCTCAGCTGTAACAGATAGCCAATATGGTCATAACCTTAAAGGGCAAAAGCCTACCAGGCCTGCCAGAGAACTGAGGAACAGAGGGAGAACAGAACACTGGGACAGGAAAGGCTGTGGAAACACTCTACTAAGCTTGAAGGGGAAAGCATAGTTTCCAGATGGGACCAGTTCTGACCTCCCGAAAGTCACTTGGGGCAGAGACCTAGGCTAGATAGCTATGAATTACTCACTGTGGGAGGAGCCTGAAAATCTTTGAAATCCAGATCACAAGGAAACCATTATCAGAAGGAAGGGAGTCAGAAAGTGAGCAAAGGGAAAATAGGGGGAGGCGGGTAAGACTGAAATTATCAAAGAAGAAGAAAAGAAATTGCTCAAGAAGAAAAACTCAAAGACTTTGAATAGAAACAAATAAATCAACAGGAAAAACATTAGCTGAAGGAAATATGGCCTCCATGATGTAGTAAACAAGTTCAGACATCTATGAATATTTTTTAAAAACAAAAAATGATCCAATACCTGATGAGATAGAGGACCCTGTGGAATATGAGGAAAATATGGAACAACAACATGCTGTTACTGAGTGTTTCAAAAGAGAAATGAGAATTCTGAGTTATGGCCCACACAGCAAAAATTATGGAAAGAATAGAAAAATTCAGATCTTCAGTGACAAGTCTCACCAAAGAACCAAAAAAAAGAATCCAAATATAGTGAAGTGAAGGACAATCTAAAAAAAGAGAAGTAAAAAAATAAATAACATTAAAAGAAGAAAATAAGCTTACCATGCACGCAAACCAATATGGATTATAGGATGTATGAAAATATATTAAGGATCAAAGGTACAGGACAAAAAACCTTAACACTAATAATGCAGGAAATAATGAGAGAACTTCTCAGAACTTCTGAACACATAAATAAAATACCAGTTGATAGAATCCACAGATCACCTCCAGAATATAACTCAAAACTGAAGACTACAAGATATATAGGGGTTAAAATTAACAATTCAGTTCAGAAATAAGTTCTGTAAGCAAGCAAGAGTTCTCGTTGGCACTCTCATGTTTTAAAAGACAAATAATAACGTAGCCATCGTAAACCAACTCATCATTAAATAAGAGACATATTGTAAAACCTATATTTGTGTGAATTACTTTCCCACGTTCTTGGAACTTCATGAATAATTGATCTGTTTCCCCAGGACTTGATCATAGATTGCATCTGTTTTTTCAGCTCATCTCAGTCACATTCCTGGCTTTTCTGCTTAACTCTTAGACCTGGCTTGTATATCCTAAGCATCCATAAGAAAGAACCACTGGACCTATGCCCTAGTCTTACCTCTGCTTACCTCTTACCTCTGGTGAGTGGGTGACCCTGGGCAAGCCCCTTAACTTATCTGGATTTTTGCCTTTCTTTGTATCCCCAGTGCTTAGCATTGGGCAGCTAGGTGGTGCAGTGGATAGAGCACCAGTGCAGGAGTCAGGAGGACCTGAGTTCAAATTTCACCTCAGACACTTGACACTCACTAGCTGTGTGACCTTGGGCAAGTCACTTAACCCCAATTGCCTCATCCTGGGTCATCTCCAGTCATCCTGATGAATATCTGGTCACTGGATTCAGATGACTCTGGAGGAGAAGTGAAGCTGGTGACCTGCACAGCCCTCCCTCACTCAAAAAAAAGTCAAGTGCAAGTCATGCCTCTGATGGTATGGTCTTCTTTGGCAATGAAGGACGAACACAGAGTACTTAGCATAGCTGTCACGACATAAGTAACCCTTAACAAATATTTGTTGACTGAATAACTGATTCTCTGGGCCTCAGTTTCCTCCTCTGTTAATCAAGTGGGTTGGACTATGGTGTTTCTTTCAGTTTTTAAGGGTATAAACTCATGATCCATCCATGATTACTACTGAACCAGTGACCTGTATCTGCTTAGGACCAGGCTCATTGTTTGTGATGATCCAACCCATTTCTTTTATTTTTAATTGAATACCAATCTGCCAAGGAAGTTGGACTGTACTATGATACTCACAGTTCATTTCTTTGTGCATATATATATATGGCATTCATGTCTTCACCCAACTGTCCAACTCTTCCTACCAATCTATGTGTTCCTAACACATAACTTCCTGCCATCTAATGGTAAGATGTAACAACCACTGCTTCTATCTTCCCCAGCCAGGCTCTTATGGCATCATGATTTCACTTAGGTTGCCCTGTCAATAGGGAGTGATAATGAGATTATGGAATCATGAAGTTGGAAGGGATTGATCCTGGAGACCAAGTAGCATCTGAATAAGGATGTCTTTTACTAGAGAATGACTTCCCACAGTTTCTAGAGAGCTGTCCTTGAAGCCAGGAAGATCTGGATTCATTTTTCACCTCTGAGACACACTGTGACTCTAGGCAAATCATTTAACTTCTCAGTGCCCTAGGCAACTCTCTAAGTTACAGAAAAGGTGTAGCCCTTTGTTGGTAGAGGGTGTTCCCTCGCCCGGGAGTTCCCCATACCAGTGAAATCACAGGTCCAGTTCCTATCCTATCCCCCAGCATCAAGCACAGTGTCTAAGCACATGGCAAGTGATTAATAAATGCTTTTTGGTTGATTGATTTAAGGTCCCCAACAAATGATCATTTAGTTTCCACTTGAAGATCTCCAGTGAAGGGCAACTCACTACCTCCTAAGGCAATCCATCCCATTTTAAAAAATATATATATTTTATTTATTTATTTTCAGTTTACAACTTTCAGTTCCACAAGCTTTTGAATTTTAAATTTTCTCCCTTTCTCTTCCCTCCCCCCTCCCCAAGATGGCATGCAATCTGATATAGGCTCTACATACACATTCCTATTAAGCATATTTTCTCGATATGTTGTAAATAAGAATTATAACAGATGGAATGAACCATAAGAAAGAAAAAACAAAACAAAAGAGAGAGCAAATAGTCTGCTTCGATTTGCGTTCAGACTCCGTAATTCTTTCTCCAGATGTGGACAGCATTTTCCATCAATTCATCCCATTTTTTCAATGACTCTAATGGTTATAAAGGTTGTCTTGGTGTGAAACTGCCTCCCTGCTCTGCCCATCCATTTCTAAAAGGTCAAAAAAAGGGCATGGAGGGAGGGACAGAGCTTATTGATTTTATTTGTAAACAAATGGCAGCTTCGATGATGGACCTAAGTGTGTGTTGAGCTGTGAATCTGGCGGCATTAAGTCTGTTCCCTATTAACTCACAGACTTTGCTGAAGTTGAGGGTACCCTACTGGGTCCCTCACTTCAGTCTGAGATACTAGATCCTGACAATGCATACTTACTATATGCTGGTCATTCCTTCCTGAGAGCATGCTGAACCTCATAGACTCTCAGAGTTGGAAAGCATTTCAGAAGCCATGCAGTCTAACCCATGCCTGAGAAGAATCCCCTCTACCTTTGTTCAAAGATGCTATTTAGATAACAGTATTCAGTATGAGTCCATTTATTCCTTTTACTTTTTTTACATAAAGAAATATTGTATTTTGTCCAAAGCCCCCTCTGTGTCTATTTATATTACATGTAACTTCTTTGATTTTTTTATTAATATGGACTATTAGGGTTTTTCAGTACTAAGCCAATCCTGCATTCCTGATAAAAATCTGACAGGCATAGTGTAGAGTGCTTTAAATATGTGATTGTAGCCTCCTTGCTACTACTCTATATTTGTCTCAATATTCACTCAAAATATAGCTATAACTTTTTTTCTCTACATTATCCCTCTTTGTTTTGTCATTCAGTCATGTCCAACTCTTTGTGAACCTGTGCCATACACTGTCCATGGGGTTTTCTTGGCAAAGATACTGATGTGGTTTATCATTTCCTTCTCCAGTGGATTAAGGCAAAAGGAGATGAAGTGACTTGCCCAGGGTCACACAGCTGGTAATGTCTGAGGCTGAATTTGAACTTATCCTGAGTCCAGACCCAGTGCTCTATCCATGAGTCCATGAGTCACCTAGCTGCCTCATTTTCCCTCTTAGGTGTAGTTACTAGGACCATTTTTGTCTTATAGAGGGAGTTTGGCACAGTCCTTTCTCATTTTTACAAATAATATATATGATGCTTAAGTGAATTATTTTTTAAATGGTTGATAGAATTCACTTGGAAATTCATCTGGTCTTATTATTTTTTCGTTAGAAGTTCCTTTAAGACTACTGGTCAATTACTTTTTTCTGAGATTGGATTGTTATCCATTTCTTATTATGTTAGCCTAGATACTTCATATGTTTGTAACTATCCATTTCATTTATGAGTTTTATAAGGCATGTGATTAAGAAAAATATTTTCTAATTGTTTGCCTCATTTTCATTTGTTATGAATTCCCTTTTATTTTTTATTTTAACAATTTGGTTTTCTCTTTTTTTTAACAGGTTATCTAATAGTTTATCTATTCTAATAGTTGCAGGGTGTTTTTTTTCTTCAAAAGACCAATTCCTGGTTTTAATTATCATTTCAATGAGTTTTCTGTTTCCAATTCTATGTCTTCTTTGATTTTCAGAATTACCGTTTTTATATTTTGCTTCATTTAGTCTAAGTCATGTTTGCACTTTGTGATTCTATTTCAGGTTTTCTTTGCAAAGATACTGGAATGGTTTGCCATTTCTTTCTTTAGCTCATTTGACAGATAAGGAAACTGAGGCAAACAGGGTTAAGTGACTTTCCCACAGTCACACAGTGAGTAAGTGTTCAAGATCAGATCTGAACTCAGTAACAGACCCAGAGCTCTATGTACTATGCCACCTAGCTGCCCTGATTCTTATGCTTAGTTGGGTTTTTTTTTTTATTTTTAGATACAGATCCAATGTATTTATTCTTTCTTTTGTTGATGAAAATATTTAGAGATATAAACTGTCCCCTAAAGACTGCTTTGGTCACATCCCAAAAGTTTTGGTGTTTTCTCATTGTCACTTTCTTTAATGTAATTATGTGTGTTCTTGATCTTTGACGGACCAATCACTTCAATCATTTAGTCTCCACAGGTTCTTTCATTTTAAGTGAAGGACATTAGAGGTTATGACCTTGAGTTTTGAAAAGTCAGAAGAGTGAGCCACTAAGAGATCTGAGAATAGTCCACGTTCAGATTTGTGGCCATCCAGTCCAACTTCGAAGTCTAGAGATGAGAAGAGAAGAGTGGTCTGAATTTCAGCATCCAGCCCAGAAATTACTGAGACAAGAGTTCATCTAATAACAGTGCCTCATTTGGATGTAAACTTCAGACCGATCTGCCCAGAAATTAAAGTGAAATAGAATAAATTGTGTCCCCCACCCAAGGTGTTGGGGGGGAGTGTTTACACTTGTTTACTTTCTATATTCAAAATAAATATCCCTTTGTAAAAGCTAAATAACAACAAAAATCTGTCACTGAAATAATCTGTTACTTCCCTCCCACTTCTCCTCCCAATCTCTGGTTCTTTTACCACTCTAATTTTTCCTTTATGATCCACCCTTCAAAGATAAAGCCTTGCTTGTGACTCTTCCTTCCCCAACTCTACTCTCCCTCTTATACGCTTTTCTTCTCTTTCCTTGTCCCCAACAGCTAGGCAGCTAGGTAAAGCAGTTGAGAGAGCACAGGGTTTGGAGTTGGAAAAAGCTGAGCTATTGAGAGGGGAGTATCAGTCAAGAGTGCTCCCTCTCCCTTACTCACTACCATATGTGGGAAGGTGGCTTCCTAAATTGAATTCGCATCCCCTGAATTTTTTCTTCTCTAGGATTCTACCAATATTGAGACTTTTAGGGCAGGATCTACCCTGATTCCTTTGTCCTAGGGAAGTTTACTGGAGTTTGCAAAGAACCAAGACCCCTTGGCTGAGGATTATTTAGCCATGTTCTCTCTCTTTCTCTCTCTCTCTCTCTCTCTCTCTCTCTCTCTCTCTCTCTCTCTCTCTCTCTCTCTCTCTCTCTCTCTCTCTCTCTCCCCTCTCCTCTTCTGCCTTTATCTCCATCTCTCTCACTCTCTGTCTCTTTCTGACCCTCTCTAACTCACTCTCTCTGTCTCTCTTGCTCTTTCTCTATTTCTCTCTCTCTCTGTCTCTCTGTCTCCATCTCTCTGTCTCTTTCTCTTTGTCTCTTTCCTCCTGCCCTTCAGCTTATGCTATACCAGAATATATAGCAAGTTAAAAGGGACCCTATTTTTGAGATGAAGAATATTTCATCTCCTAAGGGCAGAAGAGTGATACAGGGTTAAGGACTGAGCCTGGGGCAAAGAATCCTAGAGCTTCTGTTTACCCATAGCAGGGCCTGTTGCTCAGCATCCTGAAGATTCTCCATCCAGAATTCAGTAACCTTAATGTTTCCCTACTAGGATCGGTTTCAACCATGGATTCTCCTGGCCACCTCCTCCTCGAGTAGTTTCCCATAGTTCCCTTGAGGATATCTGACACTCACCATTTTCCATCATCTTCTGCCACCTCTTTCCTAGGACACACTGGTGCCATCCCATCTGCACGTTCTTTCTCATGGCTTCAGAGACAGGAGATGTGCATCGTTCAAAGACACACATGGAGAAGTTACCCCGGCTATCCATCGGTATACCTGAACTCAAGTGGAAAACTCAGGAAGATATAGAAAAGAGCAAAAGTAAGCCATGGACCAGTCAACTCCAAGGATTGGGGAATGAAACTTGCGAAAGAAAAGATTCATAGCCATGCCCAAACTTCTGAGCTGGGGAGGGAGAGGTGAGAAGGGAAGACGCTACAAGCCCGGTACAAGTTCAACACTACTGAGAGAAGAGATTCTATTTCCCCAGGCCACCTTCTGCTGCCTGATACCTGACCTCAGGATGGTTTGTTCCCATCTCCACTCTCACTCCTTAACTGTCCCCACCTACCCCCTCTAATATGTGAGGCCAGGCTTGTCTCTTCTGTTCCTCAATTTGCATGGGAGTCATCCCTCTCTCCTTGGCACAGTAGCTCTCCCTTGGGTTTCCTCCCCATCATGCCTCTTTCCTCCTCTTGCCTCTACAGCTCAACACAATGATGCTGATTACAGCCACAGAATACCTTCCCGCCACCAGGTATGAACCTGGATTCTGCTTCTCTGTAGGGCTGAATCTATGTCTCATATCCAGAGTCCTGGCTCTGAAGAGACAGGAATGTTCACAGTCTGCCCAGAGCCCAGAGCCTCTTCTGGAGGTTTACAGTTGGTTGTGGGAGGGAAGGGCCTCCATTAGCCAATAGTCATTCAACTGGATGCTAGGTTTGTCTGTCCAATCCCCATCTTCCTTCTCTGTCTTTCTCTCTCCTCAACCCCATTGACCTTTCCCCATTCTGCCATGTAAAGATCAGTTAATGAAAGTTCAATGAGTATTTATTAAATTTCTACCATTTGCAAGGCATTGTGCTGGATTCTGAAAATACAAAGACAAAAATAAAACTTCTTGCTCTGAAGGAGTTTACATTCTGCTGGAAGAAAATGGTAATGTTTAACCTTGAGGAGACTCAATGGGATAAAAAGCTTAATTTCAAGTTCTTGAAATACTGAGAGAAATATTAATCTTGTCCTTAGTACATTGCTTGGCACATTGAAGGTGCTTAATAAATGCTCAATGACTTGTGATTGGGGCCAGAAGGCAGAGCTAAGAGCATTGGGGGAAGTAACAGAGTTAATTAAGCTTGATGAAAAAAAAGAACTTCTGAATAACTGAAGTCATCTCAAGTAGAAGGGACCCCGGAGGTCATCAGGCTAAGACCAGAAGATTCTAAATTGTGTAGGAGTTGACTTTGATCACATCTCAGGACCTTTTCTACTCTGAAATACTGGTATTCTATGAAATCATAAGCCCTTTCATGGTGCTTTGAGATCACTAGAAGACAAGACTAGTACATTAAAGGCTCAAGCATAGGTAAAGAAGAGACACAACTACCCCTTATCATTTACTACATGATGGCTGACAAAATGCTTTGAGATCCTACATCTGAGGAAATTGAGCCTGCTTCCCTACCTAGACCCTGGGTAAGCAGCCTGAGAGAGGGAAAAACACCTCAATTTTCTCCCTAGCCTGACTATCCTAACAGGAAGCCTTATGCAAGGGAATCACATGTTATGGGTCCTGTTTCTGTCCCTTAATAGCTGTGTGACCTTAGGTAGGTCACTTAGACCATAAGGAGTTAGTAAAACTGCACTACCTACCTCTTAATTCAGGAAAGTGCCAGGTGGTGCAATGGGCAGAAGTCAGAAAGACCTGACTTTGAATCTTGCCTTAGACACTTCTTACATGACCCTGGGGACCCCTTTCTCAGCTTCAGTTTCTTCATCTATAAAATCATGGGTAATAGCACCCACCTCCCAGGGCTATTGTGAGAATCAAACCTCCCAGAGTTATTATGGGCACAGTGCCAGGCACATAGTAGGCACTTGATAAATATTTGTTGGATTGGACTGAAATGAGATAATATACGTAAAGGGCTTTGCCATCCTTAAAGTGTTATATAAATGCTAGCTACTGGGTTATAATTAATATACATATACCCACCAGGTGGTGTCAGCAATACTCCCACCAAGCCCCTTCATATGGAGAAAGTCAACCCCCTGGAATCCCAAGAACTCCAGCCAAGTAATGAGATACCCAGATATCTTCATGGGACCAGAAAAGATTCCACACAGGGACTGGGAGTAAGACAATTGATGAAACAGGCACAGTATCCCTAATCAAGGGTTTGGGCAAGGCAGTGGGTATAGAAAGGGGTCAACTATGCCATCTGATCCTGCCTTCTCCCCTCTGGGAGATGTGTAAGTCCACAACTGCAGCACAAGAGGGAGGAGATCACACGGGTAAACAGGCTAATTGGGAAAATGGTCATTCTAAGCCATCCAGCCCACCATGAACAGAAATAACCACTAGGATAATGAATAATGTCAAGGAAGAGTCAGACTCCAGGCTAAATTCAACCAACTCTCTAACTCTTAGAAGAGAATTCACTTTGAGTCTTTCCCCCCATGATTGTTTCCCTGACCTCTCATGGAATAAGGTCACTGGGGAAAGGGGGTGAAGAGGGGTCATGATTTTTGGAACATAGGCACGGCAAGGGGGACTGCAGAAAGGGAGGCAAAACTAGCCATCCCCTTTGCCCAGCCAGGTCCTGTAACGTTCGAAAGAAGAGAGTAAAATTCTCAACAGAAAAGACTCACATGGCTAGGGAATGCTTTATAAATCCCATGAAATGGAAGAGGCTAAAGGTGAGTAGCAAGCCTGATAGGAGGGCTAGGGACTGCAAAGGAGTTCCACACATTCCCCAACTCTTTTCCTGGGTCTGTGGAGAGTAGCCCTGTGAATATGTCTCTCAGACCTCATGACACTCCTCACCCTCTGAGTTCCTTTCTGTCTCCTTGGGTTGACAGGATCTCACTCACAGCCTGAGTTCTCCCGTGGAGGCTGAACAGGTCTATGCAGCTCAGGTGAGAGGATACTGGTAGAGGTCAGTAGAGTTGGGGGTGGGGAAAATTCAAATTCTAAATCCCAGTTGTGTCCAAAATAATCATGGATCGACCTTCTCCCTAACTTCCCCACCAAACCCCAAAAACACATCCCTCCTTTGTTTGCTTTTCCCCTCCACCCCTCCACCTCCAGCCACCATCCTTACATGGGTCATGAGAGACCATGGTGAAGCATTCGCCATCTTGGTGAGGACTGAGGCCCAAACTTTTCTGTGGACTCTCCAGGCCTTGGGTAAACTGAGGATCAGGAAGAAGTTTATCATAGAAGCACTCTGGGTCTCGGTGAGTTGAAGAGGAAAATCAGCCTCGGACTGCAAGAAAAACAGCATAGAGGAAGGGGGTCATATAGACCCTTCTGACATAGTGACAAGTTTGGAACTGATCACAAGCATGGGCCACCCTGGGTGGGGAAGCAAGAGGGAGAAGGGATCCCAGGCTCCTTAGGTCAATCAGAATGAAGTAGGGAGTCAGAAACAGCTTTTCAGGAGCCCACAGTATAGGGTGAGGAGACATAAACAAGTGTCTTGTTCCTGTTGCTTTACTCCCTTGAGTGGGTGGGAAAATACCAGGGGACAAAGGAGTAAGGGAGGCTGCTGACTCCCAACTCCCTAACTCCTAACAGGCCCAGGTAGGTCCTGAGAGAGTGAGGTATGAATCCAGCAGAACCCTTGCTATTCTAGGTGAGTAGGTCCTCTTTCCATGAGGGAAGGTGGGGAGAGGTGTAAGATTATAATAATAGCTAACATTTGCCCAGAACTATGAGAGCACTTTAAGAACATTCTTTACATAGTGCACTTTACACATATTATCATTCCACAACCCTGGAAGGTAGGTGCTATTGTTACACCCATTTTGCAGATGAGGTAAATTGTGAGGGAGAGCAGCTGAGACTGTGGTTCCAATGAGTGCCTAAACGGGATAAATAGAGTGGAGGGAAGGGACCTTTACTGTGCCATGGGTGACAATATTCCCCTGAGTTCTGTCTCTTATTTAAAGTCTCTCCTGTCTAGGCTGCCTACATAAACATGTGATCCTGTCTCTCATTGAACATCTAAAGGGATGCTCCCTTAGTCGGAGGATGGACACCCTGATGGGACTTCATATGGCCCTCAATGCCTGGATCACGATCGCCAAACACAAAGTAATTGGGGAAGGGGAGGGTGAGACAAAATTCACTAGGTGCAAGGTGGGGCAGGAAGTAGGGGGGGAGAATAAAGCAGTTGGTAGAAACCAGAGAATAGGGAAAAGGCAATCTCAGGGGGGGTAGAGAGTAAGGTAGATGGCAGTGAGAATATAATCTAGAAAACAATGAAGGGGTCACATCCATGCAGAGTAGGGGTGGGGGTCTGGCTTCTGGATTCATCCATAAATTAACAAGCATTTCTTGAGAGTTACTGTGAGTAAACACAAAAGACAGAAGACAGTACCTGTTCTAGAAAGGGAAGAAGCCTTTATTAAATTCCTATTTGTGTACTAAGTGCTCTTTACAAATATCTCATTTGATCCTCACAACAACCCTGGGAAGTAGGTGCTGTTATTGTCTTCATTATATAGTTGAAGAAACTGAGGCAGACAGTGGTTAAGTGACTTACCCAGGGCCACATAGCTAATAATTGTCTGAGGTTGGATTTGAACTTAGTTCTTCCTGAATTCAAGCCCAATGCTCTGAAAACTGGACCATCTCACTCAAATCTTAGTTTGGAAGCTGGATAAGGGCAGAGAAGTAGTGTTCTAAGTATTCTGTCTCCCTGCCCCACTCCCCAGCCCCAGGGAGATACTAGGAATACTTAATAAATATTCATCGAACTGAAATTCCCAGGTAGTTGGAGAGATACAGTCCTTGTTTGCAGGTAGTTCTTGGTCTAACCACAGAGATACAGTCCTTGTTTGCAGATAGTTCTTGGTCTAACCACAGATGACTCAGTACTTGAGTGAGACGACATATGAATACTTTATCAAGGTGTTTGCATAAAAGTGCAGAGGAATCCGGAGAAGATTGTATGTGGGTTGAGATAAATGCAGAGTAAGGGAGCACTAGGTCAACCGATAGTAGCGGTCTGGCATCTAGCAGGAAAGTACTTTCTCATTGACGTGCATACTCTACCCAGCGGGAGCCTATAGGGGCCAAGAGCGCACTGATCAGGGTCCTGAAGCTGCTGGTGAAGGGGAAGAGCCCTTTGGACAACGTGGCCCTGGAAGCAGCTCTGTGCCTGAGCTTCCTTGACTCTGAAAATCCCATAGCCCGTGAGTTTCTGCTACAGTGCCTGACCCAAGGAGAAAGGAAGAGAAAGATGAAGGTGTGGGGCTGCAGGCAGGGAGTCCGGGCTGGGGAATCTTCCATCCCTGCCAAGGTCACCCTTCCTTTGTCCAAGAAGGCCCACACAAGCCCTGGCCAGTTCTGGCTGTGTCCTTCAATGGGAAATCAGTCAGTAAACATTTTTTAAGCACCTACTGTGTGTCGGGCACTATGCTAAGAATACAAAGAAAGACAAAAGATAGTCTCTACCCTCAAAGAACTGACAGTCTAATGGGGAAGATAACGAAGGAGAAAGGAAATGGGGCAGTGATCCAAGAGACCAGGGCAAGGAGCTAAGTGAGCTCTAGGTTTTCCCATTTTTGAGTTGATTGGAACATCAGAGAAGCCGTGTCTGATGTGTGTGTATTTAGTGTGTCAGTGTGTGTGTTCACACTGAGAAGCCCCTGAGATTAAGGATTGCTCACTGCCCCCCTTCCTCCTTTAATAACCACCCCACCCCACCTTGATTCATCACCCAGTTTTGCTCCACCTCCAAAGAAGGCAGCCTTGGTACTGGAAAGAGCATACTGGATTTGGAGTCAGACAAACTGGCTCTGAATTCCAGTTCTGATATTTACTTCCCTGTGGAGCCTTGGGCAAGTCATTATTAAGCCTCTCTAGTCCTGTTTTCTTATCCACCAACTATGTATGTGTTGGAGCTGGTATACGAGAGGAGGGAGCATTGACCAAGAGGATCCCTGAGGTACCTTCCACTTCTGAATCACACAATGCTTTGCACTTCTCCTTTCCTCTCCTCTGTCTCTGACCTTTGGCTCCCGAGCCTTCTTGGTTTTGTCCCACCATTCCCAACTCCATCTGTCTCTGATATGTCTTGGCTAAGGTCCCCCAGATTCTTCTTTCCATCTTCCACCTGTTTTCCCAAATCACTTCCCCAAGCCTCCTGGGTTCACCCCACTCTGTTTCCCATTCTCCCTTAATCTTTTAACCATCCTAGGCATTGGTGGTGCTAGTGAAACTAATGAATGTACATACCCTGCCTGTCCTCCAGGCTGCCATGGAGCAAATACTGACGTCCTATGTGGCCAAGGTGAGCCCTTTAGGACTAGAGAGCCACTGCATCCCCTTTGAGACTAGGCACGGCAAGGGTGATGGGGTGGGAGGGAGGAGAGAGAATCTATAGGAACCCATTCTTCCCTTTTCCCCATATCTTATCCAGGGAATTTATTGCCCCTTCTAACAAACCCCAAATCCATGAGATCCCAAATCCATGCCCATCCCACACATTTCCCTCCATTTCTCTCCTATCTTTAGCACAGGATAGAAGCCATCAAACTGCTTAAGATTTTTGGGCTAGAGAAGATTCGGAATTTAGGGATGGAGAATGATATTTTTGAGCTACTCAGGTTGAAGGTTCATGATGATCCCTTACAAGTGAGTTCCCTTCTTCTCTTTCTTCCTCTTATCTCTCTCCTTGTCAATCTTTCCTGTCATGCCACCATCTCCCTTCTTACCCCCATCTCTCCTGACACCCAGGAAGTGAGAGAAACTGTGGCAGAAATTGTGGAGGCGCTGAAAATGAAACCTATGATGCTGAACATCGTGGAGTCGTGAGGAACTTGGGAACTAAGAGCAGGGGGTGGAGGGAAGAAAGACCTTCATTGGGCCTCAAGTACCATCCACTCTAGGCGGGAGGGAGCCCTGGCTGCTACTGGGAGGTGGAGGGCTACGTTAGTAAGACCAGAAGCTAATCTCTTGCTTTCTTCACCCCAGGGGAGAGTGGGAAAGTTGGCTTCAGGGAGATATCCTTTCCCTCATCTGGGTATCCTGGGATACAAGGGAAGAGGGCGGTGGATAAGATTGAGGGTAGGGCTGGAATAAAGGGAGGATGGAATAGGGTGGGAGATTGGAGGATGAGGAATAAAGTAATGGATACTGGAAGGGGACTGTCCCAAAGGGAGAAGGGAGGAGGTATGGTCTTCATGAGTGTCTCCCCAGAGAGAGCAGAGGGTGAAGGGGACAAAAAATCCAGAAGACTTGGGTTCCTATCCTTCCTCAGACATTTACGAGCTGCATAACTCTGGACAATTCACTTGTATCTTCTTTGGGCCTCAGTTTCCAACCTTAAATGAGGAAATTGGATTCAGTGGCCTCAAAGATCCCTTTTAGCTTTAAATATGCTATTGTATAGCAGAGTAGGTAGAGTGGGATAGAGCCAGAGGGTGTATTAAAGTAGTGGGATCACGAGATGGAGAGGCAATGAGATGAGGAGTGTGGGATGGAATGAAGAATGGAAGAGAGGGTTTGTTGATAAGGGCTCATGTCATGAGATAAGGGATGAGATGAAAAGTAGGAGATCAGATGGGCAAGGAGGAATGGGATGAGCTGGAAAAGTGGGAGATGGGATGAGGGGATCAGATGAGAAGCGGGGACAATAAGATGATGGGATTCAATTGGGAATATGAGCAAGTTTAAAGAACTGAGTGGAGGTGGGACAGAGAGAATGGATCAGGGTGAGAAAAGTGGGAAATGGGATGAGAAGTAGGGGAATACAATGGAAGTGATGGAAATTAGAGTGGAGAAAGAGGAGAGGAAATGAGCATTTATATAGTGCCTCCTATGTGTCAGGCACTATGATATGTACTTTTTACAAATATCTCATTTGAGATATGTGGAGTGAAGGTGAAAACAGGATGACAGAAGGAAGTCAAGACACAGAGGCACAATATTAGGGGAAGCAGGAGCTGGAGCTGAGAGTTCTGGGGTGATTAGTATCTATCAAATAGAAGACTTCTCAAATCCCAGGCATTGTCTTGACCTTTCTTACGTGGTAGATAATAAGACTCGTTAGCAAAACAGTTCTAATAAAGGGGCCAATGGACTCCCCATTCAGTCCACAGACCCATTTATTATGCCTATTTTGGTAATAAATTGTATAGCTGGGATTATTCTCCACCACACTTAGGAGAACAGCTAAGAGTTCATCATCCCATAATCATTTCCCCAACACTTTCTCTTTGGCCTGGGAGGAACGGGTATAAAGTCGGTCAGCCAAAAAGTACCTATTAAGTGATTACCATGTGCCAGTCGTAGTTCGGACATACCAGTACTTGGGCAAGGGGAGCACTGGTTAATGAAGGACCAGTTCTCCTCCTCTTGCTTCATTTCCTCTCCCAGTGACCCCCTCCTCTATTCCCTTCTACACAGGCAGCTTAATGATCCCAGTGCCTTGGTACGTCATGAGGCCGTCATATCAATTGTAAGGCCAACTAAATTGATTTCCTGCTTCCTACCCCTATTGTCCATCAGTCAGCAGCATTTATTAGGCACCTACATGTGTTGTGCACTCCACCCATAAGTCCTCACCAGTTTGGTGACGAGAGGGAAGGGAAAAAGAGAGGAAGGGAAGGCATGGTGGATCGAGATAAGCTGGAGAGGAAAGAAGGGAAGGAGAGTACACAACACTGATGTGCACCTATAGTGATGGAGTACCCATTCCTGATGGCCCAGATATGGAAGACTTGGCTCAGGCACCAGGTTGTGTGGCCTAAGTCTGAGTAAGGCAAGGAGTAGTGAAAGGGCCATAGACCATGAAACTTGACTCCAGCTGCACAACCCAGAACAGCATACCATGAGATTAGCAGGGAAGTTCAGCAATGTCACCTTGAACTTCAGTGGGTTTCCTCTGTATCACCCCTAGAAGACCCAGAGAAGTGGTTGGGTGCGGGGAGGGCATCGAAAGAACATACTTAGTATCACTTCCCAGGGCCAGATACCTAGGATCTTTTACCCTTCCCTCCCACCAGGGTGTTTTGGGCATCTGCAGCTCACGCATGTTCTATTTCCTCATGGACATGCTAGACCTGGAAACAAATCTATTGGTGAGGAAAGAGGTGAGTGGTCCTTTTCCTGTACCCCCACCTTCTGTTTCTGGTCCATACTCCCTCACCCTATGCCTATCATCCCTACTGCTGCCAAAAGGCTCCCCAACACCTGCTGGGTGAAATCTACATTCCACAGTCTGGCATTCAAGAGCTCAACCCCAACTTCCCACGAAATCTTAGTTTTCCACAACTCCCCTAAACAATCCTTTCATTTAAGCCAGACCTATCTCTTTCCCAACCTTCCAGTTAGACTATTGTCTATGCTTCATGGTTCTATAGTCATGATCCATGCTCCATGCAATTCCTTCCCTACTACTCTCTCCCTATTTAAAGGACTCAAAGTCAAGCTAAAATGTCAAAGCCTCCCTTTTTCACCACAGTCAGAAATGATCTCTCCCTCTGAACTTCTAAAGTCCTTATAATGTATATCCTTGGCTCAAAGTCAAGCTCAAATGTCAAAGCCTCCCCTTATCACCACAGTCAGAAATGATCTCTCCCTCTGAACTTCTAAAGTCCTTATAATATATATCCTGCAAAATGGTACTTAGGGGGTATCATTTTATACTGGTACTTTCATGATTCACACATGTAGGTCACATGTCTACACACAGACACTTGTCTAGTCATGTATCTCTCATGGGGTAAAGTGTAAGGTCCTACATAGAATGAGTGACCAACAGATAGAATATAGAAGGGTATAAGCCCCTTGAGGATGGGAATTGATTTCCTTTTTTGTCAATATTTCTCTGACATCCATCAAAATGTTTGGCACAAAGTAGGTGATTGATAAAATGTTGCTGAATTGAGGTAGCTAGGTGGCTTGGTGGAAAGAGCTTGACTGGAAGTCAGGAAGATTTGATTTTGAATAGTGCCTAAGACATTTACTACCTGTGTGCTCCTGAGGTCATTTAACTGCTCTCAGACTCAGTTTCTTCATCTGTGAAATGGGTATAATAATAGCACTTCCCTCTTAGAGTGGTTGTGAGGCTCAAATGAGGTAATATATGTAAAGTGCTTTGTAAAACCTTAAAACAAATATATGTTGAGGTTTTTGCTGTCTTTATTATGATTATTGCTATTACAATTATAAAACTGGTTGAAGGTCGTCTAGTTCAACCTTATTCACATGTAGGGAAACTGAGGCACAAACAGGTGGAATGACTTGCCCAAGGTCATCCTGATCATTAATGTCATAGTTAAACTTGAGTTCTGGTGTAGGGCTCCTACCACTTCCTGGTGCTTCATTGTCTACCCTCCTTCTCTGTGTTCCACACCCCAGCTCTTTGAGGGCTGAGAAGGAGAGAGGAGCAAAGACTCTTTGACCTGGCTGCCTGAGAATGGTCCATACTGTTCTTAGCACTTACTCCTTCTCCACTCCAAACCAGAAAGAGTCTGTGCCTGGAGAGAGCCAGCCCCTGGGTCCCATTATCTTTTTTAACAGCTGGAAAAAATATTCATTACTCTATTCAAGAAAGATCCCTGGGTCTGGGCAAAGCTTCAAGACTGGACACTCCTGGTGGAGGAAGGGTCCAGGAAGGAAAGGGAAAGAATCCAGACTTTGAAGCTTCAAAAGAAGAGGAGAGACCTCCAGCAACAAAAGAAATCTCTGGTTGGAGACCTGGCCCCCTTGATCCCTAGAAAGGCCATTAGGCCTAGGAGGGTCATGGCTGAACAAGGAAGGTCCATCTTTGATGTTCCTATCAAAGGCATCGCTTTAGCCTCCCATTACCCACCCTGTATCACACTCTTTGAGGAAAAGGATCACTCCCTTCCCAAGGAATCCAAGATAACCTGGGACTCTCGAGTCATCAGACAGCACCTCAAGAACCTTGCTTCCCATTGAGTCAAGTCAAGTCTGTCCTAATAATTCCCCTTCAACATTAAATTTACTCTTCCCCCACACACACACCTCTGTTTTCTCTCCTCTGGACAAACAGCCTCCATTTCCTCTGTGGCAGCAGATTTCTGAGCCTCTGTCTCATTAATTAGTTAATAAATAATGAATGCTGATCTGTCCCAAAACATCATTCTTATTTTCAGCCAGTAAGTCAACAAATATTACTAAGTGCCTACTATGTGCCAACTATGCATAGGGGATATAAAAAGAGGTAAAAGACAGTCTGTCCTCAAGGAGTTTACAATCAAATGGGGAAGACAACATGAATTCAAATATTATATGTGGAATAAAGAGAAAATAACTAAGAGAAGAAAATAAGACTGGGTTGTGTAGTACATCAGTAGGGCTGACTAGGACGATCAGGTCGCTCAGGTTCAAGCTTGAAACTAAATGATTAAGATAAATATTAAGATAAATAAATAAGACAAATAGAAAACAATTAAGATAAACACTAGAATTAACAGAGGTTAAGAAAAGCGCGCTGCAAAATCCTGTGGAATTTTACTTGGGACTTAAAGAAATGAAGGGAGATCAGTAGTCAGAACGGAGGGGGAAAGCATTCCAGGCTTGGGGGGCTGCCAGAGCAAACACCTGGCACCAAGAGCTGGAGTGTCTTGCTCATGGAGCAGTGAGGTGGCCAGGGTCACGTGACTGAGGTTATTAAATGTAACAAGGTCACAGTTGACATTGGAGAGAGCAGTTTTGCTGGAATGATGAGGTCGAAAGACAGATTGTAAGGGGTTGAAAAGAAAGAGGAGAAGTGAAGGCATAGCCTTTCCAAGGAGTTTGCCCTCAAAGGATGGAAGAGATACAGGATGATTGCATATGAGGCAGCTAGATGACTCAGTAAACAGAACACTGGGCCTGGAGTCAGAAAGATCTGAGTTCAAATCTTGCCTCAGGCATTTATTAGCTGTGTGACCCTCTCAACTACCTAACCTCAGCTTACCTTAATCCACTAGAGAAGGAAATAGCAAACTGGTCTAGTATCTTTGCCAAGAAAACCCCATCGATAGTATCGGTGTGCTATCATCCAGGAAGTCATTAAGAGTTCGACATGACCCCCACATGTACACATGTTGCCAAGAGGGCACCTTAACCAAAACACAAAAGAACATTCCCAAAACACGTTTGGATGGATCATCATCACAATTGTTTGGTGTGATGACTCAAAATAAAAATTACTTGAGTGGATTCAGAATCTGAGGGAACCCAAAATAACTTGTGGCCATCTCCAGCATTCCTAGAGTTACTGGGGTCAGGTAACATTCTGGATGCAGACAATGTTTAATGACATAGAGTTGGATTTAAGTAGAATAATTTTTCCCAAACAATATAAGAAATCATTTTTCTCACACACTTCTAGGTTTATATCCCAAAGAAATCAAAGAACGAGGGGAAGAACTCAGATGTATAAAATTATATCAGCATTTTTTGTTACAGCAGAGAACAGAAAATGAAATGATCGAATTGGGAGAATTGAATAAATTGTGGTATATGAATCCTCTCACTCAAAATTCAGTTCTCTCCATTGCAGTAGATGGGTACAAACTCCTATACCTCAAATAGAATTATAATAGAATTTCTTCACAATCTCTGTGATTCTTAAAACTGGAAAAGAGATACACAGTCACTTTAGAACTCAAAGCTTCACCAGTAAAGGACTTTGGGTCAGGCTACCCCTGTTGGAAGAGATATTCCATCTCACCACCACCAATTCCAGTTGCCAAACAAATGTCACCAATCCAGCAGATAGTCCAGCTTTGAGAAAGCAATGAGGTAACCTGAGGGACAAGAGACAGCATGTGTTAAACAGCACCTTTACCATCATCTCTCCTAAGATCCCAGCAGAGATAACTCAGAACCCTCAGTCCATTGTCTGGAACAGCTGCTCTCTCCCTTCCCAGCCCCTTTGCCATAGATTGCCAGTCTTGCTTCTAAACTGCCCTCCATAGGCATAGGCTAGGGAAGCAACCCTGGTGAAGATGAGAGCTGGCAATTTCCTCTGCAGAGATAGCCAGCACACTAAATGACAGTCTGGATCCAATAAGATCCCAGAAGGTTAGAACATTAAGCTAATAGGGTTGTATAGTACGTCAGTAGGGCTAACTAGGGAGATCAGGTAGCTCAGGTTCAAGATTAAAACTAAATGAGATTCTCCTCAGTCCGGCAAAAGGAAGGTTACCTAGGTATGGCAGAGGAAGGAGAAAATGTGGGCAAGTAGAGGTTTTTTGTGCTAGTGTTACTTAAGTTGCTCCTCTACTGTTCAAAAGCCTTAGGGATCAGCCTCTGACTTTGCTACAGGGATGACCAGGAAATCTATGACAACTGCCTCATCTTAATCACCTGAGACAATTTCTGGCACGCTACTAGAAAATTCCCATGTCTAGTTAGAAATTTCCACTCCCTCATGGAATATTGCTCATTGGTGGCTCTCTGCAGTGGACAGAGGAGGTATCAGACTGGTTGCATGTAACATGGTTGAATCTCTGACTTTGTCCTAAGTATATTGGGCTTTCTTTCCTACCAGAAAGCCACTTTGTTGTATGGAAGAACCTAAGTATGCCCACAATAGACATGGAAGAGGGGAAGAAATGCAGCATGACCTTGGTCCAGGATTCACATAACCATCAACTCCTTTCCTCCTTCCAGGGAAACCTCAATATTCTCATCCACTTATTTACCCCTAGCTAAATGTCAGAGGTACACTGTCCCTTTAGAGATCCATTTGCTTCCTTTTTCTCTATGCTGATCCAATGTATCTCCTCCTTTCCTCTCCCTCTCTCTTCCTAAAACTCTTCTGATATTCCTGGTTCTGCTTACTTTACTTTGTATCAGTTCATATAAAGATCCATATTTTTCTGTATTCATCATGCTTTTATAGTTTCTTTTACAGTTTTTTAATAGTGCTTAGAGCTCATTCACATAGCACAATTTGTTTAGCAATGAATATCCAGTCAATTAGCTTCTCCTTTGTTTCCAATTCTTTGCTGCCACCACAAAAAAAAAAATACCACTATAAATATTTTAGTGCATTATGCATCCTTTGTGGAGATCGTTGGCATGCCCACTGGCATTTAGGACACAAAGAAGTCCTGGTTGGTTTCCAATGGCTGGGGTTATCTCCAAATATGATTGGCTATATGGGCCTCAGGAAGAAAGATTCTTTTTATAGGTCCCACTCTTTTACATTGGCCTACAAAAGAAAGATACAGCCCATTCTTAGCCCTTTTGGACTGTTTTGATTTTGTTTTTTCAGAAAACATCAGTGTGCAACAAAGAAAGTCTGGTATTGGGGGGAAAGAAGCTTGTGTTTCAACAGTTTCTTCCCAAAGGAAGTAGAAATTTCTGCCTTGGAGCAGAAAAGCATGACAAGGGTAGACATGTGCTTATGCTTGACTTAAGAGGAGAACACCTGAGAATAAATTTGCCTAACCCAAGAGACAACAGTAGCCAGAGTTATGATAGTGCTCCTGCAAAAGGACAGGCATGTGCAACCAGAGAGAAGTTCGTAAAGAATGCTCTTGAACCTGAAGAAGGGAGATGGGGGAGATTTCATTTTCCTAGATGGCATCATCCTGGAGACTAGCCTTCTAGTCAGAGTAGGAGGATGCCCTAGGTAGCACTAGTCTTGAGGGTTACTTCATAAATAACATCATATGTGAGAGTACCTGAGTTTGAGAGTTCAGTTATCAGATCTTCTAGATAAAGATTATCCAGAGAGCCAAACAATGCCTAGCCTTAGAGAAAGAAGAGGGTCACTCATGTGATTTGTAGCTGAAGGACTAAATCCACATCATGGAGGATTGGAAACAGAAGAACAGGATGTAGACTTTGCCACCCTTGAAATTACATTGAACTATTTGGATACTGCTGATCAGATGGGAGGGCGATTGTTCAGTAACACCCAAAGTATGCTAACAGTTTAGGAGATCCAGATCTCTGAGAGGCTGGGGCATGGCTCTCTTGGGTCCTTCAGCTACAGAGTAAACCTGGAGATAGCCATCTTCTCACTTGGTAATCAACAACTAACTCAAGATCACAGGAACTCTCCACCCATGAATTTACCACCAGAGCTGGAAATACCCACTTCTCAGTCACTGGCCTGTGCTCAGGCAAGGAAGCAGAGCAGCGAGGACCTCAGGCTCTCCTAGTCAAGTGTCTATTCCCACTGCCATGTGGCTGTTGCTCCAATTTCTAGAGAAGTATACTTTCTATCCCTTGCTGGAAGTCCATAGAAGAGAAAGCTCTAGAAGAGTCCCCCAAAACAAATGAGAGATATTTCTCTTTACTTTTCCTATGGAACATCAAATTGACAGTTACTCCTGACTCCAAACTCAGTGCTTTTTCCACTGCCAAATTCCCTCTGCAAATCCAGCGCATGAAAGCACAAAACAAAAATGGAAAAAAATTAGGGGAAAAAAGCTCAATGTTTAAAGACTTTGGGAGTCCTCGGCAATCAGAAAAAAATTTAACATTTCCACCTTTACATATGTGTGTGCATATATATGTATATAAATAATAGATTTGTGTGTACACACATATACACACATACATATTTTCAAGTATATCCAACTAATCCTTACTAAGCACCTACTATGTTCATAGTAATATGCTAACTATTTATGGGAGCTACAAAAATGAACAATACAGTCTCCAACCCGAGAGAACTAGCATGCCATTGTGGTATTTGGTACTACAGTGAAATGAACACTAGTTTTGAAAAATCTCACTTTTACTGCTTACTCTTATGTGATCTTGGTCAAATCTATTTACTTCTGTGAGCTTCAGTTTCCTCATTTATAAAACAAAAGAGGTTTGGACACCATCCTCATCATAACTACATTTCTACAGCACCTATTTCATGCCAAGCACTGTGCTAAGTACTCACCCATGTTCTCTCATTTGATCTTCATAGTAACCCTTGGAGACAGGCATCATTATCTCCATTCTACAGTTGAGGACACTGATGGTCCCTAAGGTCCCTTCTAAATCTAAGAACCTATGGAAAATACCATGAGAGAGGACTTGAGGACAGACTTCTTTTCTGAAGGACAAGGGAAAACTCAATGAAGGAGTTGACTTTTGAACTGGAATTTAAAGGATGAATTGGATTTTTAACAGATGAAGATAAGATAGAAGTATAGCAAATATGAGGATTTCATGAGCAAACCAAGTTATGTATAATCCTTTTAGCTTCCTAAAGGTGATGTGACTGTGTATAAATGGAGGGTTTAAAAATTATATATATATATATATATATATATATATACACACACACACACACATACACACATATATATACATACACACACATATACACCCATATGTATGTGTGTGCACATATACATATATGTACATGTATATTCCTAATTTTTTTCCTATAACTACAGGGAGGGGAAGGTTTTATACAAAAAGGGTTTGTTGCTTCAAACTAATTGCTCCCTCTAGATGATAATGACTCAAAAGGGTTTATTGAGTCGAACTAGGTGGCGTCTGAGTTCCCTTCTAATGCTTTCTCTATAATGTTACAAGCCCATTTCCCTTTCTGAGGTCACCTTTAGAAGCAATACAAGCACATCAGATGAGCTGGTGACCACCAGGGGGCAACAGAGACAGCAACATCTCCCCATTCCTCTCTGCCCTGGAGGACCCAAGTTGAACACAACAGGATTCAAGTTCTCCTGCTATCTTACCTGGAATGTTAACCACTTCCCTCATTCCCACAAAAAATTTACATCCCAGTGGAGGAAGGAGAGAGGGTAGAGTACTCAGCACTCAGATACCCAAGAAATGACAAACTCCAGCACCTGTGAGCTCATTGGTGGGTATCCCAGGTGGGTGATCTGATACTCAGCCCATATGTGAAGGTTTTATGTTTGTATCCCCAGATATGCCATCCTAATTTATGGTGTGAATGAGATAGGAGTCAACAACTTTATTCCTCCTGGTGACAGGATGACTTATCAGACTCTAGCACTGTCACCTAAACATTTATGTAACCTAAGAATCCTGGGGCCATCTTCCCTACCACTGAATCTTTAGAACTTCCTGACCTCTCCATATGCCTTGCACCCCATCTTTCTTTTATAGGATTGTTGATTTTATTTGTATCCCAGATTTTAGCACAGTACTTGGTACATGCAAAGTACTTAATACATGCTTTTTTTTTTTTTAACCCAGAGATTCCACTACTAGGCTCATAAGCTCAGAGAGCAGCAAAATATTTTAGAGCAGCACCTCTTGTCCTAGCAAAGAATTAGAAACAAAATAGATCATCCCTCAATTATAGAATGGCTAAGCAAATTATGATATACAAATGTAATGGGGGCGGGGGGGGGAGCCAAAATGGCGGAGTAGAAGTACAGACCTGTAGAAGCTCTCTCTCCATAGCCCATAAAATACCTGTAAAAAATGACTAAACTAGAGCAGCAGAAGCCACTAAACGACAGTGAAAAAGATTTCCAGCCCAAGACAGCCTGGAAAGCTGACAAGAAAGGTCTATCGCACCAGGCTTGGAGAGGAGCGCAGCACAGCACAGACAGGACTGTAGCAGGCTTCAGAGCACAGTATCATGGGTAGCAGCTTTGGTTCCCAGATTTCTCAACCCACAAATGCCAAAGACAGCTTCAAAGATCAGTAAGAAAGCTCTTTCACCTGGTGAGAGGGGAGCATGGTCCAGCCTCAGCCCTGACTCCAGAGCGGCAGCAACTGTGGCAGTAGCATCCACTTTTGGAGTCTTCAGCCTAAAGACCCTGGGGGAATCAAGCAGCTGATCTGAGTCTCAATTCTCTGTGGCAGTACTGGGGTAAGGAAGAGCGCTGGCATGGTGGAGTTGGTGTTGACTGGGGAGAGGGAATCCTACATGTAGATCCTGGGTAGATAAAGAATGCTTGTGGTTGCTCACAGAACAGAGCACAGGCCAGGCCAGGCTTCTCCCTTGATTATGCCACCTCAGAGGAGCTGAGAACTTACAGGTCCCTAGAGTATACACTCCACTTGACAAAGGATTCAAAAGTCAAGTAACTGGCTGGGAAAACGCCCAAAAAAAGAGGAAAAAGGGGGACTTTATAAGGTTACTTTCTTGGTGAACAGGCATTTTCTTCCATCCTTTCAGATGAGGAAGAACAAAGCATACCATCAGAGGGAAGACAAGTCAAGGCTTCTACATCCAAAACTTCCAAAAAAATATGCAATGGGCTCAGGCCTTGGAAGAGTTTAAAAAAGATTTTGAAAATCAAGTAAGAGAGGTGGAGGAAAAATTGGGAAATGAGAACAATGCAAGAGAATCATGAAAAGCAAAGACAACAGCTTGCTAAAGAAGATCCAAAAAAATGCTGAAGAAAATAACACCTTAAAAAATAGACTAACTCAAATGGCAAAAGAGGTCCAAAAAGTCAATGAGGAGGAGAATGCTTTAAAAAGCAGAATTGGCCAAATGGAAAAGGAGGTTCAAAAGCTCACTGAATAGTTCTTTAAAAATTAGAATGGAGCAGATGGAAGCAAATGACTTTATGAGAAACCAAGAAATTACAAAACAAAATCAAAAGAATGAATAAATAGAAAACAATGTGAAATATTTCATTGGAAAAACAACTGACCTGGAAAATAGATCTAGGAGAGATAATTTAAAAAATATTGGTCTACCTGAAAACCACAATCAAAAAAAGCCTCAAAATCATCTTCCAAGAAATTATCAAGGAAAACTGTCCTGATATTCTAAGAAGCAGAGGGTAAAATAGAACTGGAAAAAAATTCACAGATCACCTCCTGAAAGAGATCCCAAAAGGAAAACTCTTAGGAACATTGTAGCCAAATTCCAGAGTTCCCAGGTCAAGAAGAAAATATTACAAGCAACCAGAAAGAAACAATTCAAGTATGGTGGAAATACAATCAGGATAACACAGGATTTAGCAGCTTCTACACTAAGGGATCAAAGAGCTTGGAATATGATATTCCAGAGGTCAAAGGAGATAGGATAAAACCCAAGAATCACTTACCCCACAAAACTGAGTATAATACTTCAGGGGAAAAAATGGAATTTCAATGAAATAGAGGACTTCCAAGCATTCTTGTTGAAAAGACCAGAGCTGAACAGAAATTTTGACTTTCAAATACAAGAATCAAGAGAAACATGAAAAGGTAAACAGGAAAGAGAAGCCTTAAGGAACTCATTAAAGTTGAACTGTTTACATTCCTACGTGGAAAGATGTTATTTTTAACTAATGAGACCTTTTTCGGTATTAAGGTAGTTAGAGGGAATATATATATATATATATATATATATATATATATATATATATATATATATGTGTGTGTGTGTGTGTGTGTACATGCATATATGTGCACATTATATATGTGTAGGGATGTATATGTACATGGGTGTATGTATATATATACATGTGTATATATACGTGTGTGTATATACACACACACATACATACATAGAGGGCATAGGGTGAGCTGAATATGAAGGGAGAATACCTAAAAAAAAATTTACAGTTGAATGGAATGTACTAGGAATGTACTAGTAAGAGAAAGGGAAAGGTAGAATGTAGCAAATCATCTCACATAAAAGAGGGAAGAAAGAGCTTTTAACAATGGAGGGAAAGAGGGGGGAGAATGAAAGGAAATAATTGAATCTTACTCTCATGGGATTTGGCTTAAGGAGAGAATAACACACACTCCATTGGACAGGGAAATCTAATTTACCCTGCAGGAAGGCAAGGGGGAAGGGGATAGGAGAGGGAAGATAACAGAAGGGACAGCAAATTGAGGAACAGGACAATCAGAAGCAAACACTATTGTGGCAAGACAGGTCAAGGGAAAGAATGGAATGAAAGAAGGGCAGGATAGGACAGAGGGAAATGTGGTTAGTCTTTTACAACATAACTATTATGGAAATGCTTTGCATTGTTACACATGTATGACCTATATTGAATTGTTTTCTCAATGAGGGTGGGTAGGGAAGGAAGGAGAGAATATGGAACTCAAAGCTTTAAGAATGAATGTTAAAAATTGTTTTACCATGTTACTGGTAATTAAGTTATATAGGCAACAGAGTACAGAAATTTATTTTGCCCTATAGGAAACTACAGGGGAAGGGGGATAGAAGAAGGGTGGGTAATAGAAAGGAGGACAGTTTGGAGGAAGGGGTGGATGGGGTGCATGCTGTCCTGGGGTGGGGAATGGGATGAGATGGGGAGAAAATTTTGAATTCAAATTCTTGTGAAAGTGAAAGTTAACAACTGAAAAATACATTACATATTTAAAAAAAAACAAATGTAATAGAATATTACTGTGCCATAAGAAATGAATGTCATGAATACCAAGAAAATATGGAAAGATTTACACAATCTGGCGCAACATAGTTGAGCTACAAAAACAATATACCCAAAGACTACAACAATGTAAATGGAAAAAACCACAATGCAATCGAAGAGGAATGTTGCAGAATTCCAAAGAATAAGCATGGACCCACTGAAAAGAAGACACCATCACCTAACTCCTTTGCAGAAGCGAGAGGTTTGTGGATGTAGTTCGATGCATTGATCAGTTTTGCCGATTTCTTTATAATTGTTGTTTTATGAGACTACTGTCTAAGAATGGGCAGGGGAAGGGATACTGGGAGAAATTCTGGTGATGTGAAAAACAAAAGGTCTATTTTTAAAATATATTCTATGTTTAAATGGTAGGGCACCTATTTGTTGAATTTGTTCTTTTGAACAGAAGGCATTTGATATATGCTTGATTATTTTTGAATAATTTTTGATAATAATAATTTTGAATGAATGAAATCATGCTCTCTTCAGGTGCACCTTCCAGAATCCATGTTTTTTCTCCATTCAAAATCCTGTGTTCCCAGCTGGAGATTGTTTCCTGAATGCCTTTAATTCCCAGTTCATTTCCAGAACATGGATAACAGACACATTAGCCATATTTTGTCAAAGAACATTTTACATTCTTCTGGTCCAACTGTCTACTCTACCATTTTCCCTATGTTCGCAGGATTTTGCCTTTTCTCAAAGTTGTTTTATAAGTCTTCCCAGGCTTTAGATTTACAATAAGCAAACCATCTCCACTTGTCAGACTTACACATCAAACATCCAGGAAAAACAGTGAAGCCACAGATGTTAGCTGTGCTTGGGACTGATTCTTAAAGCTAGTCATTAAATGACTTTTCTTAGAGCTACTGTTTGGCCCTTGTATTGATTTCCTTAGAACATCTATACATTATCTATACACATCCTAGAATCAACTTGGTGACATCCCAAGATGAGATTTTGTTTAATCCTGCCACCAGGGGTAGAGTCCTTTCCTACAATCTGTTCTGTTGAATTACATTTTTTTTAGGTTTTCTTTTTTTTTTAGGAACCTTAGATAGACATCATCTGCTCAAATCCAATCAAAAAATACTTTCCAAACAGCAATGACAAATAATCTTCATCAATAAGGGTAGGACCATGGAACCATAATTGCTCATCTGGAAAGCCCTTCCTCATGTTCTAACTCCCATCTTTCCTTTAAGGTATAATTCAAGGGCCTTCCCATTTCTGCGAGGTGATGCTCCGACACTCTACCCACCTACTGGGAATTGCTCCCTTTTTTCTATGCTATGGGAGGTTCATTATCTTTACCTCTTCTATGACCTTTAGCTACTTTGTACTTTATTCTGTACACATTCTAAATAAATAAATCATAAGCTTCAAGAGGGAAAGGATCATGTCAGACACCTCAGTAGCACTAACCCATTGAAGAGTATTTGGAACATATTAAAACTTAAAACAGCTCTAAGACTTCCGGAATCCATATATACAACTCAATAATTGTTGCTGATGATATTTAATTTCTTGAGTTAAAAAGTTACTGGAATATAGCCAATTTCCTAATTCACTAGAATCTGATCCTATAATGGACCATTTTTCATACTGATGTGTAAGAAAATGGCGCTGAGGTACAAGAGTCCACAAAAAAAACAAGCAGCCTTTATTGCAGTATTACAAAACACTTTCCATTTTGGCAATATTTTACAACGTATTCAGCTTCTCAGACTGTTCAAGGGCTGGGAAGAAGGTCTGGAAATTAAAAGGGGAAATTTCAATGGACATTTCTAAAAGAAAAACTGCCCCATCCCTCCCACCAAAATAAAAATCCAAATGTCACTTAATTCCACTACTGGAGAAGAGGCCACAAGGAAAGCAGCAGGCAGAACTCTGGCAACTTCACTATTGAACATGTCAGAGGCAAAGGAACAATCAAGACGGTCTTCAGTATGGTCGATTACGCTGATCATTTCTGTAGTCATTTCTAGGAATGAAAAATTAAAAGCAAAACTAAATTTGGAGTTTTCTAAGTATAAAGACAAATCCATGTAGGTGAGCTGATGAAAATTACATTACAATTCCCACTGAGGAGGATGAAAGAACTATACATAAACCTCAAGAAACGCCAATCTCTTAGAAATATAGCACCCCAAAGAGAATCATGGATAAAAAGTATTCAAATGCAAGATCCCTGGTCTTATATAAGTAGCTCCTCCTGGTGAGTGCTAGCCTTGGAGTAAGGAAAATCTGGCCCTAGTTGTGTCATGTGACCAGAGAGGAGTTACTGAATCTCCCAAAGTCCAAGGTTCCTTGACTGTAAATGGTAATATATCTGTAGTTCTGACCTCAAAGGGTAAATGCAAGGCTCAAATGGTTTCAATAATTTTGCAGTCCTTACAACATATATAAATATCAATTATTATTATGTAGAAAAGAGAATGGATTTGTTATACTTGAGCCTAGAGAGAAGGAACCAAGAGCAACTGGTAGAAATGGAGGGGTAGATTTCAGTTTAGAAGGCCTAACTTCCTAATGATTAAGACTAGCCAAAACAGAATGTGTTGCCATCTAAACTATCATTGCACATATTAAAGAAGCTAGATGATCACTTGTCAGGGATATTTTAGAAAGGATTCATGCTTTAGATAGAGGCTGGCTAAGAGAAATGTTGAGGCCCCTTGTAACAACTGAGATTCTATAAAAATGGGACAGAAGACCCAGCAATCCTAGAATCTAGGAGTAGTGATTCTGAGCTACACACATACTCACCTGCCTCCCATTTTGCCACCATAACCACCTCCTCGGTCTCCACCATAACCACCTCCTCGGTCTCCGCCATAGCCGCCGCCACTTCGGTCACCACCATAGCCGCCACCACCACTCCGGTCACCGCCGTAGCCGCCACTCCGGTCACCTCCGTAGCCGCCACCACCACTCCGGTCACCGCCGTAGCCGCCACTCCGGTCACCGCCGTAGCCGCCACTCCGGTCACCGCCGTAGCCGCCACCACCACTTCGGTCACCTCCGTAACCGCCGCCGCCACTTCGGTCACCGCCATAGCCACCACCACCACTCCGGTCACCCCCATAGCCTCCACCGCCACTCCGGTCTCCTCCGTAGCCGCCACCTCCTCGGTCTCCACCTCTACCACCCCGGCCTCTGTAGCCCCTCTCGCCACCATAGCCTCTCCCCCGGAAATCTGTAAGATAGAAATACAAACTGAAGGGCCAAGGAGAAAGCCACAAAGCCCCCTTAGTTCTGGTCAAAGGGCTGTTTAAAACTGTTAAAGTGATACTGTTAAAGAGATGACCCACCTCCTCCTGAAGGACGAGAGTCCTCTGGTCTGGGTTCATTACACTGATTACAGGAATTTCTCCGGGCAAAGTTCATGTTTCCACAAGACCTCAGAGAGAAGGAAAGATGTGCTTTTAGACTGTTTCCAAGTGATGCAGGGGTCCCTACCCACAAACAAAAGATACTTACGGGTTAGGACAAACCCAGTCACCACTTTTAGGGTCTCCACCTCTACCCTGAAAGCCTCCACGTCCTCTATATCCTCCACGTGAACCTAAGAGAGAAAACAAAACAGCAGAGAATAAGGCAAGGAAATTCATCTGACATAGAAAAAAAATCAGTTCCCATACTACCCCTGCTGGCAGAATTTAGCTAATATAGAGTCAATGGAGTAATTCAAAATCAACTCTAGAATGTGAGTAGCCTTTAACAAAAACTATAAGGCAAAAAACAGAACACTAAAACAGATCACCAATGAGAGTAGATTCAATGTCATTTAAAATTTAACCCAAATTTAACCCTAAAATGTAATCCAACTTTAAAAGCATACCCAAAGGATTGAAAATCTACGGGTAACTACATCAACTTCCAATTTCAATTCTCAATATACATTTGACTAATATAGATAATGGACCAAATCTGGTCATTGTGTAGCTGAAGGCTAAAGAGGTGTACAGATGTAACTTGGAAGAATTGTTCCCTTTGTGCAAAGAAACAAGCTGTGTGGTAATAGCCCCAGGTAGTTCACAAGATGCTCCTTAACCACTCCCCCTGTGACCTGCTATTTTATCAACTATATCCATGCTTCCAACTGAGCAAAAACCTGTCACATGACTTTCCAGAGGACTTCCCAGATATTCCTCTGGCCAGCCATTTAGGAAATGTCATCATTGTTCACACCTGAAACATCTGATATTCCCCAAGGGTTCTCTGATTCTCCAGGGATAAGGGTTGCAGGGGTAAAACACAGAAGACCAACTTCGCAACAACTTTTTCTGATTCTAAACAGCCAATTTTAGATGCTATAAACCCTATTTGTGTGGGTAAACTTCCAACCTCCTTTCTCACGTATTTTATACCCTCCTAAGTACCATTTTAATAGAGAAGAGAGGAACCTAGAGAAAGCAAGTTAACTCAGACTCCTGCAATAAGGTGAGAGGCCAAGACAAGAGGCCTGGTAGTAATGAGCAGCTTACCTCTTCGCCCACCTCCACTCCCACCTCCTCTCAGGAACTCAGGTCTTCTAGTGGCAAAAGACACTTTAATGATATTGCCATGGAATTCTTTTCCTGGGAAAGAAGAAGTTGTTTCCAACAATAGTTGAAATCAAAGAACAGGATTTGTGTAACCACCCTCCATGGAATTGGTTTTAGAAAAACAAGGAGTATCAGTGAGGCTTCACAAGATCCAAGTGCCTCAGAGCCACAAGACTCAAGGCAGAGGGTTTGAAGAGCAACTTTTCCACACAGCCTAGCACTCATGCTTTCTGGGAATGAGTATCTCATTCAATCTAATAATACTACAGAAAGAGAGGGACATCAAAGTGCTTAAGAATCCAGGGCTCCCAGCTTCCAAGTATGATGGACATGTGACACAGAAAAAAGTCAGTGTTTTAAGAAGTGAAATAAAAGCTGGGCAGTTCAAATTGCGGGGGCCAGTAGAGGAAGCTATGTCCTCCAAATAAGTGCAGGGAGATGGCAGTTTCCAAGAGTCATTGAATACAGACTGTGCCAAAGAATACAAAAAATTCTATAGCGTTTTACTGTGGAGAGCACTTTCCTTACAACTCCATGAATCTAGTAGCACAGAATTAACATCCACATTTTACACAAGGGAAAAGTGAGGTTCTAAGACACTAACTTGCCTGATACAACCAAGTTCCTAATTTCTGATATGGGCACCACCATTCTTCCAGTCACTCACAACAGCCAGCTAAGAGTTACCCTCAACGCTGTCCTCTTCTTTGTCCCCGTATTCAATCAGTAAGAGCTGCCAGCTCTTATCAATTTGACTTTCGTAACATCCCCCACATCTTTCTCTGCTCTCTTCACTAACACTAGAACCATGTTAACTCACTCCCATCTCCTCTCACCTATCATACAACATCACATAACAATCTCCTAACCAATCTCCTTCCATCCAACTTCTCTCTACCTTGTCCAATTCATCCTCTACTACACAGCTTCCAAAACAATACTCCTAAAACTGGACCTCACTTTTCACACCCAAGAAGCTTCCCTAGCTCCCACTATTTTAGAATAAAACACAAACCCGTTTTCAGCATTCCAAGCCCTTTACAATCTCATCCCTGTTCTTCTGTACAGGGCTCCTCCCATGCCCTATTCTCCAGCCACACTGGCTTTGACACTCTTCCCCACTCATAACACTGTACCTCCTGCCTCTGTGCTCCCCTTGTACACCTCCCACTCTCTTGCTTCCTGGAATCCCAGGCTCCATTCAAGGTTTCTCTCATCTCCTACAAGAGCCCTTTCTACATTTTCCCCACTTGTTAATGTCCTCCCCAATGATTTGTATTTATTTTGTATTTCTCCTATATTAACTCAGATCCATGTGTTTCAATCCCATTCCCACACCAGGTAAAATGTAAGTTTCCTGAGGGCAGGGACAGGCTCACTTTGCTTTTATCTCCCTGGACCCAAACAAAGGATAAATGTTTAATAAAGACTCGGAATGATCTGAAAATTGGTAAAGCACATAAATATAGTAGGTAGGTCAGTATGTATTTTTGTATTCAGTCACAATGTACTTCTTTCAACAACTAATACATAAGAAACTACAAGAGAACTAATTCAAGTTCTGTGTACCAGTAATTGTGGAACACTGAAAACGAATTTAAAAAAATAGTTCTGCGTACCATCAAACCAGTCAATTGCAGCTTTAGCTGAAGGAGGGTCATCAAACGACACTGTTGCCTCTCCTTTTGGTTTGCCCGTGTCTTTGTCTGTATAAAGATTTATCATTGGTTTGCCAGTCTTCTTATTTGTCTAGGGGAAAAAATTAAGTTGGTTTTCCTTAAATTCAGTTTGAAATCATGTAGTAAGATGCTTAGTCAAGAAAATGGCTCAGGAGTAGCTCAACATCAACACACCAGGAGTGGGGCATCAATTCACAAGTATTTGCCAAGTGTCTACTATCTGCACGACACTGTATTAACACACATACATAAAAAAAAAAAACAAATGTGGTCCTAGTCTATGGGCAGCTTGCCATCAAACTGAGGACACAAGACACATAAATGAATTAAAGTGTGAAAACATAACAAGAAATTACATAATGTAATCTATAAGAAGAGTCCATAATCAGGTGCTAATTGTGCAAGTTAGTCATGTAATACAAAGGAAGTTAAAGGGAAAAAAATATATACATTTAGATTTGACACCTGAAGGATAAGACAGTCTAAATATACAAAAAGAGAGAGAAGACGGGATATTCCAGCCCAGGTACATAATATGTGTAACAAGAAGGAGTATGGCATAGTAGAGTTGGCAGGGAATAGAAAAACTGGCCTAAACAAAGAGTCCAGACATTTTAAATATCAGAAACTATGAGGTTTCCTCCACAGAGAACTTACCTTAATAATTCCTATTTGCTTAAAGAAGTCCCCAACTTGATCAGTTGATACCCCTTCTCCAAGTCCTTGAACAAAGATTGTATTGTTGTCTGAATTATCAGACTCCGAGTCTACAAAGAGGGAAAAAATGTAAGGTTAAAATGATGCCCTAGGCTGTCAGTGACTTAAGATACATATATGGCACATTTATCAAATGTGCAAACAACACAGAGCTAGAAAGGTTCGCTACCTCCCTGGCAGGCAGAGGCAAGATCTGAGTTTTGATATACTGGTACCTTTGACCAAACCTAGTAAGGTAAAACTTGGAGTACAGTTAGACAGCAGCTTGTCTGAAAAAGATCAGAGATACAAGCACAACAAGCTAACAATATAGTATGGCAACCCCCTCAAACAAAAAATTATGTAGGGTAATTTTGGGCTGTGCAAAGAGACAGGCTTTCCAGAAATAAGATGGGAATAATCTACCCCCATCCTCTGTCCTGGTCAGACAACATCTGGAGTGTTTAGGAAAAGCACTGATAAGTTGGAGCTGCCCAGAAAAAGGAAACCAGGATAGTGAAGAGCCTTGAGTTCATGCCCTATAAAGAACAGCTGAAGGAAAAAGGATGTTTTGCCTAGAGAAGATTCAAAGGAACAGGATACTGGTCCTTAAGTACATGAAACACTGTCCTGTGAAAGAGGGATCAGACTTGTTCTACATGAACCAAAAGCAGCAGCTAGAAAATGCAGAGACCGATCTGAGAGGCAATTTTCTCGACCTCAAACCTAACAATGAGAGATGGTGGGGGCTGGTCATCCACCTCCTCCCAATACCCCCAGTTTGAAAGTTGGATAACCACTTGTCAGGTAGATTTTTGAGGGGACTTGGAGAAGAGGAAAGATGAACTGGACTAAATGGCCACTAAAATCCCTTCCAACTCTGAAGTTCTTTGACATACTACTATATAAGTCATCAGGAGAACAGTTTTTGGTATTCAATTGTTTCTGTAAGTGAAGGAAAATAAGTATAACCACCAGTTAGTGCAACTAAAACCCACTGTATCACCCAGACCTGGCCACTTCAGTCATTCCAATTTCAGGTATGGAGACAGCAAGTATATGGAAGGACCCAATCAATCAGGGGAGATCTTAAGTGATCTTACACGACTTTATATCCATTACCCTGGTAATAAAACTAGTTCTAAGAAGTATCTGACCCTGCAGGTTATTAAACAGGAAAAGAAGGATGTGGGAGGTCTTTAAGAAAGTCTCACTGATTAGGAAAGTTTAGAAGTAGAACTGTCTAAAGAAAGACATTTAAATGTTCCCCCAATGCCCTTTCCAAACCTGTTAGCCTATGAATCCTTAAGGGGGAAGATAAGCAAGAGATGTTTGAAAGTGAGGAAAAGACCTTTAAAATAAAACAATACTAAAGGTCCAACAGTGACATATTATATTTTGCTCTCAAATGTACAATGCAGAGTGATGGATTTAAGAGTCAAAGGTCCTGGTTGTTCCTGAACTAGCATTTCCAATTCACTACCAGGTTTACCATTGACAAGTAACTGAGGCCCTCTCAGCCTCAGTCAAATCCTCTCTAAAATGAGGAGGCCTGGGCTATATGACGGGTCTCCAATAGATTTCAGGAGGTCCATGAATTTAGATGGGAAAAAATTACATCCATTATTTTCACTAACCTCTAAGTGAAATTTACCATTTCCTCCAATTATTTTTTTAAAAGCATTCTGTAAAGGGTCCATAATCTATCATTTGTACCCGGCTGCAAAAGTGGTAACACTAAAAAATTTAAAAAACATGGACAAGATGAAGTTTGAGGTCATTTCCAACTCTAAATCTATGGTCATGATATTTGGCACCATTTTTAACCTCTGGATCACTGTCAGTTTCAAAGGACTCCACAATAAGCAAGATGAACACCTGTTGAGATTTTGTAGAATCAGTTTCCTTTTGATCAAAGACCTCTCATAGTCTACTACTTAAGTCTCCTAGAAAGTCTCATAGATATCATTCAAATTCTCAATATATGTAGCAATGTTCTCAATTCATATTGTTCCAGTCACTCACTAAGGGGACAAGAATTCAGACGTTATAGAGCAGATAAGGAAATCAGATTCAGAGATTAAACCCACCAAACATTTTGCATCACCCCTACTTTTTTTTCCTGAGGTTCCTTCAGAAATTATAAATAAGATTCTTTACTATCAAATTCCACCCTGGCATACAAAAAAATACTTCCTTCAAAGAACCCAAGCTAAGGCATATATTCTTAATATTAAAAGTTATTAGCCACAAACTGCTTTGTCTTACCAGCATCTGTTTTCGGTCCATAATCCCTGTGGCCTAAGAGAAAAGAAAACAAATAATAGCTATTTAAGGAAATCCATTTGAAATGTTTTGTTTCTAAGACAATGAAAATAAGAAAATCTCAACTGTATTTCTATAACTTACAAAGTCAACCATAACAGATTTATAGAGTAAATATATTGGTTAAATGATATTTTTTTAAGTTTCATAACAAATCAAAATTGAGTATCAACATTTCCTTAAACTTGTCATAGACAGCATCTGCCACTTCGGCATTATGCTAGTTCTGCTCATGTTAAGTACTGGTTGTCAAATCAGGGAGAGGAATGCCCTACTGATTTAAGACCACTGTGTCGGCTACCTTTATAAAAGAGCATTTTGTCAAAACCTGGTGATGGTCTCATTGGTCACCACAGACTCTTTCATGCAAATTCACAGAAGTAGAAACCCATTGGACTGTTAAAGAGATCAACTTTGGCTTTGTTTTTTTTTTTTAAAGCACACAACACACACCAGCCTCAACCGAGTAAGAACAGGCTCAGACTGCGTCTGAGGGATAGATAGTGGTGGCTTTTAGATTTATACAGCATTTCCACTGAAACATTTTGGGATACTCAGCACTTACCACCAAAATTTTTGAAGCCACCGCGGTCACCACCACTGCAGAGGAAAAATTGAAGAAATGATTTCTTCCTTAAGTCTCTAATGTGCTGAGCCCTGGGCTCAATCTACACTTAACTGATCACAAGTAGAGAGCTTATGGCCTAGGGGAATGGTAGCACCTCTAACTTTCCAGTAAGTTTAATTTCATAGGTTTCCAGGGGTTGTTTCCAATTAAGTGTTTTAGGGATCTACTTCCAAGAGAATCACTAAACTGAAACTAAATAATATAACATATACTCTGACCTAAAAACTTTCCCCAACCCAAGGCCAAAATGGATACTACATAACCCCTGACTCATTGTGGGAGGACATAACAGTAAAGAAAGCTTAACTAGGGCAAATACTCTTCCCAACAGAAAAAAATGAACAGAAATAAAGGGAATAGACTAATACTCAAATTCAAGTGTGAAATTTCGGCATCACAATGGGAAAGGTGATGTTAAATGGTTGGTATTACAAGGTAAGAAGGTGGAGAAGCATATGAATAGTAAGCTTCAGTATGAAAGGCTGTTACATTTCATTCATTCATTCTGAAATCTAGTGTAAAATATACAAGTGCAGTTATTGATGAGAATGGACTCTAAGGCTAGGGATGGATTTAAATTATGTTTCTCCATTCCCACTATAACACAATTCGATGCCTTATATAAATTACTAAACATAAGCTAGCTCATTATGTCAAATGTTTTGCACATTGATCTATATAGAGAGCCTATCACAAATATAATGGAACACTCAACAAATCATAGCAGTCCACAATTTCAGGCAAATGATGTTTTTCTTAATTTGGTAAATATCCAATACCTTCAGATATCCTCTCTGGTAGTTATAGGCAATAATTCACCAATTTCCTGCTTGAATCAAAAGAAAATGCACTTCAAATGCATTATGATTCAAAGCCCCTACAATAGCATGGTGGTGTTTTCAATTGCACTGAAGTACAAATGTAAAGACCTGCCCTATGAACCAAAAAGAGGCAATACCCAAAGTTTTTGTTGGAGGCATCTAATTTTCTATTAAGCAAAAGCCGTCACACTAATGACTTTTCCTTTATGTGGTCTTTCTAGAAAAAAAGTAACCACTGTGAATAGGTTCCCTGTATGTACAGAAACCAAGTAAGACTGCATGCCGCCTCAGGGAAGGAAGGGGGTAGGGAGTGAGAGAAAATCTAAGACTTTTGGAAATGATTGTAGAAAACTGAAAACAAACCAAATAAATAAATAGATTATTCCCACTTTATGACTGTGATAGTTCTTTCTTGCACCTCTAAGCAAAGGAAGGTCTTGAAACTTGAAAATCTACTCAATTTGGTTTCTGCAAGCCTAGAAATTAGGAGGCATTTGTGAAATTCAAGCCTCTAACAGTCGGAGCTTCGTGCTGGTTTCTCTAAATTCCATGTTTCAAGAAAACATCCATCCACCCTCCTCCATCCTTTATTTACATACCTAAACAACTATGCCACCTTCCAGTTCTCTGCTTTATTTTGTTTAGCCAAACATTAGCATGTAGTAAAGGGGTTTTCTTGAACCTAGACCTCTGAAAACCTTATTAACAGCAACTCTGGGGATTCAAGCAACACTCCTCTCACTGGCATGGAATTCTCATTTGCACAAGTTTCTTTTTATATGCCCAACATAATTCCAAAGAGAAAATAAGAGCTAGGAAGTACATCCAGTCTCTAATCCTACTAAAGAGACAAAGGGTAGAATTATTCAATAGGGAAAGAGAGGAAGGGGGAAGGGAGTAATTTTTTCCATATGTAGATTCACGAGTTTTCTGTCCCTTACAAATGCAAAAAGGAACACTTTTAATTACTCTAATACCACCTTAATCAAATAGGGCACCAAAGTGTTGATGCAACTAAAGAAAAAAGAAACAATCTGATACAGGACAATGCTACGTAATTACTGGTTTCAATTTCCACTGCTTTCCAGAAATTTAACACTGAAATAACTTAAGAAAAACATGCCTGTAGAAGAGAATGCCTGTAAAAGAGTAAGTCAAATTGGAATACATTTGTAACCTCCCATTAGCTCTCTTAAGTGATCTTTTATGTATTCTTGATAACTGATATTAAAGTAGTTGAAAGTTTCAACATAATGGCTACCAACAACATGCGAAGCATTTTTCCTAGTTCCATAATGAAAGATGGAACTTTCTAGTCCCATCATGAATATATGAGTATATTTCTTTTAAAGCTTTGCAATGAGGTTAAATGTCAATTTATAACACACTAGACTAGATTAACAAATATGGATGTGCATTCTAACATAGGGATATTCTGAATTAAAAGTAGAGTAGTTTATTAAAGTATAAAAACAACTTCCAAAGTTTCTCAGCGTTATGGCTGTATCCATCTAAGCAAGAGACAAATCTGTGTCTATTTTGTTGAATTGAACTCAAAAACAATTGGGTCAGCAGGACTTTCTCCACGTCCACCACTGATATAGCAAAACTACTTTCCCCTGACAGATCTGGGTGAAAGCAATGCTCTCACTGCTTTCCTTCACTGTGGGAGAGAAGGAATGAATAAAATAGGGCTTATGCCCATGTTAAAAGATTAGTCCCACTGTTATTTAGGAAAGCTAAGGCTCTTTAATGGTTTTTCTACAAAGATGTAAATACTGCTCAAGGGTCTAACCTGCAAAGAAACAAAACAGCTGAAGAACTTATTTGGTGTTCTGGGAAAATTCACTATTTGGTGAAAATAGGAAACCAAAATACGGATTTCAACTATTTATTGGTGTTGGGGAAAACCATTCATTATTCCAAACATAAATGATTCACTAAATTTAAATACAGTTTTCAACAGTAGCTATATTTATTTTCTCTCTTCTGTGAAAATTTTGCCCATGTACGGCAAAAGCTTCCTGAATTCAACAGCATTTCCTAACCACACCTAACAAGCCAAGGATCAAGGAACACATGCAACTTTTTCAAGAGAACAAGAGAATTCAAACACTCTTAATGGAGAAAGAGGACACTCTAAAAGAGAGAAGGCTTGATCTATAAAATCCTAAAACCATAGTTACTGAATAAAATTTCAGCTACTTCAGTCTGGACAATGAAGAACATATCATATATCTGTAACAATCTATAGCAAATTACCTGTGACAAGCTAAGACTCCATCAAAATAGTAAAGTTCAGGACAGTGAGAAAAAGTGAAGCTATTCTACTAAACTAAAAAAACAGGATAAATTTTCTATTTCAGTTGGATGATAACACTAGCTAGTCTGATCACCAAAAATCTCTAATTAATTTTCCTTAGGAATAAACGCTTTTTTGTGGCAAACAATGTGATCTGCTAAAGAATTTTCAAACATAAGGGTGTCTCCCACAATCTTTCTACCTCTTTTTGAAATCTGAAAAGCTGAAGGCCTTCTTCTGGATTGAATTTTGCCTTCTGTCATCTAGGGGGTACTCAAAGTGGATTGTGATTGTCCTCTCTTTTGCTCTCTCCTTTTAAACTTTTAACATAAAACCCAGGTAGTGCTATACATTTTTCAAAGCAGCCAAGATAGATAAGATTTTCAACCCTACTGTTTTTAAGTGAAATGATTCAAAACACAAGGAAATGTCATTCTGGGCCAAGAGAAAATGTTGAGGAAATCATATTTTTCTTCTTATTCATAAGTAAATAAACCTAAGAAATTTCTGTAAGACTTGATCTCTAATTCAAAAGTTTTAACCTAAATGAAAACTCTGAACAACAATGGGGGTCAAAATTTTCCATGGTCAGTTTCTGCCTACAACTAAGATGGTTTCCCTGCAAATAATGAAACACTCTGTGGGACATTTAACATCAAACCATAGGACTTGAAATGATTCTGAGATGTCACCTAGCTATATCTGCACTGACTAACCAAGGGAGGCTGTGGAATCTATGAAAAGTGTTTAGAAGTAGGACTAATATTCATCTCTGGGTTGTTTTACTAGTAGGTCTTAGGTAAAAACCAAAGAATTTTAGCCTTCAAGCTTCCTCCCAAAGATGTAAACTTAGTCTTCCAAAGACACCAAGAAAATTCTAACACTCTCACAAAAACTTATAGAATAAAACAGATTCCTGCAGATGAGGACAAAATTACAACTTCCTTATGACAAATATTAAACCTATGATGTAACAACTGGAGTTGTTAATGAAGGGTATTTGCTATTATTACACTATTCCAAGCCAATAAGTTATGGAAGCATTCCCTTAAAGTTACTAACATGAAAGTATAACATGATGCCTCCTAAGGGATTGGCTCTGTGTTTTGCTGGGACAAGTAGGATGGGGAGGGGAAGTTGCACAAGTCACCTTGTGTTCATCACTTCACTCGTGTCCTAAGTCTTCTTTAATAATAAAAAAAACACAATATATTTAATTCACTAACTATATAGAGTAACTTGGTTGTATTAAGGTTTAATCAAGATCCTCACAAAGTCTGAGGCTTGCAGAAGTCTATCAAGTCACAGTAAGATATTTATTTTGTGCCCAAAATACCAAAAGCATTATACAATCAACAACAAAAAAAACACACAGCATGCTTTAAAAGTCCAAGGCAGGAAGTTCAAATGCCACTTGTACTTGAAGAATACTGTAACAAGTATTACTGGTTTGTTTTCAAATTCATTTCTAGGGATCCAGAGGCAAGACCCAAGCAACAAAGGACTGAAATGGAACGGGTTTGTTATTAAGTGACAGTTTGTGGACCATGGCCAGTTTCATTTCTTGATCAACACAGATTAATCTATGTATTTTATAGCCACAAAACTGCAACTTACAAATGTCCTCTTATGAGAAAAAACTTCAACCACCCTTTCAGCTTGGTCTTAAATGGCCAAAATGCTAAATGTACATTTTAAAATAATATTTAAATTAAGCCAATTATGATAATATTTTTTAAAAATAATCTTAAAGCTTGAGGATCTTAGCAAAGGCCAAAAAAAGCTACAACAGAAAGTCACAATTTTCTTAAGTAGATAAGTAAGAGTTCAGATTTCAAGTTCTAGACCAGGGGTAGGGAACCTGGGGCCTCGAGGCCACATGTGGCCCTCTAGGTCCTCAAGTGTGGTCCTCCGATTAAATCCAAATTTACAGAACAAATCCCCTTAATAAAAAAATTTGTTCTATAAAACTTGGATTCAGTCAAAGGGCCAAACTCAAGGACCCAGAAGGCCACATGTGGGGTTGAGGTGGCAGATTCCTCACTCCTGTTAGATAGGAGACAGATTAGCTAATAGTTTTATGATGCTGTACTAATTAATTCAATTGTCCAAAAGAAAAAAAGGGATGAAATGATAGTCTGCTTTATTAAATTACTGCAATTAACTTTTTTTCCTAACATTAATCTAATTGGTGCTTTTTTTGCTGTAGACATCCCCTTCCCAAGCGTACTCAAGATTACAAGAGAACCTCTCTATCCTCCAAGTGTGAGTTAACTTACCTTTTTTTGTCTTTTGATATACAAAATACTTGCACTTGCCGGAATTATTTTTTTAAAAAAAGGCTTAGATTTTAGGTCTGGCAGGAAAAATGAAATAGTTTGACAACCGTAATGGTGGGCCTTTGTTCATCTCTGTTTAATATATACTCTGTGGACTAATATCATGCTAACATGACCTAACCTAAGTAATTTATCTGGTATGTTGGGGCTGAAAAGCATTTTAATATAAGAATCTTTGCATTTTCTTCCACCCTCTCCTGGGAACATAATTCCAAATCTTATAACTCTTCAAAGTTCCAATACTTGGTTAGATCCTAAAACCAAATCAGCTAAGTAACAATCAAAAAAGAAATCTAGAATTTGGATGCAAACACTTACCTTGATCCTGTCATAGGACCTCTTCCATCCTTGTCATATCCCCCACGCCCTCTACCTCCTCCCTGTGACCCGCCATATCCTCTATTATCTTCTCCATACCTACTCATGTCACGACGGTCATCTGCAAAAAAGCACAAAAAAAATCACATTTCTGATAAATGCCCTCATTATACTCAAGCAATTTCTTCCTAAGGTCTTCTGAGGCACTTTTCTGCAAAAGTCAGTATGTCTTCTTAAAAGACATTGGAATCACTGTATTTGTCACAGTCAAGCTTCATAAACTAATAATAAGTAACTGACATTTCCATACTGCTTTAAAGGTTGTGAAGTACATTCCTCACAACAATTCTGTGAGGCTACATCTATCGGTAACAGTATGATATAACAGAAAGAGTAATGCATTTTTTAAAAAATTCAGTGGAACTGACGTCTAACATTTATTGGCTGTATGTCTTAGGGCAAGTCATACTTCACCTAAGTCTCAATTTCCCTATCTCTAAAATGGGAAGGTTTAGCAACTGAAGGTTGCTGAGAAGGAAGCATTTTGTAGACTGTAAAACACTTATAATTACTATTAAAACAAGATTTTTACAGATATCCCCTACATAAGAGACAACGAGAAGGGTCAAAGGGGTAAGTGATCTGCACATAATCATCAGCAGTGGTGGAGGCAGCTCCCATTACTCAAACATAGATATTCTGATTTTTTCCCCCCATTTTCCCACTGTCTCAACAATTCACTAAATTCAAATAGCAAATCACTGATTTTTCTTTGAATCTATCCTCCAAGATTTAGTACTCTTAATGGTAAAGGATTCCCATCAATCCTATGGTTCTGATGCATTAGATAAAATAATAGTTCTCTTTAAAGTTTCTATTTATTGTACCTCAAAGTCAAAATAAAAGGCACCAGCATCCTTTGACATTTGCTCAAGAGCCACAGTCTTCACTAAGTATGCTCAGGGAATAGAATTTTTCACTCAAAAGAAAAAAGGAATCATGTGGGAATGCTGGATCAACCATTAATCAAGGAAGATTTATAAATTTTATAAGAAAATGCTAATGAGATCATAGTAACCCCAAATCAAAGCCCTTAGAAGAAGGAATCCAAAAATAAGGAAGGGGTCTGTAAATAGATTTTGGGGGTTCATGAGCTTCAACAGGTAAAGAAAAATACATCTTTATTTTTATTAACTTTTAACTGAAATTTAGCAATTCCTCAATTATTTAAGAACATTGTTATGAGATGGGGTCCATAAATTTCACCAGCCTATCAAAAGGATCCATGACATACATTTTAAAAAAAGACTAAGAAGTCCTGCCTTAAAAGGACACAGCCACAATTAAAACAAGGATGCCAAAACAATCAAAGGTCATTTAGCCAATAACTCAGAAGTCCCCACTACTCAGAAGTATACATCTAAGGTAGAAGAAACTGGTTTAAAAGGCACATAGGATGTTTCAAGACCACTCAACCTTTTTTGTAAAGAGCTGAAATCTTGGTTGACTCATCTAAACAAATCCACTACTATAAGCCAATGGTCATTCTGTAGCTATAAAAAAATGATGCTGCAAAAACCAACTAGACCTCTCCAGTCAGTGTCGCTTACCTTGCGTATGGTGGCTGTAACTTTCCCTTTGTGAGTGATAGGACTGCTGATTTTGATTATATGAGTCTTGCTGCTGATCATAATTTGACTGCTCGTCATATGAACCTTGGTGTTGGTCATAGCCTGACTGTTGGTCATATGAATCTTGCTGACCATAGTCTGACTGGTCATATGAAGGCGCTCTTCCACCTTGGCTAAACAGGAATCAAGAACTTAGGAGAGTTCTCAGGAGGATTATTTTAAACAGAGAGATGGCCTATTCTGAAAAAGAAGGGCTAAATGGCTAGATCTCAACTCTTATCAATTCATCAATCAACAAGTATACATTAAGCATCTCCTTTGCGCCAAGCACTGCACTGGGCCCTGGGGATACAGGTGCAATGAATGATACAATCCTTACTCACTAGGAGCTTACACTCTTAACTGTACCTGGTCATGCTTTTCATTCTTCTTCCTACAAGAATCTTCCTAAAATTTAAACCTTTAATATACAAGGAAATTTTGCACCGACGTAATTGGAAAGTCAAAGAAATGCCAAATCATGAAGAAATACCAAATCATGGAAAGTATCTCACCTTGAAACACTAAGGAATCCAGAAATTGCTTCCTGTTGTTACCTTCTTGAATAAGTTAATTGTAAAGTATAACTTTATTTTAAAAACAAATATAGTAAAATAAATACATCAGAATGAGGGCTGTTTTTTCAAATTCCTTGGGGGAGCACTATACAATTATTCCAATAACGCTGCCACTGCTCAAGTGTTTTTGGAACTTCTCTTTTGAAACTGCCTTCAGAGCCTGCAGCACAGTTTCCAACATCTTCAATGGTGGAAAATCTTCATCCTTTGAGGGAGGATTTGGTATTTGGAAATAGCTAAGAGCTACCTATAACCAAGCCTGGTAAATAAGGTAGATAACTGCACGCCATACCACTACTTGGGGTCAGAAAACAGGGTGTATCTAAAAAGATATGACACTGGTATTTTTCTCATGTGGGCTATAAACTGGTGCTGAAGTCAATTATAAATGAGAAGTTCCCAAAAATACTTTGAGTAATCACACTCTCACTGGCTTAGGTGTATATAGCCCCTCCAAATGACTAATCAGGATAACATTCATTTGGATGCCTAAATTCCTGAGGGAGAGCAGAGATGAAAGGTGTCTGTCTGAACATGGTTTATTCTCATTTGGGGAGGCCACAGATTATTCAATACCAAAGAAGGTGAATATTACTGACAAGTGATGGTACTTATACCAAGGATGGTACATGGGCCAATTTTCCATGTAATGGGTTAGCTGCTCATCAAAATAAATTCTGATCAAACAGCCCACTGCAGAAATGCTGCCATACCCCCTCCCATCAGCAGCACCACTGCTTCCTCTTCTAGTACAAGAGAATGAGAGGGGTCAGAACTTAAGCCCCTTCCATTCAAAGAACTGTCAAGTCACTTTTTCTTTTCTTTACAATTCACTGTCTATCATATTTCAGAAAGTACATCTTTACACAAAAATGCTCCACATGTTTCACACTCCACTTTTGTGAACCTCTGCCAACTAGCAGGAGTTTGAAGTTTCACTGCTCATATTGTGATTCTCCCTTGCAGCTAACATATAATGCCTTACAATTGTACAGGTCTTCATGCAGTCATATGGAAAACATTCATGGGATTCACAATTAGGATCTCCCACTGCACTACTCTGCATGTGGTTTTATTTAGTTGTATTTGTAATTTGTGGTAATTTATAAAGATTTTTCTTTATTTATGCTCGCTGTAATAAAAGCCCTTCAAAATGTAGAAAGTTTCTGAGAAGCCTTTAAACTTGCCAATAAAATCCCACCTACCGGTACTAATAATTTAAAACATTTTTTAAGGCACCCTATATTTGTGGGTAAGTTTTCTTAGTTCTGTAAGCTTAGTTACAAAACTAAAGACCAAATTTCATTTTCTTTCAAAATTTTCCACTAAGCTAACATCAGTTACAGGGAAGCATGAGCTTACTTCTTAAAAACTTCAATGATGCCACAAAGAAACAAACTTGTGCCTTACCCGCCAATGCAACCCAGGAATCATCTCACACATGAAGCAATACCATATAACCGCACTGTTTCCCATTCACGAAACATCAAGCCAGTATCTATCAAAGAACATCTCTGGAAGACATGTCTACCTGAGGTTTCAGGACAGTTTCATGGTGATATCCATGTTTTAATACCTACAGTATTAACCATCTCCAAATGTCCAACATTGGCCCAGTGCTTCCACTTTATTTCCTTACCCTCCCGATGAGTCCGTGTTTTGTTGTCCCTGGTTATTATAAGATTGTTGGCCATATGAGCTCTGCTTTTGATTTTCATAACCACCGTAGGACTGTGAATAACCTAAAGAATGGATGGGTATGCTGTTTAGTAAGTGTTCTGAGATTTTAAAATGTCTAAAATAGCCAATTTAACAAACCAGTCCAACCTGATTGACTCTGTCCATAACTGGAGTAGCCGCCATAGTTCTGCCCATAAGAGGAATCAGCCGTTTGCCCATAGCCAGAATAACCCTGAAATTTAGGTAAATGCTCATTTCATTGCCTACTAAAAACAAAGTCAACGTTTGAATGGATCAGAGTTTGGACTTCAACCTACTTGTGGTGGTTGTCCATAGCTTTGGTTGCTCTGACTGCCATAGGAATAGCTGTAAAAGAAACATTTGAATTTTTTAAACAAAAGGCTGCCAAAACTAAGTCTTACATCATCTACCATTATATATGGAACCCTGAATATTTCCACTCAAAGTTTCCCAAGTAAGTTTAATTTTATGTCATTGCTTAAAGAATTAAATCAGAATCCAATGACATAATGTAGTAGAATCATTACTGGAGGAGGCCTAGGCTCAAATCCTATCTCAGGTGGTCAAGTCATTGCACATCTGAGCACTACTTTTCCTCACCTCTAATACTTACACCTAATGTGAAAACTGAAAGGGATTTTCAAGGTCAGTGCTGCCCAAACAAACCTCTCATTCTGCACAGGAGGAATCATGATTTGCCCAAGGCATGACAGTGAGTTAGTGATAAATCTAAGACTAAAAAGGCCTCATCTCAGTCTTGTTTATTTTCTGCTCCCCAATGTGAAGTTGGGCACACGGAAAGCTGGTGGCCAATAACTATTCTGAGTCAATGAAGTCATCGATGCCATTGCCCTGACAATGCACGATGTCATATACTTTATATGTACAATCTCATTTTGTCCTTAACGACCCTCCCCCAACCCTACTGAGCGCATAGACACTTTGAATGCCAAGTATAGTCTAAAGAGTTGGTTTTGCTTTGTAAAACCTTTCATAAGCCAAATGTAATGTCAGATGAACCAGAAAATATCATGCCAAGAAAAAAGTACATGCCAAAGACTGACACAGATGCCGTAAGGTTTAGGCAGCACAAGACTAATTCTTCACATTAACAACCTCATCTATTTCACTATCATACTTGATAAATTCCTTTCTTCCTGACATTCTGACACACCCATGCAACGTAATGAAATTCCCAAAAAAGGTAAAGTATACAGCTTTAGAAGCACTTAACTGTGTATCAACATGAATATGTAACACTATAACTTGAACCCTTTTTAATTTTCTACTAACAAGCAACACTATTCCCCAAATCTTTCTCATATGCATGTGCATGTATAGTTATTTTTCTGAAATCCAAAGTTAAAAAACACACATTTCAAAGTTATTCTCCATAAACCATTTTTTCCTCTTATTTTGCTTATACATGTTGTCATGGGGTTTATCACACACTTGAATTGCTACTCCATATGTCTGTATGCACTGAATTGCAATCCATTTTCCAATGCCAGAACTAGAATGACAGAGAACTTACTGGTAAGCAAGAAAAACAGAATCTACATGCTCCTTCACAAAAGAACAATACAGTAATCAATTTCAGGTAGGCCCTCCCATGTGCTGGACGTGTTCTTAACATTCTGGCACTACAAGAACTCTCCCAAAGTGGCCACCGTTGCAAATACTGCTACTTTAAGAAAAGACACTGCTGCCTGGGTGTATTACTCCACAGAGATCTCATCATCTTACAGTTATGCTAGGACATCATATAGGAAACACAGCCAAAAGTCTGGGACAAATTAGTTATTTAAACACTCCAAAATCAGAGATAAGTTGCTTGCTTTGGGGTACTTTCTTAAAGCAAATGGTTCAAATGTACTACTTGAGATATTTTCTTGTATCTCCATGTATTCCATGTATTCCTATCAACTTCAATCCATTTTCTTACTCTGCTAGATCTCTTGTTTACAAAGGGTAATAACCTTCCCCCCCTTGTGAATATTTACAGCTAATTTTTAACTCCCCAAAGACATCCAGAAATCAACTCTCAAGTGAAGTGATGATTCCCACCTGAATTCACTTGTTTCAATTCCACTCAATATATTAAGTGTATACTTTACCTTTGCTGATCGCCCCCAGACTGACCGTAACTTCCAGAATCTAAAACACAAAGAAATAATGTTAAAACCTTATAGAGAAAGCATGATTCATTCAAAGACAAACTTTAGCCCCTCTATGCAAGAGCTGACAGAAGGTACAGGACATAAGTTAAAGGAAACTATACACAGAGGTCTATATAAATAAATTTTTGCTTTTTTTTCTAATCATTTATGCTATAAGTTCTCTTATTCCACCCGTGCTATTGGTCACAAGGTGGGTTAGGTGAAAACATGTGGATATATCTGCATAGAACCATCACCATTAAAAAAATGTTTTTCCTGATAAAGTATATCCATAGAAGGGGAAGGCAATAGCCTACTATGACAAGATATCCTACTCATAGAGGTTCTGTTTCCTTTAGTCAACTGCAGTATCCAAGTCCAATTCCAAAATACTTTTGTACTTGTATATTTGACCTCACAGCTTCCGGACATGCTGGCCACCTTGAATTCCCAAGCAATCCTGAAGAAGCAGCATGCGTTTTTCCTCTCGTGGGTCACTATGACTGTCAGCAATAGCTGAAGCCTCTCTAAAGGCTTAGTTGAAAATAAGAGTTGGGGGAAAATTAAATACTATTGACAATTTTTCCAGAGTTCCTGAAGAACAGTTAGGGGCAAAGATGTCCTACTCTGGGTTTACCTCATGAGTAAAGGAAGGATTTACCACCATACTACACACACATACATACTCCCACAAATCTTTCAATAGTAGTAAAATTAAGGAAGGAGAGTGAAGATATGAGTAAATATAGCATAAAAGAAAGCAATGCATCATGGGGAAAGACCTCGAAATCTGAACTCATATTCTTGATCTGAGTGACTTCAAGCAGGGATACACAAATTTTTCAATTCACTATCTCTGGAATCTTTACTGCTTCCATAGTCCAAGACCATACAAAGTAGCACAAGCCCTCTTAGTTCATTTGTCATGTGACATACTTCTGCCATTATATAACTCAATGTTTCGATTCTATATTTGAATTACAAAGCTAGTTCTGGTCAGATTAGTTGTCATTTAGCCCAATCAATCAACTTAATTCAGTGACATGCTTTTTCTTCACATCAATTCATTTAAGACAACCTCAATGGGAAAATGGCATTACCTACGGGTCAGAAGAATGCCTGCCATTTTCTATGCTATCTCTATATGTGTAGAAGATATCGTTTACATAGTATTATCACATTCAAAACAAGAGAGTTCATTAATTCATTATATAGGGAGGAAAAATACTGAAAAAGAAGCAGTTACATACTACTTCCCTACAAAAAAAAATGGAGAGTAGACTAAACATAACTACTACTAGTTTAGACATAATTTGTTGACTAAAATTTTATAAACTTATAAATATATTTAATACATATAACTTATAATTTATATAATTATAATTTATAAATATAAAAGATACAAATAATATAATTTACATTATATACTGTATATAATAAATTTTATAAAATAAAAATATAAATTTATAAATTTTATAAAACAAAAAGGAGTTGTCACTTCCACATTTTATAAATGCAGTTTAGCACACTGGGTACTCACTGTTACTTTAAATGCACATTATTACCATTTTTAATAAGAGCGATAGTATAGGTGCTTGATATAGAAATACTAGAGACAAAAATACCACCTTACATTTGAGGTAGCTAAATGGTATAGTAGAGCACCAGTCAGAAGGCCTGAGATCCAATCCCATTTTGGACACTTAGTAGCCGAGTAACCCTGATGAGCTCATTTAGCCTGTCTCAGCCTCAGTTTCTCTGTAAAATGGGGGAAATAATAGCACCCACCTAGCACTGTAAACCTTAGAATGATACAAACACTGGCTAGTATTATTATTTGGATGAGACAAACTTACAAAGTGATTTTTTTTTCCACAACTGAGAGGATGGATAGAAAAATCTCATTTTACAGATAAGACTAGGTCAAGTGAAAGTGATTTTTTCCATGTCACTAGCTACTTTTTATTGGCAAAACAAGAACACAAAACTAGATTCCATGCCTAGTGCTATTTCTACTACAAACATGCAGCCCCATTCCTCAATTACTTCTAAGAGTAAGAAGGAGCAGCAAACAAAGCACTATCTATCACACAATTAACTGCCAAACATTTAGTGACTTGGGGTACCAGAGGATGAAGCAGGCTTCCTGATTATATCTGCAAAGAAACCATGGACTTCATTGTAAGCCCCTGGAATCAATGTATATGTTCAATCACTCATCTGAATTAAAAATGCACACACAAATAAATCATTTATGGTTACTCTAAGTTTAAGCATCCTATAGAACACTGAATAAGCACTTTCAGATTGAAAATCATACATATCTCCTCCCTTCAAACGCACCAGATTTTACTTATTTGGTGAAGAAATATCATTTTTAACCCTATAGCCTGGATCTACACAGTGCTTTAAGGTTAAGCACTCTACAAATATTTCACTTGATCCTCACAACAAGCCTCGGTGGTGCTTTTATTATCCCTATTTCATATAGGAGGAAACTGAGGCAGGCAGAGAGTAAGTGACTTGACAATACCACACAGCTACTAAATGTCTACAACTTGCCACCAAACCAACTGTGGGGCATATCATTCCTGATAGATAGTTTGGCCATAAGCATCCCCAAACTCCGTTAAATGTTACATCCAATCAAAAACGTCCTGCCATTGCCTTTTTAATGGTAATAAATTCCCCCCAAAAGGGCCAAAGGAAGGAAAACTCATCGTCTGCCTTCCAATACTCAGAAAATGGGAGCAAAAGGTCAGATAGATTCATTGATTAGCTAAGGAAAGTCCATATGTCCCCTTCCCCATTTTTATTTTTTTGTATACACTCATTCATTCATTTCTGCCTATACCATCAGTAGAATAGTAGGTCACCACACCATTTTTTTCAGCCTTTTAATTACTAACAGGTACCGCCCTTTGAAAAAAAAAAATTAGCAGACTTTGGCCACCAGGCAACACTTCCGACCACATGGTTTCATTTCACTGAAATGTTGTGCCCGCTCAACTGAGCACCTAGGAAGGGGGGCAAAGAGGGAAGGTGGGTGTGTGAGCCACATGAAGGCTACCCAGAAGCCCTGGCATCTCCTTTTTTCAGGACAGGGCCTCAGAATCCATCAGCTTGGTTGGCCAAAAGAGTGGGAGCCCGGCAGTCCAGACCCTGGGGGCCCCTGGGCTCCTTAGCTTTCTGACTTGGCCTTCAACCCTGGCAGTCTTTGTTCTTTCTCTAAGATCCCTGAGGTCAAGAACTGCCTTTTGCCCTCTGCGGTGCCTGTCAGTTCCCCGCACGAAGTAGGTGCTTTGTAGGTGTTTACAGATGGATTTCTTTCTTTCTCTAAGCTCCTTGAGGGCAGGGGCTCTGTGCCTTTGCGCTCAGCACAGTGCCCGGAATATAATTTCCTAAACGTTTGGTTGATGAATCTTTTGGGGGGGGGGGGGGGGGCCGTCTAGCATAGTAGCTGACACATAGTAGGCGTTTCCTCAAGGTTTTGGGCTTCCCTCCATCCCTCCTCCCCCCGGCGAGCAGAGTGACTGACTTCTGCCCTTGTTTCTACCCCCGACGCTCGGCACAATGCTTGGCACATAGTAGGCGCTTCTTGGTGTTTCCTGATCGGTTTCTTTCTTTCCTTCGAAGGCAGCTTTAAGCGCCAGGCCGTGCACACACACCCCTCCAGAGACGCATCAATAATAGAAAAGTGTCGCTTTCAGAAGCAGGTAAACACCGGGAGGGGGAGGAAGGCAGGGACGCCAAGGCCCCCTGAAACTGGGGGAGAATTCGTGAGATTGGGGGGCACGGGGGCTTTTACAAAGCTTTTTACTTTCTTTAAAGAGGATAGCGTACACAAAAGAGAGGCGGGAACCGAGAAGGGAAACTGAGGCCCGGGGCTTCGGCTCGAGGCCTCGCTAGCCATGGCGGGGGGAGGGGGGACCCCGACGCTCGGATCGCGACTGCCCCCCCTTCCCCCCAAGACCCAGAGCGTGTAGCGGGAGCCATAGCCCCCTCCCTGGCTCCTTGGCGGGGACCTGTCCCTGTAGATCGGGGCCCGAGGCCGGAGGCCCGGCCTGCCGCGGGCCCGGAGCGTTGGGGACCGTCCGTCCCCCTCAGCGCAACATGGCGGCGGCCGGTCCCTCCCCCCCTCCGCCTCAGCCTGCCTGTCGGAGGGTCGGCGCGGGGCGAGCCTCGGCCGGACCAGCCCCCACACGCCGCGGCCGCCGCCGCTCGCCACAGGGCGCACCTACCCGACATGACTAACGGCCGCGGCGCGGAGCCCCCACAGGCCGCCGAGGACAACGAGAAAGAGGAAGAGAGCCAGGCGGCGCGGCGGCCAGAGCCAGACTGAGGACGGCGCGGCGGGCCGAGCCCGACTGCGGGGCTCCGGCGGCCAATCAGGGCGCAGCGGCACGTACCACTCCGGCCCGGTCAGAGGGGGCACGCGCTGGCCGAACCCAGCCTCCTGGAGCCGGAGCACCGAAGCAGCCGGGGAAGCCCTCCCCGCCTGGGATCGTACCACGATGGAGAGGGAACTGAGAAGCGGGACGTACCAACGCCGCCTTCCCCGAAGGGAGGGAGGAGTAGAACAAAGCAGCTTTCTCCTTTATGACTCCCATCTCTCCTTTCCTGATCTAATATCTCAAAGAGTCAGAAAGTATGGTGTGATCGAGTGTAACCCTTCCTAACCAGTAACTACAAAATATTTCTCCACCTAATAACGAAATGGTACGATCTCCTCCCTTCTCTCCCTCGCGCTGCATGCAAGTAAGTAGACATCAAAGATTGAGCCACAAGATGGCGTTCTCACATGAGGAAAAAAAAGAGGGGAAGAGAGAGTGGTAACATCCAAGGTTCTGTGAGCACTCGGGGCCCCGATCCCTGAAAAAGCACTACAAAGGGAGGAATGGGCAGGATGACTGCCTCCCCCCGCAGCAAGCAAGCAAGCGCGCGCACCCACACACCCACACACCCACACACCCACACACCCACACACACACACACACACACACACACACACACACACGAGAAGGCATTTTTAAAATTTTCAGCAAATTAGAAATAATAATTTCCCAAAAAGGAAATGGCCAATAGGAGCTGTCTGCAGTAGGGATTCTGTAGAATTAGGGAGCGTGTCATTTACGCTTTAAGAGAAAAGAAAACAAAGTTACAAGGAAACTGAAATTGACCCGTCTGGAGCGCTGTGAGGCTGGTGCTCGCGAGGTCCCGGCTTGGATTCGTACCCTGGGGAAATGCACACTTTAATACACCTCGTCCCTAACCAGCTCCTAGGCTTCCCGAGGGGGAGAGGGAAAAGATTAAATAGTGGTCATAGGTGGCACCTGTCTTCTTTTACTGGTTACAAAGCACTTTCCAATACATTGTACCCTTGGAGCAAGTAGCATTCATTCTCCTTTTACAGATGAGGAAACTAAGTCGCGGGGAGATTGCCCAAGGTTACCCACACAGCTAGTAAGCAAGGAAGAGTCTTGGGTCTTCCGACTGTGAGTCCTGAAATATTCCAGTACAGGAGTTCTCAAAATGTAGTTTGGGGATCCCTGGGGGACCTCGAAGTCAAAATTATTTTTATAATGATACGAAGGCGCTTGAATTTCTAGTATGGTAAATATCGTTAGATATAACCCACATAAACAAAAGGTCTTTGGAGGGTCCTCAAGAATTGAGCGTAAAGGGGTCCTGAAACCAGAAAGTTTAAGGCTCACTCCTCTACTACAACGAGTAAGCATTACTTAAACGCCTGTTATATGCTAGGCACTGTTAGGTGCTGGGCATAATATGAAACAGGTCCTGTTCGTTCATTCAACATTAATTCATTCAGTAAATATTTACTAAGCGAAAACTGAGAAGGGATACAAAAAGAGGCAAAAGACAGAACTACCCTTCAAGGACTTTACAATCTAGTGGGGAAGACAATCTGAAAACAAATATATACAAAGCAAGATCTATTCAGAATAAACAGGGAATATTCAGAAGAGGGGAAACACTGGAATTAAGGGGATTAAGGAGGCTTCCTGTGAAAGGTGAAATTTTTGTTGGAATTTAAAGGAAGCCAGGGAGGTTCAGTAGCCAAAGTGAAGGAGGGAAGCACCATGCTAACGATGTAAATCTGTCCCAGTATTTGTCTTTCCATTGGTTGTTGGAATGCTTGTCATTTTTAGTGTTTGCCTTGGATTCAGGAAGACCTGAGTTCAAAGATGGCCCCAGACATTCCCTGGCTGTGTAACCCTAGTAAATCATTTAACCTTTCTCTGCCTTAGTTTCCTCATCTGTAAAATGGAGATAATAATATTATCTACTTTCCAGAGTTGTCATGAGGATCAAATGAGATATTTGTAAAGTGCTTTGTAAACATTAAAGCATTCTATAAATGCTGGCTATTTTTAATTATTCCCATATTGTTTTATTTTACGCTTTGCAGCTATCAGATACTTCGATGTTTCTGTGATCTCATTACTGTAGACACTTCATCCCATCATAATCTATCCACCCGCTCTCCTGTATAACTGTCATCCATATCCTCCCATCAGTGCTCCAACAGATGGACTGCAGACTTCTGAGCACCTTCCTCTAGCCAATAATCAATACCATAAACATTTATTAAGGGCATACTACGTGCCAGGCACTGTGCTAAGAGCTGAGAATACAAATAGTAAAAAAAAAAAAAAAAACAGTTTCTCAAAGATTGTAAACTGCTCAATGTGCTTACAATCTAATTCAAGAAGACAGTTGAGATAGGAGTGGGGCATACCTGGTGAGGTCAAAGTAGGGGCTAGTGGAGAAGCCAAATAAATCCCAAATGAGTGCAGCTGGAAAGGAAATTAAGAGATATCTGAGGAATGTCATCTCTCCTGCTTCTCCACCTTAAATAAAAGTTGAAGAGTTCATGACTGCATTTTCCAATCAGAGGGGCAAAGGATACTGAGGTAATGTGAATAACCAAGACTGATTGGCTCTCGTGAGATGAGTTTCCTGGAGGCATGGCAGAGAAGCCAAAGAAATGCAAAATGAGTGCATCCAGGTGGAAAATGAGATGTCTCTAGTTGTCTGGATGATATTTGGATGGCCATGGAGCACGCAGGCTGCTGTACAGTCCATCTGCTGTGCTTTTCTTTTTCTACATCTGTTTCTAGGTACACATTTCTTTGCTGATCTATTTTATGCCATGCTTTTTGTAAACAATTGTCTGTGATGATGATGAAGAGTATTTATTTATGCCCACCAGATGTGTCTACATTGCCCTTTGAGTGATGAAAAATTTAAACTCCTTGGAAATTATAATATTCCCATATGTGCAGCCACTTAGAATCTTGGGAACCATATTGATGTTTAAAATATAGGGGTGGATGTGCGTGCGTGTGTGTGTGTGTGTGTGTGTGTGTGTGTGTGTGCAAAGGAAAAGCTTGGGACCATTAAAAGCACTAAACAACTTCCCAAAAGTAATCTGGCTTACTCTCTCCCTTGTATTCAATCCTGGGTCCTGTCCATCATAAATCTGTTCCATCTGCTTCCAGATCAATGAATTAGCCAGCATCTATTAAAGGAAGGATATAAATATTTTTAATGCAGGTACTGTGCTAAGTGCTTTACAAATATGTTATTTGGACCTCACAAAAACCCTGTGAGGTGAATGCTATTATGCTCCCCATTTGACAGATGAAGAAACTGAGGCAAGCAGAAATTAGGTGACTTGCCCAGGGTCATGAAGCTAGAAAGTATCTGAGGCCAGTTTTGCACACAGGTCTTCCTGACTCCACTCGCTTCACCTAGCTGTACCTACTAGGTATCTCGACCATTGGAGATACAAAGAAAAAGTAATAACGGACCCAACCTTATAGAACTTTCATTAAAATGGGGGAAATAGCATGTACTTATATAGGCATATCCAATATATTTGCAAAATAAACACAAAGTAACCTCAGAGGGAAAGGCTCTAGCAACCAAAGGAACAACTTGTTACAGAGAAGGTGATGCGAGATCTTAAAAGAAGCCAAGGATTCTAGAACGAGAGCGTTTTCCAGTCACTGGGGACAACCAGTACAGTGCAAAAAGATAGGAAATGGAATGCAGTCTGTGAGAAGCAACAAATAAACCAGTATGTCCATAGAGGGGAATAATATGTAAGAAGACTGTAAACATGGGAAGGGACAATCTATAAGCACCGAAGAGAGATATTTATATTTCATTCGACAGGTGATCAGAGGGTCATGGAGTTTACAGAGTAGGGGGGTGATCTGGTCAGTCCTGTACTTTAGGGAAAGATTTGGCAATTCTGTGCAGGATGGATTGGATTAGGGAGAGGGTTGAGAGAGATAGACACTGATTAGGAGGCTATTTCAATAATAAAGGGAAGAAATAATGGGGGCCAAAATAGTGGATGGAGGAAGTAAAAAAAAAAAGGTAAAAATGGCAGGAATTGACAGCTGATAGGATATGTGGGGTGAATGAAATTGGTAAGTGGAAAATGACATTAAGGTTGAGAACCTGAGTAACTAGAATGACAGTGGAGTCCTTAACAGGATCTGTCCAAGACAGCTGCATTAATCAAATGGATCTATAGGCTGTTCATATAACTACATTCTTCATCAACTTGGAGTTTTCAGGGTAGATAGTGAAGCCAAATTCTTTTAAGTAATTATGCATCTCATATAGGAATATCCTGGAGTTTTATTCAGTCAACAATATAATCCACAAACAGGAGTATCTAGAATGGAGCAGCCACAACGGGGAAAATATTGACATTAAAGAGATGAGCCATCTCAAGTTCTTTGGGTTCATTAAAAGCACTTCACAATGTGCTAAATATGATCTAACCCAATCTTGGGCCCAGTTTATTGTCCCATCTTCAATCTCTTTCCAATATAAATATATTAATACACTGTTTGCTTGACTACCCATTTAGCTGCATGTCAGGGTCTAGGCAACAGATCTTCATCCATTTTCTTTTTTCAACGTCAGTAGTTTCCTGGGTGGGAAACCTGTGGCTTCAAGGTCACAAATGGCCTTCTAGGCCCTTGGGTGTGGCCTTTTGACTGAGTCCAAGTTGTACAGAATAAATCTTTTTATTAAGAGTTACTGTTAGATCAATCTCTTGAATTGCCATGGATTTCACATAGGAGGCTATCGAGTGTTCTGTGATTCGATGTAATTAATATGATGTCATCTTTGACTAGGGACTGTAACCATGGTTTTGAAACATAAATCTCCCCTGCCTCACCTGGGCTATGGACTCCTTTGTACTGTGGTAACTTGGCACTAATATCTGATTTTCCTCCTAATAAAGCTTTTCTGCTTTCACCTAAGCTTGGACTCCTATGCTTTGAGGGATGGATTTGGCCTAGTTTGACATTTCTGAGGTCAGAAGTGGGGAAAACCTCCTACCAATACAGTTCCACATCTTCTAGCCTCAAAGAGTTATCTACAGCACTAAGAGATCAAGTGACTTGGTCGGTCACACAGTCATTATGTGTCATAGATGAGTCTGAAACGCAGGTCTTCAAGGCAGGCTCTGTATCCGTTATACCACATTACCTCTTTGAATAGGAACAGTAAAGAAACTCACCACCTACTGGGAATTTTCTTCTGTCTAGACTCTGTACAGGACAGCCCTCTTAACACTAGCAAAGTCCATATTTAACAATATAGTAAGTGATGAAATATATTTTGCATAATTCCCCTTGTATAATAGGCATTACATTGCTTTCTCAATGAGTGGGGAAAGGGAGAGAATTTTGAAGTCAAAATAAAAAATGAATGTTAAACAAAACACAAGTAATGCTCTTTTCCAAAAACATACAACAATACAGCAAGTGATATGAGAAAAGCAGACAGAAGGAGATGGTGTTGACCTGTGGTAGGAGGGAGTCAGATAATGTAGAAGCTCTTTCCCTTCCAAATTCCTCTGTTTGGTTCTTCAAATCCTTCACTTACCTGGCTTCAGCCTACCTTTCTGGGCTCATTATATAATATTCCCCTAAGGACACCTTTATGTTCCAGCCAGACTGAGGTGCTTCCAGTTTCTTACACATCTTTCTCTAGGAATGTCTTTGAACTAGGTATGGAAGTATCTGGAATGTACTTTCCCTTTAAGGCAGATGTTTAAGAATCCCTAACTTTCCACAAAGGTGCAGTTGGATGGATGGAGCAACTGACCTGAAATCAGGACGACTTGAGTTCAAATCATGTTTCAGATACTTCCTAACTGTGTGACCTTGAGCAAGTCTCTTCACCTCCCTTCACCTCCATTTCCTCCTCCATAAAATGGGGAAAATAATAGCACCTACCTACCAGGGTTGTTGTGAAGATGATACTTGTGGTGTTTAGCATAGTGCCTGGCACACATCAAGAAACTTCATAAATGCCTTCTTTCAAGTGGCACTTTCTGCTTTTCCTCCAGTTATAGCCCCTCATCTCCCCCACTTACAGACCCCAAAATTACTTTGAATATGTTTTGCACTTACTTAAAAGTATACATAATGTTTCCTCTAAAATAGAGCCTAATCTCCTTGAAGGCTGACTGCTTTTGTCCTTTCTATCCCCAAACAGCAATGTCTGACACCATGACACAATGTCACCAGCTAAATGCCTTTTGAATGAATGAATTCATGAGGAACACGCTGGGACTCTTTGTTGTCTCTCTCCTCCTCCTGTTTCTGAATGGAGGACCTTCTGCTTCCAGTCAAGATCCATCTATCTCTTTCTACACCTTTCTTCCTTTTCTCTTCCACCTTTTAAGTACTGTGTACAATCCTCAGTTCCATTTTTTAATATATAATTTTTAATTGCCTAGGGGTCTGATTAATTACTGTTCTTTGTTGGAGGGTGGAGAATTGGAAAAAAATATGATGTAATACCCAAAAGGTCAACTGAACATTTTTTTTTTAAATCAGGCATACCTTTAGAGGCCACTTGCAGTATTTTTTAAAAAATGTTAGTGATTCGAAGAAATCTTTCTCTAGGATCTGCTCCCATAGTCACTTAAAAGAATGGAAACTGTAGAATTGCCTTCAGGGTATATAGAAATCCATCCATCTCCTTGGATTTCACCGTGCAGCATCTTCAATAGGTGAGAGGCTGAGTCAAATGGTTTGTCCTATGAAAGAATTCAGTGATTCAGTGATTACAGGCTGGAATTCACTGTAGTGAGGTGAAAAGGGTCTAGGTTCAAATTACTTCATTAATTAACTCAATTAATTGATATGTCTTTGTATCCATGAGACCTAGCCCTGTGCTGGCACATAACAGGTACTTAATAAATTCTTAGCTATCCATTGAAAATCCTAGCTCTGCCACTTACTACCCTTGGACAAATTCTCTATCTAGGTTTCATTTTCCTCATCTATAAAATAAAGGAACTGAACTAGATGATTTCAAAAGTCCCTTCCAGCTCTCAAGCTATGATTTAATTTTCAAAACACTGTGCGACTCTGTACAAGTTGATCTCTCTTAGCCACACTTTACTCCTCTGTAAAGTGGGTATCATGGTAACTCCTACCTCACAGGATGATTCTGAGAATCAAATGAGATAAGGTATGTGAAGCATTTTGAAAAGCTGAAAACACTATATAAATTTCATCTGTTAGTAGTAGTAGTTGTAAATGCAAACAGATACAGATGCATTTGAAGTATTATATAAAACATACAGTTCATATAAGGAAGATTTAAACTACTCCACAGTGAGGCCCCTTGAGATGCCACACTTGTCATGTAAAGGAAATGCCCTTGCCCATTCACCAGTGGAAACAGAAGTGGTGGATCAAAGGTAGGAATGGTTGGGGCCAAAGCAGAAAAAAAAAGGGAGGGGAGCAGCATGTTATTTTCCAGCACATGAAAACCATAAACAGTTAGAGAATATGTCCTGAGACCAAGGCTATAACTGGCATCCCCTGAAAGGGGATGAGGGAGAGAGAAACAGGGCAATTTCCATCTATCATCTCATTCTTCCTGAAAATATTAGGAGGAGGAGGATATGGCTCACAGAAAGGATTAAGAGCTGGACTTCTCCAAGTCTGATTGCTGACATGAGAAGGAGGCAGAGAGAAAAGGAGGGATGAAGACAATAGGGAAAGGTGTGGGGGGTAGAAAATGATGGAGAATAGTCTATGTGATCTTGAACAAGACAATGGCCTTCCTTAAGTCTCAGTTTCTTCCTAAAAATTAGGAGTGTTTGTGTCAATCATTTCTCTAATCTTCAAGGAGTTTATATTATATTGCTGCCTTTGTAGGAATTGTGCTGCTCAGACCTTCCTAGAGAGCTCATAAGCTTAGCTTATACTGAACCAGCTTTTTAGGCTGCAGAAATGGCATGCCTTCTAAATATCTGGGATACCCCAGCCTCCCTATAGTGGTTGGAGCTTCCTGTTTGGACTGGAAAGGAACCAGACATTTTCCTGTAAGCAGGAAACCTCTTAAGCAAAGGAACAGATTCTCCCCAGGTTCTGGCCACACCAGACTGTCTTTATGTGGAAAGGAAGCAGGGCTGTGAGCCAGCTGGGGTTGTCTTGGCTTTATTGTACTTTGTACAAGTCCCCCAGGAACTGGTAAGTTTCAAAAACAAGGCCAACCAGGCACTCTCCCTGCAAAACAAAAGAGGGAAAAGGCCATGGTCACTGGATCCAAGGGGTACGGGTTTCATGCCAGCTGCACTGTGTATATCACAGCTGCACTGTGTATACCTATAGGCATGTGTCATTGCGAGCGTGTATCTGTGTAGATAGTTGGGTAAATATGCATGAGGGTAACCTCATATGTGTACATAACCTATTGCATTTATAAATATAAGTGAGCTTGAATGATTATACATAGTACAGGATTCCAGTGTGACATGCATTCCTAATATATGTAACACTATACATGTTCACGTGTCACAGCATGAGCTTTGATATGTGTGCAATATGTTGATGGTGGTCAGTCATTTTTTCAGTCATGTCCAACTCTGTGACCCCATTTGGGGTTTTCTTGGCAAAGATACTGGAGTGCTTTGCTATTTCCTTCTCTAGCTCATTTAACAGATAAGGAAACTGAGGCAGATTTAAAGGACTTGCCCAGGATCATACATGTAGTAAGTGCCAGGCCAGATTTGAAAACTCACTGAGATGAATCTTCCTAGTTCCAGTCCAGACACTCTCCCCACTGTACCACCCAGCTGCCCTTGAACTTGGGTCCCAACCCCTCTTCATTCTAGTGTGTTCTCTCTCTTAAAGATTTCCTATTGATCCTCTATATAGCTTGTTTGTACGTAGTTGTTTATCTATCTCATTCGTTAGGTTGTAAGCTCTTTGGGGGTAGGGGATGTCTTTTGTTTCTTTTTGTATCCTTAGGGCTTAGCACAGTGCCTGGCTGGTACATGCTAAGGGCTTCCTAAATGTATATTGATTGATTAGATTGTGTGCTGTGTGGCTTATAGGTATATTTGAATGTGAGCTTATTAGTGTGAATGTGTTTAGTATATCTGTGTGTGTGTGTGTGTGTGTGTGTGTGTGTGCTCGCGCACTCTGGAAGCAAATAGCAGTCTTTTGTTCTATAAGCGAAAGGTTTGTCCTCTGAAAAAGGGCAACAAACTGGAAAATAGAATTCCAGGAATTTAGTAGTGACAAAGTGAATGGTGTTAATGAATAAAAATACACAAGGGACGCCGTTATTCACGAGTTTAAATTAGCTGAAAATTTCTTAGATCCAAAGTGGGTTAGATATTTCTTCTTTCCCTACCGCACAGCAAAGTGAATATGATTATGACATGGATGCCTTGATGGACTTGACTGTTCCATCCATTCATCCAGCAAGCATTTATTATGTGACTATTGTGCACCAGGCACTGGAGACCTTTGGGTTACAGAAACAAAAACAAACACTTGCCCTCTAGCCCTTTTGGATTGTGTGTTGTGTGTATGTGTGTATGTGTGTGTGTGTGTATTGGTTTGGGGGGAGGTCACAAAGTATACACAGAGAATTAATACAAAAATAATTACAAATCAGATGTAAACTGGGGGAAGTTGAGTTTGAAGGTCAGGAAAGTTCTTGTGGGGGCAGCAAGGTGGCACAGTGGATAGAGCACTGGAGTCAGGAAGACCTGAGTTCAAATCCAACCTCAGATACGTCCTAGCAATATTATGCTCTCCTCCTTCACTGTCTCACATAATGAGGTGACGTGACTCCTTACCAAGGCCAACCTCCTGTACTTGTTCAAGCCACCCCATTCCATTCCCTCCCATTACTTTCAACAGACTGCCCCCTACTATTTCACTTATTTTCAATCTCTCTGTCTCTATGGCTTATCCCCTACTGCCCAATAACCATGCCCATGTCTCCCCCATTCTGAAAAGAAAACCCCTCATTTGACCCTTCCATCCCTGCTAACTACAGTCCTCTGTCTCTTCTGCTCTTTGGAGCTAAACTCCTCAAAAAAGGCCTACATAGGGTCCCCCTCTCACTTGCTTCTGAACCCCTTACAGTCTGGCTTTCAGCCTTATCATTCCACTAAAACTGCTCTCTCCAAAGTTACCAGTGGTCTCTTAAGGTGTCAAATCCAATGGCCTTTTAAACCTCATACTCGTTGGCCTCTCTGCAGCCTTTGACAATGTTAATCAATCTCTCCTCCTTGACATTCTCTCCAGGTTCTCCTCCTACCTATCTGACCACTCCTCTATCTCCTTTGCTGGATCCTATTCCAGATCACACCCTTTTCCTAACCATGTGTGACCCCAGGATTCTGTCCTGGGCTCTCTTCTCCCTCTACTCTACTTCACTTCATGATCCCTTCAGCTTCCATGGATTTAATTACCATTTCTATGCTGATGATTCTCAAGTCTACCTTTCTCTTCTGACCTTGAATCTCCCATCTCCAAATGCCTTTTAGACATCTCAAACTGCATGTGCAGTAGATGTCTTAAACTCAATACTAAACTTGTTATTTTAGCCCCTAAACCTTTGCCCCACCTCCTACCTTCCCTGTTACTATAGAGGATAGCACCATCCTCTCAGGCTTGAAACCTAGGAGTCACCCTGGGCTCTTCACTATCTCTCACCCCACATATCCAAGGCCTGCTGATTTCACCTCTGAAATATCTCTTGAATATCCTCCTTCTTGATTCTGACACTGCCACTATTCTATCGTACGGCAGGCCCTTGTCATCTCATTCCTGGATGACTGCAATAGCCTTCTGAGGAGTCTGCCTACCTCAAGTCTCTCCCCACTCCAACCCATCCTCCATTCAGATACTACAGCGATTTCCCTAAAATTCAAGGGGGATTCTGTCACTTTCCTACTCAATAAACTCCAGAGGCCCCCTATTGCCTCCAGGATCAAATGCAAAAACGCTCTGTTCGGCATTCAAAGTCCTTCATAAACTAGTCCCCTCCTACCTTCCTAGTCCTCTTACACCTTACTCCCAGCCCTGTACTCTTCAATCCAGTGGCACTCGCCTCCTGGCTCTTCTAGGAACAAGGCACGCTCTATCTCTTTGCGCCAGGTGTTCTCTCTGGCTTCCCCTGCTCCTGGAATGCTCTCCCTCCTCTGTTCTGACTACTTACCTCCCCAGCTTCTTTTAAGTTTCAACTAAAATCCCACCTTCTACGGGAAGGCTTTCCCAACCCCTCTTCATTCTAGTACCTTCATATTTCCATAGTTTATTTCACATATATTTATTTGCATGTTGTCTCCCCCATCAGATTGAAAGCTCAAGGGCAGAGACTGTCTGCCTGGAACAAAGTAGTCACTTAATAAATGCTTATTGATTAATTGACCCTAGGCAAGTCATTTTACTCTGCGTAGATTTCTTTAACTGTAAAACAGGGATAATAATAGCACCTACCTCACACCACAGTGTTGTAGAGATAATATTAGTAAATTGTTTAGCACAGTCCTGGCACACAGTAGATACTTAATAAATGCTTATTCCCTTCCCCTCCCTCTGTGTAAGAGGAATCACTTGGGCTGGGCTCTAAAGAGAAATGAGGCATTTCATGGGATACAGCCTGTGCCAAAGCACATTCATGGGGGGAGGGAATATTGCATATGAGGAACAAGTAGATCAGGGCCAATGGCAGACACCAACCATTCTATACCTTCTTATCCTTCCCTACTCTTGTTCATGGAAATCCTTCATGAAGCTTCCACCCAAAGTGCTGAGTCCTTTCTGTAACTTGACTTGATTCAGGGACCCAGGGAGCACATGGGTTATCCATTGGCTATCCATCAACAAATGAGGTACCCACCTTATTTTCCAGTGCCACATATTCCTGGTAACATTCTCGACAGCTTCTCCAGTATGGTTCTTCATTAATGGTATGTCACCATCTCCCCATGTTCACCATGCATGCATGAGTTGATCCATCAGCCCCTGAATCTTGAACTGACACTGATGATGCCAACGAGCTAGGTTCAGAATTGAAAATGCAAAGGTGAGAGCAGGTGCATGACATTTGGCAAACTGAGCTCTCTCTCTGTGAAAGACATCCATCTTTTCAACATCAGTTTGCTCCTGGTGATACCGTGTGCCTGAATGTCTTAGAATCCAGGAGGTATGAAGAAGTAAAATCACACATCTCCTCAAGGGATATGGACTTATCGTTTCTCTCCATTTTATTATGATGACTGAGTTATTCATCATTCCAGCAGTGCCTTTCCCATGCTCTGAGGGGAGGGGGAAGGGAAAGGAGAAACAGAATTCATTTTTATTATTTTGGGCAGGGAAAACCTGAATTCCAGAGATGGTCTCATTTCATTTTCTGCCTGCTCTCAGATGGGAGAACTGGGAAGAAAAACTCACAACCCTCCCCCTCATTTCATCCCCATTCCTATTCACATTTCTATAAATATAGAAATGTTTAGCTATATATTCAGAAATCTTCAGGCAACTGTCAGCCTGTCCCTCAGTCAGGCATTGTGCCCTGATTCTGGTGTAATCCTCAGTGACCAGAACCTGGAAAGTTAACTCCTTGTCTGACTTCTCGGCTTACCATATCTCTTTAATGAGAACTTCCTGGGAGAAAAGCCAACAGGATAAGGAGTGGAAACAGGCCAGCCAGGGATGGACAGTGAGAGGTAAGGAGAGACAGGATGTTCATGATTTCTGGAGTCATCCCCCTCAGATAACATTCTCATCATGTTATTCCTCCCACTACTTAAGAACTTCCAATAGCTCCCGATGACCCATCATCTCAATAGAAACATCATGGCATAGTGGGAAAAGCAATGGCTTTGGAGTCAGATGACTTGTGCTAAAATCCTTCTTCCAAGGCTAATTAGCTAGATAATATTGAGCAAGTGACTTTCCCTCTAAGAATCTCAGTTTTCTCATCTATAAGATGGGAAAATAAGACTTACTCTCTCAAACAACTTTGAAAGACTTAAGCACTCTGATCAATAACTAACCATGATTTGGTAGGACTGATAATGAAGTGTGCTAGCTCTACTTCTTAACAGAGAAGTGATGGACTCAGGGTGCCAAATTAGACATAAATGTGTATGTCTATACATATATACGTATATCTATATGTAGAGAGGCAGTTAGATGGCACAGTACGGGGTCTAAAGTCAGTAAAACCTGGTTTCAAATCCTGCTTCAGACACTTACTAGTTGTATGACCCTGGGCAATTCACTTAACCCTTTTTTCCCTCAGTTTCCTTATCTGTCAAATGAGTTGCAGAAGGAAATGGAAAACCACTCCAGGATCTTTGCCAAGAAAATCTCAACATGGGATCACAAATGAAACAACTAAACAACAAGATATGTTTGTATGTACATATATTTTTCCCATGACATGATAGGTGCTTCTTATATTTGTCATCATATGTCCAAGCACCTAGCATAGTGCCCAAGGCACAGTAGCTGCTTAATGTTTGCTTTTTTATTGATTCCTCACTAATAGCTCCTTGTCTGGCCTTATCATTCCACCCAAGCTGCTCTGTCCAAAGGTGCTCATGATCTCTTCGTTGCCAAATCCAATGGCCTTCTCTCCACTGACCTCTCCCTGCCCTCTCTGCACCCTTTAACACTGATGATCACCCTCTCCTACTTCTTGCTCTCTTCTCTTGAGGTTTTTCCTCCTGTCTATCTGACTACTCCTTCTGTTTCCCTTACTAGATCCTCCTTCAGATAACACCCTCTAATCCTAGGTTTCCCTCAGGGTTTCCTCCTGGGCCTTGATCTCCTCTTTTTCTATAGTACTTTACCTGGTGATCTCATCAGTTCCCATGGATTTAATCAACATGTCTATGCTACTGATTCTCAACATCTCCCTATCCTGCTCCAATCTCTAGGCTGACTTCCAGTCTCATATCTCCAAATGCTTTTCAGACATCTTGAACTGGATGTCCAATAGATACCTTAAACTGAACAAGTTCAAAGCCAAGTGCATTATCTTTCTCCTTAAATCCTCCCCTTTCAGCACCCCCCTCACTACCTTTCCTATTACTATAGAGGGCAACACCACTGGCCCAAGTCCCTCAGGCTCACAAGCTAGAAGTCATCCTCAATTCCTCACTCTCACACCCTCTCCCCATATCCAATCTGTTACTAAGGCCTCTAGACTCCCAGTCCCTGATGGAGAATGTGGCCCAGGCCTTCTGGAGTATCCTTCAGAGTTTCTTTGTCCTTTATATGCCTTTTTTTGGAGGACTTTGACTCTAAAAGTTTGTAAGTTTTAGTGACCAGGTCAGAATGACCCACTCAAAAACTAATCCAACCAAAACATTCAAAAAGTAGCATCTGAGGTTGGATGAATGAAATTAAATCAATATTTCACAGGAGATGACTCTAACGATGGTGTGCTCATTTCATGGATGGAGAAACTGGGGCCAAGAGAAGAGGAGGAGTCTATCTTCAGGTTCAACAAGAAAACCCTAGCCTCAAGCAATTCGATTAAATAAGCTTTTATTAAGTACCTATTACATATGTGCATGGTAGGCCCTGTGCTCAGTGCTGGAGAAAAGGGAACAAAAATAAAAGTTTCTGCCTTTAGGGACCTTTTATTTTTACCAGGGGATACAATATGTACAAAGATAAGTAAAGGTAAATATATGGAAAATAAACATGAAGATTTGGGGTTAAGAAGAAAAGCATGAGATTGTGGCTTGTCCTTCCTTCTCGAAGAGGACCATGATGCTAGGGAGATGATGACATGACTTGCAGTTGACTTTGATTTGAGAGAGAGAGGGCTGTGCAAGGTCACCAGCCTCACTTTCTCCTCCTGAGCCATCTGGGTCCAGTGGCATGATATTCATCAGGATGACTGGAGATGGCCCAGGATATGATGGGAGACCATGGTCTTTTTAAGGATGTGGTCCTTGAAGTGAGCCATGAAAGGGGCTAGAATTTACAAAAATTGTAAGTAGCAAGAACTTCAAAGCATAGTAGGAGGTGGAACACAGTCTATGCAAAAGCATGGAGAAAGGAGAAGGGATGGCACATACAAGAAATGGCAAGGAGGTCAGTTTGGTTGCATAATAAAGTGTACAAGAGGGAGTATGGCATCATCAGTCTAGAAAGAGGCTGGATTGTAAAGGATTCAAAATATAAGCCAAAAAGGACTCTACAAAACAAAAAAAGTATAAATTATGAAGGCAACAGGGAGCCATTGATGTTTCTTAAGCAAGGAAGTCATCTATTTAGACTTGTTCTTTAAGTAGCTGTGTGGAGGTTGGATTAGAAAGAACAGAGACTAGAAGCAGAGAGAACAATTCAGAAGCTAGGGCAAGAATCCAGGCAGTAGTGAGGCATTTAATTAGGGTAGTTATGGTATGAGTGGAGAGAAGAGGATAAATACAAGAAATGTAGGTAGTTGTTCACTTGGGCAACTGGAAGGATGAGAGTGTCCCATAAAAAATTATCAAGTTTAGGGGAAATGATAATGACACGATGATTTTTAGATGCCTATGGGACATCAAGGTTGAGAGAGGTCCAGCAAGCAATTGGAAATGAGGGACTGAAGCTCAGGGAAGAGCTGAGAGCCGGATATATAGATTTGGGAGCTGTCTGCAGAGAGGAGAGTTGAATCCATGGATGCTGATGAAATCTCTGAGTGTAGAAAGAAGAAAAGAGGTCTCAGGAACAAAATCCAGGGTATATCCCCATACAGGGAACCAGACACAGTTAACAATCCTACAAAGGAGATTAAAACTTCTTGGTCAGACAAGAGGAGAACCAGGAGAGGGCGATGTCATAAAAACTCAGTATGAGGGTATCCAGGATTGTCTTCTGCTAGCATCCCCAACTTTAACATACTGTCTTTCCTTGGAAAGAAAGGTTTGCAGGTGTGAGTAATCTCTGGGAAGTATATGTCTGTCTGGTGGAGACAGCAGTCCCATAAGCCCTATTAAGAATGAGTTGTTGAGGCCACTAGCTGTAGAGCTACAGCTCATCACTTATACTACTCAGCTGCCCAACACTCTGAGCATCTGTGGTATGGATAGCTGCTAACAGACTGAAAAGTGATTATGGAAAGAACCCCAAACTGAGAATGGTTAGACGTGGGTTAGTCCAGGCTTTGCCACAAACTAGTGGCATAACTTTGGCCAAGGCATTTCCTTTTTCTGACCACAGTATCATCACTGGTAAGATGATCTATAAGGTTCCCTGTCTTTTAGAGATTATAGGGGTTTGTGAACTCTAATTCACTAATAGGGAACAAGCATTGGGGAAACCCAGATAATTTTCAAAGAAACCCCACCTGGGTAAAGAATCCTGCAAAAACCTGCTGTGGAGGAAGAGAAGTAAAGCTGCCTGACTTACTTTGGGGCATTTGTACATCTTTCATTTCCTAATGGCCCATGACGCCAAATCCTCAAGGTCAAATAGAACACCTAGTCTGGGGATAAATGAGACAGTAACAGAGGCAGTTAAGTAGTGTACTACATAGTGGCAGGAAGACGAGTTCAAACCCCACATAAAACTCATAATAGCTCTGTGACCCTGGGTAATAGCACCTTTGTCTAGAGGATAAAATGAGATAATATTTGTAAAAGCACTATGTGAGTGCTAGTCATTAATGGGGCCAAAAATGGCACAGGGGCGAAGGTAAATGGAAAGGAGAAGGGTGATTTCAAACCAGCAATGATAGATAGAGGCAGAAGAAAGTAGTAGGAAGAAAGCTGGCTTTGGATTCAAGAAGAGCTGGGTTACCATTTGCCTGACCCTGTGCAAGGATCTGTTTGCCTTTGTCTGCCTCAGTTTCCTCATATGTAAAATGGGGATAATAATGGCACCCATTTCCCAGGGAGGTTGGGAGGATAAAATTGTATAATATTTGTAAACTTCTTTGCAAACCCTAAAGTGCTATATAAATTCTTATTCTTACTTTATTATAGTCCCGTTCCTAATATATGTCAATACACTGAGGCAAATCTCCAAGACGATCAATTGCACAAAGGTAGTGAATCCTCCCTGGTCTTTCTTTCCCTCCCTTCTGTCCCTCCCCCCAAAAAAGATCCCCTAGTTTGGGGGTGGGGTGGAGGGAGGACAAGCCGAAACCTTTCTGCAGTGAGAACCAGCAGTCAGACCTCGGGGTCTCCCTCATATTCACTCACTTCTTTCTAGAAGTGCTTTCTCTCCACTGGTAACTCTCATGTTGCAAGAACATCTGGAATGTGCTGCTCCAGTGCAGCCCTGGCTTCAGCAGGGCAGAGATTGAACGGTAGCTGGGAGCTAACCCTCCCAACCTCGAATGGCTTCCTCCCCAGGCTCGTGTAGGTACTAGGGATAACCAAGAGGTGACCGGCGGCGGACTGAGGAGCGAGACCGGGACTTGACCCCAGAGACACAGTGGGTGGGGCGGAGTGGGGCGCTGCAGCTCCGGGAAAAGCTCCCAAGGGTCCCCACCCACCCCCCGCCCCCCAGCAGCTCTGACTGGAGCAAAGGGGGTGGGTGTGGTTGGGGCTGAGCTCCCAATCCCGCCCCACGGAGTCCCAGCCCAGTTAGCTAAGGGTAAGGCAGAAGGAGCCCACCCTGGGCGCAGAGAGCCGGAGCAGTCCAGCGGCTCCGGGACGTCCAGAACAACCACTGGACATCCAGAGCAGCCCCCAGACAGCCAAAGCAGCCCAGCGTCCCCGGACATCCAGAGCAGCCCCCGGCACGTCCAGAGCAGCCCCCGGACATCCAGAGCAGCCCCCAGACAGTCAGAGCAGCCCCCGGGACAGCCGGAGCAGCCCAGTGGTTCCCAGAAACGTTCCAAAGGGGACTCACGCCCTGGCACTCGTGCTGCTCTCACACGAAAGCAGCGCAGACTCCCGGCAGCTCCCACAACTCTGGGCATTCGTGGGAGCTGGCGTGCTCAGCCGCTCCCAGCAGCCACCGCCTCCTCCTCCATCACCTCCGTGTCCCCCCAAAAAAGGACAAGAAAAGAAAGTCTCGGCGGGCGTGATGACTGTGAGTTTCAGGATTCAGCTGCAGGTCCTGCTGCTTCTGGCCGGCCCGGGATGGGGAGCCCCGCCCAAGGCAGGGGAGCGACGGCGAGAAGCGGAGGTAAGAGGCATGCTCAGGGTCTCTCTGTGTGTCTGCCTGTGTGTAAGTCAGTGGGGAATTTCCTAGTGAGGGGCGTAGGGGTGCATGTGCTTGGGTCAGGACTAGCCCCTGCAGCCAAACCCCCGAATCCCCTGTGGGATGACTCCCCACAGCCACAAAGAACTGCAAACTCGCCAAAACAAAACATCCCCTTCCCCCACGCCGCTGCACAGAAATACAGAGAATCTAAGGATCCGGTATTTTTGCAGGTTCCCCAAGGTCTATTTCATAATATGACAGGGATCTGCTTCCAAAACTGTCCCCTGACTCAAGGGCAGGATCACACACACACACACACACACACACACACACACACACACACACTCACACACACATACACACACATACACAGTCACACACGTGTAGCCTGTGTGGAAGTGAGACTGTGAAACAGCCTTGGGAGAGATGGATCCTCCCCTACCCCAACTTGCCTCCCAACCTGAGGCTCAGTTTAACCCTCCAAACAATAGGAGTAATTTGGAGACACCTTTGGTCCAACACTTAACACGTGCAAAGCACTTTTTTAGATCCTTTGCCACTTTTGCCCATCACTTAGCTCTTAACTGCCTTGCCTGCCTCATTGAGTTGTTACAGGTACATGCTGGATGTGAGACTCAGTGCTTTGCAGCTGTAAATTATCATTAATTTGTCATCATCAAGTCTGGAACTCACACCCAATACTGCCTCCAAGGCCTTTCCTCATTTTCTCAAAGAATTTACAATCTAGCACGTCAAAGATGTTTAATAAGGGAGTTGGGCTGGGGACAGGGAAGAGAAGGAGTGGGCGTCTGTAAAGACACTGGTGTATGTTGTACTGAGAAAATTTTGGATTTTTAATGTACATTTGCTAGAAACATCTTACTTATATTAGAGAAATAGCAATAATGTGCTGGACTTAAAGTCAGCAAAACTTGCTTCCAAAACTCGATTCTGAGACACTAGCATCTCTATATTCTCTTACCTCTTCCCACAGTAATTCAAAGGTGGGACCAAATCATTGCCATTTTAAAAGCAGAAGAAGCTGGAAAGTGAGGCTCAGAGACAGAAAAATGACCAGGGCAAAGTCATGTACCCCCTATCTAGGGTTATGGACACAAAACTCCAATCCTCACAGGGGTTCATTCCTACACTAAAATGACCCATTTACTCCCTTCCTTCAGTGGTGTCCAAGGGTGGGAAAGAGCAGTGCACAGGTTAAAGAGAGCTTTCTCTATGCCATTCTGGTGGCCTTGTCCCTCTCCATTTTTGGTTTATAGTGTTTGTGTGTAATCAAATTAGATAAAAGATCCCCCAAACTACTTCCAAAGATTGATCTCGATACTGATATTTGCTTCTGTGTTCTAGGTTGCTATATTTCCTTGCATTGGGGTCCTGTAAGTCATTCTTAACAGGGCTTATGGGATCCCTGTCCCCAACAGACACCACCACGGTCCAAGTGTTCTCATGGCCTCCAGGACTACTACTACTATTTTACTTCTAATAATAATAATTTCCTAAAAAGTTAATATGTTGCTTTATATATGATGAAAATGCCTCTGACTCCAACTCTAATCCTAACCCTAACCGTAAATGCCTCCAACTCCAATCTCATGTTCCTTGAACAACCCATATATGGAAAATATTAAGTACCTACCATTTCTTTCTGTTAAGAACGTTTTATAGAGGAAGAATCGGAGATTCAGAGATGTTGAGTCCATTTACAGATGGGGAAACAGAGGCTCAGGGAAATGCCCAATATTATACAAGTAATGTGTCAGAGCTGGGCTGCAAACCCAGTGCTTCTAGTACCAAATCTCCTGCTGATTTTCTCAGGCCCTACTGCCTCTGGGCTTCTGAATAACCAGCTCCTCATCCCATTCCCCACTGTACCCTGCCCCCAAAGCCAGTCCTGGTCAGACAATAGTTCTGCTTCTCTCTCTTTTTACTGTCTCAGACAAGGAGGAGCTTTGGAAATTATTAGCTGGTAGACTGAGCTTCTTTGAGTTTATTGAACATCATTCTTGGGAATGGAGGAGACGTGGAAGGAGGATGTTTGAGGTGGAAATGTTTTAAAAGCTTAAGAACTCTGTGGCAGTGTGTATGTGTTTGGGGCGGGAGGTGGAGGGATATGTTCTCATTTCTGACCCTCCTTGAGGACATGGACTGTGTCACCTTTGTCTTGATTTCTCCAGCACAGGGCTTGGTGCCTGGCACATGTTAAGTACTTAGAAATGCTTGTTAATTGATGGGTGGATTGGGTTGTCTGTGTAAGTGTTCTCGAGCGCATTTAGGGTTAGATGGTAAAATACAGTGTTTTCTGGAGTCTTGAAGGTTTATTGCTCATTAATCTACTTTATGTTGAACTGTTCATTGTTGTCCACTTGGAAGGGTTCAGGGCTATGAGCAATGAACGGAAAGGCAGCCTGCTGTTGAGTGGAAACATTTATGTCTGTGGATGTAGTCCCTCATTCCCCTACTCACCCTTCACCTCTTTCCCCACCCCACTGCTGTGGGCCTCTCAAATGGAAAGAACTGTCTTTGTCTGATTTCATTTGCACTGGTATTTATCATAATGACCTAAAAATATTGACTTGGGCTCTGCTTGTTGATGGCCTAGCTGAATTGGCAAGTCAGCACCAGATGTATTAATGGGACACTGGGAAATTTGAAGCCCATTTCCCCAGGGAGACTTTGGGCTTTGGAGTCTCTGCCACCGCAGCCATTGTGTCTGTTTCTCATAGCCCGAAGCTCCTCATTTTGCTTACTGTGAGTCAGAAATAAAGTTATCGAAGTTGTTCCCATCATCTGAGCATCAGTGACTCATGGATGCGTGGTAAATCGCTGCCATAAGTAGAAGATGATCCAGGACCCTATGGGACCCCAAACTGGATGTGAATTGGTAAAAGAGTGGTCAGGGTGTTCAAAAGCCAAGAAAGATAGCAGGAGCCAGAAAGTGGGTGCAGGGAGAAAGTACATGTACTCCCTTTCCCTCTGTGGCTAGCCATCGGGACCCCTTAGGGCAGTATTCAGTTTCAGGCCCCCAAATTCAGGAATGAAATAAGGAGAATCATGGACTTTAGTACATGACTTTAGTACAACATGATTGATTCTTTGGCCTACAGAAGGGAGTATGTGAAATACATTCAATGGAGGATGAGCAGCTTCTCTCCATTTACCCTAAAGACAGAATATTAAAGAGGAAGAAAATTCAGCAAGAGGGAAGGGGGAGAGAGAGAGAGACAGAGAGAGACAGAGAGAGAGAAAGTGAGAGAAAGAGAAAGAGAGAAAGAAAAGTGATGGACCACAGATGCAGAATGAGGCAGATATATCTAGATATACTATGGTAAGATTAGTTTTATTTGACTCTCCTTACTGATGACTAGGAAGGGGCTTTATGGGGAAGGGATAATTTGAGGGAGGAAAGAGAGTATCTGTAGAAGTACCAAAAAAAAAAAAAAAGGTAAGAGAAAGGAAAGAACAGGTGTTAATTAGCCAAGCATTTTAAAAGGTGCAGAAGAGAAAAGAAAGCGGTTCAGAAGGAAATGGACAAGCAGGCCCGCTTCCGCACACACATGCTGAACTCACAATCCACACTAAAAGGAACTAAAGGACAAGCTTTATGTGGTGGAGATTCGTGGAATCAGCAGCAAATCCTCTTTTTCTGTGTATTAGAAAGAGGGCCCGCTCAGCACTCAGCAAGATCTCTGACCCACAGCTCTGACCCTGGGTTCAAATCTTGCCTCTGACACCTGCTAGCTGTGTAACATAATCTCTCAGGCTTGAAGGGAACCCTCTATTGCTCTAAGTTACAGATGTGCTGCTGATCCATAGCAATAGAATGAATTTCCATACTGGGAACTCCTTACACAGATAAAATCATGGACTTGGTTAAATATGTGTGTGTAAATTTACATATAAACATATGAAAATACATGTGCACATACCTACATATAAGATCTAGTGCAGTTTTAAACTATTGAAGCATGGGGACACCTGGCATCTAAATATATATGTATGTGTACAGGTATCATGTATACATATAGGTAAATTCAAATTATTGAATACCATTGAATAGTTTAAATCTGCATTAAGACTCTTGGAACGCCCTGTATATAGTTAGTAATACTTTGCTTTAGTAGAGTCCTTGTTTAACCCTTCTCTAAAACATTCATCATTGATTCTTCACAACATCCCTTATAAGGGAAGGACTCATATTCTTATCTCATTTTACAGAAAGGGCAGTGAGAAAGGTTAAGTGATAGTTACTCAGCACTAGAACAATGTCTTTCCTTGTTTCTTTCACAATTCTGTTCAGACACTACTCTGTTCATGAAACTTTTCCTGATCCCTCCCCAGCTGTGAGCACTGTCTCCCCAAAAGTTACCTTCTATTTGTTTTGTTTCTGTTTTGTAGATAGATAGATCATAAGCAGATAAATAGATAATAAATACATAGACAGACTGTCAGATGATTGACATAGATGTTCGATGACAGGTAGAAAGATAGAGAGATGATAGATAGATAGATAGATAGATATGGATGGAAATAGAGATGGATGGATGGATAGATATGATAAGAGATAGAGACAGAGAGACATTAAATGATGGACTGATAGATGATATGTAGATACTAGACAATAGATAGATGATAGATATTAAATGGAAAGATTGATAAATAATAGACAGACAGATAGATAGATAGATAGATAGATAGATAGATAGATAGATAGATAGATAGAGATAGATGTTGTTTCTCCTCAGAAACCATAGGCTCCTTGAGGGCTTTTGTATCCCCAGGGGCCAGCATATGCCTGGCACTTAGTAGGCACTTAGTAGAACAGGGATTTGAGAATACCTTGAAGGACCAAGCTGTCCCAATTGATAGTAGGTTGAAAATTTTTTATTTCAAAGTAAAATTATAATGTCTGCTTGTAATTATTTGTATTTAAAGTGTATTCACAGAGAAAGAAGGAAAATTATTTATTATTACATATATCTCCTTGCCCATTGACACACCTAGTCCTTCTAGTGTTTGTTGATTGACCAATTCTGACTTTAATTCTACCTCTGACTGACCACCACCCCCCACACCGCCTCATCCTCAATGCCAGAACTAAAGCCCCAGAAGATAAAGAGGCAAGAAAATGGCCACACATTTGGAGTCAATAGGACCCAAGGTCAGACACCACGGGTGTCGCTTATTTCCTGTGTGACATTGGGCTAGTCCTTCCTGGGCCTCATTTTCTTCATGTGTAAGATGAGAAAGCTGTCCTTGCTAGCCTCTGGGCCCTCTCACCTATGGGTCTAAGATGCTATTATTCTTGACTCTCTAGCCCAGAACTAATTTCCCCACACCTTGCTTTTGCCCCACCCATTGAGGAGCAGAATTTCTTCTTTCCTAAATCAGAAAATAGGAAGAATTCACTAACCCTACTGTGGCCAGTTAGCACCTATTCAGAAATCCTGACTCCCAGTCCCCTGAGGGCTTAGGAGGAGGAGAGAATTTTCATTCCACCCCCAGATACCATGGCCACCACCTAGGTCACTCAGAGTTGTTGCCACAGGGACGGTGTTTGCCCACCCCCTGGCTGCCCAGCCTTCAGCAAAGTGAGTGAGGCATGGTTAGTACATGCCTAGGCCAGACCCGGTTGAGTCACCTTAGGGGCATATGTCTCCAGTTTCCTCTATATTCATTGGGAGCCTTTGGAGGAAGGCTTTCCAAAGAAACGATGGAACCAGGGGAAAGGGTAGGAGAAAAACTGTGTCTGAAGTGAAAGGATCTCGTCAGCTTCTGGTAAGCAGAGAATGCATGAGATTTTAGTGATGATAATAATATAGTACTAGCTAATACATACATATATACGTATATATGTGTGTGTCTACATACATGCATACATATATACATATACACACATATATCACTTTAGGGGCAGCTAGGTGGTACAGTGGATAGAGCCCTAGGCCTGGAGTCAGGAAGACTCATCTTCCTAAATTCAAATCTGGCTTCAGATACTTCCTAACTGTGTGATCCTGGGCAAGTCACTTAACCCTGTTTGCCTCAGTTTCCTCATCTGTAAAATGAGCTGGAGAAGGAAATGACAAACCATTCCATTATTTCTGCCTAGAAAACCCCAAATGGGATCATGAAGAGTCAGACACAATTGAAAAGCAGTAGAGAGGCCGGAAGGATGTGGCTTGATTAGGCAATTAAAACGTCATTGGTCATTTTGGAGGGGGCAGCTTCAGTTTAATGATGAGGTTGGAAGCCAAATTGCGCAAAGTTTGTTTAGAAGAGTTAGAGGAGAGGAAATTGAGTGTAGATGGTTTTTTCAAGGAGTTCAAAGAGGAAAAGAGGAAAGATGAGGGAGTGCGAGAAGAGTTGGTGGCACTAGATGCTAGTAAGAATTTTTTAAGGATGTGGGAGGCATGAGTATGTTTGTAGGGAGCAGGAAAGAAAACAGGAATCAAAGGGAGACTGAAGAGAGCCTGGGGAAAAAGTGGGAGGATAGCAGGGACAATCTGCAGATGGGATAGGAGGGGATGGGATTCTGGGTCGTGTAGAGGAGTTGTCCTTCACAAGGAGATGAAAGTAAAGGAGGAGATATACACAGTCATCAGATGAGAGGATAAGGGAGGGATGGTGTGGAACACTTAAGAAAAGACAAAGTTTGAAACACTTGCTATGGTGGGGCGCAGAATGATTATACTGAGGGTCAGTTGGAATTAGATAACATAAATCCTCCAGGTCCATCCATACCACACATACTTTAGTCTTTCACATAGGCCCCACTGAGCCCTAGGACCCTGACAACATTGGTACCAGGCACAAGGATGCCTAGGGAAACAAGGAAGCAGGAGCTAGTGAGCTCCCCCAGGTCCTCTTCCCTAACAGAGTCTTAAAAGTTCCAGGAACTGGAGCCAGTGTGCCGATAACGAAGGGAGAAAGGGGAGAGGCAGTGGGAGAGGGAGCAGCAAAGACTTGACCTAACCACTCCTGCAGATCCTAAGCTTCTCAGTCCAATAGGAGAGATGGCCTGTTTCCTTCAGAAAACAAACTATCCAGTTCCACACACACCCTAGGTATATGTGGTTATGGGTCTGGGTGTGGGTCTGGGTGTGTCCTGGAGAGAAAGCCAGGAAAAGGATCAGACACCTGTGGAAAGAGGCCAGACGCACTGATTCAGATAGATAGAGGGACGACAAATAAAACATGCTCTTTATATAACCATGCAGTCCCAAATATGCCAACTGGTTTGTGTTCCAACAGTAAAATTGTGAATCAGTCAATAAACGTTATTTGTGTATTGTTCAGCCATTTCAGTCATGTCCAACTCTTTGTGACCCCATCTGGGGCTTTCTTGGCAAAGATACTGGAGTGGTTTGCCATTTCCTTCTCCAGCTCATTTGACAGATGAGAAAACTGAGGCAAACAGGTATCTTTCTCCAGTATTTTTACCAAGAAAATCACAAATGGGTTTAAGATTGAAACTACAGAGCAACAACTGGTTAGGAAGAAATGGAGAATTCCAGTTCAAATGGTGACCTAAAAAGGTCGTAGAGAAGCCCAGGCCTCTCACATAAATCCCAGCAAATATCTGAAAAGTCCCCCAGAAAGGGCACTGATGAAGAGAACCAGAAAGATTCCAGTGAGTGCCTCCAGAGTCAATGGCCAGAAGCCAGCAGAAGGGAGTGAAAGGACGTCACCAGGGAAGCCAGCTTGAGCACGGGTAAGGCAGTCACAGAAGCAGGACAGGGACCTACCAAGGAAGTCAGGACAAGCTTAGTTTAATGTGAACACTGCCGGGGTGAAGCCAAGGATTGTGCCCAGGAAGCCAGGGCAGGTAAACCAGATGGAAGCTAGCAGAGCTGACAAGGGGAGCTCCTCAGAACCATCCAGATGCTAGTGAAAAACGTCTCCAAGGAACCTAAGCCAGCCCGCGATTCTGAGCCCTGGGAACCTGGAAGTGAGGAATCCCCAAATTATCTAAATCTCTAGAAATCAGGGTCTTAAAGCCAGATTCTGATTCTGATTTGTCAGAACAGAAGCAGGGGAAAACTAGCCCCCCCAATAGATTACTATACAGGGAGAAAGAGGTAGGCAAGACACTCCTAGAAAGCCCTGCAGGTTTTGTCGTTGAGTCCAACTCTTTGAGACCCCATTTGGGATTTTCTTGGCAAAGATAATGGAGTGGTTTGCTATTTCCTTCTCCAGATTATTTTACAGATAAGGAAACTGAGGCAGACAGGGTCAAGTGACTTGCCCAGGGTCACACAGATAATAAATGACTGAGGCCAGATTTGAACTCAAGAAGATGAGTCTTCCTGACTCTAGGCCCAGTGCTCAACTCAGCTAGACTGGAGGATGGTGGGCAGGAGACCTGAAATCAGTTCTTTCTCATATTTTACTGGGCCCTGTCAGGGCCACAGCAAAGGACAAAACCACCTCCCAGCTAGAGATTGCACAAGGAGAAGACAGAGGCTGACAGACACCAGAACCTGTGGTAGACCACTGGAAGACTGAGGCAGAAGGCAGGATTAAGAGAACAGGAGTCTAATACCAGGCGCCCCATGGAGATCAGTAATGACAAGTGTCATCCAGATTACAGAGGGAACAGGATCAAACAAGCCCTACCCCACCCAGCCAAGAGTGCCTGAGGGAGCTGGCCCAAGCCCATCTCCCCATCCCCAACAGTTTAGGCTGGAAATATGAGTAAACAGAGCTAAATACCAAAAACCACGTTCAAAAAAATATTGTAGATTAAGAGGTAGACCTAGATGAAGAGAACAGCCCCACCGAAAGGTGAGGAACCTGTGGCCTGGAGGCCATGTGTGGTCCTCTAGGTCCTCAAGTGCAGCCCTTTGGCTGAGTGCAGATTCAGGACCTAGAGCACCACATGTGGCCTCGAGACCACAAGTTCCCCACCCCTGCCTTGAGTAGAGACGAAGAGAAAAATAAAATAAAATCAAAAAGCTTCAGAAATAAATTCCTCCATGGAGGTGAAAACTGCTCAGAAAGATGACCAGAAGCTGGCAGAGATGAGTGGAGGGATGCCATCAGGTAAGCCAGCATGAGCGCGGGTAAGCCAGCCCCAGAGGACCATCTTCCAGAACTACCAGCAGAAAGGAAGCAAGAGGTAAAAAGTATAGAAAAAACTACAGTTCGGGGCGGGGAGGGGAACTCAAAGGAAAACTCAAAAACCTTAAAACAGAAGACAGAAAATCTTACCCAAGAAGTGAACTCCCTGAAAAAAAAATGGAATGGAGGAAAGATAATTCCAGGATCAAATATGAAATGTCCAGTTTGGTATTTGAATCCCTCAACAACCTGGCCCCTTCTCACATTTTGCACCTCACTTCCCGCCATATATTCTGTGATTCAGTGATACAGGTTGCTTGCTATTCCCCAAACACATGCCTCTCATACCTGCAATGCTCTCCCTCCTCACCTCCACCTCCGAAGACCTCCTTCAAGACAATTCAAATCCCACTTTCTTCAGAAGAGCTTTCCCCATCTCCCTCTACACCTAGTACCTTCTCTCTGAAATTTCTATCTATCGTGCCATTTTCAATTGAGTCCAACTCTTCATGAGCTCATTTGGGGTTTTCATAGCAAAGGTACTGAAGTGGTTTGCTATTTCCTTCTCCAGCCCATTTGACAGATGAGGAAACTGAGGCAAACAGGGTTAAGTGACTTGCCCAGAGTCAGACAGATGAGAAGTATCTGAGGTCAGATTTGAACTCATGAAGAGGAGTCTTCCTGACTCCAGGCCCTGCCCTCTATCTGCTGTGCTGCCTTCCACAGTGCCAATTCTGTATCTGTCCCACATCCCACAGAAAGCCTCCCCCAAGTCCTCTTCATTCCGGTGCCTTCCCTCAGTTAATTATTCCCTACTTACCCTGTATACAGCTAGCTTTGTATATATTTGTTTGCATGTTATCTCCCCCATTACACTGTAAACTCCTTGAGGGCAAGGAATTTTGTCTCTTTTTGTAATCTTAGCACTTAAGCGTGGTGCCTGGCACATAATAGGACCTCAATAAATGTTTACTGAATCGAATCAAACGAAACCATACATCCTGTCATTGTTTACCAGTTGTCTCCTTCATGAGAATGGGAACTCGTCGAATAGAACCACCATGTTTTTGCCTTCCTTTGTATCCCCAGCGCACATTAGGAAGCATTAATGTGTTTGTAGACCAACTAACTGATGTGCGTGGCAGCTCGTCAAATGGGGAGACTGGGGGAGACGACTGGACTTTAGGCAAATATGATGGGACTTTCCTGAAATAGTGATCTGGGTGAAGCAGTCACCAATAGTGGTGGAAGGAATAGGCACAGTGGGAGTTTCTCAAGGGCAGTGATTTCTGTTTAGGAGTTCCCAAACACCACGCGCAGTGAGGTTCACCCTAAAAGAATTTTAACAATACCTTAAATAATTGCAGAATATTATGAGTAGCATATTAAGTTTCTCTGGAAATTTATAACACTTTTTTCCCCATTGTTGTTTAAAAGACTTCCAGAACACACACACACACACACACACACACACACACACACACACACACGCAGTTGGGAACCACAGCACCAGTACATAGTCACGGATCAGATAGTTCCTCAAGGTGGCCACCCAGTGGTGACAGTGGCTCAACGCAGCTTAGTGGTGGACCACAGTGAGAGTTGGGTGGAGGAACAACCTTAGGGTAGATGTGGGAAGGAGTCAGGACTGAGTAGTTTGCAAAATGATCATCTACTTGGCATTTGCAAGGTAAAGTGTTTCTAACTCTACGTAGGAGTGCCTATGTAAAGATGATCTGATACTGAAGTCAAATACGAGCCAACCTCAAGGGAATTTTGGTGGTGGGGAAGGGCCAAATGCAGACAGTAATTGGGAGATGGAGTTATTGTTAGGAGAGGGAAAAAGCCTTCCTGGAACAAAAGTTTGGGTTTTTTTCCTTTTTTTCCAATTGGCAGGGGAAGATGAGAAAGAAACAAATTATATATCTTTTCATTGAAAATACAAGTTGTTTTTTTCCCCCTAAGCCTTCTGGAAAGAGGTAAAGTTTCTGGTGAATCACAATTTGAGTGAATCACAAGAAAGAAACAGATGTAAGAGCCTGGAGAGGATGTGGATGAGAGTTCAAGACAGAGAGAGGATGGTCTCAAAGTACAGACTGAAGCATATATTTATTTGGATATGGCTAATGTGGGAATTTGTTTTTCTTTACTATACATGTTTGTAAGGTTTTGTTTTTCTTGTTTAATGGTCGAGAAAAGGGAGGCATAAGGGAGGGAATTCAGAACTGAAAATAAAATCAAATTTTAAAAATAAAAAAATAGAATTTTAAAAATAAAAAATAGAATTTTAAAAGGGAGTAGGTGAGAGGGATGCAAAGCTCCTTTCCAGGACCATGAACAACTTAGAAAGTTATGAATCCTTTAGCCATGTGTCTTTATGCTTCTGGAGTCCAGGGGTGGGAGAGTAGTAACTCATTTTCCTTTGTCTTCCTGACCACCTGCCCTTACCAGGTGTTCTTGGAGAAGTATGGGTACCTCCGAGAGCCAGCCCCGGAAGCATCCATCTCTCCACAGCTCACAGATGCCATAAGGTAAGAACTGCTTGGCCCAGGGCAGGCGTCAGAGATTGGAGCATTGTTGAGGAAGAGTGGGGGACCCTGAGAGTCAGACTCTCCCCATCCTCAGATTTTCCATCACAGTCCCAGGAAGTGAGGCCATGGATGTTGCTCCCTCCCCCATCTCTGTTCCACCACATCTCTTTCCTGCTCTACTATTTTAATTCTTTTCTCTAGGGAGTTCCAGTGGGTGTCCCACCTGCCAGTCAGTGGGCGACTGGACACTGCCACGATGCACCAAATGGCCCTGCCAAGGTGTGGGGTGGGTGACTCGAAGAGCCATTCAGCTTGGACAGAGAGGCTCAGTTCTCTATTTGCTGGACGCAGAGCCAAGATGAGGCTCAAGAAACGTTTTGTGCAGCAAAGTGAGTCCTCTTCCTCCTTCCCTCCCCACCCCCCACTGCCCTGCTGCCTTCCCAGTCCTTTAGGAGGTCCAAAGGGATTGGGTCTCCCCCTTACCCTTCAGTGAGAAGGCACTTTCAACCCTCTATGGAGCAGCATCTCAGGGGCATGCTGCCTGGGCAACCCCTCTGCTGTCAGAACTCTGCGTAGCAGGGACAATAGGAGAATTAATAGCAAGTGTTAGGGGCCAAGTCAGAATGAGAGACCAAGCTGCTCTGAGGAGAGAAGCTAAGGGTTCTGGATCCCAGCCATCTCTCCCCACCTTGAATGCAGCAAGGGGTAGTAGGACGAAAAGCTGAGGACCACCCACGTACATCATTGACCCTGCCTGGGAAACCCAGCCCATTGTCCTGACAGCTGCTCCCCAGTTCCCACACAGTCTTCAAAGTCCAAGGCTGAACTCCACCTTCAACCCCTCCCTGCTGGGCTGTCACATGGAGAGGAGGAACCATGTGCTGGTGAAAAGAGAGCACTAGATTTAGGGTCAGAGGGACTGGGTCTAAATCCTGGCTTGGTCACCTACTATCTGTGTCACCTTGGACAAGTCATATTACCTAGGTAGGCTTAAATTCCCTCATTTGTAAAAGGAAGGGCTTGGACCAGAGATTGAATGATCACTAAAATCCCTCTCAACCCTAAATTACATATGATACAATGTAATCTGACAACATGATACAGTTATCCCTTCCACTTCGTGACTTTCCCCATCATTGTTTCAATATATTTTGGATCAGGCATAAGAAACTAAATAGGAATTTGGGGGGAGTTTTGAGAAAGCCACAGATGACATTCAAAGGCCAGCAGATGGCACAGAACCTATGACCAAATACTTAACCCATATTTTACAATAAGGTACTATATATACTCCATAAAAGAAAAAGAAAAAATTCAGACTCTCTGGTACAAAGGAAATCCCAAAAATTTTTACTCTGAATTTTTCAGATCATGGGGCCCCTAATCTCCATAATGTGGGGTGAAAAGAATATTAGATTTAAGAGTCAGAGAAACGGGGTTCAAATTCTGATTTGGGCAATCACAGCTTGCTTAAATCTGCCTACCTCTGTGAACTTGGCCAGATCTCTGGGTCAGTCTCCATGTCTATGAAATGAGGTTAATTCAGTGACTTCTAAGGTTCGCCCATCTCTATGAGATGTAACATATGGTGAGTGTTTCCTTCTGACTCCCAAATCCAGGAGTCAAGGGGTGAGAAAGGGAATTGTTAGGATCCTGTAGTAAGGAGATTTCTGGATTCTAGCCCAGCCTGGTCCTTCACTTGGTATTTGAGATTTGGCGTGCTGAGTTTCCCTCTCCCAGACCAGTTTTCCTGCATGCAATGAATGCTAGAAGTGGATGGTTTACTCTTTGCTGGTCAGAGCGTCCATTTCTTGACTCTGGGCACATTCTCTGGCTGTCCCCCATGCCCGGAATGCTCTCACTCCTCTTCTCCACCTTCCCTGGCTTCCTTTCTCAAGCCCTCTTTACTCAAGCTCCTTCTCTCTGTTGATCATTTTCAAATGATCCTATATGTAGCATGCCTGTCCATAGTATTGTCTCCCTACCCCTACGACATCAGATGGGCTCCTTAAAAGAAGGGACCATCTTCTACTTTTCTTTGTATCCTCAGTACAGTGCCAGGCACATAGTAGGGGCTTAATCAGTGTTTATTGATTGACCATTCATTCTGGAGGTAAGTGGGAGAAAGTTGGGGTCTTGGAAGGTGCTTGGAGAGCCTGTGTGGGTATAGAGGAGGAGGAAAAAGTTGCCAAGCTGTCATCTGCCTGCTGCTCTGTCCTGAGGAGGGGTGCTGAAGGGGGTAAGGGAAACTGAACAGATGAGGAAGGGTGCCTGATGTCACCTGGTCCTGCGGGGATGTCCTCCACCCAATGTAACTATGGTGACCAATCTAGTCCTGCCTCCTCTCCATAGCCTCAGGTCAGGAATTTATAAACTTCAAACTCACCGGGCTTGTCTAATGAAAACAAGCCTGGGCCCGGGAGGTCTATGCGCCTTTCCCCCTCACCTAAGCTACTTCCTTCTCTTCTTGGCTCCCCCTCCCCCCAAGAACTTTCATTTTCTTGTTTCCATGTCTGTTTGTCCTTTTCTCCCATTCCTCCACATAAGCACACACAAAGATCTGTTGTGAAGCTTCCTCCCTGGATCTGGCTCTGGGACAGCTGTAATCCCCAGGGCCTGCCACAGCAAAAGAGGAGGAGGATTTACCTAGCCAGCTGCCACCCCCTGAGTGGGGTGAGGGGACCCTCAAGTAGCTGCCTGAAGAGTCCCTGTCTCCCCCAAAAGGAAGAGTTGGGAGAAGCCTGACTCTGTGCTCCCACAGTCTTTCCCCACTTTACCTCCAATAACCTACAAATGTCTGTTTTCTTCCTCTCACCCAAGCCTGCCTCCTCTTTCCCTCCATCCCTCCCAGTCTATCGGGTAATCTTTCCATCACCCTCCCAGAGGGCTTGTTCTCCAGGGCAGTCTGGGGCCCCATGCCAAACCAAACACACCAGAGAAGGAACCTTACCTTCAATGTCATGAAGTATGGCAGGGCTAACAAATGAGACTCCCTCCATCTCCCAGCCATGCCCCCTCTACCCCCACCCCTCCTCAGCTTCTAATCCTCTAATATGGAACCTGTCTGCATAACCCAGTCCCCTGCCCTCTTTCTTCCTGTTCCCACACACCGTTTCCAAATCCAATGCTTCCCCCCCTTCTCCCTGTTCTCCCTCAGCAGCCACAGCCAAAGGAGGGAGCCAAGAAAACTTCTTTTGATAATAGATTTATGTTTATGTATTATATTTATATTTCATTTCCTCAGATTTATAAATTACCTAAATCTGCAGTTATTCTCCTATTCTCTCTGCTTCCCACCTTCCTTTCTATCCCCCCCTTCCACAGCCCTCCCCTACTCCTAGGAGACAGTGTCCCTGTCCCTTGTCCCCAGGAGACAGTGGACCATGTGTCCCAGACCTAGAAGGATTAGGGAAAATAGAGGGAAATTACTTTGGTGGGAGGAACCACAGTGGCCTGTATCTTTGAGTAATGATGGTAGCTGATACTTAAATAATACTAGACCAGAGCTTCTTAACATGGGAGCCATGGACCATACATTTTAGGAAGTCACTGAAATTAGATGGGATAAAGTTATATCTCTATTTTCACTAAACTCTAATTGGAATTGGGCATTTCCTACAAATAGTGAATGGAAGAAACAACCCCCAGTAGTCATTCAGTATTTTCATATCACATGACAGTTGTTGCAGATATCTTAAAATATCATTTATGTTCATCAGTACTTTACATTCTGGTCAGCTGGATGACACAGTGGATAGAACAAAGTCTGGAGTCTAGAAGCACTGAGCTCAAATCTAGCCTCAGACACTTACCAGCTGTGTGACCCTGGGCAAGTCACTTAATCCTGTATGCCTCAGTTCTCTCATCTGTCAAATAAGCTGGAGAAGGAAATGGCAAACTATTCCAATGATCTCTGCCAAGCAAACCTCCAGAATGGAATCACAGGGTCAGACATGACTGAAATGACTGAACAGTAACAACTTTAAAATTATGATAGTCTCTAAAGACTGTGAGCTAGATCCCATATAAATTGCAGTTTTCCTGTCTACACACTGTATTTCAACATAATTTATTTCCTTTGTAATCCTCTGTTTTATTTCATGCATCTAAAAACCTTATTGTGAGAAGGGATCAATAGGTTTCACCGGAATGATACCCCAAAATGCGGGAGAATCCCTGAACAACACATGTTTGATTTAATTTGAGTCTTGCAACAGCCCTGTGAAGTAGGTACTTAGGCATTTTTAAGCCCATTTTATAGATAAAGAAATTGTTTTGGGGTGGTCAAAAAACATAACTGTTGGGGACTAAAAGCCAAATTTGAACCCATGGCTTCCTGACTCCAAGTCTAGCACTATCTCCAGTATGCAAAGCTGCTTCCCAATTGTCTGATTGCCAGACCTGTGGGTAATATCTATGGTGTATCTGGAGAAGCAGAGGGGCAAGTGTTCCCAATGCAGTGGGGCTTCAATGGAAAATGGCCTTCAGATTGGGCTTCTGCCCCTCTGGCTAACATTCATCTATCCTCTCTCACAGAAACACCACTGCCTCCACAGCTAGAAAGAATTGTCACATAGAAACACTAGAGCTATTCATTCTAGTCAATTCCTGTCTCGTGTAAGCCTTGCATTGTAGAAAGATGGAGTCAAGTTTGCATCATGGCACTGTTCTAACTGACTAGCCTTGAGCCAGTCTTTTTGATTCTCTGGGCCTCAGTTTCCTATTTATAAAATGAGACATTTAGACTAAATTGGGAGGTCCCTCAGCACCTCCCAATGCTAAATGGTGTTCTGACTTGGCCAATGGGAAGTGGGAGGAGGGATGAGGAAGATGGCTGGGAAGGTGTCTGGAAGAAAAAGCAAAATCAGCAGCTTCCAGGCCTGAGAGGGCAAATTGCCCTCTCTTAAGTTGGAATTCCAAGTTGGAAAGCTGGGTGGCCTAGTGGGGAGGACAGTAGGCTGGGAGTCAGGAACACCCAAGTCTGAATCCTGTCTCAGACATTTACTTACTATGTGACCTTAGCCAAGTCACTTAACCTCTACCTCAGTTTCCTCATCTGTAAAATGAAGAGGTTAAATTTGAAGGCCTCTAAGGTTGCTTTCAGATCTAGGTGCATGATCCTACGAAAGAAATTACTTAAACTGACTAGAGATAGAAAAATCCTTCCAGGTTAAATCTAGTGACAGAAAGCTGCTTTTTTCTTCCTTCCCTCCCTCCCTCTCTTTTTCTCTCTTCTTTCCTTTCTTTCTTCTTTCCTTCCTTGCTTTCTTCCTTGTTTTCTTCCTTCTCTCTCTCTCTCTCTCTCTCTCTCTCTCTCTCTCTCTCTCTCTCTCTCTCTCTCTCTCTCTCTCTCTTCCTTCCTTTCTTTCTTCCTCAGGGATCCTGGGCTTCCCAGATGAATCCCACAGAGGCAAAGAGGATGGATTGAGGTGAGGGGGCTGAGAACAAGTAGGAAGAAATTACAATGAGCTTTTCTTGTGGTTCCCAGGGCAGCCACAGGCCAGGCAAGGATCCTGTAAATGGGAGGAGAAGGGTGATGGGAGCAGAGGAGACAGAGGAAGCAGCTGGGGACCTACAGCTGTGTGTTTTCTACTCCCCTACGCACCCCTCCCCTCCACTGGCCACCTACCTAGAACTTTGAAAGAATGGGCTGGAGCAAGGGGTGTCAGCTAGAAAGGAACATAGATAAAGAATGAAAACCACCCGCAGTCCCATGTGGTCAGCCCCAGGTAGGGATGGGAGAGGAGAGAAGATGGGGTTGGATAGTTAGGCCTCAACACCTTAGAGTTAACCTACATACATGGGTCTATCCTAGCATTAGCCTAGGGAGTCCCTGAGGGAAGGAGTCCCATCTCCTTTATGCTATAGAATAGACCACCATTTTTAAAAATGTTTTATTTTGATTTTAAGTCTCAGTCACTCCTTACCCCTTAAATTGAATACTCTTTTAGAAAAATAGTTCATCAAAAAGGACCAATGCAGTGCCCAGCTTGACCAAGTAGGCAATGCAACCCTCTGCAGCTCCTCACCTCTCTGCCAAGAGGAGAGAGGAATGCTTCAGTTGCTGTTCTCTGCTTTCCTGTGATTCAGCATTCCAAACCAGATTTTGTAGATCTGGAATTTGGAATCTGATGCCCAGAAAAGATGTATGGAATGGAATAAGCATTAATTAAGCACTGGTCTAAGTACTTAACAAATAGTATCTCATTTAATCTTCACAGCACCCCTTGAAAGTAGATGTTATTATTACCCCCATTTTGCAGAAGAGGAAACCAAGGCAGGCAATGTTTAAGTGACTTGCTCAGGGTCACACAACTTGTAAATATTTGAGGCAGGATTTGAACTCAGGTCTTCCTGAGCCCAGCACTCTATCTACTGAGCCACCCAGCTGCCCCTACAAGAGAAGGCAAGTGAATGGCCCAAAGTCAGGCAGGTAACAGGTGGCAGAGCTAGGGTCTCTTGCCTCACCCAGTATTCCTTCCACTCTATCAAGACTCCTCTCCCAAGCCCCTAGGACAGGGCCACATATACCCAAGAATTCTACACATAATCAGTCTAATGTCTAATTTTCTGACTCCTTCTCCAGCAGGAGGCAAGTGGTACAAGCGCCATCTTTCCTATCGCCTGGTGAACTGGCCTGAGTACCTGCCAGAGCTAGCAGTGCGCCGGGCTGTGAGGGCAGCCTTCCAGGTGTGGAGCAACGTGTCCTCCCTGGAGTTCTGGGAAGCACCCGCATCAGGCCCCGCCGACATCCGCCTCACCTTCTTTCAGGGCGACCACAATGATGGGCTCAGCAACGCTTTTGATGGGCCAGGTGCTGACTCCTTCCTCCTCCCTGTAAGCCTCTCTCTTTAACTCCTTCCCCTGGGAAATCCCCCCCCTCCCGCTCCCATCCCTTAGCCTTACAGGAAAAGTGGGTGAGGGGTCTGTGGCTAGGAGCACCAGAGAAATGTCCAGATGCATGTACATGGATACATACATACACACATATGTGCATTCTATACACACATGTATGTATGGTTGTTGTGTTTGTCCTTCATTCTCGAAGAGGACCATGACATCAAGATGATGACATAACTTGCAGTTGACTTTGATTTGAGTGAGGGAGGGCTGCACAAGGTACATACATATGTATATATATTTATATGTACATATGTATGTATATACACACATAAATATACACATACTTGGGCATAACTCTCCAGGCTGGAGCCTTACAACACTTCATACCATCTCCCATTAGGTAGGACTGTCCCTTGCCCCTCTTCTAAGAGTGAATGAGATCTACAAAGCTGGGCCTCAGAAGTTTAGGCCATTCCCATTTAGCTTAGGAAAAAGCCAATAGGGTAGATTCTCAGCAGCCTCCCTCCCCACATTCTCACTGAGGGAATCTGGCCACCTCTCCAGGATGAAGATTCTCTGCCCCCCAACATTGTTGATGCTGTACAGTTGCTTCAGTCTGACCCACACTCAGGACCAGTTATTCCTGTTATCACACCTGAGTTTATCCTGATACACATTTAGCTTTTCCCCTATTGTTCTGTCCTCTGTGGAGATGGAAAGCAACATAATCCTTTCTTCCCAAGCTGCCAGAGCTTTGGAGATGGTGGTCCTATCTCCCTTCCCCTAAAAGGAAAGAAAGGTCCGTCTGGGCTCTGTTCCCTGCCCACCCCACCCGTTCCTCTAAATAATGATAACTGGACATCCACAAACCACTGGACATGCATTATTTCATTTGAGCTTCAAACAGTCCTGTAAGTACCATGGATAGGATTAGGCCTGTTTTTTCAGGTTCAAGGGCATTCATTGGCCTGCCCAGTTAATGTGTCAGAGGCAAGGTTCAAACCTCAGTCTTCCTGATTCCAAGTAAACCCCCTATCCACTTAATCACTAGGCTTTTCTCTGCTCTGTCCTTTTAGGATGAGGTTTTAAACAGATTTTACCCCCATTTATACCTCTTGACCTCCTGGATCACCTCATGTGGCTCTGTGTCTTTCCTGTCAGATCTGCCCATTCTCATTTTGGGCCATGGAATTGTGACCCAAGTCAAGACTGGGGAAAATATAGAGCATACACCCTCCCCCCATTGCTGCCAAATGAATTTTGTGTACATTCATATGTGTGCATGTTGTTTCCCTGAATATAACCACCATGAGGGCAGGGACTCTCATTTCTTGTCTTTGAATCCCCTGTACTCAGCAGATGCCTGGCACACAGTAGGTGCTTAATAAATGCTTTTTGATCGATGAGAACTGAACACAGCTGGCAATTCTAAGAGGCAGAGGTGAGGAAGGAGTGCATGCCAGGCAAGGTGTGGTGGGAGAGACTAAAAGAAGGGAGGGCAACCAGGAAACAGTACAAATGGGCCACTTTGGCTAGAACCGAGAGGGCACAAAAGGGAGTAATACACAGTCAACCTGAACACCAAGTGGCTCCAATCAGAGCATAAAGGGCAGCAAAGATCAAACTGAGGACTGTGAGAGATGATGATGGCTTAAATCTGGGAAGGAAGGAAGGAAGGGAGGGAGGGAAGAAGGGAGGGAGGGAAGAAAGGAAGGGAAGGAAGAAAGGGAGGGAAGGAAGGAAGGAAGGAAGGAAGGAAGGAAGGAAGGAAGGAAGGAAGGAAGGAAGGAAGGAAGGAAGGAAGGAAGGAAGGAAAGGAAAGAAGGAAAGGAAGGAGGGAGGGAGGGAAGGGGAGGAAGGAGGGAGGAGGGAGGAAGACACCATTTAAGTGCCTGCTGTGTGCCAAGCCCTGTTCTAAGCACTTTTCAAACATTATCTCATTTGATCCTCACGACAACCCTGAGAGGCAGATGCTACCATAATCACCATTTTACAGTTGAGGAAACGAAGACAAAGAGAGGTTACATGACTTGCCTAGGGTCACACAGCTCAGGGGCTGGGTCTTCCTAAGTCCTAAACCACCTGGTTGCCTTCAGGAAGGCCCTAAGTGACCTAGCCAAGGTCAGAAATTATCATGATTCAAACCTATGTTCCCCACTCTCAATCTGTTGCCCTTTTCACACACTGAGACTGGTTTTTGTTATTATCTGTGCGATGCTGGACAAGTCCCTGGACTTTGCTAGCAAAACCCTGTAGTTTGCTAATCTCTAAAATGGGCTTCAGGACATTTAGCTGGTACAGGAGATAGAATGCCAGACCTGAAGTCAGCAAACCTGAGTTCAAATCTGCCCTAAGATACTTACAAGCTATGTGACCCTAGGCAAGTCACTTAACCCTGTTTGCCTCATTTTCCTCATCTGTCAAATGAGCTGGAGAAGGAAATGGCAAACCACTCCAGTATTTTTGCCAAGAAAACCTCAAATGGAGTCATGAAGAGTTGGGCGTAACTAAAATGAATGGACAACAACAGCCAAGTGGGAATTAGAACATCCTTCCTAGCTATCTTGGGTTTGTTCTGGAGGCTTTGCAGGCTTGTGAAGTGTTATCTTCCTGAGGGTGATGTATTAAGCACTCCCAGGCAGTTCACAGCCATAGTGTTCCCCTGAGGACTCTACCCACCACAGGGATTGAGAGGATGGGTCTCTGGTCCTGTGACTTCATTACTACACAGAATTCCCAGAGAAGGGAATTCCCTCTACCAATGCCAGTCAGCTCCTTCTTTGCAATTTAATCTCAGAAAGTGTCTTAGATTTTAAATGACTTTCCCAGGATCATACAGCCACTGTATGTGAGAGGCAAGATGAACCAGGTCAGTTTTTTAACCCACTACATTACATGTCTTCTCATGTTGGGAATCATACATAATAAATTGGAAAATTTTAATCCCAGGCCAGCATCACCCAGTCCTCTCCTAATACTGGGACCTCCCCCTGACCATTAATTCTTTCAGATCTATAATCTAGAGCCAAAATATGATTAGAAATAAAATTATTTGTACCTGGAGGTAGGAAAGCAAAATAGAAGTCATTTTTCTGTCATCCACATCTTTGCTTTCTCTCCATTCCCACAGAGAAGAGATTGCTGGCTTGCTACAAACACACCCCTTCCTCTTTTCCTCGGTGGCTTAGTTAGTTTTCCATTCCCAGTCCAGTAGATTGAAAGTAACAAATAATCCTGAATTTCCTTCCAACCCACATCTTCCAGCGCTCCCAGTCTCTGACCCCCACACTCCCTTCCATCGAGTAGCATGGAAGACATGGCTATTGAGTCCTGACTCTGCCCACGGATTACCTGTGTGACATTGGCCAAACTGCTTAATCCCTCCAGGCCTCAGTTTCCAACTTTGTAATGAAGGAGGATTAGATGATTTCAGAATTCAGCAAAGTGTAGTGGAAAAAGTGTTAGACTTTGAATCAGAAAACCTACATTTGACTGCTGCCTCCTCCACTAAGTTCTGGTGTGATCTTGGAAGTGAACTTGTCACTCAGTTTCCCCAACTGTCAAATGAAGGCACTGACTCTTTCCCCAATAAATCTGAGCCCTATGATGCCACCCTGCCCTGCTTACCCCTGCCCAGCTCCTGCAGGGACTTGTTACTGATCTTCTGCCTTGGGGTATCTGCAGGAGGTGCCCTGGCCCATGCCTTCCTCCCTCGTCGTGGGGAGGCACACTTTGATCAGGATGAGCACTGGTCCTTCAAAAGTCGCAGGGGTCGGAATCTATTCGTGGTGCTGGCCCATGAGATTGGCCACACACTGGGGCTGGGACACTCCCCTGCTCCTCGGGCTCTCATGGCGCCCTATTACAAGAGACTGGGACGGGACTCTGTGCTGAACTGGGATGATGTCCTGGCCATCCAAAACCTGTATGGTGAGCATCTCTCATTTAAGTCCCTCCCATCCTCCTTACCCCTACCTGCAGCCCTAACCAGTGGATTCCAAGCTCTGGGTACCACCGTGTCCACTCATGAGACCCAGTCCCCTGGCTCCCAATTCTAATGGCATCTCCCCATCCCTTTCAACCCTATGACACTCAACACTCTAATCTCAGACTCCCAATCCTTTCTACCTTAAGATACTCAGCACTCCATGTCTGTGGTCACCAATTCTTTCCATCCCACAGCACTCATCTTGAATCCTTGGCTACCAGCCCCAATAAAACCTTGGACCCAAGCCCTTTTCCCCTGCTCCTACTAAGCATTCTAACCTTTCACCTCCAGTCCTCTCACCCCTGACCCACTGGATATCCCACAACATGACCTCCAAGTCCCCAAATCTACTCTTTCCATAATATCAAACTTCTTGATCCTCAGAAATCACAACTATTCGACCCCATAGACTCCCTGACCCTCAGTCATCCTCAATAATTTCTCATCTTCCCCTTTAGGTTATAACTTCCATAGCCTACTGGCATGGGACGCAGTGACTTGCTTTCCAAAGCTGTCCAGGCCCATTCCCAAGATGCGAAGTCACTGAGCAGATTTTGAGGTTCAAGCTAATGCTTCTCCCTGTGGTGGCCCCATTGTTTCTTATAGTCTCATTTTTCTGAGATCCTCCTCAATCTAGTGCTTCCTGTCAGCCAGCCATGGGAGATGGACCTTCCCAGCTCCCCTTGATTCTACCTCTGATCTCTAAAAGGGCCTCTCTGCTCTTCCCTGACCATGTCCCACCCTCAGCAGCCAGTTTCAAAGAGAACTGGATTTGGAGTCAGGGAACATGGGTTCAAATTGTGGTTCTGCCTCTTCCTACCTGTGTTACCTTGCATAAGTCAGTCACTTCACCTCCTCTGTAACATAAGGGGATGGAACCTCTAAGTTCTTTTCCAGCTCTAGAATGATAATCTGTGATCCTGTTATATGGGATCTCCCCAAAGGACAGGAAATCAGAATGCTTGGGTTTTTCACTATCGTTTTGATTTAAATAACAGATTTAAAGCTAGAAGGAGCCTTAGAGCTCATCTCATCTGACCCCCTCATTTTGCAGGGCAAATTGAGGATCACTGAGATTAAGTGACTTGTCCAGAGTCACCGACTTGGAAACTCAGAATTCGAATCTGTTTTCTTGACATTGTCCAACATTCTCTCCACTACTGCTGTGATGGACCCCATCAAGTCCAGGAACAGTAACAGCCTTGTCCTGTTCTCCCTCCTATTGCTCCCATTGGATAGTGAATCAAGCCTGTCATAACCAGAGCCCAAGCATTAGCCTTTCTTGTCTCTACCACTGCAGGACAGCCCCTGGGGGGCTCAGTGGCTGAGCAGCTCCCTGGGAAGCTCTTCACCAATTTTGAGGACTGGGACCCCCACAGGCCATGGGACAGGCAATCTGGAACTAGAGGACCCTATTACTGTCACTCTTCTTTTGATACCATCACAGCAGGTAAGATGGGCACTCTGCTCTGCCCTTCCATGCTCAGGCATCTCAAGGATCCCCCTCTCCCACAATTCCATCCTGGTAATGGAGTAAGGGCACTAGATTTAATAATCAGGAGACCTGAGTTCAAGTTCCAACTCTGACTGTATGATCTTGGACATCCTCTCTGAGCCTCAGTTTCCTCATCTGTAAAAGGAAAGGTTGGCCTAGCTGGCCTCTGAGGTCCCTTCCAATTCTAACTCTATAACCTTTTTATCCTTCCTATACCATTTTTTTTACTCTGAGCCTCAAATATATCCTAGTCTTTCATGCCAAACCTTCTACCCAATGTCTAGGGGTCCCCAGGACTTGGATCTTAGGAGAAGGTAATCTGGATTTGGTAATTCAGCCCCACCTGCTTGAAGGATTCAGAAGCACACAGTCAGTGATGCTCATGTTATGCAAATACCCCCTGGGACTTTGTCTCTCCTTGGTCTCTATGCAAGATAGCAATGGAGACATTTATGATGAATCTCAACCCACCACAGCACCTTTAAGGGCAGGGGGTGGGGAGACCAAAGGAGAGAAGAGTCTAAGTAATCTTTCCCCCATCTTTTTTTTGGGGGGGGTCGGTTGCAGACAAGGACCATCGAGTCTACATCTTTAAAGGAAACAGTTTCTGGGAGGTAGGGGCTGACGGCAATGCTTCAGAACCCCAACTGCTACAGGAGAAATGGGCTGGTCTGCCCCCCCACATCGAGGCAGCTGCTGTGTCCTTGAATGATGGAGATTTCTACTTCTTCAAAGGTATAGTCTGGAGGTGGGGAGGGGGAAAGGGAGAGGGGCCAGGAACTCTCATCTCTGGCCTCCTCAAGGCTTCTAAGTGGGTCTGAGCTCTGTGGAGACGTGGAACAATGAGAAGAGAACTCTACAGTTAGAGATTTGATACTGATGTAAGAGCTTTCTCTGATGCTCACTTTGCTCTGAGGTGTGACCTTGGGCAAGTCATATCATCAACCTCTTTTATAACGTAAGGAATGCCTCTGAGACCCCTTCCGGCTTTAGATCTGTGATCTGACTCTCTCTCTCTCTCTCTCTCTCTCTCTCTCTCTCTCTCTCTCTCTCTCTCTCTCTCTCTCTTTCTCTCCGTTTGTCTTTCTGTGTGTGTGTGTGTGTGTGTGTGTGTGTGTGTGTGTGTGTGAGGCAGAAGTAGAAGTAAGAACTCACCATCCTTCAGGCTCAAGACAGAATGGGGCTTTGTCTATCAGTAAGCACCCCAGCATACACAAGGGGACCTACTACAACAGGTTCTTAGATCGGCATTCATAAAAGGAAAGCAACTTTCAAGGGGTAACAATCACTTTAATCAAGCACATGTATCATTCCTTTTAACCAAGTACATCTATCATTCAGTTGGTTCAGGGAGTCAGCACCCTGAATTTCAAAGAAAATACAGAGAAATCAAAAGATCAACAAACCTGGCTTCCTGTGCCTGAATTCAACAGACAATTGGACCCTAGCTGCCTGATCATAGTTACCAGAGAGGGAAGCATGACATCTAGTTTCTCAAGGCAGGGGCAGGGTCCTTTAGCAGCTTCCCAGAGTCCTCATCTGGCACTCAAACCTTCTTGCAAAAACTAAGTCCCCAAGTAAAACCTCACCCACAGAGCATTTATACCTTTTTTAGAGCCAGAGGGCATCCCAAACCTTGAGAATCAATACCTCATTAACAAAAACTGTGAGTGTTCCTACAGATCTTCCCTAATCAAACTCTCCTTAATGGGAAGGTCCATAGATTGAACAAAAACATCAAAAGATCCTATTTTGATGGTACCACACTTCGTTGCTGCATCAAACCTCCAGACCTAACCAGAATCCCATCTACTCCCTGTACTACTCAATGCAAGCAAATAGGACCAGAAGAGACCCTTTTTTCTTTTGAATATGAGCTCTCTCTTCCCTGGAGGCTCCTTCTTAACCCCACCCCCATATTCCCTTGAATTTGAACCTGTGGCCTCAAGAAAAAGTTCATAGGTCATATATTATTGATCTAGAGCCAATCTGAGGGATTGTCTAGTCTAATTTTCTTTTACATATGAGGAAACTGAGACCCCCAGAGGTTATATAAGGAGTCATATAAGGAGTAATTGGAAGAAACAAGATTCAAACTTCGGTCCTATGATGCCAAGTTCAGTTCAGGGCTCTTTCCACTGTGCTATACTGCCTCTCCTCTGCCCTTTGACCTCAACCCAACCTGAAAAATAGTCATTTCTTTCAAGAGTGGGCAAAAAAGAGATGTAGATGAGAGACTTATATGGCAGAGCAGATGGAGAAGGCAGAGGAGAAAGGAAGAGGGAGGCAAGAAAAGGGACTGAATAGAAGAAGGTGGGGAAGCACTTCTCAACCATCCCTTTATCTTCCCCTGGAGAACCGGGAATAGTCCTGGAGCCAGGAGTTACCATTTTCCTGGGCTCACACTTGGCTTGGTGCTGGCTGCCTGGTGCTGACACCTGCTGGGGGCTTGCAGAACACACCTTCCTCCTTCAATGAACTAATTACATTATCATTATAGATTTAGAGCTGGGAGGGACTTCAAGATAACAGGGATCATCGAACCTTAAATCTGGAGCTGGCAAGAGCCTCAGAGACCATTTAGTCCAGGCCTCTTATTTTATAAGTGGGGAAACTGAGGGCCATAGAATTTTATTTATTAACTTTTTCTTGTCTATAGAAGTTCATTGACTTGCCCAAGGTTAAATGTGGTGGCAGAGACAAGATTTGATCATGTTACTCTCTTCTCCAATAATTTCCAATGGCTTCCCATTCCCTGTGGAATCAAATATAAACTCCTCTGTTTGGCATTTAAAGCCTTTCACAATCCAGCTATTTTACATTGTTGTTTAGTCAATTAGTTGTGCCCAAATCTTTGTGACCCCATTTAGGGTTTTCTTGGCAAGGATACTAGAGTGGTTTGCCATTTCCTTCTCTGGCTCATTAGACAGATGGGGAAACTGAGGCAAATAGGGTTAAAAGACTAACCCAGGGTCACAGCTAGTAAGTATGTGAAGCTGGATTTGAACTCAAGTCCTCCTGATTCTAGAGTGGGCATTCTGTTGTATCACCTAATCACCTATTTAATAATCTATAGTCTATTCATGTTAGCCTTCTTGAATTCCTCCAACACACTGTCCCTCGTGTCTGGGATGCATTTCTCCCTTTGTCCACATCTTAGAATTCACAGTATCTTCAGAGCTTAGTTTGAGAGCTACCTTCTTGAAGTCTTTCCTGATCCCCTAGCCATGAGTTCCACCTCTCTCCAAAAATAAAAAGGACCTTCTGCCTATTTTGTGTATTTTGTACAAGTGTATGGAACACAAACTTCCCTGAAGTCAGAGAATGTTTGATTCTGATGCAAACCCAGGACCTAGCACATTGCTTGGGATATCCATAAGTGTGTGATTTACTGACTAGAGTCCAGCACTATTTTCACAGCCCTCAGTCGTCTCCCTCTAAACCTTCCAATTTTTAGAATTAGTTCTTAGCTTCCTTTAATATCCAGGAAGCCCAGGATGCGATGGGAGTAGGGAGGGACAAATAACTTTTGAAAAAAGAATGCGTAGTTCCCCATAACATAGACCCAATGGCTCTTTTCTCTGCTGCCATTCTCCTCTCCCACCCCTAGCCCATTTGCTAAAAGTGACCTTCCTCCATTTCTATCTCATGTTTTGCTTCCCCCTTCTCTCTCTCCTAACTTCATTGTTCATACTTCTACTCTCCTGGTTCTATCTCTCTGTTCCCACAGGGAGTCGATGTTGGCGGTTCCGGGGATCGAGGTTACTAAAGGGTTACCCCCAACTAGGCCGAGCAGGAGGACTCCCTCGCCACCCAGATGCTGCCTTCTTCTTTCCACCCCTACACCGAATTGTGCTTTTCAAAGGTCCTCGCTACTATATACTGGCTGATGGAGGGCTACAGATTGAACCCTACTACCCCCGAGGCTTAAGGGATTGGGGGGGTGTCCCCTCAGGGATCCAAGGGGCACTGCCAGGACCTGAAGGCTCCATCTTCTTCTTCCGGGATGATCGCTACTGGCGTTTTGACCAGATCTCACTGAAGGTGGTAGCAACGGGCCGGTGGGCTGAAGATCTTCCGTGGATGGGCTGCTGGGATGCCAACTCTGGAGGTGCTCTGTTCTGAGCCTTTTGATCTATGATCAGTCAGGACCCTGTTGCCTAGCCTTACATTCTTCTGCCGCAGAGAGGGGTTCTACTGTAGAAAACCTTCATGATGCCCAATTCCATAGTAGGAGAAACTAGGTGGGGTTTTCTTGGAGTAAGGGCTATGGATCAACCATTCTCTAGCTAAAGCATCCAAAAGGAGAGTCAAAGAAAAGGAAATCAAGGAACAGGGCATGACGCTGCCCCAGTGGACCTGATTGTAATGAATGAATCCCAAATAGAGAGAAAACGAAAGAGAAGGAGCCAGAGTTGGAGAGGGGGAGAGAAAAAGATGAACATTAAAGAATTAGAAAAATATTGTCTCCAGTCCCACCCTCAGCAGCCCTAGAAGTGTCCATTGGGAAGTAACAGCAGCAGGGTCAGGTCACTGATCCCTCTAAGGGAAAACTTCAAGGATAAAAGACTGAAATCTCTTCATGATGCAGGGTCTGCTGGGTACCTTTCCCTTTGGCCCCTGTTGTCGATCACAATAGCACCATTCTCTAGGACACACGCACACGCACGCACACACACACACACACACACACACACACACACATAACATTCCTTAAACCCTAGGCCCCACAAATAGCTGAGATTCTTAGTGGAGGAGGCTGATTCTTCTCCCAATACTAACCCTGCCCCCAACCACCAGTGTGGGGCCTATAATTAAGCTACTAATTCTATTTCTCTCTCTTCTAAAGTCCATCCCCAAGCTCTGGGTCTGCCGGATAGTGTCCACAAGTCTTCCCCCTTGCAGATAATCCCCAGCTCAGGGAGAAACTTACTGAACACACCAGTGTTCCAGGAAACAAGGCTTGGGTTTAATTCTGACCACCAAAAATTTCTTAGTTTTGTCTCATTTTCTCGCTGTGTATAAAAGGGAAAATGGCCTTTACCCTGGTATAGATTTGCTACCAGAAGGTAGGGCAGGACGTAGATGGGGCACATGCCTAGTTACTGAAGCGGGGATGGGAATTCATCTGAGGTGGCCTTGGCTTGCAGTTTAGAGAGAGGTGGCAGTGGACTAAGCTGCCTGGACACTGCCCCATAATTTGACTTTCAAGGGGCAAATCAGATTAGCTTAAAAATCAAACCTTGAAGATAACTCAGAAAAGAGGGAACACCCTGGCCTCCCCTTGCCCTCTCCCAATAATGTCCCTATTCACACGAGTGCATACAAACACATCCACACACTGGTGCTCTCTGAATTGACTGATGCACTGAGGCTTTTATTGAATATCCTCCATGACAGGAGAAGTCATAAGCAAAACTGTCTCCTGGGAAGAGCTTACTTGTTCTGACTCTATTTCTTCCTGATCTGAAACACCTGAAATGACCAAGAGATTATTACAGGGGAGAGAAGGAACAGGGTTAAACAAGAGAGCCTAGGCATAGCACTAGGAAGTGAGGCTGTGATTATGGGAAGACTCAGGATTATGAGTTGGGGAAGTAGATAGGGATTTTCACATTGTGGGCCAGGATTTCTTCTGATCCTTCAGCTGAAACACGCTAAGTGTCCCCAGCCCCGAGGGATGGAAGATACAGGGATGCAAGCTTGACAAATCCCATGTGGCCAGAGTATCACAAGCAGGGTCTAAGTGCCGGGGATAAGGGTTCTTTGCTTCACATGTGGGCATATCAAAGATACCTTGTATCAAAGATAGTAGCTAAATTCCAGGAATGGAGTGTGTTTCATTGAGGAGCTAAGGGATGGTGTCTAAGTGCCAGGTATGGCAGTTTAAACATGAGACATATAATATAGGACAATAGACTTAGAGTTGGAAAGAACCTTAGTGGCTATCAAATCCAACTTCCTTATTTTACAAGTGAGAAAACTGAGGCCCAGATATGACTTTACCAGGGTCGTACAGCTAGTCTGAGGGAGGATTTGAACTGGAGACCCCTCTGCCTCTGAGTCCAGTGCCTTATTCACTATACCATTCTACCTCTCATGGAAGAGGGCTCAGGCACCACCTGGCATGACCCTACTCCTCCCACCCCATATCTAATGTCCAGAAGGCTCACCACGCTCCCAGTGGTCCAGGATACAGTGCTCAACATAGTTAGGGTCACAGTGCAGAGTCTCGCATTTCCTGCAGAAAAGAATCTCGCAGCGGGAACAAGGCCCTTCGTTAGACTGCTGCTTCTCCCGTAGGCATACCTCCCCTGGCACGATCCGCTTCCTGGTGGTTGCAGGATGGAGGAAAATGGAGGTCAACATTTCCTCACTCAAGCCAGTACCAGAACCCTGCTCCTCTGGGCCTTGCTAAGCTAAGGGACTTAAAAGGAGAGATTCCTCCCTCCTTCCACTACCCCATCTCCTGTCCAGGGGTAGATAAGGGTCAAAGGGATATATCTACCCTACATAAAGTATAGTAAAATGAAAAGACTCTTCTGTCTCTAAGTAGGTCACCCACCACATTCTCCCAGCCCACCCCGCAAGAAGCTGCTGTTTGCCAAGGCTGGTAGCATCCTTTGGATTCTCAGTACTATGAAGAAACCAAGGCATACCAGATTCCTTTCTCTCCCATAGCCCAGCCCTCTCAGCTACTTCCAAAACCAGGAGGACTAGTCAGGAGTCCAGGCTCCCTGTCCTGAGCACCTGTCCATGGGGAAGGCCAGGTTGGATAGGAGGGTGAGGGGACTAAGCCAGGTCCAGAATCCGCTCTCGGAGCGCCTCAGGCCGGACACCTCGGGCACGCTGGACTCTTGGCGGAGTGGGCAGTAAGACACTGAGCCTTTGTCTTTCCCATCACCGTCCTGAAGCTCCTGCCCAGACTCCCAGTACTCTCCCTCCTTCTGCGAAGTTTTCTCTGCCTCATCTGAATCCTTCTCCTCTGAATTTTCCTCCTCTTTATTGTCACCCTCTTCTGCCTCTTCATCCAGTTCTCCCGGCTCCTTTTTCCACAGAGGGATCCTCAGGCCTAGAGAGTCAGAAAAGGGGAAACCTCAGTACTATTTCACCCTTAGCCTGACTTTTCTTCACTAAGATCTCAGATGGGAGAAGAACTAATGATTTCTACCATGACCTCAAGTTGAGTGAGAAACTCTGGGTAATGAATACATCCTACTTGTGAGAAATTTTAATTCAGAGACAGAAATCACAGGGATTTCACCTCCATCCACTTAGTATAGACTTTACAAAGTCCCAAGAACTACTAACAAGCCCTAGACACATTTATAGGACCAGAGATTCAGAGCTGAGAGGGATCTTCAACCCTCTCATTTTACAGGTAAAGAAACTGAGGCCCTGAAACGTGAAGTGGACTTGTACATAGCTAGTAAGTTGCCAGTCTGCAAGAATAGAAGAATGGATAAACCTTTCTACATCCCCACACAATGTCTGTGACATCTGTCCTGTCCCCTTTCTCTCTATGCCCACTGCCACCACACTAATACAAGGCTTTGTTGTCACTCAGTCATTTCAATCAGGTCTGACTTTTTGTGACCCCATTTGAGGTTTTCTTGGCAAAGATACTGGAGTGGTTTCCCATTTTCTTCTCTAGCTCATTTGACAGATGAGGAAAGTGAGGCAAACAGGGTGAAGTGACCTACCCAGGGTCACACAGCTAGCGAGTGTCTGAGGCCAGGTTTGAACGCAGGTCTTCTGCACTCCAAACTCGGCACTCTATCCACTGTACTACCTAGCTGTCTCAAGCCTAATTACTAATCAATTATTAGAACAGTCTCCTAAAAAGCCTTCCTGCCTCCACTTCTTTCTCCAATTCACCTTTCATATTATAAGAATCACATCTTATATTCATAGATCTTATTGTGACACTCCACAGTCTTCTTTAGAAGGCAGGATGGGGTACTCTTCCCCTTCCCTCAACCACCCCCTGCCCCAGACAGTTTTCCCCCTCATTCTCTTTGGCTCAAACATCAAGTGATGAACCATGAGAGGGATATGAGGATCTGTTGGCTGTCTGAGTTTGGTTAACCTGGGATGAAACATTTCCTGTGAACAATCCATGAGGATGGTAATTGAGAAGGATCTTGAGAGTATGGTTTTCATGATGACAGCCCTCTGACCCAAGTTCCTCTAGGAGATACAACTGGGTGTGTCAAGGAGGGCCGTGTTCACCTCTTCCCAATTGCCCTCCTACCCTACTCACCATTGCCCCATTTATCCATTCTTAGCTATTTCTGGGCCGCTTGGAGAATTCATCCCCATGCTCCTTTCTCCACCTCCAATGTGGTCCCTAGCCCATCCTGGAGAGCAGGAGTGACAAGGACTTCCCTCATCCCTACATATCCTGGTTTCATCACCATAGCTACTATTGGGTCACAAGCAATGGAATTAGAACCTCCCCTTCCCAAGAGTCTTAGACCTCCTTTTCCTGGGTCCCTGGGAACCCCAAGGCCCAGGGTCCTCTTTGTTTCATTCCTCTTCCTCCTTCCCAGCTGTTTCCCGTCATGCTCTCCCTACCCCTCCAAATTGTACCCCTTCTCTTTCTCTTCCTGGAAGGAAAACATGAAGGACAATGTGAGAACCTGAAGAACAGGACACAAGCCTGGTGTAACTGGTGGTCCAGTGAAATTGTGGAGATTAAGGAAAAAAAGAGAAAGATCTCTGCTGGCATCCCTAATCTTCCAACACAGGTTCACCTAGGGGTAGGTGATCTGGGCACCATCCTCACTTTCAGGAAACTCCCAGACTGAGGAAAGGCGCGCGCGCGCACACACACACACGGAATCCTGTCCTAGGCAACCCCATCTGTTATTTCTATCAGAAACCAAGGGGAACATTTAATTATGAAAAAACCAACAAGTATATGGTGGAGTTTCCTTAAAGTCAGCACAAAAGACTTTTGAAACACCCTGTATATACTTTCTCATACATGCTGATTAGATGAGTGGGAGCTATGAAAGAACAGACTTCTAAACAATAGAATGTGCGCTCCCCGAGAGCACAGAGGAGAGACAGGTATGTTTGGGGCACAGTTCTGGAACTAAGGGGATGGGGACTTATCATGACCCCAGTGCCCACTACAGTGTCTGGCACAAAGTAGGTGCTTAATAAATATTTTTTGGGTTGGAAACACCTGGGCAGATGAGAGAGAGAGAGAGAAGCACATATACATACACACATATTTACGTGAAATATTTTCAGATGGGAGATATGGGATAGGGAAGGAGGAGGAACAAGACAGAGGGAGAAAAGTCACCTCCTCCTTTTCTGTCTAGGGTTTGCCTCATGACCAAAATGTCCAGTAATAGTGTTTGTTGTTCTCTCCATTCTGATTTCCTTCTTAGGCTCTGTGCTGTCTGGCAGCTTTCCCCTCCCCCCCTTCCCTTCCTCTGTTTCTCTTGTCACTGGGCCTTCTTTCCTTCTTTGGACTCTTTCTCCACATCCATTTCTTCTCCATATACTTTTCAAGTTGTCAGGGCCCCAAAGCAAATGAGCATTGATTTAATTTAATTGCCACCAATTAGGCAAATATGTTAAACATGCAAAAACCAAGGAAGGGAAATAGCAATCATCACCAGACAAAGTCTTCTGTTTAAAGATTTATCAATAAAGCAAGAATCTATTATATCTATTATTTATGAAGTGCTATCAGCTCCAATAGGAATGCATTCACACACTCACCCAGACTTATCCAGACAATTAATCATTTAGTCATTCAGTCACACATGCATGTGCAATCAATGGTTATTAGACAGGTGAGCTCCCATAGGAGATCCAAGCCCTCCCTTCCTGGTGCTGCAAAGCCTTCTATTAGTGGGATAGAGAACAGACCTGTTTGAGGCATAGCCCTGGAACTTTGGGAATAGTCCTTCCATGAGAACTGTGTATACTGAGACACTTTCTAACCAACTCTGGCAGTGGCCTGGATTGGTTTGACCACAGATGTGAGGTAGAAACACATTGAGCTAGGAGTTTTAAAAGTGACAGGACAGAGAGAAAAATGGCATTAGAGGATGCTGCAGAAGTCATGACTAGCTCCTACAGCTTGCTTTCACATGGATTTGTGGAAAATTTTAGGAATATTTTATTCCTTCCTCCTTTTTCTGATAGCTACTGTGATTCCAAGAGAATAGTTCAAGACTGCAGGTGACAAATTCCTTTACTCTTATCTGCTAGGAGGAGTCAGAGGCCTACAGAACCCATGATGTGCTTTTCTGTTCATCCAAGCAGCAATGTTCCATTTCAAAAAGCCCAGCCTGGTCCTTAGGTACTGGTAGCCACTCCTTGGATGGCTAGTGTCTATATGTAGAAGTAAGCACCCAAGATACACAGGAGGGCCTGCTAGCAGAAGTTCTTAGATCTGTTTTTCTAAAAAGAAAAGCAACTTTTAAGGGGTCAACAATCTACTTTAATTACATACACTAACAGAGAAAATACAAGCAGAGAAATAAAGACCAACACATAGGGCTTCTAACCGTCTGACTATAAGCAATACATACATCAGAGATCAATAGACAGATCCAATTGTCTGACTATACATATATACACCAAGCACCAACATCTGGGTTTTCAAAGGGAGTGGGGCACAGTTTCTCAGGGTATCACCTGGTACATGAACCTTCTTCCAAGTCCCCAAAGCAAAATCTTACCTGAGGCCTATTAATGGATAGGGAAGATCTTTAACTCTAGTTAACATTATACCATCCAAATATCATGAGTGAGAGCTATCCCTCTTCCTTCTATCCCAGCACCTATGGTGGTAAATATTAGGCAGGCCTTCTGATTTCATATTCTCACTTAGGAAGGTGAAGGGATGAAAAAAGGACTCCAAACATTTGGAGATGGAAAATGGTGGAAAATGTTATAATGCTTGTAGCTAGTATTTGTTTTTATCACACTTTTACTAATTTAATTAATTGAACTGTTTCTTTAACTGCAAAGTTGAGGCTGAGGTATTTTATCAACCACTGGCAGGAAGTAAGAGGAAACAGGAATTTTTCAGTGAACAGGGTACATGAACCAATGAGTTGTAGAGCCTTGGAGTATTATATGCCCCCCGCCCCCACAGTGAATTTGTAGGATGCAATCTTTTACTGTCAAATGCTCTCACAAGCCCATTCCATGGGATCCTTTCTATTCAACTGTTCTATTTGGCATTGGCTCAAAGATCCCTTTGATGAAATCCAATGCCTTCTCTCTTGGACTAAGTTTTTGCTAAGCCTGGGATAATCCCCAGCTTTTGTCTCCTCCTCCTTCCTGTGATGTTCCTTTTCTCCATTGGGCTTCCATCTGGGGCAGCTTCAAGCTGGGTGGGGTCCTTGGCTATGGTTGTTCTCAGCAGGGTGTCCTTTCTGTGGTCACCAGCCCTTTATCCATTTCCTGGCAACTCGGTAACTTGGTGATTTTCACAGAAAACTTTCACACAGGCAACACAACACATTCCCACAGTCGCTGTATTTCTGTTCAATATTTCATTTTCCAGCAGGAACTAAGAACATTCCCATAGTCTCTATGTTTCTTCTAACTTCCATAGAAATAAATCAGATCCAAAATTACACTCATGGCTTGCTTCCTTATGCCATTAATAAAGGTAGCTAGTTCAGTTATGTATTTAATCTATGCCTCCATGGATTTCAGTGGGAAAGGGAGGGACTGTAGCATCATGGAAAAAGTACTGGATTTAGAGTCATAGGACCTGAGTCCAAATCCTGGTTCATCTATGAGTCAGCAGTTGTTCTACTTCCCTGACCCTCTGTTTCCTTATCTGTAAAAATGAGGATATTGGACTACATGGCTTCTGAGGTCTCTTCCAATTCCAAACATATAAACCTATCATCCTGTTGAGGTTTAGGCATGCTGGGGCCCGGAAATTCAAGGGCAAGCAATGCAGATCCTGTCTCCAGTGAATCTGACTCAAATTTTCTTTCAGTCAGAGGTAGGGTTTATTTAAGAAACTACCCTATTATGACACTTGTATTGACAAGCTAGCCAGACTGAATCTGAGCACTGGCCAGACTCTTACGGAATCTGAATATTTGTGTCACTAATGAAAGCAGGCCAGATTCTTAAGGAATCTGAACTTTTTAATGGGGGGGGGGGGGCAAGATAGACCTTCTATACAGAAAGACTCAGAAGGATCTAGAAGTGGCTGAGTAGTCTGAGGTGCCTGGGAGAAGGACCTAGTACCCTAGGTCAATGCCAGTGGAAAAGGTCTGGATGGAATCAAGGAGTGGAGGTCTAGGGTGGGGCCAGGCACAGACAATGAGGGCCACAATGAAAGGGTATTAACTGGAAGGGTTGAATGCTCCCAGGCAAGTGCCAGGGACCTGGGCAACATAGGAAAATCCAGAGGCTTTTTCTTTTGGGGGTCCAGATCCCAAAGACATAGTCTTTTACTTTTTGGTGGTCATATCCCATCCCCATCAATCCCATCTCTGTCTGACAAATTACAACCTCTTTACCACATAGTAAATCATTCAAAGGACCTTTGGTTTCAGAGACAAGGACTTTTTTTTCTTACCCAGGATAGATCACAATCCTTTCACATTCTCTAGCCCTGTGTGACCATTATCCATGAACTTCCACAGTTCCTCCAGAGTTGGTCTATGCAGTGTGTTGCTGGCATTCCTTTAGGTCTGGGGACATTATGTGAACACCAAGGGACATCTGGATCTGCCCATCACTTGTGCCTGTTCTTGTTGATGATGAACTTTTCTGGTCTTAGTGAGGTTGTCTCGAGATAACAGATCTACAGTCTGTTGCCAGGCATCTGACAATGATTAGGAGCTCTATGACGGCAGGGGCTGTCTTTTGACTTTCTTGGTATCCCTAATACTTAGCACAATGCCTCCCATGCAAGAGACGTTTAGTCAGTACTTACTGACTGACTGCTCTCCATTGTTTACCAGTGTTCCTTTGGTGATACCATGGGGTTGGAATGTCACCATCAGAAGAGTCAAAGTTGTGGGGGATCCAAAGAGTACTAAATCACAACTCTAGAGTTGAAAAGGACCTCCGAGGCCATCTAATCCAACTTCTTCATTGTACAAATGAAAAAACTAAAGTCCAGGAGAGTTAAGAGACTTGCTTATGGTCTCACACTTAGATAATTCGTACAAAGGCAGGATTTGAACTCAGGTCATTTGACTCCAGAACCAGTACTCTTTCCCCTGTTCGTTGCTTCATGGTGGGCTAAAGAATATTGCCACTGAGGACCTACATGCAAGTCATGGCTTAACAGACAACATCAAAGAAATGTATGATCAGAAAAGAATGTGACTCAGTCAAATAGCAAGAGCATGGAATGATGGCTAGAGACTTATAGGTACCCAGGAGATGTAAATATACCTAGAGGAAGGCTTTCAGCACCATGGCTAGTTCTTCTGTGGCTCTGCCTCCACTGGGCCATTGTGAGTATGGCACTTATTCCATGACAGTGGTGGACACAGCACCTGACCTCAGACTGTCCATCTCATCTGGCACCTGCTTTTGACTGGGGATCCTATTTGTAATAAATAGTAATAACTACTGACATTCGCAGAGCCTTTTAAGGTGAGCAGAATCTGCTCACTTACATAACTTCCTCTGACCCTAAAAAGAAGTCAGTTAAGTTGGTACTGCAATTGTTATGATCTCCACTTTACAGCTGAAGAAGCTGAGTCACAAAGAGGCTAAGGAATGAGCATGGTCACACAGCTAGCCAATGTCAGAGCTCATTCTGCATCTTGGGTCCATTCCCTCTGTCAGGAGCTGGGTAACATTGTTCATAATTGGTCTTTTGGAATACTAGTTGGTCATTACATTGATCAGAGTTTCTAAGTGTTTCAAAGTTGTATATCTTCACAATATTATTGTTATATAAATTGTTCTGGTTCTTCTCACATCATTCTGTATCAGTTCATATAAGTCTTACCAACTTTCTCTGCAACCCTCTCTTTCATCCTATTTTACAGCACAGTAGCATTCCTTTACATCTACATGCCATCACTTTTTTACGTTTATATACCATTCCATAATTGATGGGCACCTCTTGTTTCCAGTTCTTTGCCAGTATAAAAAGTGTGACTATAAAAACATTTTTGTACATGTAAGTCCTTTTCCAGATATAGTATTTGGACCCATCTTTCTCCTGAAGCTAGCGAAAAGATGACTAGCGATATACATATGAGGTAGTGTCCCTTTCTTATGTAAACATTGTCTTTACTGAAAGGGACAGAAAAAAAGATATTTTGTGATAAACACAGAAAAAAAAATAGTTTGATGAGAGACACATACAGTTCTGAGAGGACCTGATAGAAAAGTAATCCCTCAGAAGCAAAATTACTGAAAGATGATAAAGATGATTGCAATTCATTGATTTCCAGAAGCTAATTTATATGTAATAGGTTGACTGACCCATGAAGTTCTCTTAGAAGCTTCATACAAAATTCAGAAAATAAAAACCCACACAGCTAAGATAGTCAACAAAACTAAAGAAACATAGCAGAAGCAGAAAATAATAGCTGCTTTGAACTGAGCCCACTTGAAACAAGCTATTATGAGACAACAGTTAATGTGAGGAGCTAATCTGAATGGAGGAAGACTGATGCTGGGAGCTGATTGGAGACAGGACAATCCCCTGCTGTTTGAAGCACTAACTGGGGAATAGGTCTTTCTAGTACCATTAACTATTGAGAGAGGGAAGGCTTGTCTATCTTGCCCTTCACTGAATTCTGTGGTTCAAGAGGGGAGAAACATCTCACTGCCCAGAGAGTTAATCTGATTAGCATTGCAGATGTAGAACAGATTTTCTTTGGAAGGGTAAAATGCTGCCCCAGCACCAAGCCAAGGGAGGCTTGGGAAGCTCTGCAGATCCCAGACTTAAGGTTGCTGTTTACTTTAACAAAAAAAAAAAAACAAAAAAAAAAGCTTAATGCTACATCAGCAACAGAGTGGAGAAGCCCAGAGAGAGGAGCAATACTGCCTGGCAGGTGACAAAGGGGACAGACTTCCTTAAAGAAACAAAGACATCAGGGGCTCTAGTCCAGAGATGTGAACCCAGACATATAGGCTTTTCTAAGTAAGTTTGTGCTCTCTCCTATGTGTCTTGGTGGTAGAGTGTGAACAGGTCTGTGGAAAAACTTATGATTATTACAGCTTTGCCTCCTATTTGTAAATGTGTCCCAAATAAAAGTTAATGGTGTTATTTTGACTGACTTGTTTAAATGGGAAGCATACCAGTGAGAACTGAGAAGCTACAGTTATGACTAGTCAAAATATGTTACCCTCAATACCAAGGCTACCCCCTAGGACACTAAAAGTGACTTAGAGCAATAGACTCAACCTTTTGAAGAACCACCCTAACCAACCATTGTGGGCATCCTAGAAAGACTCTAGAGAGAACTGGAAGTTGCTTGCACAACCCAAGGTGGAATAGGCCAGCCGTGATTCTCACATTTTGGGACTGTTGGATTCAGTACCTATTTATCCCCTTAGATCCTGAAGCTCTGGATATATCAGGCAGATGTAGAGAGAGTCCTACCCAGCACAGACCTAAAGTGTTATCTCTTCGGAGGAAGCAAGGTAGGGTAGTCAGGGAAGGGTGAATCCTCCCCAGAGGTTGTGCTTTCTGAGTTGGGTTAGAAAGATTAATATATACAATTTGAATAGGCAAAGAGGAAGAAGGGGAGTGGGGGGGGGGGGGGGAGATTCTAGTTTTGTTTTTGTAAATAAGCAGACTTGGTAAAGAGTTACTAACTGAGAGAAACAGAGATAAATAGCCAGCCAGAGACAGAGAGACAGAGATAGAGACAAATAGCCAGGCAGAGACAGAGACAGAGAAACAGAGACAAATAACCAGGCAGAGACAGAGACAAATAGCCAGGCAGAGACGGACAAAGGCAGAGATGAATAGCTAGCCAGACAGAGAGGCAAAAAGATGAAGGGAGGATTTGTTACCTACAGAAATCTTTTCAGGCTCTGCTTTTTATCCCTTCAGTTTCTCCCCTTTCCAGCCTCTCATACTCTCTTCTCATGCCAGGCCTTTTTGCCACAAGTTCCACAAATCAGAAAAAAATCACAACAATCTACCCTATGAAATTTACTTACAAGTATCCCAGTAGAGGGGGTGAGTGTCCTGGGTCCCATTCTCTTATCTCTGTACTCCAATCCAGGAAGCAAGGCTAGCCAGAGCCTGACAGTGGCTACCCTGAAGGGGTTAATAGGGAGTGTTTGTAGCAGCCCCTGTCACCTAGGAGAGGAGGGAGCTCAGAGGCAAAGCCCAGCAGGAATGATCCAGCCATCAAGTGTAGTATTGGGGGGTGGGTGAGGGGTAGAGGAGGGTTCACTTGACCAGTGCAGTGCCTAGGGGAGGAAAGAGAGCCAACTACCCCAACTCTTGCAGTGGTAGCAGGTCCTCAGGATGGTCTCAGCAACCAGAAGAGTGAGGTAGTTACCAGTTAACTAAGTGGAGAAGGGAGAGACAGAGGGAAGGTTCAGGAAGGAATTCAGGAATCCAGTGGGCTGGGGGAGGTGGGGTTGGAACTAGTTTTGCCATGGAGATGAATCCTGAAGAGTGAGCAAAATTGGAAGAATGGACTTCTGAGGGTGTGTGAAGAGAGGGAGAGATAGATAGAGAGGTCAGGATCAGCACAGGAGCAGCTTGGAAGGGAATTTCTCTTGGTCAGCCTGAGTCACAGGGCCCCAGGGATAGCCAAATTGAAGGAACACAGGGGAGGGAAAAGACCTCAGACTTGAACTGATAGATCAGGAGCCAAGGGAGAGGAAGCAGCATTAGGTTTGACCCATAGGTCAAGACTTGGAAGATGAGTGGAAGGTTACTTGCCACCAGCCCCTCCAGGTCCCAGCCCAGTGGCAGGACAATGTCTGGACTCCCAGATCCCCCAATACGCAGCATTCGACCCTTTAAGTCCAGTGAGCAGTACCTGGAGGCTATGAAAGAGGACCTGGCTGACTGGCTTAGGAATCTCTATGAACTGGATATTGACTCGGCCAACTTCCTGGAGATGCTGGAGACTGGCCAGCTGTTGTGCCAACATGCCAATGCAGTCACTCAAGCTGCGCAGGACTTCCTGACCCAATCTCCAGCTTTGGCCCAGAAAATTTGGCTGCCCAGATCTGGAGTCTGCTGCAATGGGGCAGCCCAGCCAGGTACCTTCCAGGCTCGGGACAATATCTCCAACTTCATCCAATGGTGCCGAAAGGAGATGGGCATCAAAGGTAAGCACCTCTTTAGGACCCACCCTGAGACAAGGCTTCTTTGGCGGCCAATATAGCACAGTGGGAAGAGCATGGGGCTGGTATCTGAGAGACTCTAGCTCAGCTGGAGCCAACTAGATGCCATAGTGGATCAAGTATTCAACTTATTAGAAAGAACTAAATTGCCAGGTTTTTTTTCTTTTTGACAATAGCTGAACTTATCAAGATTATTAATAATTACTAACTGTGTGATCCTGGGCAAGTCAATTTCTCGCAGTCTCAGTTTCCTCATCTATAAAAGGGGAATAATAATACTCTACCCTACCTATCTCAGTGGGTTGAGATGTGAAAAGTCTCTTGTAAAGCTCAAAGTAGTATACAGATGTCAGTATTATAGAAAGAGCACAAGACTGGTAGCTGAAAGTCTTGGTTTCTAGTAATTAACTAGCTATGTGACCATTGGTAAGATAGTTCATCTCTCTCTCTAAGGGCCTTAGTTCCTTTATCTCATAGGAAGCAATAAAACAAACATTGAAATGAATGACCAAGGTCATTCTGCCCTACCTGGCACCCACTGAATGTCACTGCCTCTTTCAAAAGTGTTAGTTGTTATGAACCCCTCACAGCCAATGTAGCCCATCCCCAAGAGGTCAGACCCCCAAGGCAGATTGTCTCCAGGGACTAAAGGACATTGCTGCTCCATTGGCCCCAGAAAAACCCACACAGAGCAATCAGGCTCCAATCCACAGGTCCCCATTCTCCTCTCGAGGCTCTGTCTGTGCCAAATCATAACAAATCACTCATATCTAATACCCACATCCCTCCTCATACTCCTGATGCCATTTCAGAAGTGGCAGATGAAGAAAATAAGCAAGTGTTTCCTGTACGCCCCTTGAAGGTGGGAGCTGTTCTTAGTTTCATCTCTGTAACCCTGGTGCTTAGCAGTGTCTCATGCATCTATTTGTCTGCCTCTATTTCTCTGTCTGCTTATTTGTCTATTTATCTATTTACCCTATCTGCCTATCTTTCTACCTCCCTATCTGTCCATCTGTCTGTCTGTTTATCCCTATCTTTCTCTATCCATTTATATATCTACTTATTCATTATTTATCTGTTCATCTTTATATCGGCTTTTTCATCCCTCCATTTAGTCATCTGTTTATTCATCTACTTCTTTGTTTATTCATTTATTTATTTTTCGAGGTGCTAGGTCTGTGATTTCATGGACATGGTGAACTCCCAGTGAGGAAACTTCCTTCACCAATCAGGAAGTTATGGGACTGTGGAAAGACAGATTCTCAAGTCAGAGGTTCCAGGTTCAAATCCTGCCCCTGATGTTCATTACCTATGTAACATTATGCAAGATACTTATCTCCCTGAGCCTCAGTTTCCTCTTCTGCAAAATGAAGGAGTTGGACCAGATGACCTCTGAGGCTCTTTCCAGGTCAACATCCATGATTCTATGATTCTATGATCTATGTATCTGTTATCTGGGGCACTGAGAGTTTAAGTGACTTGCCTAGGGTCACACAGCTAGTATACATCAGAGAGCTTGAATCTAAGCCTTCCTGACTAATGCCCAACTTTCCATCCACTATATCTTGGTGTCTTAAACACTTAATAGCATCTTTTAGGTGCCAGGATCAGACAGCTAGTAATTGTTTGAGGCAGGATTTGAACTCTTCTTGATGAGTTCAGCTCTTGTCAAAAAGAAAAAATTGACAAGTTAGTTCTTTCTAACAAGTTCAGATAAGTGGCTAAGTAGGTAGGTAGATAGGTAAAGGATACTAATAGCAAACAGTCATTTGTTTAATTGAATTGAAAAAAAATTGAGAATGTGAAAAGCTGGGATGAAGAGGGTACAATAAGAGGCTAATCCTTTTCTTGATATAGCCCTATAGCTACCCTTCTAATACCAATCTTTTAGGCAATCTGCTACTTCCTAATAAACTCCATCCTTTTCTGTCAAATGGACACCATTTTGTTCAGTCCTCTGCCTTCAGGCTGAACTAAATATTGTGCTGTTAGGGGATTTTTTTGGATGGGTGTGGGTTGGGGGGGTGGGGCACATGTATTACATCAATGTGGGGGAACACCCAGTGTAGAAATTCCCTTCACTGATGTAGATATATAATATATCTGAAATTTACAGTCTTAGGGAGTTGCCTGTGGCACTCTCTAAGGCTGCATGGTTTGCCCATGTTCACACAGCCAGGGTAGGTCAGAGACAAGACTTGAACCAGGTTTGCTTGACTCCAAGGTCAGGACTACATCCTAGGCTCTGTTCCCTCCCCGCCCAGGACATGACCCAAATGTCCAATGACCACTGAGATCTCTTTGAACTTTGAAATGGGCCTCAGTTTCCTCATCTGTAAAATAGATCACCCAAGATAAAGATGTAAACATGATGTCTCAAGTCTCTCCCAAACCTAACCCTCCCCTGACAGTCTGACAACAGTCACCCCAGGAATCTCTCCTTTTCCCAGAAGGGTCACCCAGAAGGGAAGGGAAAAGGAGGAAGAAGCTGGTACCCCAGATGATCACCCCCATTCTCCCTTCCTCTCTGGCCCGCAGAGGTGCTGATGTTTGAGACAGAGGACCTGGTGCTTAGGAAGAATGAAAAACATGTGGTCTTGTGCCTACTGGAGCTGGGACGGCGAGCCTGGAGGTTTGGGGTAGCAGCTCCCACCCTGGTGCATCTGGAGGAGGAGATTGAGGAGGAGCTGAGGCAGGAGCTGGCCCTGCCCCCACCTGATCCTCCTCCAGTAGTTCCCCCAGCCCGTCAAGACTGCCATTTCAAAAACTTGGACCAAATGGTGAGGGATGCAGGAGAAGGAGAAAGGGAAGCAAGTGGCTCTTCAATCCTTCCCTGACCTTCCCTCCCTGCCACTGGTCCCCTCATCACATGACTACCATGGGAGGAGGTGCCAGTGTCCAGAGTTGTGACAGCTCTTGGGGTGACTGATCTCTCCAGCTTCCCAGAACCAGAAAGGCAGGAGCTCTGGGATCTAGTCTCTAATTCTGTCACTGCCTTGTTGTGTGAGTGTGACCTCAGGCAAATAATTTCCCCTCCCTAGACTCTATCTGTGAAAATGAAGGCTTTCTAAAGTCCATTAGACATTTTATCCTCTAATTTATCCTGTTTCCCTGGAGCACTTGGTAATGAATGCTCCCTACTCCCTCCTGCTCCCAACCTAGGTCCCAGCTGATCTCTTGAGTAAGCCTACCAGAGAGATATAGAGGACTCTGAAGTCCTCCTCCTTTCTCAGCCATGCATATGTGTGTGCGCGCGTGTGTGTGCATGTGCGTGTGCATGTGCGTGTGCGTGTGCGTGTGCATGTGTGTGTGTGTGAGAGAGAGAGAGAGAGAGAGAGAGAGAATGTGATGGAGATCAAGTTTAGAGAAGTGCTCCAGTCCTCCGAAACCTCACCTCCTGTCTTCCTTGGCAGGTGCAGAACCTGGTGAGTCACTGCACCTGCCCTGTACAGTTCTCCATGATCAAGATTTCTGAAGGAAAATACCGAGTGGGGGATTCCAACACACTCATCTTTGTCAGGGTGAGTTCCTGACTGAGGGCTGATGGGAGTTGGGGTGAGGGTGAGTGGGATGGCCTCAAAACCTCTCTCTGCTTCTCCTAGTGAGGAGACTTCTTCAACCAAGGTTGGAAGGTACTTTGTCATAGATTCATACCACTTCTCCTAGGCTGTGATGGGAGGGGGTAGAGAAGAGAGGGAGTTTCCTGAGGTAGAAAGTAAGGCTGAGTGGTTGTTCTTTTAGATTCCTGGAGAGTGGGGCAACTGGGGGCAATTAGTACAGGTACACTAAGGAGAAGAGGAATCACTTTCCCGAGTATCTTGGGGGGAGAGATTGAGCAATACTTCTGCCAGGGAGTCAGGAGCCTCTCAGATAATTCCTGAAGACTCATGACCTAACTGCGAAAGTTATGAAGCCCCTCCAACCATGTGGCACCTGGATCAAAATGTCCACAGGAAGAGTGCTGACCAGCCCTGCCCATTTGAAGAGAGGCTGAGCTTAGGGATACAGGGAGGATGGCATTGACCTCCCACTCCCTTGCTCAACTCACCTTCATGCCCAGGGCAGAGGAGGGAAAGATTCAAGTGGTAACAGGTGAGCCTGGATTCATGCTTCCTGCTGGTATAGATAAATAGATAGATAGACAGACAGATAGAGAGATAGATGGATGGATAGATGTGAATATATATAGATATATACAACATACACATATGTATTATGCATATATAAACACACATGTATACATGTATTAAATGTGTATACATCAATGTGTGCACACAGATATATATGTATGTATGTATATGTATGTATATATGGAATGCATGTGTTTATGGAACATAACCCTTACACGCACTGAGCCCAAGGGCAAAGTTGGAAGGGCAGATACACCAATAGGAACTCCTGATATACACTCCGTGTGTGTATGTGTGTATGTGTGTGCAAGTGGCAGAGACACGTGAGTCCCTTTGTAATGAGGAAGAGATATGTTGATAATCAGGGGTCTGAGCCACAATTCATATTTTATGTGAGGGTATATGTTCAAGGTCACGGCAGTGTTGTATTGTGGGATGAACACTGGTTTTGTAGACAGTGGTATTCTGTTAAAATCCTGAATATTTTCTAGCTGTAAAACCTTGAGGAAATCACTTTACCATCTGAAACCTCAGTTTTCTAATCTGTAAAATGAGGGGGTTGTACTGGATGATCTCCGAGGTCCTTTCTGGTTCTAAATATGTAAATGAGGGAATTGAGGCTCAGAAGGGGTTAATGACATTGCCCGAGGCCACTAAGCCAGTCAATGTCAGCCTGGCCTCAAACCCAGGGCTCCCCCTGGACTCCAAGGCCAACGTCTTTTCCTTTAGCCCATCCTACCTAGGCCTGGGGTTAAGGAAGGGGCCACAAGTGAAAGTGGCAGCAGCTGCCCCAGGGCAGGATCCCAAGAAGACTAGGTCAAGACAAAGCCAATAGAGGTCAGAAAACTAGGTTGGAGAAAGCTAGGGACCAGCCATTCCTTTATGCCTGTGTTTTCTCATTAAAGATTCACAAAACACTTATTAAGTGCCTACTATGTGTCAGGAATTGCACCAGGCAATGGTAAAACAAAGGAAGAAAATGAAACAGCCCTTACCCTCAAGGAGTTTACACCCTACTGGGGTGGGGGGATGACACTTATACAGAGAAATAAATATAGGATGTAAGCAAAACAAATGCCAAGTGAGTGTATCCCTAATAACTGGGGGAGGGGAGCATTGGGAAAGGCATCATTGGAGATGATGCTTGAACTAGATATCAGGGGCTTCCCTAGTACAAGAGGCAGGGGTGAGAAGAGAAGGCAGAAAGGCAACAGCATCAGGCACAGCCTGTGCAAAGGCACTAAGACAGGAGGAAGATTGTCGTGAATGGAAAGGAAAAGGGAAGTAGGTCAGTTAAGGCAGAACCTAGAGGGCTTGGTAAGCAATATGTAACCAGCCTGGAAATATAGGTTGGATTGAGATTGTGAAGGGCTTTAAATGTTAGACAGAGGACTTTGTGGTTTATCCTAGAGGCAACAGGGAGCCACTGAACATTTTTGAGTGAGGGAATCCCACAGTCAGAATGGTGTTTTAGGAATATCAGTATGGCAGCAGTGTGGAGGATGGACTGGATAAAGAAAGATAACTGAGGAAGCTCTTGTAAGAGGAGAGGGAAGAAGTGATGAGAACCTAAATTTGGGCAGTTGTAGCACAGAGTGGAAAAAAGAGATCGGATGCAAGATGGTGTAAAGGAAAAGCTGGTAAGATCTGGCAACTGACCTGGGCAGTTGCAATGATGGTGGAATCCTCAGCAGAAATAGGGAAGGAGGGAGAAGGGGAAAGGAGTAAAAGCTGAGCCATAAGTTCAAGGAAGCCTTTTACCACAGGCTGAAAGGCAGACCCTCAGAGAAGGTTGTCCCTTCTTGAGTCTTGACACAGCAACTGTAAAATTTGGAAACCATAAATGCCATTTATATGGCATTTACAAATTGATTTTTACGTCCACCATCTCGTTACTAAGGCCTTGGTGAGGCAGATCCTATGGGTATTATCACTCCTGACTTACAGGTCAGAAAACAGGCTCAAAGAGGTCAGGTGACTTGTAAGCAAAGTCATAAGGCTTGTTAAGATGTGGGATTTGAAATCAAATTCAGCATTCTTTCCACTGAACCAAATTGCCCCTTCATGAGAGCCAAAGAGATCTTGAACAAATGCACAATCAAGTTTCAGCAAAGAGTGGGAATTAAGGATGGAGTTTACAATACCTACCACTATGTGAAATGCTGAAAAATAGCCACTGACCTCAAGAATGGGTATATCCATGGAAGTTCACCCAACAGAGCCTACAGAGGAAAGAGGGAGTCCTGGAACTGTATTCATTGATCTCTTCCAGACTAGATTATCCCTTCACAAATCCACATTGTAATATGCATCCAAGGCTAACGTGGAAATATATTTTGTAAGACTTCATATGTATATGGAGTATATAGTATTTCTTGCCTTCTCAGTGAGTAGGGAAAAGAGTGGAGAGAAAAATTTGGAGCTGAAAATAAAAAAAAGACGTGCATATACATGAAAAGCAAGCTGGGAGGTCATGTGTTGAGATATCCCTTAGTGGGAGGTATTCCATGGTAGCATAGTTCAAGGCAACACCCCAAGCCAAGTCTGGGTGGATAGTGGTGCTCAGAAGCAGCCAGGTGACACAGTGGAGAGAGTGCTAGATCTGGAATTAGGAAGATCTGAATTCATATCCAGCCTTGTACACTTATTAGTTGTGTGATCTAAATCACTTAGCCTCTGTTTCAGTTTCCTTAGCTGTAAATGAGGAAACTGTAAGTAATAGAATACCACCTACCCTCCGAGGTTGTTGTGATGATAAAATGAGGTATTATATTTATAAAGTGCTTTGCAAATTTTAAAGTGCTCTATAAGTGGTTGGTGGGGATGGTGGTCAGTCATTTCAGTCATGTCCAACTCTTTGTGACCCCATCTGGGGTTTTCTTGGCAGAGATACTGGAATGATTTGTGATTTCCTTCTCTAGCTCATTTTACAGATGAGGAAACTGAGGCAACAGGGTTAAGTGACTTGCCCAGGGTCACAAAGCACTAACAGTATCTGAGGTCAGATTTCAACTCAGGTCTTCCTGACTCCAGGTCTGGCACTCTATCCACTGTGTCACCTAGCTGCCCATATAAATGGTAGCTATTATTATTATTTACTCCTCTTTTCCTACCTGGAGTATTCTCTCCCAAAAACATGTTGAAAGAAAAGTGGATTGAAAGACATACATAGACATGTGTTGTAGGGTGAGAGGTCATACCTGTTGGGATGTCCCTTAGCATGAGCCCAGGTACTCTGGGGTAGCACAGTGTTAAAGGCAAAGTCCTGATCCAAGTGTTGGTGGGACATTGGTCCTCTCATCCCTCTCTCCTCTAACCTTACCTTTATCCCCGGCAGATCTTGAGAAATCATGTGATGGTCCGAGTAGGGGGTGGCTGGGACACACTAGGCCATTACCTGGATAAACACGACCCCTGCCGATGTACCTCTCTATGTGAGTCTCTAAGGTCATTCGTCTACCTAAGGTCATTCCCTTTGTAGTGGATGGAAGGGATAGAGGAGGGGAAGGGATAGGGTTCTGGGACATGAAGCGGGACTAATTCCCAAGTTTTGAGGAGGTAGTGGGGGCTTATAGATCCTTTACTGAGAAAAAGAGAGAACAGCTCCTAAAGAACGGTCCAGGTCAAAAGAGGTCGGAGGCCTGACTGGGAGTCATCATTTCAGGCGGTTGAGAGTTTTGAAGATACACCAGAAGTAAATGGGAAGCTGGTAGTGCGAGTAGTTGAAATGCCAAGAGTCACCACCAGACGGCATCCGAACACTTGGATAGATGAGATGAAAGCACTTAAATGGCTTTTTGGGTCTCTACAGTGTGGGAAGTGGGATAGGTAATGGAAGGGAGATGATGGGGTGAAGGAGGGGAAGTTGGGCAATATCATCAGTTGCTGAGCCCTTTTTCTCCCTCTCTGCTTCCCTACTCCTGGGGGGAATTATCTGGCAGCTCACAAGATGGGTAGCCCCCAGAAGCCGCAGATTCCCCCAGTACAGCATGAAGTGAGAGTCCAAGGGGATTCTGCACAACCTCAGCCCATTCTGACCATCAGCCGCTCTCAGAGCCCTCTGCCCCCAGTGGATTGGAAGACGTACACATCCTCAAGCCGCAAGCTGCGACCTCCCACCTCCTGCTCACCAAGACCTCCCGAAAGGTGGGGATCAGGTGGGGGGTCTCCAGGACAGACAGCTGCACATCAGAGGTATGGAGGGAGACAGGAGATATCCCTTTCTCCCTTGGCACCCTCCATTCTCAGGACAACTCCCTACTTCTCCGCACTCTCCCTTTCACCTTACCGTTTCCTTTTATATCCCTATCCTGGACACTTGGGTTTTTTGTTTTTTGTTTTTGCCTTTTTCCTGACATCACCCCCTTCTGCTCATCATCATTGAACATGATATGTTGGTGCTACAAGAGAGTCTTAGAAGTCATCTAATCCAGCTTCCTCAACTTAAAGATGAGGTGGTTGACCGACTCAACTTATCCGTAGAGTCAGGCTTAGATTCCAGGTCTCTGACATTTGCCCTAGCGCTGTTGACCAACATTCAACTCATTTGATTTCCTTGGGGAGAGTCAGAAAGCCAGACCTACCTAGCCTTCTAACTCTTTCCCTTCCCAATGAGGAAAGGAATGGAAGTGAGGGGGTGTGAGAATATTGAGACTAGAGAAGTGGAAGGAGAGACAACTATCATATTCCCATCAATGGGGGAAGGTGGAGATTAGTCAATTTCTACCCCATGGGATGAAATCAGAGCTGAATAGATTTTGCCTGGGCCTATCTCCCCCAGTGAACCAGGAAGATAGGGTGAGGGTGCCTCTCTCTCCAGAATAAGAAAAGGCTTTTGGGAGTTGGGGAAAGGTCATTCTCCCCAGAGGCAGGAGGCTGGATGAGACTATCCCACTAGAACCCCTGAATCTATTGCAGGAGCCGGGAAAAATCAGTCACTCCATCCCATCGACTGTCACCAGCTGGAGATGTATCCTCCAAATCCCAGTCCTCACTGACACGATCTGGCAGGGATTTGCAGCGTGTTCCTTTAGGACAATGGAAAGGCAGTTGCTCACCTGAGGCTCCCAGGGGAGGGACCCCTACCCACTGGAGCCCTGGAGAGATGGATATTCAAGGAAGCTGGGTCACTGATCCTACCCTTCAGAGGGTTTCATCCCCTGAGATGGTTCCTAAAGAACCACTGGAAAGAGTTCTCTCTACACTACCTGATTCCTCCAATCTATCCAAGCCCTTTACCCTCAAACAACCCCTTCAGGGTACTGGGAAGCCTTCCCAGGATCAGACACAAAGAGTCATTGCCTCCCAATTTAAGGACTCTGGAATTGTTCGATCATCTTCCCCTATTAAAAGGGTCACCAAGATCCCCATCTGCTCAGCTCCCAGTTGCCCACTAACACCAGGAAGGAGTCTCTCAGAATCTGGAAATAGTATTCCAGTTCCAAAAACAGAAACAGGGAGATACCCCACAACCATAAGAGTCAGCGCTGGAGGAAGAAATACCCCTCAGTCCAGAAATGGAAATCAGTCCCTAGAGGTGAGGTCAAGAGGCCAGGATCAGACACTGGGCACTGTGACTGAGGCTGAAAGAGACCATCCACCCAGGCACCAGCATGGAAGACAGACATTCACCACTCTGCTCACTGACAAAGTCAAGGAACAGGCACTGTATCAAAGCCTGGAAGATGAGATCTTGGCCAATATCAAGGTGCTAGAAGCCAGAGGGGCCCACCCAGGAGTGATTCCTTGCCCCAGAGAGACCCCAGCAATGCATATTCCTCGAAGTGGTGTATATGTCCCCCACCCTGGGGCACGGTGGCCAGTGCCTGGGGCTCCTTATGACAGTGTCATTAGAGAGCTGGCTTTAGAGCCTCCAGCCCTCCTCAAGGTGGACATGGGTGGCTGGGGGGTGCCCACCATGCATACTCCCAAGCTAGACACAATCCAAAGCAAGTGTGTCTCAGAGGAAAAGAGGAGCTTGGAAGGGAATGGGATAGGGAAGAAGGCTGGTGCAGGAGTCACCAGAGGCACAAAAGTGAAAACAGCACCAGCTCCAGGAGATCAGAAAGGCCAAATGCACACTCCACTTCCTGAGACCAATGGCAATGAAGTGCCTCAAACCATACCCACCTCAGATTTAGAAAACTCTAGAGTGCCCACAGGGAAAGGCAGGAGGAAGTTGAAGAAGCCAGAGAGGATACCATCCATTTATAAGCTAAAGTTGAGACCCAAGATCCGACCTCGTAGAGACCACCGTCCAGAAAAGAGGCCCTCCCGGATTCCCACTCCCCTGGCATACCGCCAGAGCCGTGCCAGGGTGCCTCCTACTACCCCTAAGTTGAAGGTTCAGCTGGGCAGTGCAGGAGATGGGGGTTCAGTGGATGAGGAAGAGATCTCCCCATCAGAGATCAGCACTGGCCTGTCCACTGAAAGCCTGGGATCACAACCTGCTAGTCCATCCTGGCTCCCACAGGATGATGAGGAGACTTGGGTCTGAAATGGTATCCAAACTTGGTCATCCCCTCCGCTCAGTGTGTAGAGATGGGGGCAGGGAGGGCCAAGGCTATGATATTGCTAACTTTCAGATTTCTGATACTCCCACCCCACTCCACCCCCAGAAGACAGGAGGTTTCCTTCCCTCCACTTTTTGCCCCAGGATTTGAGCTAAAAGACCAAAGTTAAAATATTCTTTGGTCCATTCTGTTGTGCAGAAGACATAAACCCTCTTCTTTTTCATACTCAATTTTGGAAGGTGGCAGGGGAAACTTCCAAATCACTCTATAACCTCCTATTCACCAACCAGGAGCCATTTCCTGACCCTCTTACCTTTATCTCCAGTTCTCTGGATCAAGTCTGAGTCTCCTTTCCCAATTAAATTATTAAAGCTACATGTGCCTTTAGAGCGGGCTAATTTATATTTCTCTCTCTCTCTCTCTCTCTCTCTCTCTCTCTCTCTCTCTCTCTCTCTCCCTCTCCTCTCTCTTTCTGTCTCTCTCTCTGAGTTTTTGCCTGGTAATCAAGTCTAGAACCATAACTAACAGGAAGTAAACTGAGCTTTGTCCCAGGACACTGACATGGGGAGTCATGTTTACTTTCTCACTTCTTGCTCTTCCAGAGACAGAGAGCGTAATTACCGCCAGTCACCGTCTTAGGGTCCTGCCACTATGGCACTGTTGAGGGCCTATCTGCCCCTTCAACGTTTGAACAGGCAAGGTCAGAGACTCATTTCTATAGTACTTGCAATTTGCCAAAGACTTCTGGATTACAACTTCATGAAACAAGCAGCTTAGTGATTGCTACTATTACACAGCTGAGCAAACTGAGGTTCACAAGAGTAAACTAGCTTGCCTATGGTCATATAGCTAGTCTTGGAGCCAGGATTGGTACCTAAATCTCCTAACTCCAAATTAGGGGCTATATAGTGCCCAACACTGCAGGAAGGGGGCTCAGGAAACTCACCCAAGAAGTTGTTGGACATGTCAGAACCTCTGAAGGGGAAGAGTGTTGAAGTAAATGGGCAGGTGGACTTTTCTGTCTACAAAGAATTGAACATTCTCAAGGCAGTTTGGGATCGGGATCTGGGGATGATATTTAAAGAACTCAGCTTATAAAAGAGGCTATAGGCTAGTCTTATAGGTGGGTCTAGGGAATGAGACAAGAATAAGAAAAGTGCTTGACCTAAACAGGATAAATCCATGTTAGTTGTTGGATTCTCATTGGATTTAGACCTCAATGAGATTTTAAAGATAATCTAATCCAATGTGCGGAAACTCAAGGCCCAGAAAGGTTAGGTCATTTGCCTGAGATCACACAGCTAGTAAGAAGCTGAGTTGGAATTTGAATCCAGGTCCTCTGGCTCTAAACCTGACGTTCTTTCCTCTACACAGTATTGCTTCATAATAAGTTCCCCAGAGGAAGAGTAGAATGGGAAGGGGCAGACTGGTTTTGAAAACTAGGAGACAAGACATCCTTCTGGATGCCTTGAACAAGGTCCATGAGTAAAGGATGCAGTTCAGACAAACTTACATCCTGCGGATCTCCCCCTCTGAAATCATTACTAGCTCTTCCGTATGCCCCTCTTTAATTACACCATCCTCGAATTTCTGTTCATTGGCTGAGCCCAGTCGGCTGGCACTGGCAGCCAGGTGGTTGTCTGCTCCTTGGAAAGAATTTGGGCTCTGCCTCTTCACTCCCTCTGGAAAACTTAGGGTCCCAGGAATGAGCCCCTTCCCTCCCCCCACCCGCCAAGCTGTCCAGGTATCATCCTTCTACCAAAGATAGATCCAACTGACTCCTCAGTACAGAAACAAGGGAAAATGCTCCCTGATTTTTTTTAATCTGACTTCCCATAACAGCGCAACAAGCTTTACAGACACTTCCAGACCCTATGGCCGGAAACCCTGGAGAGGAGGAACAGAGAATGGGGGGAGGGGGAGGGGGAATCCAAAAATCCAAAGAAGCAAAAGAAGGTGTGGGAGAATCAGTCAGGTGATACATTCGGATAGCTTCCACCAAGGGGGTGTGCGTAAGGGGGGAAAACCAAAGGCCTTGGGCCCCCTGTCCACCTTTTTAGAGGACACACACCCATTCAGGGAAGATATATTGGAGCTAGAATATGACAGGGGCAGACAAGATATCACTCTTCCTTCCCATCTCTGATCCCCCTGAATGAGGGGCAGTGATATAAGGGAAGGAGGATATGAGGTACTCTCATTTACCCTCCCAGCCACCTGAAAGGGTGGGGAAGGGGAGCCATCACCTTCAGAGGGAGGCTCAGAAAGGGAGAGTGACTTGTCTAAGATCACACAGCATGTCAAGGACTAGAATCTAGGAGTCCCAGATTACCCAGGGTTAGGGGCTATTACAAGTATGTGTTAACTCTCTAGGGGAGACTGGGAGGCCAGCTGGGGAAACAGAATAACACAGGCCCCTCCAAATACCCTAGATCCTAATGATAAACTCACCCACATCCCCAGGGCCCTTCCCCATCTCAACCCCATTTGCAAACCTCACCGGGGACCCAATCGATCTTCCATCCTGCAAGCTGAGTTCTCAGGCAGAGTCAACTTGGACACCCCTGGAGAAATGCCATCCCACTGTTTTATCACTGAACACAGATTTGTGGGGTTTGGCTGTTTACATGGTCTACCCCTCAGTAGGTGAGACAGCATATATGTGGGGCCACAGGATGACTGCACTCTCCTTCTCTCTGTGCCCCCCAGCTCAGAGAGCCAGCATCCTAGCCCTTGCATTATAATTAATGTCATTTTCATCATTATAATTATTATTTCTATAAAACTGACAGTGATGAGCTCCGGTGACAAGAGGTAGAAATCCGGCCAGGGAGCCGGCAAAAATGGGGAGAGGGCTGAGGGTGCAGTGGGGAAAGAGGGCCAGCCAGAGGGAGGAGAGGAACTCCCAAACTCTGTCGCAAGGGGAGATTGGGGACAAATCTAGAGGGAGAAGGAAGGAGGGAAGGAAGGATCCCCATGCTTATCTCAATTCCTAGTTTTGCTTGTCTGGGATTGGTAGGAGGAGCTAAGTAATCAGAGAGGCAAACACAGCAGGAAAAATCTGGGCAAATAGAGCCTGTGCCCAGATATCTGAGGGAGGCCTGCCCTGTTTGCCCTTTCCATCTTGGGAAAGAGAGGAGGACACACTCTACCCCATGGTTTGGCCTCCTGGGGGTGAACCCAGCCACTCTGGGGAGGTTGTCCCATCTATCATCCATGCCCTGCAGGGGACGCAGATGTCCCTATTCCAGAAGGGCAAAGGGATGAAGAAATTGATGCCATGGGAAACCTGATCTTGTTTTTGCCTTTTTTTTTTTTTTTGGTTCCAAACTATCTATTAATTAAAAGTAAAATATTCAAACCAAAGATTGATCTGGCTCTGGGGGTTGGAGGGTCAGGGAAGGGAGTACCTGACAGGTACCAGGCCACCAAGTTAAGGCTGGAAGGTAGGTGAGTTGTGTCTCTGGAGGCTGCTGGGTGGGAAAAGTCTACCTGGAGAGGAAAGGGAGGGGGCAGCTTCACATTTGGAGGTTCTGCCCCCTTCCCCTCTTGCTGACCTGGGACTGTACCCCCATGACCCTAGTCCCAGGGAGGCCATCCCTGTTTCTCTGCCTTTTACCCACTCTGGTGCTGTGCTGAACAGGCCTTTGGGAGGACCACACAGACACACACAGACCTGAGGCAGGAAGATGGAAGAAGCAAGAGCCCTATAGAAAAAAAGAGTTCAGGGTATTGGGGATAGACAGAAGGTAGGTATCTACATAAAAGGGAAGAGGGACAGACAGACAGACAGACAGAAATGGAGTGAGATGGCTTTGAATGGGAAGGATGAATTCTCAAGATGTGACAGCCTTAGGCTAAGGTGGCATGGACTCACCAAGGGGCGAGGTTCCCCTCCTATCCTGGACCCCAATCCCAGAGGGCAGCAGAATCTGGGAGGGGGAGTGTTTGTAGGCTACATTGTGGAGTATGGCTGTCCCAGGAAGACAAATGTTAAGGTGGGGAGGGGCTGGGGATCCCACAGAGGCAGTTATGAAACACTTCCCTTACCCCCCTGACTCACACCAGAGTAGGACAGAGTAGTTGGGGCTGGGGAGAGTGTAAGTGTGTTTGAGTGTTAGGATGGACATCAGGCCTGTGCTGGGCTGCAGGTTCAAATCCTCTCCTCATCCCCATCAGCACCCCTTCCAGCTATCTCTGAGAAACTTCCCATCACCCCCAACAGGAGGAGCCCTGGCCTTCAGTCCTTCAGTCCTGTATTGGCCACTTTGGGGTAGAGCCTGGCAAGCCAAATGCCCCACCCTGCCAAGCTCAGTTGACTTTGTTCCCCATCTCTGCCCCTGCCTCCCCCAGCCAGGGGCAGCAACCTTGGTGCGTCCCCCCAGCTGCGAGGGTGGAGGAGGGGAGGTCACATGATGGTGCAGCGGTTGCGGCGCAGGGCTCCCTGAAAGCGCAGGGCTGCATGCACGTGCTTGCAGCGGGCGCAGCCCACACTCTTGAGCAGCTCACTGAACAACAGGAGGATGTGCCAGTTGTACTTGGCCGAACACTCTACATAGCCACATTTCCACGTCTTCCGGACCAGGTGAGACACGTTCCAGCGCGGAATGACGCGCCCCCGCTGCAAATCTCTCTTGTTTCCCACGATGATGATGGGCGTCTCCGAGGTGCCAATCACCCTGGGTACCCAGGGTAAGAGACAAAGAGGGTAGGAAGGAGGGAATGGGCAGAGCCCACGGCAGAAGGGAATAGACAGCAGAGATAAAAAGGTGGAAAGGGAAAGGGAGAGGAAGAAGGAAAAGGTAGGCAAACCCGACTTTACCTAATCTTCATTCAGGTGCCCCCCACCCATGCCTCCTCTAAGGATCTAAGGAGCCCCAACCACAATCTGGGACAGCCCTCCCCTTAAAAATAAAATAAATCAGCCCAGACAGTATGGGGATCAGGAAAGGGATTTCATATGTAACCCTAGTGCCTTCTCCCCTTCCAGTGCAATTTGGAGAGGCCTGGAGGCATCACCAGTCACCCATGGGAAGCCCAGTCCTTTTTGTGTTGTTCCCAAATTGTCTAGAAATTTAAAAAGATAAAAACAAAAAACAGGGCTGGTTGGGCTCAAAGATGAGGAGTGGAGAAAGGGGTGACTGTCAAGGACTAGTTCACCAAGTTAGGAATGAAAGGTAAGTTAGCTGGGTCCCTGGAAGCTAGTGGCTGGAAGAAATACCCTCAAACTCATGTGCCCCACCACGGACCTTGGTACTGTCTACCATCCTCCCTGGTACTCATGGGAGAGTGTATAGCATTGTTAGAAGAAATCCAACTAGGAGGTCCTGCCCTTTACACCTATGGTTGCGAGGAAGAGAAGGCTCTGGGGGGTGTCTCTCACCTTGTCTCCAGGATTTGCTGGCGGATGGTCTTTACATACTCGAAACTGTCAAAGCAGCAGATGTCATAGACCAAGATGTAGGCATGAACACTTCGGAGCCCCCTGCAGCAGGCATCTGCCCACTCCTGTAACAGCCCCACACCCCAGGGTCATCGTGAGAGTAGACAGTGAATCTCTTCATTCTCCATCCCCCATATTACTGATGAGAATATCCACTCCTGAGTCAAGCAGGATGACCCCTCCCCAAGCTGAGCTTAGGTTACTGCTACTCCTTCCAATTTCCTCTGGAAAAGGAGGGCTCCATCAGCAGTCATTATCTTTAGGGAGAGCCTAGACCTGGCCACCGCTGAAGCTGAGACTTGGCAAGGATGTGGTGCAGTAGAAAGAGTCTCTAAAACCTCTTCCTTCCAGTTCTATAATGGTGAGTTATAGACCCCAAACTGGGAGTCAGGAGACTCAGATTCCCAAAATCACAAGATTTAAAACTGGAAGAGACATTAGAGATCATCTAAGCCCACTCTCTCATTTTACTCGATGTTGTTGTTCAGTCATGTCCAATTCTCCATGACCTCATTTGGAGTTTTCCTTACTGGAGCAGTTTGCCATTTCCTTCTCCAGCTCATTTGACAGATAAGGAAACTGAGGCAGATGGGATGAAGTGACTTGCTCAGGGTCACACAGCTAGTAAGTATCTGATGCTGGATTTGAATTTAGCTCTTCCTGACTCCAGGCTCAGCACTTTTTCCACTGTGCCACCTAGCTTCTCCAATACTAAATATTCAAATCGATACTAATCATCTATTTTGATGATCTAGCCCTTCAACAATGCAGACTGAAGTTAATCAATACCTGCCCATTCTATAGGACTTTATCTATGTCCATCATTCAACAAAAGGATGGCATAAAATGTTGGAGTCCTTCCTCTATTTCTCTGGACATTAAGAAGTTACCAGTAGAGCACTGTACCAATGCATCTCATCTCTTTCCCTCAACATTTGAGCTCTTTCTAACCTACAGTTGCTTATTAACTTTTATTCTTATTCATATTTGAAGTCCTAAGGTGTATATATGTTGCATCACCCCCATCATCCTTCATTTTACCAGTGTGAAAGTTTGAAGATCCAGAGAAAGTAAATGACTTGCCTGTTGTCATACAACTAGTACATGGAAGAGTAGAGATTTGGGCTCAGATCTGATTCCAAGTCCATTGGTCTTTTCAAACACAAACCCTCTCATTTTCTTGTCCCAGTCCTGCTGCTGTGTGAGCTTGGGCAAATCACTTTCCTCTGCAGCCTCAGTTTCCTCCTCTGTAAAATTAGGGAGTTGGACTGGATGATCCATAAGTTCAATTCCAGTCTTTATATATTAATATAAATCACTTTCTAGCAAATTTTGTGACTTCACAAAAGCACTGTGAGAGTTGCTTGTTGTCCATGGTCCTGAAATCAAGTTTGTTCCCCACCCCCACCCCCCAAGACCAAGAATTTCACTCCTTCATCCCTAATATTGGCCCTGGTGCTCCAGATTTCCACCTATGGCCCTGGGACATTGAGAGAGATAATATATTGTTATGCCCTGGGAGTGGTGGCAAGGCAGCAGAGAGGGACACTAAACCTGGATGAATTCTAAAATGCTATAGAGGGCTAAAGTGGTATACAGAGGACCCTGGGATAACCCCTGGACATAAAGCTTTAGGACAGTTACCAAAAGGAAAGATTAATGGGTGGATATACTAAGATGAATGGATCTCTGTAAAAGGTTGATTGGATTAAATAGCAAATATGTTAATAGATTAATTAACTAATTACTCAGAAAAGTCAGATGGATTTGGTGGATCCCCTTGGGAAGGGGATGAGCTCACTGCAGAAGGTCTTAGCAGGTGGAGTTATGAAACAAAAATCAAGTCTCTAGGCTTTTCCTTAAAAGGATCATGAATACCACAGGCTACTGGTGTGAAAGGGAAAATAGGGACACCCCTCCTGGTCACTTTTGTGAAATTAGCCAGAGATCGGTGTAAGAAAGGTAGACAAGACAAGGGACTATCTTGAAGTTTGTTTTTTATCTCAGTTAAGAAAAGGATAAAGGTTTGCTTTGCATTGGCTGGGTAGGGGGGCTTTCAGAAAGATACACCCAACTTGAAATCAAGGTAAGATGTGAAGTACCTATTTCAGGACACATCTAAATTTTGGACAGCTGCTCACTTTTCCTTAAACTGGATTAAGTTTCAGTTACCCTGAATGTTTTCAGAGGTGGGGGAGAGTGGCAAAATGGAATGTATGTAATGACCTCAACGAAGTTCAGCTGAGAGAGCCAGTCACTCTTTTATGTGGGTTTGTCCCCATTCTAATCCTGCTGAGACAAAAGAAGCCTGGGGGAGAAGGGATACCAGACACTCATTCACCATTAGAGATTTTAAGCTGGAAGGGACATTGGGTGCCATGTAGTTAAACCTCTGAAGGTCACAGTGGGGTTTCCAGACCCTGTTCCCTGATTACAAATCCAATATTCTTTCCATTGCTCCCCAATACCTCTCCCACCATCTTTGCTCTCCCTTCCTGGGAGAGGAAGCAGCTGCCTGCCTTGCAGGGTGACAGCCCCACCTCTCCCTTGACTCCAGCTGCCTCCCTTGTGGGGGACTTCCAGGCTTATTCCCACCTACATCTCCCTAGGGGTGCCTCAGGGGAGAAGAGGAGAAGAAAAACTTCTGTAGTCTCCCGATTGGCTAAGCTCTTCCCTCACACCTCCCCCTTTCAGTAAAAACTAAAATGGGGTGCACAGAAGAGGAGATGGAAATCCCCAAGGAAGCTGGTTTTCTTCAAACCAGATCCCTATAGATGCCTCAAGTATTTATTTAGATATTGCTCTGGGGTTTGTTAGTATAGGAATGATGCTATGAGAGTGGAAGGCAAATAAGCAACCCAAGCTGGGCTTTGGGACCACTAACAGATCTGCAAGGGAGACACCCTTGGATTTCCCTGTCTTTGTCACTGATTCCATTAGTTCATGGGGACTGTCATTAAGTTATCTAACCTCCCTGAGTTCCCAGCCTGTAGGAGGGAAGCAATTGGGAGAAGAGTGTGACCCCATCTTAGGAAATTCAGACACAGTTCTAGAAGGGAACTCAAAGAACATTAGCCCCACCAATTTTACAGATGATGAAACTAAGGCCCAAGAAGTTTAAATGCTTGCCCAATGTTTACAGGTACTATCAGTGGTGAGATTGGAACCCAGGTGCTTAGACTCTAAGGCCACTGTCGCTTTTCACTTTGCTATTCTGCCTTTCAAAATAGATATTCCTATCATTGGTGCAGACCTCTCTTGGCAGGGCTACTCTGATGGAGAAAGAAGCAGGTTTTAAAGAGGAGAGACAGAGATAGAGACAGAGACAGAGAGAGACAGAGACAGGGACAGAGAGAGATTTGAGAAAGCAGAACTCTAGAATTTTATTTTGGCTGTAGAATTTTGATGGTGTATCTATGCCTCAGCTTCTTCTTAAAGGTTAATTATTGACCAGCCTCTAACCCTCTCCTCCTCGAAGTTCAAAAAGGAGGAAAAGCTCATTTTCCCACTTGAGCTACAAGACAGTAAGAGGGATCAAAAGTCTCAGAATAAGAGCAAGCTGGTCACTCCAGCTATAGAAACAGCCTTTTTCAACCTCAAAGGGTAGGCTAAAAGTTTTTGTTTATTCACTCCTTATTTCAGAAGCCAAGCACCACCATTCTTCAGGTTTTGCCCTGGTTGAAATTCTTTATCTAATCTGTCTTGTGTCCTTGGCACTGGCATCCTGGTGGATGGAAATGCAGAGATAATGGTGTGTATGAGTCCAGAATGGCTACCATAAGCCCTGGCTACTGACTTGGGTGAAAGGAATGAGTCCTGGATACCAATCTCTTTGTTTCCCTATCCCAACCTCTGCAGTTTTGGTCAGAGAAGTTGCTACCACAAGCCAGTCCTTCAGTCCTCTGCATGCCAGATGACCCCACTGTGTCCTCATATTTTCTCCAGTCACCTCTAGAAATTGTCTGCAGAGCTGTAAGACTTCCCTAATGAACAAGTCTGCCCCATAGCTCTGTCCCAATACTAATAATAGCTTACATATTATATAAAGATCTACTTTCACATTCATTATCTCCCTTCCTGTGGGAGGTTGGTTGGGAACAGGTATAAGGTGAAGAAAGTAGCAGAAAGTGAAAGACTGGGGAGAAATCTGGACTCAAAATTCTGGAGGATGCTGTCACTAGAAGCCAGGGTTATGAAATGAGGATTGCCTAACATCATTCACAGTGGAGTCCAAGAAAGTGGGAAAGTGTCTGGGATGGGGTAAAGAGAAAAAGGACTAGGAAAATTGTGTCAGGGTGGAGAGAGCACTGGATTTGTAGTTCAATGCCCTGGGTTTGAATCCAGGCTCCCCTACCATGGCCAGCTTGCTCTTACTTGGTGGATTTTGTCCCCTCTTTTTGTTTTGCTGCTCAAGAGGGAGAATGAGATTCTAAGCCTTTTCCCATTTTTTCAGCTTTGAATAAATATCCACTGCTACCTCTCTTCAGAAACAGGAGAGGATTAGAAGTTGGTTAGGAATTATCCTTTAAAAAGAAACTGAGGCATAGATGCACCATCAAAGTTCTATAGCCAAAATAAAATTCTAGAGTTTCAGTTGCCAAGGTTCAACTATTATTAACCTTCACCTATTAGCATCAAATGAGGTAGTAGGCAAATATGCAAAATGCTTACATGTAAATATATATTTCTACATATATGTACATATATAAGCAACTATTTATAAATATGTGTAAATTCCCTTGCAAACCTTAAGTCACAATAGAAATTATAGTACAGAGGCAAGTCCCAACTCAAATCTCATCTTCTGAAGGAAGATTTTCCTGATCCCTCTTAATTCTAAAGCTTTCCCTCTGTTGCTTATTTCACATTTATCTTGTACATAGCTTGCTTGTAAATAGCTGTGTGCTTGTTTCTCTCATTATACTGTGAGCTTTTTAAGAGTAGGAGCTGTCTTTTACCTTTCTTTATATCCCCAGCACTTAGCAGAGTGCCCAGTGCACAGAAGGCACTTAATAAATGTAGATTGACTGACTTGTTACTTGGGTTTAAGTCTTACCACTGACTTTTTGACCGTGGGCAAGTCATAACTCTTAGTGTTCCAGGTAACTCTGTAAGATATAAGCTGCAGAGAAGGTAAGGAACAGCAATGGGAGAGGGAGTTAGTTCTCTGTGTCAATGAAATTACAGGTCCAGTTCCTATCCCTACTTGGTCAACTGACTCTAGTCTCAGTTTCCTCCCCTGCAAAACAAGTAGGTTGAACAAGGAAAGGCAATGTGGTGTAGTGATGAAAAATGCTAGCATTGGATGGAGTCTGAGATCTGAGTTCAAATCCTGTTCCTTTTACTACTTGTGCAATTTGGGGTAAGTCATTAATAATAGTTGCCCTTTAGAATTCTTCCTCAGTGCGCACAACACGCTCCCCTTTAGCTTTAACAGGGTATTTAGACTGGACCAAAATGGATCTGCCCAGCTCCTAACATGCAGTCTGGGAACGGAACCCCAGTTCTGGTAGACTCTAATGAGAGCAGTCTGTGAAGATAGGGTCAGGGTCCAGTACAATGGAATGCCTCCCCCTACCCCAACTAGACCCACTAACCACTCTCACTCCCTACCTGCAGAGTGTTGACAGGGAAGGCGCTGATGGGCGGGAAGTCTAGGATCTGGAGGTCGTGCACGTGACCGTTCATGACAACAGCGGGCAGGTAGAGGCGGCGGGTGGTGGTGGGCACGCAGACCTCGCTGAATTCGTTGTAAAGGAACTGCCGTACGATAGCGCTTTTGCCCACGCCTCGCGCCCCCAGCACGGCCACCCGATAGGTGGAGACCATGCCTTCGGCCCCGCTCCGCCTCCGCGTCCTCGCCGCTGCCTCCGGAGGACCCCCCGGGCTGCATATTCCAGGGGCAGGGGGCTCAGCCACCGTCTGCACCAACCATTGCTGTCCCTGCTGGCCTCTGCTCCACGGCTTCCGCCGGGCCTGCAGGGAAAAGAGATATGGTTCACATGTGTCCTGGTGGTCATTTAGTCGTATCCGACTCTTCGTGACCTCATTTGGGATTTTCTTGGCCGAGATACCAGAGTGGTTTGCCATTTCCTTTTCCAGCTCATTTTACAGATGAGGAAACTGAGGCAAAAAGGGTGAAGTGACTTGCCCAGGGTCACACAGCTAATAAGTGTCTGAGGCTGGATTTGAACTCAGTGATTCCTGACTCCTGGCAGCTGCCCCTGTGTCCTGGTAGACTCTCCATCTTCCCCATTCTGGGCAGTTTAAATAAAATTCCCATTCCTTTCCTCTTGCTACCCTAGGCTATAGGCAAGGTAACCAAGGAGAACCTTAGATGAACTCCATCTATATCCCCCACATATATCTGCATGTCTACATCTGTTTCTATGTTTGGTGGTGCCTAGTTAGTGCAAGCGCAGCAGTTATCTTCTAGGTCCATACCGGGTGTCCCCTTAGAGAGGATCCCTGAGAGTCAGTGCAAGCCTGCAGGGTATCCTGATTACTATGTGTGTTCTCACTGGGTGCCTATTCTCTCCATGTACACAAGGGTGCTTCAAACCTCATCCCACTCAAGTTGGAGGGGCCAACCAGGTGTTAAAACCTGCCCACATCATTTTCATCCTCCAGAACAATTCCACGTGGTTCCTCCAGACCCAGACACTCAAGGGCACTATAGCTTGGCCAGCAAGCAGCTTCTGTTAGGTTAATTACATAACAAACCATCCCCCAAACTGAAGGAAATCCTGTGAAAGGAGTGAATAACTAGCTGCAGATGAGGCACTAAGGGTCCTGTATGCTGATTTTTGCCACCATCTGCAGCACACACATAGGACCTGAAGCTTGGTTGTCCCAGGACTAGCTATTCCTGGTTGGTCTTGAGATGGGCCTTGCCCGCCTTTATGCCTTGATTACTATGTCCCCGATCCACACTGTCAGATCAGAAATGCAGGCATTCTCTTGGGGGCAGGGAAGGAAAGAGCCACTACAGCAGGGCAGAACTATTGGACTGGGGGAAAAGGGGGAATGAAGTCCCAAGGCCTTTTCCCAGGAAGCCCAGGTCTGATCTAGCCACAGTGCCTTGCCTCTCACTGCCATCACGATGCTGGACCCTGCTGGAGTGTCCTGGGGAAGGCAATGGAGTATTTCCACAGTTTAGCAGTGCTATGTCTTTCTACCTCCAAATAGTTCAATCTCAGCCCCCAGAAAGGGGGATGGGGGAGAAGACTGCAGTCTAAGAAAACAGGACTGAGACCTCTGCAAGCCCTCCCAAGGCCTGTGAGCTGCAATCAGCCCTGGGAAAAAGAAAGGAATTGACTGAGGGGCTAGGATCTCTTTCCCTGAAGACCCATAGCTTGGACACCTAAGGAAGGTGAGGGCTAGACAGGGTGTGTCCCAGCTCGGCTAGGCACTGTTTGGATGTAGGTAAACCTTGGCAGAGGCATTCACATGCCCCTGTCCTGGCCTCAAGCCTAGGGGCCCAGGCATGAGGGAGCCAGGTTCTAGTTCATATAGGCAGTAGCCCAAGCATGGAGGAATCCCTAGTTGCATCCTGTAACTCTACCTCCCTATAGCAATATACCCATCACCTTTCTCAGGGCAATCAGTTTCTCTGCTTCTGCTTCTCTATATCCCACAGACTCTCACCGCCCCCCCCACCCCCCATCTCTCTTCCCCTCCACCCCAAACACCAACCCTCTCACGTGGCCCCAGCGCACAGTTTACCCAGCTCATCGCCGGCGACCCCCTCTCAACCCTCCCCCGCCCCAGCGTCCTTGGCCTTCTCCACCCCTATTCGACCCCCACCCCACCACACCACACCTGGTGCACCCCCACCACAAAGGCATCCTCTCCCCCTCCCTCACCTCCACCCCCGGCCAACTCGGCCGCTTACCCGGGGCCGTCTTAGATGTCCCCAGCCCCGTTGGGCCCGGGGCCGGGGTTCTCCCTGTATCCGGCGCTGTCCCCTCCCTGGCTCCCCGGCCTGGGGGGCAGGGGGGGCGGGACGCCCCCTACCTGCTGAAATAGGGCGGGGGAAAGGGTGGAGGAAAGGAGATGAAAAGGAAGGTTTTGAGATTGGTGCGGTTGTTTTCGGGGTATTTTTTGTTTTTTGTTTTTTTAAATCTCCTGCCCCTTCTCTCCCTCCGGAGCCCGCGTTGCTCGCAGTGGAGGGAGGGAGGAGAGCGGGGGCCGGGCAGGAAGGTTGGAGGGGGACCCTGATCTGGGATTCCGCTGGGTCCCTGAGCCTGACACATTCACTCATTCAACCTTTTTTCTCTCCCTTGGTCCTTTCTTTGGGAAAAAAAAAAATCTCTTTCCCAAGTTCCCCCTCCCCATTCCTACTCCTTCCCTCTTTCCAGGGGGTATTTTAAAGTATAAACCATAGGACCCTCTGCCTCCACACACATAGAATTGTAAGGACGGGAGGGGTGGGGCAGTTCCAATACGTTCTGAGATCAGGTCAGCCCAAGTCTGGGGGAAGTGTAGGTAGGGCAAGGGAGGAGAATAGCATGAAGGATGAGTTGGCTATTTTTAAGCCTTACTTCTGGCTTTCCTCTGTCCAAGAGGTCAGCAAGTACCGATCGACTGTATTCAGAACTGTCCTGGCCCCTAGGTCTAGGTTTTCTACCATGGTCAGCACCCCGCTGGAGTGTCGGGGTGAGGCAAGGTAACTTTGTTCCATTTCTGATGAAGGAGAGACTAGGAGGGAGACCCGCCTTCGAACAGCTGTGAGAGGATTTCTCGGCGGTCGTGTTTCTCCACCCACCCCCACCCACCCCCGCCCCCCAGTCTACAGCTTTACCACCTTGAACAAGCCTGAGTAAGTCAGGCACGGGGTGAGTTTGGAGACTCGAGACGACAAAGCATCCAGTCCATCACGCTGACCTGCCTCGCCTTTCTCCCTTTTTAGTCATTTTCTGAATAAAGGTAGAGGAAGGAGACGGGAACCAGGAGGCCAAAAGTCCATGTCTACATCTTCCTTTTTGGCTCTGAGTCCTGGGCAGAGAAGCTCGGGATCTGTCTTTTGTAACCCGTGGGATCACGTTCATACCTTTCCTGGGAAAACTAAGCCTTCTCTGCTCCCCTCCCCTTAGAAATGCGCACCATTCGGAACAGAACGTCTTCCTTTTCCCTCCAGCTGGGCTCCTTCTGGCAACAAATCCAACCGACGGAGAAAGGAGGGGAAGGCCGGTGGCAGCCAGGGGCAAGGTACAGAGCTGAGAGAGCATGCATCGCTCAATTACCAGGCCAGGTTGGGGATAAGTAGACTTAGGTTACAATATGTGTTGGGAAAAATTTGGATTGGATTGGACAAAATCCCACCTATGACATCCTCCAGGGTCTTGACCTGTCTCCAATTCCACTCTGCCATCTCTGTTCCCCACTGCTATAGCCCTATTTCAGCCTGAGCAGAGGTTGGCTGAAAATAAGAAAGTTACCTCTTTAAATATACACAAACATGCACCTGGGTCTGCCAATATGCCTCAGGCTGGGTTGGTGAGGACTATAAATGCCTGTTGGGGGCGGGGGGGGGGGGGGGGGGGGGGGGGGGAGGTGGGGGGTGGGAAGGCATGGAACTTGTGAACCCACCTGCATTATTAATAGCTCAGCTTCTTCCAGTGGGAGATAATAGAGAAATGGTCTGGAAAGACAAGGACCAAAGTCCTTGACTCCTGCCTGTTTCTTAAACAATATTAAAATGTCCTGGATCCACATTTGGATTTGGAGGCTGCTTGACCAGGAGGAAAGGGAAAGGATCGGAGGAATCTGAACTCAGGAGTGTAGGATGGGTAGAGTCTCCAGAATCAGACTCTTCTCAGCCCAACCAGAGGCATCTAGGTGGTACAGTGGTTAGAGCTCTGGGCTTAGGATCAGGAAGACCTGAGCTCAAATTTGAACCAGTACTTATTAATTGTGTCACCCTGGGCAAGTCATTTAAAGCTTGTTTGCCTCAGTTTCCTCAACTGTAAAAAAAAAAAAGGGATAAATAGTAGCACCTGCCCCCTCTCCGGGTACTGTGAGGATCAAATGAGTTAGTTGTAAAAAAAAAAAAAAAGTGGCTAATGCTGTGCCTGGCACATAGTAGGTACGCCAGAAATGTTTATTCCTTTTCCTTTCTCACCCAACTCGAGATGAAAAGTCCCAGCATGATGGCCTTGAAAAGTTGCCCTAGCCTAGGGATTCTTAAGCATCTTCTGTCATGGACCCTTTCATTAGTTTGGTAAACCTATGGGCCCTTTCTCAGAATATACTTTTTTAAAATGCCAAATTGAAAGAAATTTTTAAAAATTTAGTGATTGGCAGATGAAAATAAAGATGTATTTTTTTTCCCAACCAAATTCTCAGAACCCTGAAATCTATGCATGGATGTACCCCTTGCAGGTTGGTGGAGCCCAAGTAAAGAGCCACTATTCTAATGTCTAGAAGGTTCCTAGGATTTAGACCTGAAAGCTCTCTTGGAGATCATGCACTACACTTTTACCTCTACCCCACCCCCATTTTACAGAAACAGAATCAAGGAACGAAGAGATTTTTCTCAAGGTCATCCAGGTATCGAGTAGCAGAGCCAAAATGTGAATCCAGGCCTTCTGACCTCAACATTCTTCCACTATATCACTGTTCCTTGCTAATCAAACCCCTGAAACCCCTTTTTCCAGCCTAGAATCTCCTCCCTTTGTTGGCAGCCTTATGGATGGCAGGTCGTAAGCTAAATGAGAAAATGAGATGAAGAGTTTGAAGCCAACTCGGAAACTTTTCAAGAAACATCCTTGCAGCTAATATTATTGTCTGGGGGTTGGTTGGGATTCTAGGATTAGCGTTGAGGAGCTAGAAATGGGTAACAACGGGGGAGGTGTTATCTTTTCCAAGTACCACACCAGGTATTAAAATAAACAAGCTCTTGCCTGCTGGAGCTGGGGGTGGTGGGAAAAGAAATCTGGGCCCCTCAGGGAAGCCAGAAAAAACTATCATGGATGAACTGGGGTGGGACTTCTCAGCTTCTTTTCTACCTCTTCACTTTTGATCTCAGGACTTCCCCAATGACCATTCTGCTACCTTGAATAGTGGGTGTCTGTTCAGCTCCAGAATTGCTTCCCTTTAATTTTCTGCATATGGCAAAGGGAATTGGGGTAGACTGATTTCTATCAGTTTTCCCATAAAGTGAAAGAGGAGAAAGTGAGTCAACGGGTGACAATCACTTTCCAAATGTTTCAAGAGCTACTAAATGTTTAATAATACCAGACTGATACCTTCTCCCATGCAGTTAGAGCTGGAGGTCACATGGATATGTTCTCCAGTTTGCCCTTCTTCAAATCACTGGTCCAGAGAACACTACTAAAAACCAGACAGATGTCTAGTTCCCTTTACCATCTCCACCAACACAACCAGGAAAACTGCCACATCTAGGGACCAAACTTGTGGATCCTTATCTACCGGTGTCATTGTCATTATCTTCTGCATGGTAGCCTTCATTTACATCAGTTCACCTTTTTTGTGTCATGAATGCTGTTAGCAGTCTTGTGAAACCTATGGACCCCTTCTCAGAATATTTTTAACTGCGTAAGTATATGTGATTACCAAGGAAACCAATTATATTGAAATAGTTATCAAAATGCTTTTTAAAAAGTCTTTAGCTTAAGACCTCTGATTTACAGGGAATTTGAAGGGATATTTCCCCAGAGAACAGGGAATACAGACACATTGGGAACAGAGGTTAGATTAGCTAATCCAAAGGTTGCATTCTCTGAAATTTTATCCTGAGTTCCCCAATACTATGAAGCCAATCAGATGCTAGACTTGCAAACTGGCATTCCCATGGATTCTGAAATAAGGTAAGGGTTAAGGTCTGATTTGTGAGGTTTATTAGTATGACATAGTTCAACACCTGAGAAATCAGTGGGATGCACAGAAAGGCAGGAAGCTGATGCTCTGTTTTGGGGCAGAGGAGCAGAAGGCCCGTCGAGTGGCAGTGGTCCCAGCCCCTATGGCACTCTCCACCCCTGGCTGCCTGCCTTGGAGCAGGAAGGAAGCAGCTGTCCTTGTTTGGCAGATGCCATTGGAGCATTCTGGGAGTTGGGGGGTTGAGACTGGCAAGGAATAAGGACAGAGAAGGCTGATCAGGTAGGCAGGGACTCACTCCTTAACTGTTCACTGCTTTGCGGGTGTATATAGCTGGGGTGGGGGACAGGGGGTGAGGGATGATTCACAAAGGCTGCCAGCTGTTTTCATAAACCTCTGAATCTTCATCACTCCAATTTCAGATATCATGTCTGAACAACAGCCCAGGGAAAGGGCCTAACAGGATGGAGAATGAGGAGTTCAGGAGGGTGAGGTCAAGACCTTCCCAGGGCTGGACTCAGATAGCTCCTCTACTTAGCTGTCTTTTCTGCAAGTGCTTTAGCTCAGGGAACAAAGCACATACCATACTTTTTATTTTGTGTAAATGAGTTTATTGACAAGGACATCAGGCCAAGAGTCCCCCCACCTCCCCCAAGAGATTCCAACAGGATAACAGAATGACAAGCATTCACAGGGTGGCCATATTCATCCCCATTCCCAACCCCCACCCCACCTGTTTCCACAGCTTCAAAGTGTACAGAACAGACACAGGCAAAGTCCAGGCCCAGGAGGGAAGACACTTGGAAGGACCCTCTGGACAGCAAAATAATTCTGAGTATTGTTTTCCTTTATCCCCTGCATTCATGCCAGACAGACAGACAGACAGACAGACAGACAGACACACACACACACACACACACACACACACACACACACAGAGTCAGTTAAGTTAGGCATGGTCCAAAAGCACTAAAGGGAAAGAGTGTAGAGCTGGTTAACATCAGTTTCCCTCTGAAAAAGAGTTGGAGAGATTGTGCTCCATGTGTAAGGATGACTTAAAAGGTGCCACAATGACCAACTTTTCCAAAAGACCAAGATGTCCCAGACTGGCTCACTCCACTTGGTCAAGTGAGGACAGTCCCTACCTTATGACTGATAGTGACTGCAACCACTTCTGACCTTCCCATTTTACGGTAGAGGCATTTAGCCTCTCCTCAAGTCCCCTGTCCAACCCCTTCCCCTAAACATCTCATTGTTCCATGGCTTGCATTTCTCAGCAGAGATGCTGAATTGTCGAGGGAGAAACTCTCCACTCTGGCTTTCCGTGATACACCAATAATGCCAATTTTGCAGACCTCATGGTCCTGCTTGTCCTCCTCTTTTGACATACATGGAGACAACTGGGCTAACACTCCCCCCACTTTGCACACCTTTCACAAACACTGGCAGAAGCCAGTTGGTATGAAGTGCCAGGAGGTATCCTCTCCAAAGTCTTAAAGCTGATCTGGGGAGTGCCCCTCCCAGACCTACAAGTGGTCTAAGCCAGGCACACTTGACATAGTGCAGGATCCTAGCTGTTGGAATGCCTGTGGCATATACCAGGATGATGGTGGGCCTCCTACTTCCTCTCTGGTCACTAAAGCCAACCTTGTTTTATCCTGCACAACCAACAATCTGGGCCATCTGGTGGGTCTCTTCCCCCATTTTCTGGAAACAAAACAAACGTCCTCTAGAGCATTCCTGACAATGAGTTCTCTATGGACTCAGTCCATTGCTTGGAATTGGTGAGAATCTCCAGAATTTGATAGCTGACAGGGTGAGGCAGAGTAGTAGGACCAGTAGTCTTCAGTCTTAAAGTACCTGAGATCTACTCAGGAGGATCTAAGAAGGAGCAACTCTTTTCTCAGCCTCCAACTAGGGCCCTGGAGCACAGGAAATATCAGACAGGGTTGGAGGTAGCCAGGGGCACCCACAGATCCAGGCTGACATTGCAGGGATTAACTGCAAAAGGGCCATGCCAAGGGCAAGCCCCCAGAGGAGAAAAAAAATAAGATAAAGTTGGTGTTTCAGATGCTTCAAACAAATGCTTCAAAAAATCATGTCCAACCACAAAGGAGGGGTTGGGGGAGCTCCTGGGATACTGTATAATGATAAAAACTGACAACCCCTTCCAAGCTAATCCTAACTGGCCACAGAAATTAGGTGCTGAAGGTGAGCAGGACAATGAATTTGTGATGGTTCCAACCTGCATCATCACTAAGCTGAGTCTGCTGGGCCCAAGGCCAGTGGGAGTGGGGGCTATTTCCTTAGTGGTATCTGTATTTTATAGCATGCTCCTTCATGTGACTGGAAAGCACTGGGAAAGCTGCTGGACTGAACATGGTGCTAAGGGAGAACACAGACAGGCACAGAGGACAAGACACAGAAGATGGGAAGAAGTGACAGGCAGTAGAATGGCGTGCAAGAAGGGGGCCAGAAGGTCCAAATTTCAGCTCTAGCTAGACTACAAAGTAGCCTGGAACCACAAGAAGTCCCTTTCCTGTCTGGGTCTCAGCTTCTGCAGGTATAAGATCAAAGATCCAGCTTCCAGTCAATCTGACTGGGACCAGTGTGGGAGGCCCTGGGCCTCCACCACCACCACTCCTGTGTGGCCAGAGGCAGAGCAGAGACACTCTCATCATTTTCCCTCAATGACCCTCAGAGCTGACAACTGCATTTCTGTCTCTCTCCGTTGCAAAGAGGAACTGGTGACCCCCTCCACATTTCCAGCACTCTGGAATCACCAAGTAAGGGAAACTTGCCTGTCTAAAGGCAGAACAATTTGGGGAAAACAAAATCAGGGAAACCACACTGCCTGAAGGAGAGAAGGAAAGGATAAAAAATGACTGGAAATTCAATTAACTAGGGATGAAAACATGCTGCACAGAGAGAATGGGAATTCTGACTTGGGCTCTCTCCTTCCTCAAACTTTGCTCAGTTACCAAAGGGCAGTTGCTTTTTGCCTTTCCAACTTATTACATTAACAAAAAAATTTCAATATGTATTAAAAAAAATACAAAACAATAAAGTACAATTCATGATTCAATGATACTTTTCCTTCCTTTAATAAACAGGGTTTTTTCCCCCTTTTTTTTTTGATTTTTGAAATGAGTTTTCAATTACAAAATAACAAACTAGGCCCGAAAGCAGGTTTAGAAAACACTAGCCATTGGCACAGAATGGAGACAGAGAAGGCGGGAAGTGGTCAGAGCAGGGCTTACAGACTTTTGTGGGCAGGTACAACTATCCAGAGGGGCGTGTCCTAACATTAGCACACATTAGTACACTAGTCACTACCTTGGTGGGTCAGGGTGGTTTGGACTCAAGAGTCTACACAATCAACACAACTGCTTCCAGTTAAAGAGTTCTTAGTTTGCACAGATAGCAGGGGCGGTAAGGTGCCTCCATTTTTAGTGTTTCAGTTTTTCAAAATTCCATCATAGACCTGGTAGATGTACTGGGAGACTTCAGGAGCTCGACACTTCAGAGACAGCTGTTGAAGAAAACAGGAGAAGAAAGATTAATTAGCATGGAGGTTGGTGATAACCTAAAGGGGGCTGAGCCATCCCACACATATTTCCGACAAGAGAGTTGCCACTGTGTCTCCCAGGGGCAACATGCCTCACTGTAGTCTCAGAACAATGAGACTGTTCATATTAAGCAAGTCTGGATTTTGTCTTAATTTATATGGTAGCAATACAATTCTACCATATACCTAGAGTGGCATGGTGGAAAGTATAATGGCCTTAGGGTCAGAGAACTGGGGTCAAATGCCAAGTTGGACACTTATGACCCTGTGACTTTGAACCACTCAGTTCCAATCTGTAGATGAGGCTCCTATTTAGAGTGAGCTGTGTTATGATTCCATCTAGAGTCTATGATAAGCCTCTTAAATCAGGGAGGAAACAATGCAATAGAAATCACATTAAGTTACAAAATGAAGTGCTGATAAACTACTAAGGGATTAAAAAAGGGCAACAGGGCATGGTGTACTACAGAGTGCATTACATCAGAAAGGGTGGCCTGAGACTATAAAACTGCTCACAGCCACATAACCATTAACAAGGAGAAAAAAATTCTGGTCTTCTCTTTCACAAGGATATTGTATGAGCTCCAAAGTAGCTTCTCCTAAATCTTACTTTTTATTGATATATTGTTTTTAAATCACCTTCATTTCTGAACATACCCTGAAGTTAGCTACTCCTGATAACAAAGATTTAAAAAGAGAAAAAAAAAAAGCAAAGTAGTTCAGCAAAACTACACATCAAAACCAGCATGTCTGACAGTCCATGTATTATTATACCTTCTGCAATGAGGGGAAGGAAGAAAACTTTCTCATCCCTTGGGTACCAGGCTTATTCATTCTAATTACATAGTATTCAATTGTAGTTTCTGTTCCTGTTTGCATTACATGTCAACTTCATTTTGTATAGAGTTTTCCACATCCTGTTGACTTCACTTTGGAATCAATCACTCCCATAAGTCTCCCCAGAATTCTTCATCCCTGTCACTGATTATGGCACAGCTTATTTCCTTACATTCATGGACCCACAACAGGTTTAGCCATTCCCAAACAATGGATATAGCTGTGTTTCCAGTTCTCTGTTAACAAACACAAAATAACTGGCTTATGTGTTACTGTCACCTTTAGCTTCCTGGGGCTCATGTCCAGAAAGGAGAGCAACTTGAGGAGATGGACATCGAGAGGACTCTCTTAAATCTAATTACAATCCTTCAGCATCACCAAGAGGGACTGGTGCACCAGTCTTTCTGTAGCTCTGCCAACACTGTCCTTTGCTCTTGTCACCTTTGTCAATTTACTGGGTAGGAGGAGAAACAGGCCATTCTGATCTACATTTCTCTTATTTATTAGTGATTTGAAGCATTTTTTTCACATGTTGTTAAGAGTTTGCAATTTTTCTGAGAACTGCTTATTCCTGCCTTAACATCCCCAGCAAATGACTCCTGGTCTGACATCTCTATGGTACTTTACTATGCTGCACATCTTGGACAGTGACTCTTATATCAGAAATCTGCAGCAAAGGTGTTTTTCCAATTGATGCTTTTCCTCCTAACTGTTATACTCATGCAAAACTGTTCCCATTTTCTAAGGTCTCTTCCAGTACCAAGTTCCTACAACATTGTAAATACTAGGTAGTATTTAACTCCATGGCATTATAAGTTTACTGAACAGGAGAAAAACAACAATTAACAAGGGACAATAATAGCTTAGAAAGACTCATTTGTTTAGAATCAAAGCTTCAAAGTTGAAAGGAGTAGCCATCTGAGTCAACCTCGGAATCTCTTCTGAAACACCCTGACGGAGGGTTATCCAATGTCTGCTTGAATACTTCTAGTGACAGGGAGCTTACCACTTTATATGGGAATCAGCTTGCTTCTATGCTAGAGAGCTCTGAAAGTTCTTTATATTGAACCAAAAGGGGTTTCCCTGTCATTTCTCTGCACTGGCCCTTTGAAGTCACACAGAAATTTAATTTCTCTTCCACAGAATAGCTTTTCAAACATTTGATGAGAAGTCTCCCATGCCCTTCCCCTTTCACACATTAAACTCCCTCCTGCTTGCTGACTGAGAGAACACTGGCTAAAAGGTGTCACAGATGTGGTGCAGTAGAGCAGAAGGTGGGCTGCTTTGGAGTTAGAAGACCGGACTACAACACTTAGTAGTTGTGAAAATAAAAATAATGATAATAGTAATAAAGATCTTTACATGGCTTTGAAGTTTGCAAAATGTTTGCCAATTCTTTCTACCTCATGTGACATGCACAGCAACCTTTTGAGGCGGGTGCTATTAAATCCCCGTTTTACAGATGAGAAAAATGAAGCTCAGGCAGCCTGACAAACCCATGGTCACATGGCCAGGCCATTTAATACGAGCACTTGCATTACCTAACCTTAAAGGGATTGGTGGACATGTAACTAAGCCTTTCAAAACACTGAAAACTGAAGATTACACAAATGTGAACGATGGTTAATAAGGCAGAAATGTCTGCCCACAGCCCAAGTTTATTTACCTCTGCATATCAATGCACAGAAGCCAACTTAATACCTATCTATTCCTCTCCTTCTTCCCCTAACCTTTGTTATCACTACAACTGTGACCACATTAGACATCCATATTTAAAAAAAAAAAGATCGAGTCTTTTGTTTAAAATATAGGCCAGGTGAAATTCCTCAAAATGCTCTTTCAGAAAGCAAGGCATTAAGAATGTCATGAATGTTAAGGCGATCAATCTAAATTCTGTTAAATTATGTGGAAAAGATATCTCTATTTATAATGTGAATCTTTACTTTGGTTCAAGTTCTAAAATCAACCTGCTGTGGATCCAAATAACCAGCAAACTTGACTTCCTTGTTCCACAAGCTCAAGTACATTTTCAGAAAATCTATAGTGCAGAAGTAGAGGAACAGAAGACACAAGGTGGCCACCCCTAGTAAGTTACTCCACATGGCCTGCCTATTTTGGGGGGGTTACAATGCTGCTGAGGTTCATCAACCTTTTTTACAAATCTCCTTTCCTATAAATGCAAATAATCTTGGGAAGTGTTAGGAGGTCCTCAAGTTAGTCATCTATTAGTGTGGGGGGAGGGAGAGGGAGAGGGAGAGGGGAGAGAGAGAGAGAGAGAGAGAGAGAGAGAGAGAGAGAGAGAGAGAGAGAGAGAGAGAGACTGTGTGTGAGTGTGTGTGAGTGTGTGTGTGTGTGTGTGTGTGTGTACTACCTTAAGAGGTGTGAAAGAAGACATAGGTATGGAAGTAAAAGGTTGTTGTACAATTATTTCTGGATGTAGGAAGGTAGTCTCTCTTCTGTTCACCTACATAGTTTCTTGGCTCCCTAGACCAACGATTCTGGGTAGTTTTATTAGTATGATTCAATTACATTATAGGTTTATGTGAGCTAGTCTGAGAATGTGAGTGCCATCTCAAAAACTGTTTCTATGGGGAAAAGTTTCATTATGAAAGTGTATTTTGATTTTCATGACCCCAAATGGTGAAATGACCATTGATAACTCTTTACTTTTTTAAAAGAAAATTGTTATACTACCACCAACCATATAAAAATGTTCTAAGTCTTTATTAGTAAGAAAATTCATTTAAACAACTCTGAGGTATGATTTCATACCCATTAGATTGGCAAAAAAGGAAAATAATCACTGGAGGGGTAATGGGAGGACAGATAGGTTAGTGCAATATTGGTGACTGCAGTTCTCTCAGCCCTGTTCTGGGTCTTCTTTTCTTCTCCCTATATTCTGTTTCACTTAATGCTCTCATCAGCTCCCATGGTTTCAAAAATTATCTCTATGTGGATACATTTTACTTATTAATCTTAATCTCTCTCTCCCCCCCCATCCCTGCCCTACCTCGAGTCTCACATATCCAACTGCCTATGAGACACCTCAAAGTGGATTAACTGTATACATCTTAAACTCAGTATTTCCAAAACTGAACTCATCATCTTTCCCTCTAAACTCCCAACTCTTCCGCCTTTCTAACTTTCCTCATACTGTCCAGGATTCCATCACCTTCCTGGTTACTCAGATCTGTAATGCTGGTGTCAACCTCAACTCATTCTCTCGTACACCCCGTTCTCCCAACCGATATGCAAATCTACTGCTAAGGCCTATTGATTTTATTTTCATAATATTTCCTTCATATGCCCCCTTTTCTCCTTTGCAACTGCCAATACCCTGGTACAGACCCACTTCACCTCAGTCTGCAGGCTGGTGTCTTTGCCTCAAATCTGTGTCTTTACTCCCACAGACACACTCGGAATCCAGCTTGGGGTACAAACAACAAACTATGTCAGCTTGGGGGGCAGGGGGCTTCATCCTTGACATATTCAGGGCCTCATGCATACTTTGGGTTCAGTGTTTCTGGAAAATATGGCAACTCAAAAAGACAAATACAGGGGACCCTTAACATTCTTTTACTATGTCTTTCCCCACTTCACTGTCAACCTGATCTTCCTAAAGTGCAGGTTTGACTATGTCACAGTATTCAATAAACTCCAGCGGCTCCCTGTTAACCTGCAGGATCTGATATAAAACCCTAATCAGTGCTCGCTCATCAGTCATCAGGTGAATGCCATGCCTAGGATGCCACCTCATCTCTATCCCTTGGTTACCCTGGCTTCCTTCAAGTTTTAGCTAAAGTCTCACCTTTGTTCTTTCTTTTTTAGAACACAGCAGAAATTTGTTTTGCATGATTTCATATTTGTAATGGGTCTTTTATTTATTCACTTGGAGAGGGGGGAGAATCTAAAAGTGAAAAGGGCCCAAAACTTATGTACATAAATTTACAGCAATACTTTTTGTCGCAGCAGAAGCAGAAATAAGATGAGTGCCCATCAACTGAGGAATGGTCAGACAAATTTTGGTATATGAATTTAAGGGAAAATTATTACATTATAAATATGAAAAAAGGCACGGATTCAGAAAAGTATGGGAAGACTTGTACAAAGAGATGTAGAATGACATGAGCAAGACCAGGAGGGCAATTTAGACAATTGGTACAACACTGTAAAAAATAACAATTGTGAAAAACTCAAGAACTCAGATCAACATAATGACCAACCATAACTCGAGAAAACTGATGAGGAGGCAACGAACTTCTCAGTAGAGGGGTGACTGACAGCAGGTACAGAATGAGATAGACATTTCCAGAGAGAACACATGGGACCCTATTTTGCTTGCTTACTAACTTGGTACAAGGGAGAGCACTTATTTATCTATCTGTCTACTTATTTATCTGGAGAGGGTACATAAGGAATGGTAGCCATACAAAAGGAAAAGTGTCAATGAAACTTAAAAATACCGAGAAGACAGTGAAAAGAAGTACAGAAGGGTCACGGACAAGTGGGGGGTGTTGGTACCATCACGTCAAGTGTAACATTATCTTAACTTCTATAACTTGAATTGGGACCCACAGGTCTGCACATGAGCCTCTTTTTCTGTCATCTACATACAGGAATCACCATGTTTCCTGATAGTTGTTAAGTTAGTAATTTAAAAAAATGGGGAAGGCAAGGGAGGGAGAAAGATCTTCCAGAGGCTAAATATGCCCTGACATCATTGTGCCTGTAGGTTGGCCAAGGTGAGGTGTGTGCCTCTCTTCTCTCCTCTTCTCTCTCCTCATCCTCATAATGTATACCAGCAGTTCTATTTTGAAAACTGCTGAACTTTGATAAGGCTTATAGTGAAGTTTACACAAGTGATTTTAAAACAACAGACAACTAGCCCCAGCAGAAATAGCCAAAGAAAGGAAGAACTTCCCTTCTGAGTTAGAGGCAGAGCAGGATACTCCAATAAGAGAAACTGGCTGGGCAGGGAGGCCTAGGAAGAATGCACACTTCGGGGAGAATCCTAAAACTCTCCAGTTTACAAATAACTAAGTGAAAGATTCAAAGTCTGATGAGATAGTCCAAGTTTTATTGAGAAAAACTCAATAAGTCAGCAGCTCCAGCTGACTTAGAGTGAAGGAACAGGAAGCTAAAGAGCCAGGACAACTAGTACAAAGCAAACAAGCAAAAAAGAAGCTGCTATTTCATATGGGCTTTGGCATGATCAAAGTTTCAGCACAACATTTATTTCAAATGTGTGTGGGTTTTCCACATAAAAGCCTCCCCTTGGGTGGCTGGTGGTCAGCACTAACCTGTTTTATGTTCAGTGATAAAGGGACACACACTGAGGGTCATGGAGTTGCTAGAAAAGATTTGTGAGTCTCCTTGCTTTTCTTGGGATGTGAGCTCCTCATGTGGGGTAAAACACACATTCTTTTGGAATCAACTGGGTAGAGAACTACTTCAGAACTTATTACAGTAACATATATTTAGAGGATTCTCTCTCTAAGTATTTACTGGTACTAAGTATTAGATTGCCATGATTTGTAAATAGTACGTGATGAAAAGAGGAAAGGGCAGAGCCCCCTAAAAAACAAAAAACATCTTTCCCACTCCTTGGTAGGGCTGGCAAGACTTACTGTGTAGTTGGGATTTCCTGGCTGGATGCGGAGCTCTGCCAATATCCAAATGCCATTAGTGAGTTTCAGGGACTGGTACAGCATGTCCTGCCCTTCCACATTTCTCTTGGCAATAGTATAAACATTGTTGTTTTGCAGTTTGCTGGAAACAGTGTCTAGAAACAAATAGAAACTCCAACAGTTATTTAAAACCTTTAAGGAAGTGTATAGTCTCTCCCCACCCTCCTGAATGGAGAAGCAAATATCACGTTTGTATTTGTATGATGAGTCAGTCAATAAGCATTTATTAAGCACCTACTATGTACCAGGCACTGGGCTAAGCACAAGAGATACAAAGAAGGGCAAAAGACAGTCTCCTGCCTCCAAAGGGCTCACAACCTAACGGGGGAGACAACATGAGAACAAATAAGCATGAGCAAGCCATAGACAGGATAAATAGGAAATAATTAACAGAAGGAAGGTACTGGAATTATGAGGGATCACGTAGAAGATGTGGTTTTTGGCTGGGGTTTGAAGGAAGCCAGAAGACAGAGACAAGGAGGTAGAGCACTCCAAGTGGAGGGGAAGGGACAGAGGAAATGCTCACAGTCAAGAGATGGTATATCTTGTTTGTAGAACAGTGAGTCCACTGGACCAAGTGAAAGTAGGGAGGTGAAAGATGCAGAAGACAGGAAAGTGAGGGAAGAGGGTAATAGGCAATGAAGGGCTTTGAATGCTGAACAGAATTTTGTATTTGATCCTAGAGGTGATAGAGAGCCACTGGAGTTTGCTAAGTAGGGGGTGGCATAGTCAGACCTTTGCTTTAGGAAAATCAATGGAGGATAGATTGGAGTGGGGAGAAAACTTGAGACAGGCAGATCCCCTAACAGGTTGTTGCAACAGTCCAGGTGTGAGATAATGAGGGTCTGCACCAGAGTGGTGATGTATCAGAGAAGAGAAGGGAGTACATTTTGAGAAAGTGAAATCAACAGGCCTTGGCACCATATTGGATGGGGAGGGAGGGGGGAAATGAGAGATAGTGAGGAGTTCGGGATGACTCTCAGGTTATGAGACTGAGGGAATGGGAGGATGGTGTTGCCCTCCACAGTAATGAGAAAGTTTGGAATGAGAAGGTTTTAGGAGGAAAGATAATGAGTTGTTTTGGACATGTTTAATTTTAACATGTCCATTGGACATCCAGTTTGAGATGTCTGAAAGATAGTTGAAGATGTGAGATGGGAAGTTAGTAGAGAGACTGGAACAGGAAAGGTAAATTTGAGAATCATTAACATGGAGATAGTAATTAAATCCATGGAAGTGGATGAGATTACTAAGTGAATGAGTACAGAGGGAGAAGAGAAGAGGGACCAGGACAGAACTCTGAGACACCTAGGGTTAGAGAGTGTGATGTGGAGAAAAATCCAGCAAAGATAATAGAGAAGGATCAGCCAGATAGGTAGGATAACCAGGGAAAGTGGTATCTATTGCACAGAACTTTTTCAAGTTTAGCCGCAAAGGATAGAAGAAATATAGGGGATAGTGAGGATAAAAGGATCAAGTGAGGGAGGGTTTTCTTCAGATTGGGGAAAATATGGGCATCTTTAGAGGCAGTAGGGAATGGGCCAGGAGAAGAGGGAGAGATTAAAAATAAGCGATAGAGTGGGGATGACGGAAGGAACAATCTGTTGGAGAAGAGAGGGTGGAATGGGATTGCTTGAGCGGGTAGAAATGGTAGCCTCGGTAAGGAGTAAAGTCACTTCTGCATGGGATGAAGAAGGAGAGTGGCAGAAGGAATCTGAGTGATATGAAACAAGGATGCAGAAGGAAGAGCACACGATGAGTAGCCTAAATTTTTTTGTGTAAAATATGAGGTAAGGTTCTCAGTTCAGATGGCAGGAGGATAGGAAGTCATGGGAGGCTTAAGGAAGGATGACAAGATCTGGAAGAGCTGCTGGGGAGAGAGCAACAGTTAGATGGTACAGGAAGTATAGAATTGCCTCGCAGCAGGGAGGGCCCAGTTGAAGTTGTGTAATAATGTAAATTCATAGCGGACCCAACCAGAATGGTTGTATAATTTTCTCTGCTTTCATTCAGTAGCACATGTATAGGAGTGAAGGCAGTGGATTGAGGGTAGGATTGAAGGTTAAGGCTTGGCAGGGGCACAAATGGTGACATGAGGGGCCAAGGGCCTTAAGAGTTGGATTCAAGATGGGGAAAAGCAAAGAGCACCCAATGTGGGCAATGACTTGAGAGTGGAGTGGGGATGGGGTGCTGAGAGACTGGAGGTCACAGTTGTGTTGTGCTTGTCCCTCCTTCTGAAAAAGGACCATGACATCAAGATGATGACATGACTTGCAGTTGACATTAATTTGAGTGAAGGAGAGCTGTGCAAGGTCACCAGCCTCACTTTCTTCTCCTGAGCCATCTGTATCCAATGGCCTGATATTCAACAGGATGATGGAGATGGCCCAGGATGCAATGTGAGACCCTGGCCATACAGTGGAAGTTACAGTATGGATAAAGAGAAAGATCTGGTATGAGAAGGGCAGGGAAAGAGGTGGAAAGTCAATAGACTATGGTCAGAAAAGGGTATTTCAGGATTTTTGAACACAGAGGAGGTGCATTTGTGAGTGATCACAAGGTCAAAGGTATAACCATCTCTTGTGTGGCTGAAGAGGGGTGGAGGAGTAGCTCATGGGAAGTGAGGTGGTTGAGGAACTGAATGGTTAGGGTGTTTGAGGAAAAATCAGTATGTATGCTGAAGTCCTCTAGTTTGAGGGCAGGAGTTGGGGAGGAGAGAAAGTCAGCACATTTTATCGCAAAAAGCTCTACTTATTAGGAGATCTTGGGTCAGCCACCAAGCTTCCCCCTAAAAGGAGAATAGCATGGCTCACCTAAAACAGAAAACTACAAAGTCCAGTACTAGAGAAATGTTGACCACCAATTGGAATTTTTGTGCCAGAAAGGAGAATTGAAAGTTTCTGCCCACCAAGAAAAAAAGTAAGTGGTTCTTGACCTCAGGTTGTCTGAGGATCAAAAGATGTGGGGGGCAGTGTGTCCCCACACCACCCTGCTAAGCCCATTCTATTGAGTCCTGGACTTAGCTCTTGTGAGAGGCTGGCTGGAAGCTTTCATGACCTCTTCTTTCTAATGCATTAGAAAGTAAACTTTAAGGACAGGTCTTTGCATCTCTGGTACACAGCACATAAGGCTTCAGTAAATAGTGCTGAATGAATCTTTTTAAAAATTCCTATTGGTCAAAATTGATGCCCAAATATGCATTTTTCATAGTTTACATTGAATACCTAGTATGGTGCAGGAGGCAGCTAGGTAGCTAAGCGGATAGAGCACTAAGCAAGCTCGAGTTCAAATTTAGCCTCAGACATTTCCTAGCTGTGTGACCCTGGACAAGTTAATTAATGTCTGAATGTCTGATAAAATGGATCCACTTGAGAAGGAAATGGCAAACCGCTCCAGTCTTTGGATACACAACAACAATGGTGCTGCTATGCTGTTCTGCAACTGGTGCTCTTCCAGGCACACATGCACTCAAATGAGCTCAGGTTCATGACACGTTTTCCCCACATATAGTTCCCACACAAACTTTTTTCCTTTACATCCAGAACTTTTATTAATGCTAAGAGCAGTGCCTTTAAAAATAAACAAGTCCTATTCCAGAGGACAAAGTTAGAAGTTATAAGCACTATTAATGTTCTTTCTTTTTGGGGGGGAGGGTAAAAATGGAAGCTATCACCTTAACTGGTCTCCCCACCCCACCTCCATGTATGCTTTAAGCCATATTATGAACATTATCTTCCCCAAAACATACCTAATCTAAGATAAATTTTTGGGGGGAGGGAATTCAAAACACTGCCTATTCCTAGTAATCCAACGTCACACCTGGCTCGTAACAGGGCTATTCTTTTAGTATCCACTGTTTAGGACTTCAGAATCTACATCTTAGATAAGTCATTTGAAATGATCTTCTAGGGTTGAGGTAGCGCTCTGGCCAGCATCTGTTACACTAATTGGGCCAGGTTACAAGACAACGCTGTCAGCTGGGGCTTGGCTCACAGCAGAATCCCCAATGCTTTACTTTTCTTTTAAAAATAAAAATAAAAAACTTTTTTATTGCTATAAACTGTCACCAATAAAGATGAATATTTCCTTATGCTACGAACATAATAAAAAGAGAATTATATCTAATACCATGAATCCTAATTTTATACAACTTGGCTTTTTTTTTTTTTTTTTAAGTATCTGTTAACTATAACAGTGACACGGTACTCACACTGCCATGCTTGACAGTGTCCTAGGCTGAACTTCCTTCTGCTCTCTTTGGTGTATTTTTAGATGTTTCATTAATGCTACTTTCTTTTCTTCCACCTTTTGACAGGGTTTCTTTTAAACTGTAAAAAACTATTCCTAACTCTGAAGACTCTTGTTCATTTCCCAGGGAAACAGAGAAAATGAGCAAGGGATCTTGTGCTCATCATACAAGCAAAAGCCTGTTTTACAGGAAGAGTCTGCATACTTCTCATGACTTCCCTATTGAGATAAGTGTTAAGCGAGCTCATATGTGCATGCGTGCACACACCTCCCCAAACTGGAAAACATGGTAAACAGCCATGTAGGACAGGCAAAAGTTAAATGGGTCTAAGTTTGCTGCATCTGGAATTTCTCCACCTCGGAAGCCCTGCTTCCAGATACAGCTCTGTATCATGGTTTCAAAAAAAACAAGGCAAGGTAGATTTCTAAAATAGGTCCACCAGGCCTAATTTTTTAGAATCATTTCTTCCCCATATATTCATACCTTTGTTGGCAACAATTAAGGTAGAGGATAGGGTCATTTATTTTAGACAAAAGAGCCTGACAATTTACTTTTTCCATCTAGTGCAATGTTCATCATCAGGAAGTACAAAACACAGTACCATGACATGGTAAAGAGAACACCTCATACTATTTGAATTACCAGTCTAAATTAAATTCTGACCACAGAGCAGAGTTTCCATCTTAGAATTGGCTCAATCTGAACAACAGGCTAAGCTATAGTGGGGACAAAGAAACATAACTACCTCTCTGAGCCCCACTGCTCCAGAACAGATGCTTTCATAAAGTGCATTCAAGACAAGCTAACTAGATTATATCTAGGCTTTCCAGAAGGTAAAAAAACCACCAGGACAAAGGAGAATAGTAAAACAGCTTATAGTAAAGGCTTTCTTCCTTCTTGACATACAGCTGCATATTCATATGTAAGAGAAAAAAGAGCTGGAGTGCTTCCAAAGAGAGGTATGTCAAGGGACAAGGAACATGGAAATCAATTTCTTCAAACTGGGCAAAGGACTCCTGTGGAAGGTGTGACTAAAAAACAGACAGAAATGCAAACTTAGCTAAAGTGAGATCTACTCTTTACATCCCTTTTGCAACTACAAATCCGGAACATTTCATGCTGCCTTAGGCAAGTGGACCCTGGTTTATTTATTCCTCAAGATGAAGTGAACTAGTCAAAGTTAAGGTCCAGGCCCACCCTGTGGCTCCCTGAAGTCCTCAATACATTGACTCCATCTGTCAGACGTCAACTCTGCCATGGCTGTTCTATTTAAAGAGCTGCTTCTGCTGCGATCAGGGCAGATCAGCTGGGGAGAATGGTATTTTTAGCTCACAGCTAGACTATGAGTGTTGAATCAGATACTGCAAAAATTGAGGACTTACAATGCTTTTTGGAATAAAGTTCCCTTGGCTGGCAGGAAGCGTGCAGGTCAGCTCACTCTGGGCCAGAGGGGATGGGTGCAGGCAGGCCACCTACTTAGGAACGGGCTTTAGGAAGTAGTCTCCCAGCAACATCAGTGATTTAATGAACAAAAAAAGATGGTCTATGTTCTTAAGAGAACATAAGGAGATTCTGTCATCCAAGATTCATGGTGCCACCAGCCAAAGAGCAGTTACAATGGAAAAGAGTTCGTGGAGTGCTTGAAACAGCCAGAGCAGGGGTGAGGCTTGGGGACATAGGGCAATGAGGAAACACCTCTGTCTGAAAGTACAATCTTCAGCATAGACAGCAACTACTCCTGCAACGGCCAAGACGCCTCCTCTTGGAGGGCACCCCAAACGGGCACAGTCAGAGGCAATAGGTTCCCAGACACATGCAGCACAGGGTCTCTTTTCACGACAGCTTTTGGCTCTCGTCTCTGAAATCAAGGGGCCTCTTCTTATTGGCTGCTTTGGCAATCCACACCTGATTTTTCTAACTTCAATTTCGCTTATGAAAATTGCTGTTGATTATTGCTGTTGTACAGCTGTTTGAGTCCGATCCAACTCTGTGTGACCCCACCTTGGGGTTTTCTGGGCAAAGATGCTGGAGTGGTTGGCCATTTTCTTTTCTAGCTCATTTTACAAATGAGGTAAATAGGGTTGAGTCACATAGTTAGTGTCTGAGGCCGACTTTGAACTCAAGTCTTCTTAACTCCAGTGCTCCATTCACTGCACCACTGTGATGTTAATTAGAGTTAAAGATCTTCCCAGCCTCAGATACCTTTTGTTAATTTCTAATGAGGCACTGGGTAATGAGGGATGTAAAGCCCTCTGGCTCTGAAAAGTGTATATCCTCCAAGGTGAGGTTTTTGCTTTGGGAGTTCACTCTTTGGAAGAAGGTTCATGAACCACATGAGACTGGGGAGCCGCTAAGGAGCCCCCTTAGCTTTGAAAACCCAGATACTGGTGCTTTTCTCTCTGATAATATGTATGTATGTATGTAATCGTCAGACAGTTAGAAGTCCTGTCTGTTAGACTTTATTTCTCTGGATGTATTTTCTCTGTTGGTGAACGTAATTAAAGTAGATTGTTGACCCCTGAAAAGCTGCTTTCCTTTTAAAAAAGCAGATCTAAGAACCCGTGCAGCAGGCCCTCCTGTGTATGCCGGAGTGCTAGCTGTCACCTAGCTGCCCCACTGATGGAGGAGAAAACAAAAACAAAGCCCAAAACAAATCTTGCTCTTTCATGTCCCTTTTGCCCTGGATCCCCCTAACCCACTTCATTGCCACCACTATTCTCAGATAAGAGGAACACAAGGAATGGAGCCAAAAGATTCAGAATTCAGGCTCTTCTGCAACTAAGCACAATGCCTTGTCGACCATGACCCACTTCCTTTCCTGTTTCAAGAGGAATTCAGAGGTGCTCACATTTGGCAGTGGGGCCCTCCCTTCCTTAGTCATCAAAAGAGAACTCATTAAACAACAATGCAATAGAAAACCATTATTATCCTCGTTAGCATGTACTATAGGAAAAGAGGCTAAAGGCCTTAACTTTTCATGAAGGATATATAAAGCTCTGTTCTTGTTTGCCAAAAGGCAAATTGACATTAGAATACCAGGCCAAAGATTCATTTGAAAGAAAAGGTTCACAAAGCATTTCTGAAAAGAATAAAGAAACAGGACTACGAAAATACAACAGGAATTTTATTTACTACAATAGCCATTGGTGGAAAACTGCACTTGGTGCTAAGACAGTAGTTAACAGGTCTTCTGAAGCTACTGTTATCAAAGGTAACTAGACTATATCTGATTGGCATTTCTAAAGAAAAAACCAAAAATTCTAAGTTTCCTGAAAATCTCAGAGCCTCTAAGTACAGTATTTATCAGAATAGATTACATAAAATTCAATCAACATTTGAAAGTACAGAGGATTTAGCAAGGACCTCAAGAAATAAGCTACACATTAGAAACAAAAGCCTGGACTAGATTTCTTTTTTTCCCTGAATGGTCACATTCCCTCTCTCAGTGGCATGTGCCAGACGCACTGGGACTAGCAGCGTGAGGGAAGAACTGTGCAAAAGAGGTAGTGAACAAGTGCAAGGCAGAATCTCAGTCAGACTTCATAGGACCAGACCAACGTCAAGCCAGAAAAAAAAACTAAGCAATGGAAGGCAGAGCCTGAAACTGGCATTAGTGGTCACACAGGAGCCCAGGGGTTAGCCAATCACTCACCAGCATTCAAGTGGCATTCCTTAATCTGGAACTGCAGCTCATTCTCGTTGGGAATGTCCTTCCATGTTGCAAGGAAGACTTGGCGCTCTAAATTTAGGAACAGAGGGGGAGAAGAATGCTCATAATCTGGTAGTGTTCCAATGCCACACACTCAACACTATTACCAATTAAGTATTTTCTACACTATGGAGAGGCTTTAGAACTAGGTGGTGCAGTGGGAGAGAGTGCTGGTCTCAAGAGTCAGGATGATCTGAGTTCAAATCTGATCTCATAGACTTCCTAGGTGTGTGACCCTGGGCAAATCCCTTAATCTCTTTCAGTTCTCTCATTTGTAAAATGGGGATAATAAAAGCATCTCCCAGGGTTGCTGTGATGATCAAATGAGTTATCAATCTGAAGGGCTTATTAGCACAGTGCCTGGCACATAGTAAGCACTACAGGAATGTTAGCTATCATTATGATTACCAGTGGGCTCTGAATATGTTTGACCACACTCCTATCAGTGAAGAATTTTTGAACACACACCCCAGTATGCTTATTTTTCATTTATTTTTAAATTATATCATGTACTAATGATGTATGTTATATCCAAATCTTGTCCTATCCAAACCAAAGAGAAGGGAGGTAGGGCTCTTGTTCACTGCGTCCTGCCCCAGACCACAGGGCCCTCCCTCAAAGGGGAACCTGAATGCCAGAGATGGATGTGCTGAAGGGGCGAGGTGGGGGAGGTTGGAGGCAGATACTTTCCCAATGGCAGCTAAACAGCTCCTTCAACAGGTGTCTGGGCAGTGGTGAGATCAGAAGGTTAAAGGGAGGGGGCAGGGTGTAGAGGCCTAAGTGTGGCTTTCCTGGAGACAATGCCCATGCCTGGGCACCTTGGCAAGGGTGGGTATGAGCTCTCTTTCTGCTCCCTGGAGGCCTGTTCACACTCGTCCTGGAAGTCAGGCCTCACTTGGGAGGCCACTGCTTGCCACTAGGGCTGAAGCCTGGGCTCTGACCCAATCACTATGCTACGAAGTTAGTTTCAAAGCCAGTTAACAGCCCTGATGTGTGTGTAGCTTACAGAACATGCCTCCCTGGGAGGTGCTGCACTCTCATACCCACTGCCTTAGTGCAGGCCCTCATCACCTCTCACCCGGCTGCCTTCTGAATAGCCTCCCTACTGAAAGTCTCTCCCCTCTGCAATACATCTTCCATTTGGCTGCCAAGGTTATTTCCCAAAAGTACAGGTCTGATCATACCACACTCTGCTCAATAAATTACAATGGTTTTCTACTCCCTTAACATCTACATCAGCATACGCGAAGTTCCTTGAGAACATGACTCTCCATCTCCCATCTCCAAGTCTTTGTACTGGCTGTGCAGAGACCTGGACTGCCCTACTCCCTCACTGTGACCTCTGGGTTTCCCTGGATTTCAAGACTCTGCTTGAGGTCTGCCTCCTGCAGGAAGCCTTCCTTGGCTTCCCTGGCTGCTAGCACTTACAGGTTGTCTCCTAACTGGACTGTAAGCTGCTTGGGGGTAGGAGAGTTTTTGCTTTTCTTTGTATCTCTAGCACTTAGCAGAGAGTCTGGCACAAAGTAAGCTGTAGTAAATCCTAGTTGACCAGCTCATTGCTAAGTGAGACATGGGTCCAATGGGCACAGCTGGCAGCTGCTTGTGTTGGAAGTCATGGTAAACTGTGGTTCCAAACAAGGATGGGGCCTCTTGGTCAGAGAACACAAACAGTGCAGGGACCACAATCTTTGAGGCTGTTTACTAGCAGGCATAGCACAGCTGAAAGACAGGGAGTCACAAACCCTGGATTTGCTCTGAAATAACTTATGGCACTGAAGGAATTATCTTCCCAACATTGAATGGTAGAATGAAGCCACACTCACCCATTTTTCCATCCTCTACAAAGAGCACATTGAGTGGGATGAGGCAGCTAAAGTAGAAGACGTCAATGTTATTTTTCACAGCCACCTGCCAGGGAAGCAAAAAGGGAGAATCAGGACACCTGAGAGTCAAGGTGCGGAAGGAGCCTGTGTCTGGAAATGTGTCACCTGGTTTCCTTTCCTCTTCCAGGTGGCACAGGGCTTTCATCTACCATGACACACACTCAGCACTTCACACATCCTTCCTCATTGTCCTTACCTGTCCTCAGGTAACCAGTATCTCTCCATTTTTCCCAGCATGACTCTCTTTAAGACCTTGTTACACTGCTGGAAAAAAATCTCTTGCCATCCAGCTTCCTCTTCCTATCAAAAGATCTCCCCATGATGCACTTCTTTCAAAAAACCTCAATTATCAGAGGCTGAGTAAATGAATACAGAATGGAAAATGGCCTGAGTCAAAGAAGAGATTATCTTCTCATAGCCTACACCTCTGCCTCTTTGTCTAGCTTTCTAGAAATTCGGGTGATTTCTTTTTCCACATTCTATATAATTATAATCTATATAATTCTATATAATTAATAACATGCTGTTGGTACCAGAAAATTAATGGATAGCCCTGTGTAGAAAAAAGCACTGATTGGCAATGAAGATGCAGATCAGCTGATTCTAAGAATGAAAAAAAGTATGAAAAAAAAAAAAAGATCTCAAAGCATTACCTTCCACTTCATTTCTGTAAGCAGGGCTGGCAGCAGGGCGCCTGTGCTCCTGACACTGCTAGAACACTCAGACATCATCAGGGAAAGCCGGAGCCTCCCTTCTTGTTTTCCATCTCTATGATGGCCATTCCCTCCTTTCTTTAAAGGCCTACCTCTGGCACCACTTCTTTTTTTAATCTTTCGGACACTGCTCCGTTTCTAGGATTTCAACAAGCATTTACCCATTTTTCTCATGACCTCTTGAACTAGGAGTGCTAAATGCTTAATCTTTTCATCACCTGTGCTTTCCGATGTTTTTTTTTCCTCTTTACCATAAAACTCACCTTCTCATCTTATATCTGCTCCATCTCTTTCCTACAGCCTACATCTTCACACTATGACATTCAACATGTCTTAACTTCCCAGTTCCTGCTCAAAGGAACTTGTTATAGTTCCCACAGGTAACTAGATTTAAGTCTATTATTAGACTTTATTTTACTAACTGGTACATTTCTTGTTTTCTTTCTCACACAAGAATCCATCCAAACAATCTTGCTCCACAATTGCCTCTGCTTTCATCTCTCCTATTGCTATGTTACATGTCCTTACAGCAGGAGGTCCTCCATGGGCTCCACAGCAGGATACTCAAGCTGCTGTTGTGTGGTGATCTGAAATAAAGTACCACAAACGAGGACGACAGAGGAAGGACTTAAAAGACAGTGAAACAAAATCTCAGAGGTTTTGGCATTAGACAGCAGCTGCTGCAGATCAACCATCCTGGGATACAGCCGAGCACCAGTTCTGGCCAGAGAAAGCATTTAGGGGAGTCCTGGGGGTCAGGCACTGTACTGAGTGCTTGGAATACAAATACAAGCAAAAAGAAAATAGCCCCTGTCCTTGAGAAGTCGAGGTTCTGGGAGCAACCTGCCAGTGGCAGAAGGTGGCCACATGCATGTGTGTGCACGCATACGTGTGCCTGTGTGTACACGTGTGGTGTGTGGGTGCATGTGGGTGGGTTGTCTGTGTGTGTGCATGTGCGTGTGTGTGTGGTGAGGGAAAGATGGAATGGTAGAAAAGTTTAGAGAGTCAGGAATGAAACTTCTACAAAAAGCTAAAAGCAAATAAATAGTCTTTTGAGACTATTTTCAGCTGAGGATAAGAGGAGGGTCAAAGATCATATATTTAGAGACATAAATGATCTTAGAGATCATCTGGTCCAAAGTTCTGAGGCCCCAAAGAGGAGGTGACTTGTCCAGTCACAGAAGCAATAAATAACTAAATCCAGCCCTCTTTTTTGTGGTCCTTGGCCTCTGGGTATGTGCAGTGGAGTTACTGCACAGAGAAGTCTCTTCAGAGCTACTCAGAGATAACAACTCACATTATCATTTCTGGATATGAAAAGCCCAATCTCATGAGCTAGAGAGGGTGTCACCAAATTTTGGGGGTGGGGGTAGGGAGCCACTAAGGGGTGGGTTAGCTTAGCTTCTATAATCACCTAAGGCTATAGGAGAAATAGTCCAGGCCTCCTCCTTGCTAATTCTCACTGCCCTTCTGCAATTCCTACTTCACAACCCATAAAGATACCTCCAAGGCACAAGTTTCTACAAAAAATTAACCCCAGGCGCAGATACAGCATTAGACAATATTAGACAAACCTGGCAGTTTGATATGATACAAAGCAAAACTGCAAAGTACAATCTTACTGGATCCAAACAAAAACAGAAAAAGGGCAGAAGACACTGAATTCCTGTTCACTTTTCTGGTTTTCTGCTTCAGTGGGCCAGTCTGAAAAAAAAACCTAAAAACTACAGGACACAAGAACACAAACTACTGGTGGAAAGGACTCCCTATCTGTCAAGAATTTCTGAAAAAATAGAAGGAAGTTAGGAAAAAAATGGGTTTAGACAAGCATCTTTCATCATATACCACTATAAGTATCAAATGGATAAGCAACCTAAAGTTTACAGGAAAAAAGAAGGTATCTTTCACAACAACTGTCAGATTGAGAATTCAAAACCAAACAAGGGATAAAGGATATCACAAAAAATAAAATGGATAAATGCAACTACATAAAATTCAAAAGGTTTTGCATAAACAAAACTAATGTGACCAGAATAAGAGAAGTTGGTGAGTAGGAAGAGAAAAAAACAAACAAAAAACACCCTTTGCATTAAACATCTGACAAGTTGGATACTATAGATATAGAATTCATATAAATATCTAAAACAAGGGGCCATTCATTTCCCAATAGATACGTAGTGAAAAGACAGTAACAGTTTCCAAAAGAAGAAATGAAGGATGTAGATAGTCTCCATCTAGGTCAGTATTTTTTGCATGTATTCCCTTCGTTAATTACCAATTTTATTAATTCATGATCCATAAAGGATGTGTTTAACACTTCTGCCTTTTTACATTTATTTGTTTTCTGTGCTCTGTTGCTCAGTTGTTTCAGTCATGTCTGATTTTTTGGGGGGATTTTCTTAAGCAAAGATATCGGAGTGGTTTACCATTTCATTCTCCAGCTCATTTTACAAAAGAGGAAACTGAGGCAAACAGGGTTAAGTGACTTGTCCAGCTAGGGGCATCTGAGGCTGGGAACCCATTGCACCCTTAGCTGCTCTTCTCTGTGCTCTAGCACATATTTTTGTAAAGGATACCTTTGGGGCATGCCATTCCTATTCTGAAGATAAGGCTAAGGTCTAAGTTTTTCAACATTTCATTCAGCTCTATGGTTCTCTTTTTGTTTAACTTTATGTTAAATGTACCTCGCTCTGTGTCTTTTTTGCCATGTGGTTAGTTTTGATAAATTTAGAAGCTAGGCTATTTGGGTATATATATGTTTAATAGTAATGTTATTTCATTGTGTCTAGCAAACTGAATCCTAAGGGACAACTATTTATCCCTGCCTTGTCAGAAATCATGATTATAACTTTCTAGTTTTTTATAAATTCCTGACACAAAATTTCTTGAATTTTGATCAAACTGCTCATTTTAATGATATTAAATCAATTAATTTAAAGATGTGTCTTTTATGTACATGGTTGATTTCTACCTTTTTAAAGCTCTCCTGTTGCCTTTTGTTTTTACAACATAGTCATTTCCTGACATATTTCCTCACCAATACAGACCCAGTGGGTTTTCCTTATAAGAATAATAAATAAATATTCCCTGCACCTTCTCATCCCTGAGGAGTTGGAGTGGGTGAAACAGGAAGGCCCCCTGCCCACACTGATCATTAAGATGCCCTGGGCTCAGCTTTAGGCTCCTTTCTTAAATTCCTCTAGTTCTATTTCCCTGGGTTTTATTTACTCATCCAGTTCTTCTGTCATTCTCTTTTATTGGACTTTGTTTTTTTTCCACTTCATTCTTTTGTACTAATTTCCTCCCTCCTCTTTTAAGATCCTGTTTGATTACGTTTTGCTCATATTAATTTACTCTTCTATCCTCAACCCATTACCTGCCCTAGGGCAAATTCTTGAGTTTACCTAAACTTATCATGTGGTTAACAGATATGAACAAGCACTCTCAAAAAAACTACAACTATAGATAACTATGAAACATTGCTCCAAATCACTAACAGCAAGAAACTGCAAATCAAAATATGTCTGAGGTGTCTCCTCACACCCCTCTAAATGGCAAAAATAATAAAAGATTAATACAGTCAATGCTGGTGGGGCTGTGGGAAGGTAAGATAGTGATGGAGTAACTGTGACTAGGTCTAATCCATTTTGGAAAACAATTAGGAATTATATGATAAAATTCATTAAATTCATACCATTTGGACTGTGTGTGTGTGTGTGTGTCTGTCTGTCTGTGTGTCTGTCTGTCTGTCTCTCTGAAATCAAAGACAGCAAGAAGAGACCCATTTGTGTCATAGACATCTTAGTGCTATTTTCTGTGGTGGCATAAAAACAGGAAATAAAGTTGGTACCTATAATTTGGAAAATGGATGAACAAATTATGATTTGTGACGTAATGGAATATTACTACATTATAAAAAATTAGGACTACAAGACCCTGCAAGACCTGTATGAAGTCATGCAGAGCAAAATAGGCAGAATGAGGAAAACAATATATATAATGCCTATGACAACAAATGAAAAAACCCACTAAAAATCAGCTGAATTCTTAAGTAATCATAAGGACCAAATTCAGTCCCAGAGAAATGCTGATGAAACGCATAGCACTCCTCTCAAAGAAGGAGGTGAAAGCTATGGGTGAGGAGTGGGGCATAAATATCAGATGTGGGCATTTGAGGGGCTGACTTTTATGTTGTTTTTTTTTGGAAGGATAAAAGAGAAATGACTAAGGTGTGAAAAAGCAACACAAAAAAATTTTAAGAGAAATACAAACTATCAACTACCATAAAAAAATGTTCAAAATGACAATTAAGAGAAATACAAAATAAAATTCTGAGATTTCTCCTTATACCCCCTGAATTAACAAGTCTATGAATCAAAAGGCATTTATTAGTGGCTTGTTATAATGCTAGGCACTGCACTAAGTTCTAGGGATCCAAAGAAAAGCAAGAAAAAATCCCTGCCCTCAAAAGAGCTCCTACTCTAAGAGGGAGACAACCTGTAAACAACTAAGAACACATAAGATATATCCAGAGGAGATGGAAGGTAATCTCGGGGGAAGGCACTAACAGTAGGGGGAATCAGAAAAAGTTTCCTGCAAAAATTTGACCATGGTCTTGAAGAAAAGTAGGGGAACTAAGAGGTAGAAGTGAGGAGGGAGAGCATGAAAAAGCCCTGAGTTGGGAGAGGGAGTGTCATGCAAGGAAATGCAAGCTAATGGTGGAGAGGGTATAGAAAGACAAGTATACTAGCAGTTGATGGAGTTATGGATTGGCACAATTATCCTAGAAAATGACTTGGAATTATTTGGAATTAAGTAAAGTGCCTCAACTGTTCAAACTCTTGACCCAAATGTTTCCACAACTGAGCATGCAACTCCAAAAAGTCAGAGACAGAAAGGCTCAATTCAAAAATCTGTGGTAGCCCAAAATTAGAAACAAAGTCAGTATTCACTGTGGAATGGTCAAAAATTGCTGTAAATTAACATAATGAAGTATTTATTATTAGACCTTAAAAAAAGACAAATGAGAAATTTAGAGAAACTCAGCTATATGAAGGAAGTCAGAGTGAAGAAAAAGGAACCAGAAGACTAATCTATACAATGGTGTAATTGCAAACCTTACGGTATGTGAGCTCAGACTGAATGCATATCCTCGGGGTAGACAGGAAGAGATTACAGGTACATAATGCTGCAAAAACAGCTAGTTATGGCCCCTGTGCTGGCTTGGTTTGGTTGAACTGCTCTTTCTCATCTCTAGGTGGTGGGGAAACTACACACAGAGAAGTAGACAGAAACAAAAGGCACCAGTAAGACAAAAAACTTATAGAACCCACAGTGTAGAATGCCCTTCTGAAAGTTAACTTCTCAAACCTATCCTTAGCTGCTTCACAAATGCTCACTGACTTACTGAACAAAATGTCTTTTGCTCCTGGCTACATGGACCAATGTGATGAACCCATTCAGGAAGTCAAGGACACTGGGTGGACAGCCTTCCTCAAGGAACAATGACAGGGCTATGCACATTACCATGCTGGGCAATACTAGAAATCTCCAAGTTCATGTCAACTGGCAAAGAAGATGAGGAAAAAAGCACGGTGGGGAGACAGCTTACATGTGCCTCAGACAGTGAGAAAAGAGGCCTGTCACTGTCAGCAGATCCCTCTACCCTTCAATCAATGCAACAGTGATCTCTATCAGCTTTACAAAAGCAGCCTTCAAGTTCCCTTCTGCTGAAACTCACTGCGTTAAACTGGTACAAAAAAAACAAACTCTGGTCGCGCTGTCTGAGGAAATAGCTTCCAAAAGGTCTTCTCACAGAAGACTGAAAATCAAATGAGAATTAGAGAAAGTGCTCTGCAAAGCTTAACAAACAAAGTAGATGCCAGTTATTACTGTTTATGGGAAACATGTCTTAAGCTGCTCTATCAAAATGAAGATAATAAAATGAATCCTGAGGTTTCATTAGTCAAAAACTTTGTGGGTCCTGAAGTCTTGAAACAAGTTTGTGCTCAGGCCAAATGGGCAGACAGATCTTCATCCTATGTTATTCCTAGATCCTCCCCAACCCCACTATTCACAGTGTTCATAATTAAGACTCTGTTTTGTAAGTCTCATCCCCTATCTCTCAAGGAGTTTTCTCCGCTTGTGACTAATCCTTGGGGTCACTCCTCCTTTCACTTCAGAGGCTCGACATTCCCCAGATCCTTCTGTGCATCTACAAAAACATTGCCCTTACTGGCTCCTATTTCTCCTTCCTGGTCCCTTAGTATGGGTACTGCCAAGGCTTCTCTTCTCTCTTTAGACTCTCTCCACTGGTGATCCCACACATTCCACTATATCAACTGCCAATTCTAAACTAGATCTCCAGCCCTAACTTCTTTCCTTTAGTAACTCTAGTTCCATGTTTCTGATTGCCTTCGGGACATGAACGCCAGATTTACAACCTTGAACATATTTTTGATTCCTCCTTCTCCCTCACCTTTCAGATCCAATCAATTACCAAATTCTCTCAACTCTATTTCCATAACATTCTTGCTCCTTCCACCCATCCCCTGCTCTCTGTTTCTACTACCACGATTCTTAGTCAAGGTTCGGTTCTTATTATCACTTACACAGGACACCCTGACCCTCCACTCACCCGAGTGCCTTCCAAGCAACATTCAAATTCTTTCAGCTGTCACTGGAGGGCCTCCCCAGTCTGCTGTACTTTGTTATCACTGTGATGGTTAGAGCCCCAGGCCTGGAATGATTTACTCCTCATTTCCACCTCCTGGTTTCCCTGACTTCCATCAAGCTCCAATTAAAATCCCCTCTTCTACAGGAAATCTTTCTAAACCCCTCTTAACTTTAGCGCCTCCCCTCTTTTACTACCTCCTATTTATTCTATGCATAATTTTTTGTGTATATTTGTTTACTTGCCAACTGCCCCATTAGATTGTGAGCCCATTCGAGGTCAGGACCTGTCTTTCGACTCTTTTTATATTCCACTGTTTAGAGTGCTTGGCATGTAGTAGGTACTTAATAAATATTTTTTGACTATTTTCAATAACCAAGCACTTGAAGTTTTTTCCCCTTCTACTTTTCCTCACAGAAAGGAAGAGAGAAGGGTGTAAGGGAAGAAGACAGGAGGAAAAATTAAAAAGGAAGGAAGGGACAGGGGGAAGGAGGAAAGAAGAGAGAAAGGGAAAAAAGGAGGGAGGATCTTATATCACATAAGTGCAGTCAAGCAAAACATACTAGTCACATCCAAATGTTCATATTATTAAACCATCATTAGTAATGAAATGTTTTCCTTCTTTATCAGTCTTCTGGAATTCAGGAGGATCATTTCATTGATTAGAATTCTCAAGTCCTTTAGAATTGTTCATTTTTACAATACTGATGCCATAGCATCAAGTGCTCACTCTTCTTTCCCCTCATTTTTTATGGAATAAGAGTATTCCATTCCATTCATATCCCCTGGTTTCTTCAGTCTTTTCCCACAACTAATGAGCATCCCCTTTATTTCCAGTTTTTTCTGCCACTACAAAAAGCTTCTATAAACATTTTTTGTAAATATGGATGCTTCTCCTCTTTATTTGAAGCATAAAGCCTAGCAGTGGGATAGCTGGATCAAAGAGACATCTTTAGTAACTTTTTGTGCATAATTGCAAATTGCTTTTTAGAATGGGTTCACAGCTCCACCAACAATGCCACCCTCCTTTTCTAGACTTTTCATATTACTACCTTCCAGACAAACTGCTCTCCTCTCATCACCCCAAATGCAGTATTATCCTCACACATCCATGCTTTTGTTCATCCTTTCTGTGGAATACTATCCCTCCCCTCTGCAACTATTAATTCTTAAACATTTTAAAACTTAAATTTCATTTCTTACATAAAACCTTCCCTGATTCCTTGATTAGTAACAATTTTCTTTTTTCAAAGTTCTCATTGCACTGTTCTGAAATTTTCTAATGCATTTATTTTATGATGTATTATGTTGTGGTTATTTGTCATTATGTCTAAGCTACCCCGCCCCTTAGATTAAAAACCACAGGTCAGGTGTGAATTATCTGAAGTTTGTATCTCCTCTAATACTCTACTAGTGTAGCACTCTGCACAATGTTTATTGAATGAATGAAATCAATCCCAGTAAGCTAACAACATCTAACTTCCAAGCAAAGACATGAAATCATTGGTTCTTCTATACCTGCCAAAGTCTGTGAATATGGCTGAGAACGGAACAAGAGATAAGAATCAGGCTTAGTCTACTAATCTACTAAGGAGAGAGGAAAAGGGTGGGGGCCTGCCAGTCAGTGGGCTAGTCAAAAGACTAGACATCTTGCTGCACAGCATAAGACCACACACACACTTGGTAAAAGTGTCTTCAATATCAATTTGTGGAAAGGATAGCTCTTTCATGTGCTACATGACCCAGGCCATGGCCTAAATCTCTCTATGCAGAATGAGTCTAACAACATTAATGGGCCTCTTGGGGACGTCATAAAGGGTAACAAGTAAATATGATTAAAAAGCACTTTACAACTAGAAGAGTTTGCTACACGTGCTTAATAATAATAATTTTTTAAACATTACTTGCCTTAGCTGTTCAGGAAAGAGCAGCCTGTCAGCCTGGTTTTGTAACTGGCAATTACTTCCATTCTCTAGGACGGGAGATCTGAAACATCGGCAGCCTCTTTATCATGGCACAGTAGGAGATGAACAGGCTAAATTAATATGCAAACCTTGTTCCAATGCACTCAAGACTACTATAAAAAGGAAGTGATGAACTCAGTCTGAACCCTGGTGAGCCACACCGAACGAGCAACTCTCACTGCAGGTGGCTGAGAGGAGTGATGGTCAGCAATGGGATCCTTCCTTGCCAACTGTGGCTACATTATATTTTATCTGTATTGTGTCACCCATGGCCCTTTCTTAATTTCCAAGGAAAATGACTTCCCTAATTAGCTTTTGGTAAAAGTAGTTACAAGCTGATCCAAACCAGGAGTGGATGCTGATACTAGCCAGCCTTCAATCTCTGAGACATGATGAGCTAAATGTAATTTTAAACACCACAGAGTCTCATCAGCAGATCCCAGGGCTGGCTGAGTGGCAGAGCTTTGGTCAGAACTAACTCCAACTGTGTGATGATCGATGACAGCTGAGAAAAATAACACCTTCCTTTGCATGCCACAACTAAAATACCACATGACTCAATTTTCAATGCCATGGAATGACCCAATTCCTAGCTGTTCAGCATGCTCTTCCTGACCAAACCTATTTACCCCAAAAGTTTTCTGTCCCTTTTCCAAGGTGATCTGAATTATCCAGGAACAAAACTAGGGAAAGCTCCATCCAAAACAACCAGAATCCTGTGAGATACTTCAAGTCAACCAGACTAAATGTAAACATGTAATTAAATATTATTTCAAATGTAACTATAAAATTCATCTCCACAATGTTTCCCAGGCTAGACTTTCACATCCTTAGATATCCTGCACGTGCTCCCTCCAAGCCTGAAACAACAATGGATCCTGAGTGTAAAAGGCACAATTGCCTACTATCAAGGAAGTCAGGACAGGGCTCCATTCAAAAGAGCAGGGAAGAGCCAGATGACTCATCTGGAAAAATCTGACAGCCCCCATCTACCCCAACAAAAGCAACAGCCCTATATCCCTAAGGAAATTTCTCCTCTTGAGCAACTGTGGGCATGCCTGCGCCCATCTGACACTTTCATATTACAACAGCTCTGAGACGGTGAGAATCAAGTGTTCCCCCACCTGAATTGGACTGTAAGCCCTCAGTTTGCAAGTCCAGAGACAGTTTTAAAAAGGTAGAGAAAGCATGGTGGCAGTACCTCTCAACAGTCTTCTTCCTAGCTCTCCGGTTCCAGCCACTGGCTTTCCTGAAGTTTTCATATGACTTCAGACCATGACTGGAGGCACGAACAAACACTTAACAGGGATGGCTCAAAGCACTGGGAAAATACAAAGAAAGGGGAGGCAGTTCCTGCCCTCAAGAAGCTTAGTTTTTAATGGGGGAGAGGATGCATAGAAGGCAGTGGGAGTCAGGGAAGGAAAGTCACAAGGATGGTGGACTGGCAGCTTATTGGCATGCCCTCAGTAGAAGTGATGGTAATGATGATTTGGTTCCTGTGTCCACAACCAGAAGAATAAAGGTGGGTCTGGAAGTAGTAGGGGAGTGAGGAGTATTTTGATTTTCCCCCCTAAGACTAGAATGTTAAGGAATGTGGGGAAAGATATAGCCCATGGTAGAGAGGAAGAACAGTGATGTAGGATAGCCAGGGCTCGGTGAAAGCTAGTAGATGGAAGGAATGTGAGAGAAATAAGTCCAGGATGAAGAGAAATTCATTTACTCATCTTTCCTGGAGAGACTTTCTAGTAAAATGTAAATATCTCAGAAATGAGATCAGATGAACTTCCACTCCAAAATAGGACTGACCTGTAAAGCATTATGCGACCCTCTGAACCTCTTCAGGTTGGAAGTAAAATCTACGTGTCTCATTCATGTGTCTGCACAATGACAACAACCTCCTTTTCTCCTCAACCAAGTAATGTAACACTTCACATGGGCAGAAGCCCAGAGAGGGCAGTGAAAACTGGCACAGGGGCCTCTGACCTGCAGCCTCCCCAAGTCAGCTGTTCATTTCTACCAGGTTGGGAGGAGCAGGTTCCTCACTCACTAAGTGGGATGAGATAACTGACAGGAGCAAAAACAGTGTGACAAGTCTGGTCCCTGAGCATCTCTTCTGAATTATCCCTCCTTATGACCTCAAGGGGTAGAGTTTATACAAACAGGTCCTCATTTCCCCTAAAAGTCTTTCCATTTATACCAGTCACTATCAGTACAAATGTGGAGTTCCAACTTGACTTCCATATGGCCAAGAGTAAAGTTTCACCACTACAAACATTTTTTAAATCATTAAGCTGCAGTGATTCTCTTAAGCTGTCTTCCCATGAATCTGGATTCCCAAAAAATGAAACAAAAGAGAACAGAAATGATAAGCAGAATAGATCATAGGATCAGCATGTGAGCAGGAAGAGTCCTCAGGGATCATGTAGTCCAATCTCAACATTGTATAGAAGAGATAACTAAGGCCCAGAAAAGCTGTGTCAGTTAGTTAATAAAGCTCAAGGGAGCTCTTAGAGCCCTAAGAAAAGAGGAAAAGTGGAATTCAGAGAAACGTGGAAAAAATGGGATGAGTTGATGCAAAGTTTGTGATGTAAATGAAAAGAATACTCAAAGGAAGCTAAATTCTGAGTCACTGTCATTAACCACCTTGGTCCTGAAGAACCTAAAAGGAATCTATCTCTCCTGTTCCTCCTCTCTGGTCAGAGGTGGAAGACTGCTTAAAGTATTGCATGCACAGTCAGGTTTAGGCACTGGTTTACTCAGCTGCATAGAAGACACACATTTTCCTGAAGAGATTAGGGTTTATGCTATGAAACACACAAGTTTCTGTAGAAAAAACCCCAGTATTCTGGCAATATGGTGGCTGTAACAGGCACCAAAGACTTTCACCTTTTTTCATCTTGGCAGGGAGGGGAATCAGGGTTAGACGACTTGCCCAGGATCACAGAGCTAGTAAGAGTCTGAGGTAGGATTTGAACTTTTGGACTCAGGTCCTCCTGACTCCAGGCCAGTGCTTTATCCACTGCACCACCCAGCTGACCCTTTTTTCGTCTTTTATAACCAAGTCCCCGTTACACACCAATTGTTAATGGATCTGCCAGGATTACATGGTGCCACTGCGACTTTAAGCACTGCCTGGGATTACAGGTTTGGTTGATCCATCTACCCTGGGAGTGTATGTTTGGTTCCCAGAAGCAGGCCCTACCACTCAGGCACAGAAGATCTATTTAGGAATCTCTGCAAGTCCATACAGGAAGCTACAGGAGACAGTCCCTAACTGTAGGACCAGGCAGGTCAAGCATGTAACTTTAAGCTGCTGAACTTATCAGGTCTTGAATACAAACTTCAACAGGTCTGGTGAAGCAAAGCAGTTTGGCATCTGCTGCTGAAAAGATCTTCCGCTGGGAAGCATTTAATCATTCCTCTGGCACACGAGTCTCAGCTGTAAGCCTTCTGAGTGAGAATGGACATATGCAAGACACGAAATATCAAGAGACTGTGACCATCTGCAGCTCTGACGCTCTCCCAGGCTAAGATGGCAGCGTAGGAGTTGCAGGGGACAGAAATTCTAATGAAGGCCCTCTGTTCACAGCTCCTTTATTAAACCAGCATGGCTTCTTCCCACACTGACATGGACTAAAGACAAGCCTCAATGGGATGGGAGGACAATGCCCTCTGTAGTCATTTCAGAGCAACCTGTTCTTTCTTGAAAAGAGAGAACCAATTAAATATGCCATCAACTCAGGCTGCAAGAGAGAGTCACAGAAATAACATTCAGAGTTAAAAAAGGCATCAGAACCTCTTTTTCCCTCTAACTTGAAGATTTTAAATTGATTCCTTTCGTTTTTGCATCATATGCATTTCTGAATCCTTCCCTCTCCCTCTCCTCCTTACAGAGTTTTTCTTATAACAAAGACTTTAAAGAAGAAAAAACAGTTTGGCAAAACCAAACACAACGTCAACTTTGACAACATGTGCACCACTCCACACCCACAGTCCTCACTTCTGCCACGAAAGGAAGAAGGTCCATTTTTTTAACTCTTTTCCAGGACCAGGCTTGGTTATTATAATGACAAAATGTTCAGTATCATTTTATCATTTTTTCTGCATGGCCTCTAACTCACTTTTAAGACCCCAAATGTTCACTGTTATAGGAGATCAGCTCCTCAGTGGTTACTGAATACTGGTTTTCAAGAAAAGCAAAAAGCAATTAAGAAATCCAGAAGACTCTACCCTTAGGCCTCTCTCCAAAGCTGTCAGTGCAAGGTGCTTACTTGGCAAGGAGGTGCTCGAGCGCTCTCTTCCCTGGCTTCCTGTACACAGAGAACACCCAGTGCCCCCCAGAATCTGCATGAAGATGGCACAGTCTAGAAGAGGGCACTCACGGCTCATCGATTCAGGGTTCCCAAATCACACTGTCCTTCCAAACCAGCGATCTCCAGTAAGGAGACAGAAGTGCTTGCAGGTGACAAGGCTGACAAAGTATATTGAGAAAATGTTTATTAGCAACCAATGCTGACTGAATTCAAACAAGGCCAACTGAGTCAGAGAAAGATCAGTTAGCAACAGACCATTTTAAAAGTTTTTGTATTAGCTAGATAGGCAACTTTCTTTTGGCGAATATAATCAAAAAAGATATAAAGACACTCAGGAGGGCCCAAGGTGGGGGAGGGGAAGGGAAAGGGGTAAGCCTTGCATCTTATTTTGGAACATTTACAGTCTTCCATATCTCAGATGTGCTACAGATCTGATCCTGTCACTCTCCTAGTCAATAAATTCTAGGGCCTCCCTCTTGCTTCTTGGATCAAATAGCATCTAGTTTGTAAAGCCCTTCCAACCTGGCCTCCTTCCTACAGACCAGCCCAATCGGCATTCTGGAGAATACTCACCCACAGTCCTTCATCTACCCACGCTAGCTCCAAGCCTCAGCACTGACAATGCCCCACATTTCACACCTCCCTTATCACCTCCATGCCAAAGAATCCCTCACTTCCTTTTTCTATCTGAAGCCTTTCATAATTACTCCCAAACAATTCTCCTCTCCACCACCACTGTATTCATTGCTCTATATTATATACGTCTCTGTATATTCTGTCTCTCTAGACAGAATGAACAGACACTCTTTGAGAACGAGGTTTGTTTTCTTTTTTTTGGTCTCTGTATCCTCACAGCTTAACAAAGACACACAGGAATACATAAAACCTAAGAAGTTAGTGTACATTCAGGATTACTAAATGTAGACTTTTTTTTATCATTATAGCCCAATTAAGATGATTTTTCTATTTTAAAAGGGTAGAGATCTAGACTCTGAAGCTACCTCAATGCCTGAAAATTATCTTTGTGTAAATGTTTACTTGACTCAACTTCTACCATCATCCTATAAGAAAGTTACCACCAAGTCTGGATTCTCCTTATCCATGTGAGGCAGTCTAGTTGACTGAAACCCACATGTGTCTTAACTGCCTGATCTTTGTCATCTGTTTCCATCTTCTCCTCCTCCAATTTCATCAACTGTGCTTCCTTCCCCCCCTTCCCTCTGGAGCTGCCTATGGCACAAGCTTCTCCCCAGCCTCCTGGGCAGCCCTGCCAGAGACCACATCATGGAGAAGTCTGTCCTGAGCCCTCGATCTCCTGTCATGTGCATGTGCTGGATCACTACTTCTGGAAAGCTCATTTCACTCCCTCTTTTCTTGACCCCTCCCCTCATCTCCAGTTTTGGAATACTGAAAAAGACATGATCAAATCAAATGTGTCATTATTCCTGCCTAGAGTATGTGATCTACCCCCTATAACTCTACATTCATCTCAGTATTTTTCCAGACCAAAGTGACCTTCCCTAGCCATTGTCTCCCCATTAAAATGTAAGCTCCTTGAAAGCAGAGATTGCTTTCAGAATGGTCTCCCCAGCACTCAGCATACACTTAATATATGTTCATTCATTTATTTCATTCATCAGGGTTACTGACCTGCTAAAAAAAATCTTATGGAGCTTCTGCTCTCATTTCTGTTGGGAGATGTTAATTAGCAGAGGAATGGTTGTGGATACAGATAATCCACAAACTGAAGATAGCTCCAGAGTTGCTCAAAGTTAGCTATAAACGGGGAATTAGAGATTTGCTTCCTGCAATTTTCAGTATTTATAAAAAGTTATCCTAGTGTTGTATGTTCATCCTTTCTCAGGGGATGATTTTATGCTAAGATTCTGTTTCTTATCTTCTATTTGGTACATTCATTTATACATCCATAGGAAAGTCAATGAGGTTCTGATGAACTGTTTTCTTCACTCTTGTTGAAGATTTTTTACTAGAGATGGTTCACTAGGGGGTGGAGAAAGAGAGATAATATCAAAAAAATGTAATAGAAAAAACAAAAGGTATCAGTCATCCGTTATGTGCCTCTTCAGATTTTAAAAGAAGAAAATCTGTCCTGTTCTTGGCCCCAATTTCTATTCTCGTCTCTGAGATAATGCGTGGTGCATGCTGGTTGACTGCTCCTAAATCCAGGATGGAGAAAACCTGCAGTTAAGTTTTCCAGAGGATGCAGCAGATGTGGATTGGAGAATTCCTTTAGGATCCTGGGCTGAAGGTTCTTATAAAAAATTGCTCTCATCATAGTAACAGTCAATTCTGGCTGCAAAGTAATAGCGGTGCTTTCTTCCCCAATTTGAGCCAAACTACTATCATGACTCACACTATCTTAAGTCAAAACAATTACTCCTTCAGCTAAGAAGAGACAAACAAACGCTGTGGCAACAAGGTTGTTACAGAAGGGGCAAACAGGTCTCATAAGTGGATATGGAAATGACTGCTTTTCGCCAAATAACCCCACTATGGCAGCTCTCATCAACACTCCCTGTTGGTGTCCAGATGGCATCCTCGCTCATCTGGAAAGATGGTGGATCCGACAAGAAGCTGGTCCCCAATGTCTCACTGCTGTACTGTGATGGCAGTCCTTCCTTTAGGGCATGTGAAAGTTAAATGTATGGCACTGGGCACCTCTAAGATAATAAAACCTCCTTACTTTCCAGAGAATCTCAAGAGAGCCACACAGGCTAACTTGCTCTGTATCCCATTTTTCAAGGGCAGATGTCAACAAGGATCCCTTTACAGTAAAGTCAAAAAATCATTTTGTGGAAATTACAGCCAAGAACACAGGTCCATGTCACTAGACTTTGCACAGTGTGCAGTATAATAATAACATCCCTGCCTCACTCACAATCACACTGCACCTTAGTTTTCACATCCATATCTCATCCTATCCTCTCAACAATTCTGAAAAAGTCAGAGTTGGTATTTTATCCACAATTTACAGATGAGGAAACAGAGGCCTTGAGAGAATACAGGATTTGTTCAAAGTCATGTAACATAATAAAACAGTGGTAAAACCTAGGCATTGAGCTCAGGCCATCTGACCCAAAGTCTGTGCTCTTAGTGATACAGTCCTGCTGCCTACAAAACGGGCAACCCATCAATTTTATCCATATGCCAGATTCATATAAATCACTACAGAAAATAAAACTATAATCCAGCACCCAATTTATCCAAAATGATGTTCAGAAAATAATTTTAAACTGTTTGAAAATTGGGAATATATTTTCCCATTAGAATAATGCCAAGTGAACCCATAAAATATTTTAAGACTACCAATGTATTTAAAAGCTCTAAGCCACCATGTGCACCTGTGTTTTTTTGTGGGAAAAAAAATTTCAGCTTGAGAAGACAGAATTAGATGTCCCTCTCCTGCAGGAGGAGGAAGAATTTGCTACCAACTTCTCCCACAGAGGGTAATACAGGCAGGAACTTTCCTCCATCCAAGTCACTGCCTGTAGCCTGAGGTAGAGTAAGCAGTAGAGCCAGTTTAGGAGGAGTTGAGAGGGCAAAGATTATGGGCCACTAGAGACAAGGAGATTGGTAAGGCAGGACCTTATGTTTCAGTAAATTCCTTAAGAATACTTCTTGGTCCCAGGCTGGCTCCCTGGTCACTTCCTGTTCACTGCTACCATTTATTGATCCCAAACACTCTTTCATCTCCAGTCTACTGCGAAAAACAAGACAAAAGAGGCCAGTCCCTCCACAGGAAGTTCTCAGGAACAAGTCCAGGTACGGATGGATCTCCTTCCCACTTCCCCTAGCTCTTTGATGGAAAAGAAAAGACAAGACAGGAAAGGAATACAAGGGAGAAAGATATACTTGCAGATGTTTATTTATGGATCCATTTCAATTAATACACATCAAAGCCTTTTTGTCTATGAACAAATCAAAAGTAATCTAAAGGAGGGTGAGGTGGAGTTGAGGGATGGAGCCAGTCAGAAATCAACGGAGACAAACCAAAGTGGCAGAAGCAGAGAGACAGAAAAAAATAGACAAAAGAGTAGGCAGTGAATAGAGAGACATGGAGACAGAGAGAAAGAAAGCTCTGAAGGGCACAGAGAGAGACTCCCATGGACCAACATATGCACATGTGAAGACTGCTCATGTCCTTCTATTTCCGTATTTATCCACTGAGAAGAATGGCTACAATCTGTGCCCCTCCTCTCTTAACTCTTAGCAGTCAACAATGACCTCAACATGTAACTCCTCTACTTAACTTTACTATTCCTGCTGAGGAGATCACTATCCTCTCAGTCCCTCATGTTCACAATCCAATGGATCCTTCATCCTCTCTCATTTCTCATATCCATGCTGCTGCCCCCTTCTCTCCTCTGACACTCCTATCACTCCAGTACAGGCCCCATCATCGCAAGCCTGGAGTACTGCAATAGTCCAATGATCATCTCTCTGCCTCAGGAATTATCCCACTCCAGTTTATCCTCCACTTAGCTGCCAGTATTCTTCCTCAGTGCAAGTCTGACCACATAACCCTACCTACTCAATACACTCCAGTTCTCTCTATCATTCCAGGATCAAAAAGAAAATTCCCTGACATTTAAAGCCATTTAGAACCTCCCTCCTCCATACACACCATGTATTCTATATATTAGGGACACTGACACCTCCTTGTTGTTCCTGACTGTGGGCATTTCCACTGGCTGTCTTCCATGCCTAAAATCCTCTCCCTCCTGGTTTCCTTTGAGTTCCAGCTAAAATTCTACCCTCTCCTCTACAAGAAGCCTCTCCTGATTCTCTTAATGTTGGCACCTTCTCTTGGTTGAATACCTCCAATTTATTCTGTGCAAAGCTTGTTTGTACGTAGTTGTCTGCATGTTGTATCCAGTATAGTGCATGTTCCCTAACAGCAGGAACTGGGAGTATTTAGTTTTTTGCCTTTCTCTGTATTCCCAATACTGAGCACAGCCCCTGGCATACATTAAGGGCCTAATAAACGCTTCTTGACTTGACTTACAATCTAATCTAGGAATCACTAGAAAATTAAACTCAAGTTGTTCACAACTTTTCTTTACAGGAAGTGGGTAGAAAATTAAGGTATTAATTAAGACATGTTCAACCTGGATCAGAGAAAGTTAAAAAGTGGAGAGTTGGTGAGGAGAGATGAAGAGAAAAGACGCAAGATGAGGGGGAAGGGAAGATATCTAAGGTTGGGTCAGGGGACACAAAGAGGAGATCCTACGCGGAACCTGAGTAAAATGCAGACTTAGACAACTGAGAACTACCCTTTTCAGGCCTTTAATTTTCTCCAAAAGTCCTACATCAGATTAAAAATAGAACAAGTGTTCCTTAGACAGAAGACAGGGTGGGACACACTCTCCCTCAGGCAGCAAGGTCTCCCAGGTTTCACTACACAGTCCAAGACTCCTAGCCACATCTCAACAGCTGCATAATGAAACCTATGCTGGAAGAAGCAGGCATGAAAATCAAGAGCTTTGTAATCCCCAGAGAAGAGTTCCCTTCCATTTGGGAAAAAATTTCCTGGAGGGTGTCTTATTCATTTCCATAGTAAAATATAGCCTTTCCCTAGAATTTATCCTCAAAAAACATCTCCTATCACCATTCAGATCCTTTTGCAAAATCATTAAAAACATGATCATATAATCTGTTCTTACTTGACCTAAAGTACTTGCTAGAAAGAGAAATCACTAACAAACTAACACACAAGTTTTCCTCTGCCAGGCTTAGCAAAACTCCAGCTATCAAACACCTAAAAGACTGCAGGCAAATTCCTTGATTAAAAACTGTGAATATAGACAAATTTGAAAATTGTATTTCTGATGTGAGAGGGAATGAAAAGGTTCAGAATGACTAGTTTTTAAGTTGCATGGTGGGCCCTCAGAGCAGTCAGCTGCCATTAAGGGCTCCCTGTTAAAGAACCACAGGCCTGCTCAGGGCACTGTGTGTAGCAGGCTAATATAGGGAGTCAATGCTGCAAACTCGCATCACTACCTAATCTAACAACCAGTGGTGATTATCAGACTCAACTAGCTTCAATTCAATTCAAACATTTGCTTATTAAGTGCTTAATATATGACCATCATTGCTCTGGGGAAAACAAAAATGGTCTCTGCTCAAAGCATTTACAGTGAACCAGGAGGATCCACATCATGGCATACGGATGACACAGGACAGAGCATGACCAAGGTGAGTCAGAACAGGAAGAGAACACTGTCAGCACAGTGGGCTGGCCAGGAAGGCTTCCTGGAGGATGTACATCACGTATCAAATTTTTCAGGAAAATAAAGATTTCAACAGGCAAAGATGAGGAGAAAGTACACAACCTGGCAAGAGAAAGACAAACAAATTGGGCAATGAATGGCCAAGTTGCCCAGATCACCTGGAACATAGACAGCAGGAAGGGGAATGATGTGAGATGAGAATCAGTTAGAAGAACTCCCCACTTCCAATATTAAGAACAGTCAGTAATTCCCTTATCCTATGCCTTAATTTCTTTCTGCTAATCTCAGAATAAGAAACCAGGACACAAACAAGAGCTGTGGTCCCTGTTGCCCAAGCACTTGAATTAAGAGGTCCATAGCTCCACCCAGAATGACTTCCACCTCTGCATCAGAATCTGGTCTAACACCAGCTGTGGGGAGGACCTTCCACTGCCAATGGCAGACACAGCCAGATCCATGAGACAAATGTAGCAGCAGTCACCGTCTCCTGCTGGGGAGGAAGGCTTTCTTACCTGTAAGTTATTGAGAGGTTCCATCTTCATAACTGGACCCAAGGTATTGAGGGGAAGGGACACATCGATGCTCTGGTTTGGCATCAGCGGAGTATGAATGGCCAAAGGAGTACTAGGGATGACGCCAAAGCTGAGAGAGAAAAGAAACCGAGGAGAGGTAAAAGCAGAAGGACTGACCCAGAAGCATCTTTGGGGCTCTAAATGCTGTTTTATTCAATAAGTCTCATCTTGGATAATGGGAAGAACAACAGGGGCCAAGAGAGTGAGATTCCAATTAGCCATGTCAACATGGGACCAATAAGCTCCCAGACTTCTGTTCCTTCATCCACAGCCGGGCATTCACACCAAACACAGCTTCCCCTTATGAAGACTGCTTCTCTAAGCCCCTTTTATACCTGCTGTGTCACAGACAAGCTGCTTTCCTATGGTCTTTTCCAAAGTCCCATCCCTGCTCTCAATCTATTATCCTATGACTCCTAAGTCATCTTTGGGAGAGGGAGAATTATCATTTCCTTCAAAGAAAAGCAAGAGAGGAATGATTCTGTTGATTCACAGTGACCTCACTGCAGCCCTATCCAAAGGACAGAATTATGCATTTGCAAATCTTACTTTTATTCCTATTCACTCTCTTTTTTGTTCACAGATTATCCAATGACTCAAGGGGAAACAGCCAATCTAAGCAAAATAGAATTGATTAGCTTGTGTATTCTAAATGACTAAAAGGAAACTGAGGCTAAATTTGGTCAGTCAAACCTATAACAGGCAGCATATAGCACCCAGCTAGTTTTCTTGGGTGAAGATAGGACAGTGTAAAAGGAGGGAAGAAACTGACAAAGAAAAACGATGCTTACAAAAAGAAAACAAAACCAAAGACCCAATCCCTTAGTCTAAAGAACAGCCATGAATACAAATGATTTTGTAAAGGCGGATCAGGAAAGGTAGCACAAAGAGTGAAACGGGCAGTTTGATGCGTGTGTTCTGCTCCACCCAAGGAAGACGTTATCATTATAGCACATATACAGTGGTAAATTCTACAAAGTGCTTAAAACTAATGTCTCATTTTGTCCTCACAACTCTGCAAGGCAGGTGATTTTAATATCCCCATTGTACAGATGAGGAAACTGAGGCATGGAGATTTAGGTAAGCCATTTGCCCAGGAAGTATGTGAGACTGGATTTGAACTCAGGTGTTCCTAATCTAGGTCCAATGCTTTGTGCACTCTGTGCCACCTAGGGATCTATCCATTTTCATGTTTCAAATAGTTTTAGAAACGAAGGCAAGTAAGCAAATACTTCATTAAGGTGGAAAAACTAAGTAATTTACACAGAAAATCTATCCCTCAACTGGGCAAGTCTTTTTTCCTTTTCAAGGACACTGAAATAGGCATTTTTAAGTTAGAGATGGGGAACTCTCCCTGATTACTCACTACGCCAAAAGGCTCTCCATCTGTCCTGTGATTCTAACCTCAGAACCAACAGAAATCAGAGGAAACTTGCCCTGAGCCATCAAAGCTGTGTCTCTTTCATTAGAACGTGCCTTCCATCTGTGACTCACTACTGCTCTAAAACAGACTGTACCTTCAGGAGAAATTTCCTGGACAGATCACTGGCCAGGGCAGAATAAAGTACAAACCGGCCAAACATACTATGCTTTCTGATGTGCCAAATCAAAAAATATTCCAGAAGGTGAAACATTTGCAAATGGTTTAGTGTGAATTAAAATGATTGATGATACAAGCCCAAATCTCAGAAATGTAGGCTCTTGGATAACACAAACAGATCTGATGATTGAAGAGTCAATTACTACTATTTTATAAGCAGAGTTGACTCTTTCACAATTACAAAAAAAAAAAAAAATCCCACAAGCTAGAACATTTCCTCCTCCCCTTTTTTAATTCTTTATTACAAAGGATGGCTCATTATGTAGGAGAGGGGAAGGGGTATGTTTGGAAATGAAGGTGATTTAAAAAAAAATAAAAGGTATTTTTAATGAGATCTTGCAGCCAGTTCCTTAAGCCATGAAAACTTAACAGGGTTCACTGGTGTTTCAGAACTCTTAGACTTCAGCCTTTCACTTCCTTCCTTCTTAACAAGAAGCTAGGGCAAAAAAAAGATAATGCCAAAAGTCAATGCCAGCCTGCAATGTGTAGTTCACTATCCTGTGTCCTCAGTAACAAGATATGGGGAATGGAGAGGCACCGTAAAGTGATACCTATGCAAAGTGTGATTCCTGTCACCAATGAAAACTATTTCAGGTCAATTAACAAACACTTATTAAGTGAGGTTTGTTGTTGTGACCCAAATGGGGTCACAGAGTAAGATATAACAAGAACCATGAACAGCAGCAACAGAAGCACTGAGCATCCAAAGAAAGACAGAAAACCTCTCTGCTCTCACATTCAGGTGACAGTATTTCAACCAAACATACACTCTAAGGAAGGTAATGAATGCAGCCTCTAATCACAGTACTGAAGGGAAAGCATGTGCTTTGCCTTTTAGCAGTGGTAGAGGACCTCAGGAGGGAAATGATTGTACATTTTTAGATATGGCCAAGATGTTGCTTTGCTTTGCCTAATTGTGTCAATCTGTTACACGGGAGCGTTCTATGGCAAGATAGGGAAAGGAGAATATACTGAAGATGACAGCGATGTAAAACAAGAGCATTAACAAAACATTTAGGAATAAAAAGTCCGCATTCTGTAGGATTTCTAGTCAGAGAGTGCTGTCTCATGGCAATAGATATCTGAGCTTTTGTTTCATGATTCCAAATGATGGCAGAGCCTCCCATACAATTCCTGGACAGAGAGCTGCTAAGCTGAAGATGACTTGGACCTCATCTAAAGTCCAGAGCCTACCAAGAGGAGAGATTTCCCAGGACTTAATGGTCCATTCTCTGCCTGAGCATGAGGGCAAATGCCCGCCACAAGAACAAGCTGAGTGATTCAGGCTTCTTACCTGTTCTTGTTAAACTGAATAGCAAAATCTGTCATGTGCTGCAACGCTTTGTTGGTGAAGTTCATGTCCATGTAGATGTGGCCCTGTCGGTGAGTGAACGTTCCTGAAATCTCCAGGCCTTTTGCTTTCACTGCAGGGAGCCAAATCTGAAAGGCAGCATAAAAGCCATTTGGACCAGGCAACACTTGGAGAGATAATGTACCATCATTCAGATTTCACAGGAAAGAATACAAAGTGGAAAATGTCCCCTCAGAAAGTCTGTCATAGGAGCAGAAAACAAGTCTCTCTGCAGTGCCAGCTGTTCTAATTAGCCATCCATAATTATTAAGGGACTGATGATCAAGCCTGCCCCTGTCCCCTGACCAACTTGGTCACTGCTTTTTTGTGCCTCCAGTAGGGAGAACAAATAGGGGGAAATGAGGAACTTCAGGCAGCTCCTGACAGGTGTTAACAGTTGTTCAAAATTTATTAGTAATTGAAAGTAAATGCTAAAGTGCCATATTGGGGTTCTCAGGATTTTATCATCACCATCTCCAATCAAATATTTGAGCTTTATTGTGTTCAAAACACTACATTCTAAAAATTGATAATATGTCATGTGCTTTGTCCTAACTTTCTAAGACAAAATTCTATTTTCTGAGAGGCTTTATAATTCTGTTTAGAGTTGGGCAAGGCTCATTTAGCCATGGCCAACTTGACAGCCTGCTCTGAACTAAATTACACTAGAACAACTTTGTATCAACACAGCAGACTGTGTATGCAATGCATATATTTCCTGGATAGGAAAACCTGAGTAAATAAGCAAACAATTCAACAAGAAATAAAATAGCATGGCTCCCCAGAAGGCAGTGAAGCAATGAAGACTAGGACCTCTGACCTTGTGATATACCCCTAGATTCTGAAGGGACTGTCACCCCCAAAGCAGCTTCTAAGGCCTTCTTTTTTCCATTCTTATTAATTCCACAAAGACTTATGCTTCATTACATCAAGAACCTGTAATTCTGCCAGTGGAAGCACTCCCCTGTCCTCTCAGACAGCCATTTAACTACACCATAGTCAATGGTTTTTAAGAGCTGCTGTGGTAAATAAAAATCCATCATTCTAGGCTCAACTGGTGATGAGTCTTCAAAGTTAATTAAACTGGACCCCAGACAACAGTCCATAACTAGGCTAATCCTAAAGGACTTTCTATTTGCTAAGTCTGACAGAATTTATATACCCTCTATGTTCAAAAATAAATGTGTTTTACACTAATAGCAAATGAGAGAAAACAGAAAAATATATTCTACATTACAAATGTTACTACAAGACTAAGGGGAAGAAGATGCCATAGTCAAAACAGTGACTAGACTGTGAATCAGCAGTCCCAGGTTATCACTACCTACCCAACCTTGGGCAAGTCCTGACTCCTTTGGCCTTAGCCTTCTCATCAGTACAATACAAAGGTTGTATCAGATGAAATCTGAGGGCCCTTTCAGTTCTCATAATTGATGACTCTCAGAGTCAGAGAATAGCATGTTACTGGCATACTTTATGTTTTTCTTCTACTAAACACTATACCAAAAGACTAAAAAAACCAAATAGTATTAGATTTCCCCTGGATTGACTTTAAGTTGACAGACTGAATGATACGGCATATGTAAAGGAAAAAAGTTTGCCTCCTTAAGATTTTAAGTCCTGTGGACCAATTATAAATAACAGCTAATGTGGTCAGAATAGCAGTGGTCTCTTTTTGGTGAGTTGGAACCCTGCTATCTCCTCCTGCCCCTTGGTACACGGGGACAAAAGTCTCCGGTCTAAGAAACAACACAAGTCAAGTCTAACACCAAAATCACAAAGTGCCCAAGCCCTGTCCAGCGAGAAGGTCCCACTCTGATATTCTCTTGACTTACAGCTTTGGGAGCCACAAACCCTCCAGGTGCCAGGCCTATCCCAGTGGAGAGTTCAAAGAGGTCATTGAGTCCACTGCTAACCACAGCAGGAGTAGGTGAAGGGGCAAAAGTTGCAGGCACAGAAGATGGAATGAAGGACTGTCCCACCTACAGGGGAAAAAAAACCACAATTTAAGTCAAAATGAAAGAGGGAAAGAGCCACAGTGCAAACTAAACATAACTAGTCATCACCAAGGGCTGATGGACATCACAGGCATTTGAGCATAACTGACAAGTCAATGAGGAAGCACTCAGTGAAACAAAGCAATCCCAGCATTGGGGGAGACTAATCCACACACACTCTCTCTTTCCAATACCAAATGAGCTTTGTTGCTCAAAAGGACTTCACTTTCACAGGAACGCACACTCTAGGCTATTTTTGAGAGAGCACTGAAGTACAGAATGAGGACACAGGGACCCAAGGTTGGCTTCTTTTTTTTTTTCTTTCCAATTTTAGCTTCCATGATTCTTTGCAAAAGGCCTCTGGGAATCATAAAATGGGAAAGGAAGGGATTGCTTGTGCAGGAAAGGGGAGCAGCTCCATTTCCACGGGGGTCTGGCCATCTCTTTACTCACATCTTGTTCTCCCATTTCAAGAATAAACATTTAGAGGGTCCCTCCTCCAGAAAGGTGGGTATTTTATACTCTCTCAAACATACTCTCTCAGGAACTTCTCACTCTTACAGAGTCCAAATCACTCTCTCAATCTCACGCTAGATGACACCAGGGCATAAGAGCATTTCCTCACCAAGACAGGAGTTTCAATTTCTTTTTAACTATTAATGACAGGAAGCCAGAGGAATTCCTAAAAAGACCAACACTCCAAGCCCTGAGGATGCAGCCTAACAGAGAGTGGGGTACCACCCTGACAACTCAAAATGACCTGCTCTCACTCTGCTACTTTGCTAACACTGCCATCCTTGGTCTGCACATACCATGTCTGACAGCAGCAATGGCTGTTCTGAGAGAATTAGTGGACAAAAAAAAAGTTATAATCAAATCAGGGTAGGGAAGGGTCACTATTTTCCCACTGAAAAAAATTGATGGCACTTACTGCCGGACTTCCTCCAATGCCCCCGCCAAGGTCACTGCCAAGCTGAAAGAGAGAAAGGAGAGAGAGAAGAGAAAGGTAGAGTTCATTTAGCTACATACTAGAAGCCAGAACAGAATTTGCAGTTTGGACCACTGAGTGGTTGGGGAATACATGCTGTCTAATAACTGGTCTACTCTGGGACAAAGAAGATCTAGGTTGTAACATCCTGGGAAGGACATCTAAGAAAAACCTTTAGGAGGAAGATGGAGCTGAAATCTCTCAGGGATTCTTCAGTTCCAATCTTTCCACAGCAGTATTTGGACAAACTCAAACAGGATTTAGAAGAGTTTGCAAAAGCCCAAGACATACTGTCCCCCAAACACTGATATGCTTCAAATGTCCTTTTAAAAAATAAAAATCAAATCCCGCCCCTTCCTCACCTATGCCACCTGCTCCTTAACACTTCTGAAGAGCCTTTTAACTGATAAATAAACAAACAAAAGAGACATAAATAAAAATGAAAATTGCATTTTCAGATCTGTGCCAACAGCCACAAACCAAAGAATGGGGTTTAAAACTTAAAGAAATACTAAAAGAGAAAGTACTTGGGATTCGAAGAAACCACACCACCTGTGGACCCTGGCTTCACAACTCTCCTTCCTATTGACTCCTTTTAAACTCTTCTGAGAAGAGAATCCACTAGCAATAGAGGCAGGAGGCTAAATGGCTGAAAAGCTGGACTAAAGTCTTGGCCTTGCTTCTAAATAACCAGGTTGGGAACCTGGGAAAGTCATGAAAACTTCCTAGGTTTCTTTTCTCTCATCTGTAAAATACAGAGATCACCCTAGAAGACTTCTAAGCTCCCTTGAAGCTCTGAAATTCTGTTATTTGAAAGGATTCGAGGCACTGGCAACAGATTGACTCATGAATTAGCCTTTCACCCATTTCCCACTCTGAGTTAACAGTGCCATGATAAAGCTCTTATGAAAAGAGTTGGCCATGAGAAACACTGGCCATGAGTTGTCTCTAAGAGTACAGCATGCAAACAAATAAGCCAACACTAAAAAACTCTACCTTTTTCTTAAACATTACCCCTTTCTACTAGGTAGGTTACCACCTCCCAAGATTTTTACTCATTCATTTTCCATGGAAAGGAGGTGAGTGAGAGCAAAGTACAAAAGATGGAAAATCCAAGGGCCATTTGCACTCCTATGCATGAAATACCAAAGGCCTGACAGATTCTCTACAGAGGCATGAATGGGCTATAATCCAAGCCACTGAGACCAATTACCCATGTCCACGAGATCATGGCCCCACAGAAATATCAAAGGACCTTATCCTTGGCTTTTGCCTGACACATGCAGATCTCTTACCATGGTGCACAGCACATTCAACGTTCTCTATAGACAACAGTGTACCCTTTAGTGGGGGGAACCACTGTCCTGTGAAGACATACTTTGTGTGTCCCCTCTCATCTTACAGAAGACACTTTGGAACTTCACTTGATAGGCTGAACATAAAATTTAAAACCAATGTGTGCCAGACAATGGTTTTCCCCATGACAGCTGATTTCTATTGTACATGGATGCCACAGGTACCATGAACTTATATTAATAGGCATGTTCAACATAAAACAGAGAGAAATTCCAGTTACAGAGCTTTTAAAACCCTTTCAGTATAAGACTTCAAAATCACATTCTCAAGCAAGTCATCAATGATAAGAAACTGAAAGGAGAAAATAGTAGGTGAGGGATTTCAGAAAAGATTTTCATATAGCATTTTTCTCTCAAATTCTGCAATAGCATCTACCTCATTTAAGAAGGGCTTCCTGGAAAGCATGAAATTCCATTAATTCAACCTTAAAAAAAAAACTTAGTCCCTACCATGTACAAAGTCCTGTACTTGGTGGGCATTAGGAATGGGGTATCGTGTTTAAATAAGAGATAAAAAAAAAACAAATGCACAAATTAGCTACAAGTAAAATGTGCTAAAAGTTGCAAGAAACAGAATAAAGAAACAGAATCCCAAAGAGGGAAAGACTGGTTTTGGTTAGAGGATCAGGAAAGATTACCTATGGATATGGCTTCTTGACTGAGCCTAGAAAGCTGAAAAAGCTAGGACAACAGAAGGGAGGGTGGGGGGAGGAGAGAGAAAAAGAGGGAAGAAAAAAGGGCATTCCAGGAAATGCATGAAAGAGGACAATCTCAGGGCTGGCTTGAGAAATAATGGTAGTTCTGTTTGGAGAGGACAAGCTACCCAAGCAAGACAATAAAAGAAATAAGGCTTAAAAGGGCCAAATGATGGAAGGTCTTAAATGGTTTCACATGGAAAGCTTGAAAAAGAGTCTGGTACAATATAGTCAAAGCCTATTATTATATCAATGATGATTAGGGTGGAGAAAACTTAATTAAACTGTCAGAGGTGCTCATTCCAGAGACAGATTGGGAGAATTCCATGTCTTCTAGTGGGTGTTCATTTTTCTGGTAAAGAGATAGGTCAAATTAGTCAAGTAATATTATCCTGTAAGGTAATCAGAAGCTTTTATGAAATATATCAGTACTAAAAACTGGAGAAGATTCAACTGTTTGTCAATATCTCTGGAGAAAGAAACGTTTTTCCAACTGTTTTCACTACTACATAAAAGACATCTTTATTGCATTCAAGTGAGAATAGAGAGAAACCCGTAATGGATGAGATAAAACACTAAACCAAAAGTCGTGAGGGGTTCAGAGAAATTCTGCCTCATTTATCCAGATGTTATCATCACACCATGGGTTAGCAGCAATCACCCAGAAAGAGACAGTATTCTATGTGACTCTGGTATTCAAGGATAAGGAAAAGAAAACATTTGAGGACAAGCAAAAGCTCTCTAGATTCTGATGGTTCTTAGCTACATGGAAGCAAAGACAATTCTCATTTCCAAGGTGATGGTCTTTTTACCCTTGAGTATTATACTAATATCTCAGCTGGAGGAAGACTGAACATATTTTCCCTCTATGCTGTTTGTCAACATTCGATGTAGAGCAAAGTCATTTAACAGCAATTCCAATCACTGTTTTATTTTTGCTTGATTTAGCTGATAAACCCCACTAGGCTCTCAAGCTTTGATCCTGTGGTGTTAAAGCCCGGGATGTACCAGAGCAGAAAATAAGAACAACTCACATTTATGCAGCACTTGAAAGATCTTAAAATAATTTCCACATATTACTTCATTGGCTTTTTCACAACCCACCTGCTAGGTGTCAATACTACGGGTGTAATTAGCACCATTTACAGATGAGGAACATTAGGCTCTGAAAGGTAAAAGAATGTGCCCTTGGTCACCTAGCTCTTAGATGGAGGAGGATTCAGACTTGCCGCTACCTCACACTGCTCCTCTAAAAAAACCTCATCCCCCTCATTTCTGCTGTCTGTTCAGCACCAAAAAGGAAAAGCAAAGCAACATAACAGAGTCTGGAAAGCCCAGACCTGAGATCCCTCTTCCACTTAACAAGTATGGCCTCCTCCCCCCATTTAATCCCTGGAGCAATTCTCTAACTGCTGCAAATCCACATTGGTGAAGGGAGTTTCTCAGGTGCATTTCCGCCCTCCCAAACCATGTTCAGTCACTTTTTTAGTCACATCTGACTCTAGGTGATCCCATTTGAGGTTTTCTTGGCAAAGATACTAGAGTGCTTTGCCATTTCCTTCTCCAGTTCATTTTACAGATAAGGAGCTGGGGCAAACAGGGTGAAGTGACTTACCCAGGATCACACAGCTAGCTAAGTGTCTGAGGCCAAATCTGAACTCTGGGAGTTGAGTCTTCCTCTCCAGACCAAGCACTCTATCCTCTTCAATATCCAGCTGCCCCCTCCCAAACCTTCCTACCCCCAGACCCCCCCAATTCCCTATCTTTTTTAAGGCTTATTCAGACATAGCTATACTTGGCTCCTGTCCTGTAACAAAGCTGAGGGACTGCTCTCCACCATGTTGTGGCCAGCAGGATGAGTAATGACCAACTACACCTCAGCACACAGCAGAGGCAGAGACACTCTCAAGAGATAACTTTCTGTCCTGGTCCTTAATTAACCATGCTGACACTGTCAAACAGCCTTCTGATAAGGAAGACAGGAGATGAACAAAAGCCACTTTAGCCACCACTGCACTCAACAAACTTCCTCTAGCATCTGTTCCTCTTGATTCACTGTAGCAGTCACTTTTGGTCGTCCCAGGGTCGTATTGCCAAAGTTGCTTTTTTCCATTTTTGCCACAAAGAAAAAAATGCCACTGCCAATGCAGCCAACTCAATAAAAGGGAAAAGGACAGAAATGAGATCAAGTAATAAGTAATGAATCATTTCAAATGCTAAAATTTAAGTAGGAGTTAGAGGGAAGGCCTGGGATCTAGCTCTCTTCATGCCCTCTTCCACACTCCAATTGCTAGTGATGTAACTTCTCTACTTCTGCTCCATCCAAGGCAAAGCATGAAGGTTAACGGGCTGTGTGCCAGAGGCTGTGGCTGAGCTCCCCTCTTCCTCCCACCCAAGTAGTACACTCACTACCTGTATTACTCACTCCAGTGCTGGAAAGCATTGGCATCAGTGCAGTTAATGGTCATTTCTAGGGCAAAGCTGTCTCTGGCACATCATGCGAGTCCTGAAGCAGAGTGCTTAGGGGCCAGCAAGAGGAGCCTGAGAGCACAGGGCTCTGCACAGAGCAAACAGAAAGCGCTCATCAAGCTTCACATGCACAAAAGTGAAAAGAGAAGAACAGGAAACTGACACCCATTCTTCAGCAGACCCAAGTCTGTTTGACAGTAACAAAAAGATTTTCTAAAGAAAATCAGCAGACTGAATAGACCCTTCCGTTACAATAAAAGATTCGGTGGTCAAAGGATATGAATAGGCTATTTTCAGAGGAAGAAATTAAAGATAGCTCTAAATCACTTTTGATTAGAGAAATGCAAATCAAAACAACTCTGAGATACCACATCACACCTAAAAGATTGGCAAACATGACAGAATAGGAAAATGGTAAATGCTGGAGAGGATGTGGGAGAGTTGGAACACTAATTCATTGTTGGTGGAGCTGTGAGCTCATCCAACCATTGTGGAGAGCGGTTTGGAACTATGCCCAAAAGGCTACAAAAATGTGCATATCCTTTGACTCAGCAATATCGCTTCTAGGACTATATCCCCTCGAGATCATAAAAATAGGAAAGGGTCCCACATGTACAAAAATATTTATAGCAGCACTCTTTGTAGTTGCCAAAAACTGGAAATCAAGGGGATGCCCATCAATTGGGGAATGGCTGAATAAGTTGTGGTATATGAATGTAATGGAGTCCAATTGTGCCATATGATCTGATGCTGAGCAAAAGGAGAAGAACCAGGAGAACTTTGTGCACAGCAACGACCACAGTGTGCGAGAGTTTTCTCTGGTAGACTTGGAACTTCATAATAACACAAGAACTTAAAAAATATATATATATATAATTCCCAATGGTTTTCTAAGACAAAATACCTTCCACGCTCAGAGAAAGAACGATGGAATTCATCTGCAGATAGCAGATCATGTTTGTATATATGTGTGTGTGTGTGTATTTTGTTTTGATTTGTTATATGATTTCTTCCATTTATTTTAGTTCGTCTACACAGCATGACTATAGTGAAAACATATTCAATAGGAAAGTATATGCAGATCCTATATAGAATTGTATGGTGTCTAGGGGAGGGAGGGGGAGTAGGTGGGGGGATAAAAATCTAAGTTTTTTGGTAGTGATTGTAGAACATTAAAAAATAAAAAAAAAATTTAAAAAAACAATAAAAGATTCGAGTTAGATACCTTAAATCACAATCTTCCTAGCTAGGTGGGCACTGTGCATTTGCTACCTGGGATTTTAAAAATTTCCTCAGAAAATAAGTTTGTGTCTGAACATCTCCTGCTGGGCAGAATTCCACCCACATGAATTGAGTTGGGGGGCTGAAGATGAACAGATGAGAAACCAAAGCATAACCTAAACTGACATGACATGCTAAAACAAATTTGACCCTGGGTTCAGAGAAGAATATTCTTGAAAACAGTATGCATGACCACATCAAAAACAATGAAATATATTTTAGAGTCCTGTGTAGATCATAAATGTTTAAGTCCTTAAATTACAGTGTATGGTTTTGTGCTACTCCTCTCATTTTGGAAGGTCAACATCTCCTAAGGGAAAGCAGGGTATTTCAGTTAGCAAGCTGGCATCTATCAGTGGTCCAGAAATGGACCATACAATACAACCCGCATGACTTTTAAAGGGGGTTTGGATCAACACTCTTCAAACAGAGCTTCGTTCAGTGAGGATAAACAGATGTCCACAGCATAATCAGGTACTCTGTTGTTGTTCCATTGCTCAGTCACATCCAAGTCTACATGACCCCATAGATCATGTCAAACTCTGCTATCCTCCACTATCTCCCAAAGTCTGTCCAAGCTCATGCTCATTGCTTCCAGGACACTAACTATCCATCTCATCCTCTACCATTTCCTTCTCCTTTTGCCTTCAATCTTTCCCAACATCCAGATCTTTTCCAGTGAATTCTGTCTTTTCATCATGTGGCCAAAGTGGTTAAGCTTCAGCTTCAATATCTGACCTTCCAATGAATTAGTTTCTTTAAGTACTTACTAATTTGATCTCCTTGTTGTCCAAAGGACTCTCAAAAGTTTTCTCCAGTGCCACGATTTGAAAGCATTGATTCTGCAGCGCTCAGCTTTCCTTACAGTCCAATTCTGTCAGCCTTACATTGCTACTGGAAAAGCCATAACTTTGACTATATGGACCTTTGTCAGCAAGGTGATGTTTTTGCTTTTTAGCATGCCATCCAGCTTGGCCATAGCTTTGCTTCTAAGGAGCAAGAGTGTTTTAATTTCATGGCTGGAGTCACCATCTGTAGCGATATTTAGCCCAAGAACATAAAATCCACCACTGATTCCACTTCTCACTCTATTTGCCACGATCGTATTTTTTTTTTTTTGATGTTAAGCTTCAAGCTAGCTTTTACACTCATCAAAAGGCTTAATTCTTCTTCATTTTCTGCCATGGATGTGGTATCATTGTTATCATTTATTCATAGATTACTAAAAAAAGAGACTCACCTGTACTAAATACAGCTCAATAATTACATACTAAGTAAATGTTAGATAGGGCTTTCTAAACTAATCTTCTCCCACAGACTGGCAAGCTAATTCCTTAGGAGAGAATTCTTTTTTTTCTTGAAGAATTTTATCACAACAAATCTTTCAGTGTAGGCCTACAGCATCATATCCATGTTCACACTACCAGTGTAAATGAAGAGAGCCTATTCATTGCCTAGATGGTAATGACAATCTCCAGCAGGGCAGTGCTGTTCCCAGAGTCAAGGCAAGCACTGCTTGGTTCCCTTTTTCTATCTGATTTTGGGGTGTATTTCACATCTCTTCTCCCAAAAGGAAGCTGAGACGACCAAATTTAAGTTAATTAGTGTATTTAATGGGAGTAGCCCAATTTGCCTCTGATATGAATTTAAGTGATGGTGGATTTCAGGGTAAGAAATATGTGGAGGCTTGCACAATCAATCCCTCTCCGTGGCAACAAGAGTGAACAAATTCCACCCACAGGGACTTTTCTAGCTCTACAATCCACAGTGTTGAATCCCACTGGCCAAAAGCCCAAACACAGCACTGACATTAAAACAGGCACTCTTTAGAGCTCTATAAATTAAGCTGTCAAATTAGCGTAAAAACCCTTACAATAAAGATCAATAAATTATTCAAAGTTAACATGAAATCTTTACTTTTGGTGGAGGAGGCCAGAAGTAAGATCAACACTTAAGAAATACTTGGAAGGCAAAGATCCTACAGGAAACCGATGGTGGGAAGGGTTGGAAACACAGAGGTCAGCAGTCACCTCTTACCCACCTAGGATTTTCATGTTTACTTCCCTGCACACTGAGCAGATTCCTCTGAAGTTAAGACCATTCCTTCTCTGGAATATAGAAAGAGTACTCTGAGTAATGCTTCCTTTCCATTTTAATAACACCAATAATCTAAACAGAATAATGCATGGGCTCTTTAACGAATAAAAGGCTAAAACTTAGCCAACGCCTCTCCTGATGACCTGAAAGTAAAGGTCACAAATTCCAGTAATTTAAGTATAACCTTAGAGAGCTCCATGGATGTCAAACTCTGTGCCACACATGTTCCCCACCCCACCCCAGAAAAAAAAAGCTAAAGTAGTAAACCCAAACATCATGTCACTTCCTACCCCATAACAAATCAGAAGGACCTGCAATGAGTCAGGTCCAACAGTGGAAAAAAGTCACATTACCAGGAATAATTAGTCTCCAAATAATGAACAAATGTTCCAAATATATATTGAACAGAGTTTTAAAAAAATCTACTTTAATAACACTAAGCATTAACATTACACCAACATCAGTACAATGAATCAATCATTTCAAGTTAAATAATCAATCAACATGGCAAGCCAAACCATCAAGCTTAGAGATAAATGAAGGGGGGAGGGGAAAAGAAGAAGCTTCAGCAGTTAGAACAAAGGAATGTAGTGAAATTCAGCATAAATTTACTTCCTATTATGACAGAGGTGGTATCCTATTTTCCACATCTCAGGAAAGCAGTCAGTCTTAAATGAGCTACACATCAGTGGTTTTTAAGAATAAATATCATTAGTTCAGGATTAGAGGCAGTGGAAACGGCAGATACTAAGGAAAATGAAGTACGTGTGACAAATGAAAAGAAATTCTCTCCCAAAGCCACAAGGCAAGTGGTAGAAATAAGGAGAAAAGGGGCAGCTAAATCCAGCCTCTGACACTTTCTAAATAAATGACCCTAGGCAAGTCCCTTAATTCAGATTGTCTCAAAAAAGAAAAAGGAAAAGAAAATAAGGAGAAAAAAATGAATAGCACCCAATGGAAGGAACAACTTTCCTTTGTTGTTGGAGAAGGGGAAGGGAGGGGAAGGAATAAGTATCTGTACAGTGCCTACTATGTGCCTGGCACTAAGTTAATAGCATTTGGTTTTTATATCCTACATTGGTATACAAAAAGCAGAAATATAAAACTATGCAAGCAAATATATTGGAACAAAAGGGAAGTGAAGTGATTTTGGACTGGAAATGCAAGGGCCAAACTTTTAACAAAGGACCCCCCCCCCCCCCCCCCGCCCCTGTTCCTGTCCTTAGGAGGCCTTAGGAGGCCTAGACTCTGATGAGGAGGAGTAGAAGGGCAAAGAGATATAGAATTCAAGGGGCAATGGAGAGAAGGGACCCTAGGGAAGAGGAGGATCAAAAAACTTCCCAGGAGAGGGGGTCCCCGACTATCTAGACAAACATCAGCCAACTGATGCCTTTCTGTATGAGGGTCAGTAAGGTAAGAACAGTTTCTACATTTTTCAATACAATAAAACTTTTTTTGTAAATGCAAAAACCACTGGAGAAAAACGGACTGCCCAGTTTGCCCACACCTATACATACTGTTGAGATTCATAGCAAGACCATTTGTTTATAGAGAATACTCCTCATTTCTTATCATACTCTAACACCCTAAGTGTGAGTGCATACATCCGCAAGTATTGCTGTGTCTTAATTCACCTGTTAATATTATAAGTTCAATTAGGGCAGTTAATGACTCAGTAAACTCAGGGGCTTCTTGTGCCTTCTAGGAATAGAACAGGAATATTTATGACTTTAAAAATGGCTCATAACTTGGCTCTCAGGCTAGCCATCTCATCGTCTGCCATTCTGCTACACTACTCGGACTTCTCTATCAACTCACAGGATTTTTATCATCTTGTAGATCACATCAACTTTGGTCATCATTACTCATTAGAACCCTCTGAATGGAAGGGGAAGAGGAGGGGAGGTTTCTCCCCAAACCTCCATTTAGGGAGGGCCTCCCAGTCAGCCATTTCTTTATTTCCCACCTCTGCATAAACTCTTAGAAAGCTTTTTTCTTATTTTTGATTCTGTAATTCCAGTGCCTGGCACATAATCAGTGCTAGATAAATGCTTAGCTGACATAACTCTCAAGTTGTATCAGCATTTCAAAATACCTGTGAAATAAATTAATTTGGATATTCTACTGGATCCTCAAACTCAAAACATCCCCAATGGTACTCATCTTCAACAAGAATGCCCTTGCCCTGCTCCAGCCCATTTCTCCTCACATCTTAACTCACTTCTAGGAGAATAAGGTGCAAAGAAAGCACCAATCTGCCCTGCTCAAGGAAGATAAAGACTAGGATCTGCCTACATTAGGGAAACCACAGGCCCAGTCCCTAGGCCCTTTAAACTCCATTGCAGTGTACCCCACAGCTTCTAATGCCTTTTTCAAAGGACCAATCAAACCAAGAGCACTTATTTTTAGAGCATCCTACTTCTAATTTCTTATCCCACGTTCACATTATACTGTGTGTATGTGTGTGTGTGTGTGTGTGTGTGTGTGTGTGTGTGTGTGTGCGTGTAAGGAGGGAGAAAGGGGGAGAGATGTGGTACGTATAGACCGAAGTTTTGTGGGGGTAGTGATTATGGTGTCTTCCTCTTTGTAGCACCATGGCACCAAGTCTAGTATCTTATACACAGGAGAGAGTCAAATACTTCCTGAAAGAGATAAAAAAGTACTCCAAGGCATAAGACAAATTATTCCCCTGGAGAAAAATAAAATTTTATCCAAGTCTTTTGATGTCAACTGAACGTTAAATGTGTGCACATTCTGACTCTCTCTTCTAAAAAACTGAATAAAAAAAGGATTCTAGAGAGAAAGGAGCAAAAGAAAATTAGAGAGGCCAACAAAGTATCACTTGTATCTGTCACATGTAGCCCAACATACATGTCACAGGGAGACAAGCTTACAAGAAAAGATATGTTCTGAAGAAGTCAATGCTGTTAAAAGCATCCTTAACATGCCTTCCAAGTCTGGAGTTTTATTCAAAAGCCAAAGTCAAGGTCAAATTGCTGATACAGAGCACTCCAGTAGAAGTGCACCATCCTATGAGTTAACTTCAGTTAGAAGCTGAATGTGTAAACTGATGATCATCCCGCAGGTTCCTTTTCAAACTGGGTCAATGAATTAACATTTCAATTCAACCATACAATCAGGACTAAGTTAAAGAATATCATTTAAAGGATCAAGGCCAAACCCTGGCTAGTGGAAACAAGTTAATGAACAATAAACTGAGCAGAAGCAGAAAGAACAATTTATAACACAATACCTTTGGTAAAGAAAAACAACTTCCAAAGACAAAAGGCCTTTGACCAAAGCCAGATGTCCAGAGGATCTATCGGAAGCGTGTTACCCACCACCTGATGAGACTAGATGGACTCAATGAACAGAAAGAGACGCCGTGGCTTTGTGGACTTGTTTTGCTTGACTCTGCTTACTTATTACAAGGGTTATTTACTTATCTCTAAGCTTTTAATAGGGGAAAGGACGAGCAGCAATAACGATGTCAAAAAAATGTCACTGAAACTTTTTTTTGATGCAAGGAAAAGAACAGAAAAGAATTCAGAAGAAAATGCAGACAAGTATGGCAGCTTTGAAAGTAATGTGTGGAATTTACATCTTTTTTTTAAAAAGCAAGCAGCAAGGATGGAGATTCATGGTTTCATATACAATCCTCTTTTTGTGTTCAATGGTGTCAAGGGAAATGCTCACTGCTTTGGAGTTTAGGTTCAGAAAAAACTGTTAGAACTTCTAATGCCTACACCACAAGGCAATGTTTACCACAAGAAACATTCTTCTTTTCTATCTGGGACAATTTTTACAAAAAAACATTTGCACAAGGGCAATGGAAACTTTAAATTGCACCATCCAACTGCCTTCATACAAACTTGTACATCTCACTGCCAACAGCCCACGCAGTCAAGTTTATGCCTTGTAGATGTTCTATAAAAACCTCAACAAGGATCAAGCACGTTCAGGACATAAACACAGATGAAACAAAGGATTATCCCTCGCTCTTTTCATTTCAACTTGTCTTTTTGTCAATGGTGAGAAACCGATGGAAATTACAAAGACTCCTAGAGCTGCAATACTAAAGAGGTCAATTTGCCACAAAATCAGGAAAAGTTCAAGTACAGAGTCTCATTATTGTACCTACAAAATAAAGAAATCAAGCAGATGTTTCCAAAGAGCTATTTCAATGTGGCACTGTAGCTACTTAAATCTTCATTCAGTATTTGTAAAAGAGATAAGCTAGAAGCCTTCTCATAGACCAGGAGTGAAACAAGGATACCCACTGTCACCACTATTACTGAATACTGTATTAGAAATGCTGGCAATAACAATAAGAGACGAAAAAGAAATTGAAGGAATCAGAATGGGTAATGAGGTAATAAAACTATCTCTTTTTGCAGATGATAAGATGATATACTTGGAAAATTCTAGAGATTCAACTAAAAAGCTAGGCGAAACAATTAATAATTTAGTTAGTAGTAGTAGGATGTAAAATAAACCCACATAAATCATCAGCATTTCTATATATCACCAATAAAACCCTGTAAGAAGAAATAGTAAGAGATGCCTCATTTAAAATAACCATATAGCATAAAATACCTGGGAGTTTACCTGCAAAAATGAACCCAGGAACTACAAGAACATAATTATAAAACACTTCTTACAGAAACGAAGTCTGACTTAAATAACTGGAGAAATATTAATTGTTCATAGGTAGGCAGAGCCATATAATAAAAATTTCAATTCTGCTTTATTTTAATGCCATCCCAATTAAATTACAAAAAATTATTTCATCAAGCTAGAAAAAAATGACAAAAGGTCAAGAATACCAAAGCAATTAATGAAAAAAAATGTAAAGGAAGGAGGTTTAGCAGTACCACATTATATCATGAGGTAGTAATTATCAAAACTATCTAGTATTTTCAAAGAAATAGAAAGGTGGACTGATGGAACACAGTAGACATACAATACACAACAGTAAATTATTATAATAAACTTGTGTTTGACAAATGAAAAGATTTAAACTTTTGGGATAATAATTCAATATTTGGTAAAAACTGCTGGGAAAACTGGAAAACAATCTGACAAAAATTGGGTATAGACCAATATCTTATACCATTTACCAAGATAAGGTCAAAATGGATACATGACCTAGACATAAATGGAGATATTACAAGTAAATTAGAAAAACATGGAACATATTACCTATCAGACTTATGAACAGGAGAAGATTTATGAATAAACAAGAGATAGAGAGCACTGTGGGATATAAAATGGATAATTTTGATTACATTAAATTAAAAAGGGTTTGTACAAATAATACCAATGTAGCCAAGATCAGAAGGAAAGCAGAAAATTGAAGGGGAAAATTTTACAGACAGTTTCTTGGATAAAGGTCTCATATCTTAAATACACAGAGAACTGTCAAATTCATAAGGATAAGAGTCATTCTCCAATTGATAAATGGTCAAAAGGTACTTTTCCCATGAAGAAATCAAAGCTACATGTAATCATATGAAAAAATGTTCTAAATATTATTGATTAGAGAAATGCAAATTAAAACAACTTTGAGTTATCATTTCGTATCTATCCGACTAGTTAAAATGACCGAAGAAGAAAATGACAAATGCTGGAGAGGATATGGAAAATTTGGGAAGCTAATACATTGTTGGTGGAACTGATCCAATCATAACGGAGAGTGTTACACCCAAAGCGTTATACAAACTGTGTATATATACCCTTTGACCCAGCAATACCACTATTAGGTCTGTTTCCCAAAGTAATCAGAGAAAAAGGAAAAGAACTCATATGTTCTAAAATATTTATAGCAGCTTCATGGTGACAAAGAACTAGAAATTGAGGGGATTTCCATCAACTGGGGAATGGCTAAACAAGCTGTGGTATATGAGGCACAGTCTAGAATAACTGTCAATCGAATACATTTTGTTGGGGCATAAAAAGCATGGAAACGGGCATGCTGCCATCTCTTGAAAAAAGTTTGCTTCTATCCTATTTGAATGGTCATAAAAGCTACTTACTAAAACTGGAAGGTGACTATGCAAAACAGAGGAGGAATTTGGTTACAGGTTATAACAAGCTGGGCTTGTTTTGCCTTTTATGGGCTACTACTGAATTCCCTTAAAATTTTCTATGCAGAAAGCTAAAATGTAGTTCCCCAAAAACATGTGAAATTGCTTGTGTGTTTATATAACTACCATCTGGAGCCACAGCCTGGTTAGGGCAAGTCTTTGGAAGCAGGACCTGTCCACCAAAATGTCTCACTGCCATCGTGCAGGCCTCTTTCCTTAGTCTACCTGTCAGAAAGCAAAAATATCCACTGTGTTGGCATTAATTTCAAGAATCCTGCTGCTTCCAGTGGAAGAGAGAAGTGAGTCCAGTATAGATGCCACAGAAAGCCACTGTCTAGTTACAGGTCTGTGGAAGAACAGACTAATTTTGGGGACATCTGTCTTTAAATTTCTAAAATTGAGAAATGAATCAAATGGACACAACATCCTATTTGCAAACAAACGTGATTTGCTCCAAATGTCCAGCTGCTAGGAGCTGCATTCAAGTCTATGCCAGGAAACCACTGATGAGCCCTCATCCTAGATTTCTCCCTAACTTGTCTCATTTCTCTTCGACTATACAACCTGAGCTACTTTTGACTTCTCAACCCAAAGGTGGCATTGTTTACTGCTGACCATAATAAGCCTTTTAGTATCAGAATCCTGGAAGCTAATTTAATTGGAAGCAGGACCAGAAAGGAGAAAAAAGAAAATGGAAAGTAGCCAAACAATTTCCCCTCTAACCAACTCCAGAAAGAGTGCTCAAGCATTCCAGAACCAGATGCAACAAATTCCTAAAACACCAAAGTACTTTCTATTTTGAAGTGAGATAATAAAGTCCATCCCATAAATCTCCAGAAATATCCCAAGCCAAAGAATAACAGTCTATGACTAATTAGGATAATTTTCCCTATCTTCCATCAAAGGATATTACTTATTACTGCTTAGGAGGGAGATGTCCAGACCACTGCTCACATAGAAAAGCAATGTCCAAGGTCTCATTAGCAAATAAAGGACTACATATGACCAAAGAAAAGCGAAGGAGAGAGGCTTACCAGACTGTCCAACCCTCCTCCTAAGAGGTCCACGGCCCCCATCTGCATGGAGGAAACCTGTGGCACATTGACAGGGGGACCCAAGTCAAGGTTCAGAAGGTCACCCAGCAAGTCACCCTGAGAGGGGATGACTTGAGGCTGTTCCAGATTGGTCGTGGTGGTGGTGCCAACAGGACTGTCTCCAGCATCAGTGCTGTAAGAATGGAGAGAAAAACAGAATATGGAAAAGTCGGTTCCATCTAGAACAAAATTTTAAAAAACAAAAAAGATGACTAACAGATACACTACATTAGGAAAACACAACAGACGTGGAGACATTCAATTTATACCCACTTCTTCAAACACCTGTTTGTGTCTTTGATTACTCCACCCATAAGTGTCCAATGACTTTGACTGACTAGATGACATGCCCTTGTCATCTGACTTTAGTTCTCTCATGGAGCAGATTTTGAGACAAAGAACAAAACATTTTTGTCTTCTTAACTTCTAGATCACTTACAATTTTGTTGCTTTGGAAATTATGGTGTTCCACGATCCCACCCTCTTTCCCAATCCAGCATTACCTAGAAAATATCCTTAATAAAAACAATGGATTTTCAGCCAAGGATCCCTTTAAAGCCTTCTGAAAGTTCCTAAGGGCCATCTAGCCAACTCTCCTCCCTCAGTTCCATTCTGGGCCTAACTCATTATCTACCATGTTTATCCTGGATGTATGTACTGATACCACCATTCAACAGACTGGCCTGACACCATATACCACAGTCTGAGCAAAAGAACTTCATCTCATAAGACAACTTTTCATTTACTTCATTTTTCCTAGCTAGATTTCTTTTGACTAATCTCATTGTGGAGACCCTATAATATTTTGACATTTGCTCCCCCTAAAAGAATTTAAACCCTTTTTTGGGCCACATGTTGAGAAATGAAGTTGATGAGATGAAAAGGACCTTGAAGGAAAACAGAGGAAAAAGGGGGAAAAATGCTGTGAAGAGCCTAGAACACAAGTCCGGGCAGTTTAGATTTGATGCTACATGCAATGTAAGCCAATGTAGGTTTCTGAATACTTGAATGACATGATGAAAATTATATGGAAGCAGTCAACTGTAGAATGGATGCACATGGAGAAAATGAAGGCAGAGAGATTAGCTGCTAAAATATGTCTGGTGAAAGTGAGGTAAGTCCAGAACTAGGAGGGGTGGTTGTAAAAATTCAAAAGGAAGAGACAAGTCCAAAAAATACTGAAGAAGTCTAATTGGGAGAATTTAGCAATTGATGAGATAGGGGTAGGAAGAAGAAAAAAATATAGAGAGAAGAAGTGAAGGAAGAAAAGGTAAATAAGGGATTTCAGAGAATCACAAGAAGTCAGTCTTGCATCAACTGATGCAGTGAAAAAGAACCAAGAAAACAACCTATATAATCACTACAATAATGTAAATGAAAAAAAAAAAAGACAGCTAAGTTCAGGTCAGAGGCATGGTCAGTACTACTCCCAAAGAACAGATGCTGAAAGATCTTCCTTCTTTCAGGGCAAGGAGGAGGGACACAGACTCCAGATGCAGAATACTGCAGATGCTGACACATACAGTAACTGTATGAGTTGATTTTGTTTTTCCTTAATACAAGATATAGTTTGGGAAGCAGAGGATAATACTGAGAAAAAACTATGGTGTCAAAATGGTATCAACACAATTTTTTAAAGTTTAAAAAAAGCACGAGAAAGGAAGAAAATGACCATGAAAGTGGTGGCACTAATAATGGTAAAACAAACAAAAAACAAAATGGGATACTAAAAGAGAGGAGATCAATTTTTCAAGCTTAACTTTTTAGTAAGGATGCCATACCCACATAGGAGGTAAGGGAAGAGAAAGATCTGGACTAGAGAAACAAATCAGTCAATAGATTTTACCTATCTGTAACAATGGAAATCACAAGAATTACTAAATTCTACGAAGAAATCAAGTAATTATAAGAGAAAGAACAAAGGGAGTTGACATCACACTCATAGTTAATGGGCAGGTGGTAGGGAAGGATAAAGAATAGTTATAAAGGGCACAAAAGATCAGTCCAACAAAAGAGCAAAGGGGGAACCCAGGCACAGAAGCCAAAGATGCCTCAAACTCCAAGAAAGTAATCAGTGCCAAGTATAGGGAGGTAAATGGAAAAAGAAATTGGCCAGGAGCCTCCCAGAAATTCCACCAAATCCATACCTTAAGTCCAAAGTCCTGTCTTTTACATCTGCCACTGAGTAATGTGTAAGAATATATGGGTTACCAACATCAACAGGTACAGACCAAGTAACAAGAGAGAAAGTATACACAAATCCTACAGATCTGAAATGGAAAACTCAGAACTAGCACAGAGGTCACACACACACACACTCACTCACGTTCTCTCTCACTCTCTCTCTCAATATAGAAGAAATGGATTTGTATTGACAGCTTATGGGAAACAACAGTAAGGTTAAAGCAATATTTCAAAATGCTGAGATGTTCCTACAATAGACAAAGATTTACCACCTCAACCCCACACTCTGGCATAAAAGTATAGGATACACTCAACAACTGGTCTCTTATTCTACCTAAGTAGCAACCAATTTGAAATGGACTATTAAAGAAAAAAAAGAATTCCACCCAAAACACAACCTATCTAGTAATAAAGGTGTTCTAAACCATTAGAAAAGACAGAATAACATTTTCAGTGTGGTTTCATTCCATGTCAGATGCAATAATACTTATTAACCTGAAATTGCAAATTAACATTGGTGTCAGCAATATTTCCAAAAGCATTCCATTAGCCATTTGTGTGTGTGTGTGTTTTTTAAAGAGGAATCCTTTTGTGCCAACTAAATTCCTTGTTAATAAACTCAAAAATGGTATCAGGGAGGGGATCATGGAATAAATCATCAAACAACCAATTCAGAGTCCCCAACCAAAAAAAAAAGGTCTCTAAATAAGAAACTTCCTTGAAAAGTTTATTTCTTTCCTTGTGTCCTAGAGAAAATTTTCTTATAATTTTCCCCCCTTATATCTGACAGTCACTCAGAAAAAGAAGAGACCTGGATTCCCTGGAGGTTGCATATATCACAAAGTTAAGGGTCAAACAGGCTATCCAGTTCTCCTTTGGTACTTTGGAGTAAGCACAGGGATGGCATAATTAGCAAATCAGTGTACCCCAAATAAACCAAGCTTGAGGGCAGCATGACCTGGGTTTCAGGTTTGCCACTGGGCATATGACCTTGGCCAAGGCCCTTTCCCCTTGGGAGCCCTGGGCACCTCTCTGAAGGGCCAGTCAGCTGCTGACTCAGTAGAGAGAGCTTTCTCACTGGGACGCTTCCCACACCAAGGAAACCACAGGTCCACCCCAACCCCCCCAAATAAAGGCCTGGCACTGGGGATCAAATGACAAAGTAAGGCATCCCCTAGGCTCAGGAAGCTAAGACTCCTGAAAATAATATCACTTCACTTCTCTTAAAAGGGGTTTAAAAAATTCATATTAAGGGTCACATTATCATTTTCATTAAAAGATTTCCTGCTCCTTTTCTTGTCAACAACAAAGCAATGAATTTCTGTATTTTATCTAAACATTTTTAGAAAAACCTTATGACACATCACTTTAGCCTTTAGCCACATCACTCATAAAGGCAAAATGCTACCCACAAACAGAGCAATGGAGGTAGAAAGGAAAGGCCACCACACTCCATTAGGATCCAAATCCCTAGTCAGAATCTCCATCTACACAGTCTGCTATAGAGAGAGCTCTCTGAAGAGAGGCCACCATGGATCTACTCTAATCACAAGAACTGTGGCCTAACTATAGAGCCACAATAGCGGAATGAAGCCAAGCCAATAATGGAGGTCAATATCCCTTAACCCTGCTCCTTCTCTGCCCTGAGACAACAGGCAAATCCTTCCCAGAGCTGAGTTTCATTTTTCTTTTAGTAAAACAAACTGAGGTGTTAACAGTACAAGATAACTAGAGCAAAACTTAGTGGTTTTTCATTTATCCTTCAGCACCCCCCCACCCCTACATCCTTCCATCTAAGGTCTAGTCTTTCTGTTTGAAATGGCCCAACTCAAGGGATTTTACAGAGAATATTTTTAATTCCTAGCAGGCAACCCTTGGATGTCAATTTGAAAGGACAGTACTGGTACATCCCAAATTTCAGTGATTACAGAAGAGGCAATGCTAAAATAATGCTAACTGGCACTTTTAAGTGTTATTACAAGAATAAAAAGGTCTTACACACACAACCAGTTGAGTGATGATAAACAAAGTCAAGCCATTTCACTGAATTTGGCTTTTTCTTAATAGACTGTAGAAGGGTGGTCAGGAAATAATCTAGTTTCCAGTCAGACAAGATCATTGGAAGGTATAGACTCCAACTCTCCCTAAAGGCAGTTCTTGCTATAACTGCTTTACTATTAAAGAGGGAAATCCAGCTCTCTGAAAATAACCACAAAAGAGGGATTTCCATCAATCTGGACCAATCTTTTCCATGGCTGATACCAAGGAAGATAATGGAAATATCTTACTAGGCTGACAGTTTAGAAATGTTACTTGCGACTGCCTTACCATCTTGTTTTTTATTTCTAAAATATCCCCACAGCAGGAAACTGAAATGTAATATATTTTCTAAAGCTCCATTTTTCATCTAACTCTCTCAGCCACCAACTCTGATAAGGAACTGAACTCGCCCAAGTATCTGGTAATCAGCAATGGGTTTACTCTTTGACATCAAAATTCTATCAATAATTACAAGTGCCCAGCGCCTGAGCCCACAAATTCTGACCCACAAGAGAGAGAGCACTACCACCTGAGTTCACTATCATCACTAGTAGCCAGCAGAGGGACTTCTTTCCCAGGACACTCCCCCTCTGGCAGGACAAACCCTACCCCACTAGGCTGGATCTTTCTCCAAAGTGCTTACCTCCCATGATGAATGGGCAAGTGTTTTCGGTGGATTCCATGGCTCCCCTCGACAAAAGCATTGGGAGGCTTATGATATACAGAGGCCAAAGAACCAATGTGACAGATAAGCTCGTCCAACAGGGTGGGCTCAATCAGGTCTGTCTCCTCAGAGATCAAGGGCTTTTCGGATAAGACTACTTCCTTGGCTGTCACAGGATCCGTGGAAAGAAGGCGCCAGTAGATATAACCCCGGTCTCGAAGGTCAGGATTATCAGAATCCTACAGAAAAAGCAAGGAGTTCTTTTGGATTTTATCTGCATAGAGAAAAACCCAAACTTCCTCATCTTACAATGCTTGGTGTATATATGATGCACTATGTGGATGAAACGTAGCTTTTTCAAGAGGGTCATCTTACGTTTTCTAATCCAGCAGGGAGTAAGAGTGAAAAATGTCATTCAAAAGTTGAAAGAAAAACTAAAATAAAGAAAAACTCCAAAAATTCAATGTAAAACTATCAGAACTCTAGGTAAGGCTTAGAACATTTAAAAATACATTGCCAAAACAAGTAAACAAGTTTTACAACAGCTCCTATATGTCTTTTACTTAAATCTCTGTCTAAATGTTTCCTTCCCAGTTTCTACCAACCCAGGTCAATTTCAAGCACCGATTTTTTTTAAAAGCACACTGTGCAATGAAAGAGTAAAACCATTTAGCTTGGGACTGATATTAATGCAAAGATCTCCCCAAATTTTCATCTTGTGAGAAGTCACACAGCTTAGTTTTAGAAGTACCTGAGACATCAACTCGTGTGACCTAAGGCACAAGCCCTCACTGTGGAAGTCACTTGTCCAAACTCAACTACTTGAACCATGAAAGTACCATAAGAGTCCTCTGAGCATGGCAATACAGTGTCCCAGTCTAGCCACTTTGGTCATGGAAGAGTCCCTTCGGTCCTGACTGGCAGTCTATTTTTGAAGAAGATTTGAACATAGTTGTGGTTTCCTAATGTGAAGAAAAATTTGAAGCAGCAAACTAGAAATTTGGAAGTTAGGAAAAGAAAAGGAGAGACATGGACCACGAGACATATCTGACACCTGAGATAAAGGAAGTCAAGAAAATTACAAGGAGCAGATACATGAACTTAGTCACAGGGAAGGAAGGGGACATTGCGTTTGAGGGCAAATATTCACACACAATCTCACAAGGTCTGAAGAGATCCCAAACCCCTGCTTCCTCCCCCATTTTCTCAAATCCTTGCAATCCTGCTTCCGTTCCCACCTTCTGAGTTTTGACTATTCCCTCAAAGAATCATTAATGACTTCTTTTTAAAAAATATTTTATTAGTATTTTTTGTTTTTACATCATTTAGATTTCCTACTGTAATCTTCCTTTCCTCCTTCCAAAGAGCCATTTCTTATAACAAAGAATTTTTTCATAAAAGAAAAAGAGAAAGAGAAAAAAAATTCCACAAAATTCTGACCAACGCAGCCAAAAAAAAAAAAATTTGACCTTAAGTGTACTTTGGCACACTTGTGGAACAAGAGGCATCTTCTCTTCTGTCTCCACTGTGGCCAAGCTTGGGCTTTATAATCTCTCAGCATTTCGTCTGGATTGCTTCGTGGCTAATGTTCTTTCCATTTCCATTGTTACAGTCTTTCCTGCCCCACTCACTCCTCTTTTCATCAGATGACATGTCTTTCCATGTTCTTCAGTACTACTCACTATCATCTGTTTAGCTGTTCCACAACTGAGGACATCTATGTTGTTGCTACCACACAAGGTGTTGCTATAAAGATTTTGGTGTATACGAAGGCTTTCTTTTTGTCAAAAAATTCTTTGAAGTATATGTCTAACAGTAAATACTAAGAAAAAGCCAGAGTATTAAGAACTTAATGAATTATTTATAACCTGGAAGAAAACAGTTTCAGTGAAGTAGTGGGACTGGAAGCCAGAAAGAGGTGAGAAAATGGAGGCAACAAGGACAGGTAACTCTTGCAGGGCATGGGCTCTAAAAGGAAGCAGATATAACATGGCAGCTGAGGGAACAGTGAAGTGGAGGGCATGTGAATGGCAAGAAAATGAGACCAGAAAACAGGGAGGAATGGTGACAAAGGTCACAGTAATGATGACGTCTAGGAAGAAGGAAGGAGAAAGAAAAACGGAGGGATATGAGATTATTATCAGAGTATGAGAAATTTCAAATTTCACAGGATCATGGAGGTGACAGTTATGGACAGACAGGACGCAGCAGTGCCAGGTGGGCCAAACCAGCACCCTCTTCCCACAGCCAGGAGCTCTGAACCCCCCCTCAATCCCAGAAGTTGCCCCTTCAGAAAAGAGACAAAATGACCAGCAGATTATAGCAATAAGGATCTGCTCTTTGGGACTGAATGTCAGAGAAGAAGAGAGTCCAGAAGTGACAACGAGGAGGTAGGTGCAGGATGATGCCTCCTCCTGATGCAGCAAGTCAGGGAACAGGAGAAAATGAAGCCCTCACCAGAGAGGGCAGCCAGGGTATCACAACTCGGGGAAATGCAGAGCACTGCACCTGCAGTCAGGAAGAGCTGAGTTCTAATCCAGCCTCAGACACTTAACTAGCTGTGTTAGTTGCTATCATTAGTATTACTACTACCATCATCAGCCTCCCTATACAGATAACTCCCAGACTTTATCTCCCAGACCCCCTTTCCTGATTGCCTGTAAGAAATCTCTATGTGGATGTCCCAGTCCAAGTCAAAATAAACACATTAAGGACTGAGCTTATTAGCTTTCCCACTAAACCTGCTCCCTTCAACATGGTACGGTGGAGAGAGCACTGGATCTGGAATCTGGAAATCCCTAGTCCTGCTGGAGGAGAAGCATGTGCTCAGCTGTACTCTTCAAACCCAAACCAAAAGTAGGAGAGGGCTTCCGAATGCTGATCTCCTGTCACTCTGAATGCTGACTCAGAATGCCTTTACTGCCTCCCCACTCATCCAAAGACCATCTTAAATCAGGCTGAAGGAGATTTGCGATCAAAAGTCAGATGCCTACTGTGATCATAGGGTGCTACTGAGGATTCTGTGACTCAAGCTTTAAAGAGACAGCAGATTCATGAGCTCTGAGTCCTGTTGGTTCTCCTTAGGAACCAAAATTCATGGCTTCAAAACCAGCGAGATTCCAAAGCACACTGAAAGAGCAGACACCATCACCCTGCTCCCCAACAGGCCAGAGTTTTCTATTTCACTTCCATGAGACAGTCTCCAAAATACCAGGGGGTACAGTGGGCAGAGCCCTGGGCCTGGAATGAGGAAGATCTGTGTGACCCTGGGCACAAGGGTCTGTTGGCCTCAGTTCTCTCAACTATAAAATGAGGATGATACATAAAGCACTTATCACAGTACCTGCCATATAGTAGGAGTTATATAATGACTTATTCTTTTCCCTTTTCCTTCCACTCCAGTGGAAGCTAAGAGCTGGGAGACTTCTACTAAAGAAGGTGCTTGCTTCGTGTCTGGTCACAATCCTATGTTTTATTACCAAGTTCCCTAAAACAAGCAAATGAGCATAAAAACAGGAAAAGATAAAATCTTGGAAACAGTCCCTAATTCAAAGTCGTTGCTTTTTTTAATTTCCAACCCAAATTTTTCATTTTAATCCTACCTTGATCTATCAACTTCTTTGATTATCAAGGAGCATAAAAGGCTTTGCACATATTTCATTTATCTCTTCCAATCCAGGGAAACAGCAGGTCTTGTTCCCTCTGTTCCCAGTTGTACGCTAAGTGTTCTAAGAATCCTATGAGCCTTCTCTTTAACTCATCACTCTCCCTCAGCCTTATCTGCTTTACGCAGCTCGGAATCATGGGCTTTGAGTCTTGAGGCTGCCAAAAAGATGCCAAAGAGCTCATCAAAGGGGAGGTTGATCTCTATATATACTTTGCCACATTACGTCTCTCTTTCGTTAATTAAAAAGACAGAAAAGGCTAAAGTAATTAAAATAAATTGGAGAACAACATCACTTGGCTCCAAACGTGACAGCAGGTCTTGCAGCTCCAGTCTCCGTTTGTGCAAAGGTTGAGTCAGGCCGACAGAGCAGGGGAGAGTGGCTCAAGGTCTCTGCCAATTTTATAGTTCTACAATTCTGGAAACTCAGAATCAAGAAGGGAGGATATTCGATTGAGCAAAGCCAACTGTTAATAATAGTTACCTCCTTACTATCAAGAGTGTGGCTCCTCACAGAGGCAGGCTGCTATAGTGCCTGACATTGGAGCCACTGGCCCACAGTAGCTGTGTGCTGTAGGCAACTCTCTAAGACTCAAAGTTGCAGAAAAAATTTTCCTCACCTGAGAGCTTCTTATACCAATGAAATCATAAGTCACTATCCTTACATGTTCTAGGAAGATGCTCAAGAGAGTGCAAAAAAGTACTTCAAATATGTTTATTTGGAACCTCTGGCCTGGAGGCATGAAACAGGGAGACATTGAAGACACTGCACCACTCCACAAGGCAGCATAAAATCTAGCAACAACACTACGAACAAAGACAAAACCAGAAAGGAGAGAGGGAGCATCCCAACCCAAATTTTGAACCTGTAAACATCTTTCTGAAAGGTGACAAAACCCACAAATCTCAAAGTGATACTCTTTAGTCATTGTGGGATACAAAAAGATCCCAAACAATCACTCTCCTCCAAGAGTGGTTATTCAAAGCTACCAACAGTAGAAAACAGAAAGAATTCCTTTCATTCTTCTATCTAAATTGTGGTCTCATTTTTCTAATTATTTAAGCAATGAGAAATTGGCTACCATCTGTGACGGCCTCATTTTCTGACACCCATTTCCAAGAGGGTAGCATATCAACTAACGCCACAAAGTATCATAAACACTGAGTGAGGGGAATATTTAGGTGTCAGAACAATGAATAAGAGAACAATCTTGCCAAGGTTCCATTTCTTGATCTGTCACCTGCTTTCAAAGAGACCTTGGCTGAGTCACCTAACATGTCTATGTGATAATTTCATCTACAAAACAGGAACTGTGGTAACTCAGAGAGAGGTATTATTGTCAGATTCAGTCACCAAAATACTCTTTACTAAAAGGAAAAACTTAAAGACTATTTCATGAATATTTGTAAATGTTTAATTATCCATAAAGTCAACTCACAGATAAATAATAGTAAATTACTAAAATTCAACAAATGTGGAAAACTTCCTTTATTCCACTATCAACACACCCCATATGATACATAAAGGCCAATGTGTTCTTCAGAGTGAGGGCTCTCACGCTGACCATTCCTTGGAGGCTGTTCCATTATAGGCAAGGAAACAGAAATAGCCAAGTCAGACCCTGTATTCATTCAGCATTCTTACCTGAGTTGCCAAGCTCAAGACCTGCTGGACCAGTTCCTGAGTTTCTGAGGGTTTCTTGAGAAACAGCTTCACTATTGCTGTAAGCAGGGTTAGCTGCACCTACATGAACATAAGTCAAGAAGGATAAGGTAAATCAGGTCTTTGCACAAGTCCACAGCATTTGCAACAAAAACATGAACTTCCAGGTTTAGTTTCTTCTCCCTTATGAAGACAATGGAGAAGGTGGTACCCTATGGAACTTTACTGATCTTGACTAATGGATGAGAGCTAAAATTCATCATCACCCATAGTGATATTTAAAGCATCCATCAACCTTTTTGCATGCCAAAAATAGTTGCTTTGGTTTCTTGAGCCAGATAACTGGTAATCTTTTTATAGAAATATATTATCAAATGGTCCCTGACCAATTTCTAAATTATTTGCTTCCAATCACAAGCTATTTAGCAGTTACAGCTTTAGGAGACTATGGAAATAGCAGTCACCTTGGGACAAAAGCCAAGAGAGCAGAGACATGTCAGTAGTGAAGGCAGTTAAAGGTGGCCCTCTGGTAGCTCAAGTGGTAAACAACTTAACTAAGAAATTGTTCGCATAAAATGTAAATTATCTGAAGATGATATATTAAGATTACTACAAATAGGTAACTTTCATCAATTCCCCTACATAGCAATTGGTTCTAAGGTCAGTAATAGAGTTTTTTTGGAGACAAAAATGATTTTGTTAATAAAGATTTTGAAATGTGTGCTACCAATTTAGTTACAAAGCACTTCTAACCTCAGCAATCATTACACTAAAGTAGCAGCAGATTTGACAGTCTTACTCACAACTACACTAACAGTTTACAAAGCTTTTAATGAATATTTCTTCCATTTAGTCCTCCTCTGCCTCCCACTACATGGGTCACACCTGTTTGTCGGTTAAATTGATTACATCAGATCTCTGTTCTCAAAGTCTGAGGCTGAAGCCTAACTCGTCTGAAAGGTTTAGGTTGGCTATTGCTAGTATCTGCAGAGGAGGTGGATGGAAGATTTTGGCTGGTAGAAAGATCAGACTCATCAGATGCTAGAACAGGTTCTTCCTCCTGCAGGTTATCAATTTCTACGCCTTCAGTAACAGAATTTTAAATGAGCTTCTGAACTCTACGTAATAGAGTTATGGTTTGCCAGAAATTAATGAGTACAACTCAACAGTGTACTGAAGTTTGGGAAATAATCAACCTGTACTCACTTCAAATACATTATGTACTAAGGAGCCCCAATGAAAACTCTTAGCTGAACCCCACCATAAGAAGGACTTGGGGTACAGGAGAGAAAGCTTACCTGGGTGCTCTCATCATGGAAGCCCTCCAGGAAACTTTCCAGAAGCTCGTCTGCATTATCGATTCTCTCAGCATATTCTCCTACAATCCAGATCATGGCAGCTCGAGCGTCTGGCTCATCAAGGGAATCAAGGTTCTCACACAGAGTAGCAATGATACTTTCATACCTAACATAACAAAAACAGGTCTGATTACTCAAGACTTGCATTCAACAGCAAAACCAGGTGAGACAGTAGGATGAATACACTATAAATCAAGTTGCTAGAGCTAAATCATGTGTATGAAAAATAATGTAATCCACAAAATTACTTTTCTAAAATGTCTTCTGAAATTGTCCTCCACAGTATCTTACTAGGCAAAACACACACACACACACACACACACACACACACACACACACCTCTCCCCCCCACCCCTGCCAGTATACTTTCAGCAAGACCTAAAAACCCTTGAGGTATAAGGATATACAATCTCTTATTTCTACAGGATTTTTCTTTCTGAGAGAGATCAAAAAGAGCCTCCATCTTCTCAACATATTTTCACATCACAATTATGAATTAGGGATGCTATTTTAGTAGATGCGGAGAAAAGTTCGTGGCTTCCTTAAAGCCCATAGTTTTAAACCAGCTAAGAACAGATGAGGAGCCAGAACCAAAGAGATTCTGTAACCTCTTTTCACCCTAAGGGCTTCTCTTCCCTGAGAAATCCAGGTCTTTTCCCCTTTACAATTCATCTCTGCTGCAGAGGAACAAATAAACCCAAAGTGGCTTTTCGAGGCTCCCCTGTCCATTCATTTCTGTCCTGGGAACCTTATCTTTGGAAGAAAGCTCTGAGCAGAGAAGTGGACCCAGGCATGACATCAAAGTCAAGAAGGGCCGAACTCTTCTATCAGTAACAGCAATGAGAAAAAGCCAAGCCCCTATTACCCCGACAAGATAAAACCTGCATTCTTTCCACACTTACTTTTTGCAAATCTCTTTCAGATTCTGCTAACCAGTCAGCTGACTTGCACATCTCAACTAGCTCCTGAACTCACACCTGCTTATAAATAACCCTTCAATATATGGCCCAGAATATCTCATTCAAGTCTGACCAGGAGCTGCGTCATTATGAAATAAAATAAATTTTTTGTAATACAAAACAACTAATTTTAGACTGAGCCTTTCAGTTCCTTCATTGCTTCCTAGAAAGGACTATTTTGCTCAGCAAAAGTACCTCAACTTGTAAGGGATGTGGAATGGAAGTGGATTTCTGCACCTTTCAGCTAGCAGACATGGCACTGCTTCACAACAGGCCTGTTTGAGACAGTTATACATGATTATAACACGTTTACTAACTGTCCACCAAGGGTTCCATATCATAGCAAATATGCCACACAATCATCCCCTGGCTTTAACATGGCTTCAAATTCAGAAGATTCAGAGGTTACTGTAAATGCTTATGCTGAACAGGCAATCCACGTGGATATGACTATCACGCCAGCTTTCCAAAGAAAAAGCAAAGCAGGCATCAGGTGACAGTTCCTGATAGAGCCTCCTTACAAGTCACTGTAAGTAGTCCTCCCCCCTCCCTCCTCCTCCTCATCTCATATACTTGTTGGGATATTTGCGGAAGATGTCTCTGATGACAACAATCGCCTCCTGAACCACGTAGTTGACTTTGGTCTGGATAAGGTCCAGCAATGTGCTCACACAGCGCTCAGCAGATTGCTGGGAACAAAAACAAAAATGTGACAAGTCAGAGAGACAGTCAGAAATCTGGTCTTCTACCCAGGAGGCAAAAAGGGTTGTCATCACTTGGTGAGCAATTTTCCAATGCACTAACCAAGTAAAAAGTTAGGACAAACCAAATACTGGATGTGGCCACACAACAAACATCTACTCCCTTCCCAGAAACAGACAACACCCCCAGATGATACACATGACCCCAGAATAATGTGCAAAGCAGAAATGGGACTGAGGGGAGTCTGAGGACATTACAAAGAAAGACATCTGTAAGCTTCAGTGTCATCTCAACTGCAATCCTTGACAGGCTGGAAACCTTGGCAAAACACAGGCTCCTAAACCCTACATTTGATCTGGAAAGTGGGGGTAAGCTCCTAGTCATTAGAGCACTACACTTAGTAACTATATTTTGCTGTCTGTAGAATCTCAGGTAGTTGTAGTCTTCCCCATTAGAGGAAGGATGTAGAGGAGGGAGGGCTTTGTTCTCTGTATTTTTATCTTTAGCGCCTAGCACATTGTAGGCTCTTAATAAATATCTTCTGATTGACTAATACAGGAATAAAAATCATTAGAGCAATACTTGGGTCCTAGGCAAATATGCGGTAAGAATAAGAATTGTGAAAATCAAAGTGATAGAAGGAAGCTGGCCAGGTGTGGCAAAGTGCAGTGAAAAGGAGGACTGACTTGGAGTTAGAGAACCTGGGATGAGCCCTGGCTCTGGCCCTGCTTATCTGTATCACCACTTTCCCTCTTTGTCTGGCTCTGATGACCTCTAAGATCCTTTCTGTCTCTATGACCAAGGGCTGCAATGAAAACCCACAGCCAGCCCAGAGTTTGTAGAAGAGGCACAAAGCTTGGGGCAGAGGCTACACTTATTTTGATATCAAACACCAAATCTCTGGGACTGAAACCAGAAAGACCTTCAGAATCACCTTCCTCTGGATCTCATAACCTGTTAGAAACTTAACCTACAGCAGGCCCTTTCCATTGCTTTTCCCCAAAGAATACTCAAGTCGTGAACTAATTCTCCAACAAGTCTGGCTTCATTGGCTTCCTAAGCAAACACAAGGTACACAGCACTGCGCTGATGCTATACATTTAGGTAAATTTACCCATCACATCACTAGATTTAATTTTTATCCCATGAGACTTGAATATATCTAATGGAAATTACAACATTTTTTCCAAAATAATTCAAACAAAACAGACACATCTTTGTGACTTATTTTCATCTCATTAAAAGTTAATATTCAACGTTTCCACCTTGCTGGTTAATAGACCCTTGTCTCACAAATGAGCCCTAAACTCAAACCAGTAATCTACTCTTTATAATAGACACACAAAGCACTAGAATAATACCGCCACAGAGAAGGACCTGTGGACACTGCATGCATCAAAGGTCTGCCAGGAGGACCTCTAGTCCAAACAGGGACAGTCACTGCAACTCCAACAGTTCCTATAAAAACAGCTAGATAGTTTTCTTGCCTTTGTTTCAAGCTATGGGGAAATGGGGAAGCTGGATCCTCCCCCTAATAAAACAAGTGAACACGAGGCAGAATAATTCTCATAGTCGTGTTCACTGGCCAATCTTGGCTAAGAGACAATTAAACAACAGACAATATTCAAGCATAAGTTTTCTTGGAAAATTCATTCCTGCCAGGTACCAGGAAAGCTGAAGTCCTATATCTAAGCAGCCAACAAAAATGAATTTTAGCTTTTTGAAGAAGACCAAGACAGTTTTTTATTGGTCACAATGTGTAACATCAATAGCCATTAGAAATTTGGACGGTCTAACAATGGTAGGCCTAGAGAACATTAATTTTGGAGTGAAGTGGTCAATTGTGTTTCGTTTTTAAAGAGAAGCTAACACATGGATCTTTACAAAGCATTGACTTTGAAATGCACTGCTACGAACACAAACATTCACCGTCACTTTATGGAATATCATTTACACATGTAGATAATCTTACCAGGACAACAAATGTATAATGGTAGCAGAATATGGTGAGAATACCCTAATATCCTGTAACTTATAAATTCTGCACCTACACTAACAAAACTCACCAAAAAATCTTTATTTCCATGGCAGAGATGTGAGATTTAATTCCTCTAGAAGGTACAAAGTTTTAAGTTCTCAGAAAGAGAATACTATAAGGTACAACAGAGGAATAATCATTATTATTATAATAATGTAACAATGAATATTTATATACCATTTTTAAGATTTACAAAGTGTTTCATATTATATCATTTCATCCTGACAGATAGTACTATTATTATCCCCAGTTTAGGGATGAACAAACTCAGGTAGACAACAGGTAAGTGCTTTGCCTAGAGTCACAGAACTAGTAAATGGCTGATGCCAGATTTGAAGTCAAAGGTTCCTGATCGTGGGTCCAGTACTCTCCATACTGTGACATCAAATGGAAAAATGGATACATCAATGAGACTAACAGAGCACGAACAGAGTCCAGAACTACCTAACCCTAGCACCCCAATTAAACTGCCAAGTCATATTTTCTCTAAATAATACGTGAGAAGGGTTTATACACAAACATCACTGCCTTCAGCAGACAGACACAAAGAAAGCCCCATAAGGTATGGGCATCCCCCCAAGCCACAGTGAAGCATCTTCTAGCCAAAAAAACAATGCACTGAGATGCACTACACCAATCCAAAGAGAAGAAATGATGAGGACATGCAGAACTCAGGACCTGGGCCCAAACCCAACAGCAGCTACTTGCCTCGACCTTGATGGCACATCGGCCAATGGCTCGCACAGCTTTACGGACAAAATCAACGTCTACTTCAGTGGCATATTCCTTTAGTTCTGCCAGGACCTATCAAAAATCACAGTAGTTAGAATGTTATTAAGAACTCTCTGAAAGTAATTTCTTAGTATTTGTTTCTTCAATTCTGGAACTGAGTCTAATCCTTGAAAGATAACCTAGTGCAAAAACAAGTCCTCTAGTAGTCTGACCTGGGCAATGTTGGCTTGGGATGCCAAACGGATCATGATGTCGAGCTTTTCCAACTTGACATAAATGGGGTCATTATACTTCACAAAGAAGACTTTGATCTCTTGCTTTAAGATTTCAGGCCTGGGAAACAAAAGCCAAAACAGATAAGGCAAACAGACTTCTTTGGCATTTTTTTTATTTCCACATTTTCAACTGTGGCTGTGGGATTAATATCTCCCTGCTATAAAGATGGCTTTATTTGGCTCTCATCCACCTGTCACAGTTAATTCTGCTCAGTGGCCCAGTATTATCTTCGTTCTGGGTAAATAATAGCAAACGCTCCCCTCCCCACCTCTGAGCCCACCATAAGCAAGCAGGCCCTAGCTAAGAAGCTAAAACAAGCCCCTTTCCAAAGACACTGTTTCACACCATGAGCAATATGATCTCTTCATAACATAAGGAACATTTCAAAATCAACCGTCTGTCCCTGATCTCTGGGCAAAATGACCAAGTGAAGGTCATCTTCATGCATCTACTTAAGAGAAAGCAACAAGGCCCAACACCAGAATGAAGTAAAGATGGCACTGCACAGAACTCTGCCCACCTTTTCTGCACAATGAGGTTGATGTTCCTCAGGGCAACGTACTGCACCTCGGGTTCCCCAGAGAGCAGAGTTACCAGGGGAGGAGCTAGCTTCCTCAGCAGCATGTTGTAGTAGTCAGAGTCCTTGGGCAGCAGCTCCAAGAACTTCATCAGGACTTTCACAGCCGACAGGACCACTGCTGAGTTGGCATGTGAGAGCCTGGGAGTAACCCGCTCACAGATACTGAGAGAGAAAAAAGGAAAGTTGTGTCTTCACCTTTCATTTCTTTTCCCAAACCCTTCTCCAGGGCGGTAAGTCAGGATCCCACAACCCAGGCGTCAGGAATTAGAGAGCAGAGAAATCAAAGCTTCAAGCTTAGATGAGACCAGGATCACTCAGGGTGGAAGCCTCATCTTCAGCAAGCTCTAAGAAGAGCAAAGGACCAGAAAGTTAAGTGAGGCAACCTGCAGAGTGACGTTCAAAACGACAGGAAGCCAATCTAATCCAACACACTGGATGCTCACACCATCCACATACTTGGCACATTTCCTTAGTCTTTTTGCCTGCCTTTATTAGAGAAGAGGGCCCCACCTCATGGCCCATATGTCTTCTGCCTAGGAAAGTCAAACTGAGAGGTTAATGGGGAAGTCTAGGATCTGTTTCCATAGAGAAGGAAATAAACCAGCCTGTGAATGAAGGTCTGAAGATGGGACCAAGAAAAAGTTGGGTTAAGATGAAGAGACTAATCAGTTACTTCTCTGATACTGGTAAAATGTTCCAAAATAATGGGAAATTGAGGTTCTTTTAGAGGAACAGACACACACACACCCTCTTTCAGATTCCTTTAAATCAGGGGTAGGGAACCTGCAGCCTCAAGACGCCAAGTTCTCCACACCTTAAATAATTCTAAAGAAATCTACAATCAATTCTCAGCTGAAAGTTCTGCAAGTCAGCTGCCTGTAATTTCAATGAAGCCTGAGTCCCATCAGTCTAACTCACATGGAACAGGAAGGAGGGGAGCAGGAAGAGGTAGAGCTAGAGCAGAGCTAGGAGGAAACTGGTCAGACTCCAGTCAGAGCTAGGAAAGATGCAGGCAGCTTGAGTGAGAGAGCTGGTTTGTGATTTGTTTAATGGAGCTGGTCTGTGGGAAGCCTAGCAGGGGGAAAGCCTGGGGCTGGGGCTGTCCTCTGCATTGCTATTGTGTATAGATTATGATGGATTTGGCTTTCTGGTGTCTGAATAAATGTTTTGGTTCTGCGTTCCATGTGGAGTCTGGTGCATTTTCACAATTCAGAATTGCACCGGGGTATTCATAGCTTCTGTGGGTGCTGTGAATATTGCATTGGTGCTGCATTGCCTGACCCTGCTGCAGCTCAGGGCACAAGACAAAGGGGTGATGTGACAGGACCTTAGAGGTCATGAGGAATTTGGAAATTATAGCTATATTTTTTCACAGGAGGTGTCACATGCTACTTCAATGATAAGCAATGGCCCAGCTTTGCAACTGGGCTCCCTCAAGTCTAGCCTAGAAAACAATTTTCCAGTCAGTGAGAGCACTGATACTGTGCTAGCTGGGGACTCAATCAGTTTCTGCAGTCCAGCTCTATTAAATGTCTCCTTCTTTGAACTCCTGAAAAGAACTAGCACAGAAGCATGAAGTCAGAAGGCACTACAAGCTGTTTTACAAACATGGGTTTCATGTCAGGCTACACACACTTAAAGAAAAATAAGATTTCCTTGTCCAGCTCTGAGAGCCAAGAGGATCTACATCCACAAAGTAGTCTGGAAAGCTGGTTTAACAGCAACTGCTAGTCCCAACCCATGGTCACTTCTTAAACAAAACATCTCTAGATCTAACTCAGAGCCATGGGTATCTGTGGCTGATGAGAAAACACCACATTTTCTGCTCACTCACACCCCTAAAGGTGAAGGCACTTATCTAGGAATGTTGGGAATCTTGGGAAAGTGGGATCCTTTAGGTCTGATCAAAAACCAACCATGGACTTAGCCTAGAAGATGGGAAGACACACCACAAACAGGCAGTCACACTGTCAGGGAGGATTCCCAAGTCTCTCAGAAAATCAGAAAGGAAAATACGGAAGATGAGGAGATGATGGTGATGGCAATGTGGTGGAGTGGCTCTGGAGTCAGTTCCAGGATCCAATTTCCTTCTCTGACATTACCTGTCACAAGCTCCCTGGCCTCAGTTTGTTTTTCATCTTTAAATAGTCCCTGAGCTCCAGATCTAAATCTAAGAGCCTATGAACTTGCAGCAGAGAGAAACTGGGCTGTTGTAAACAGCACAAACCTCTGGAGAACTCTTCTGTATGGAATAGTCTAGTAATCAGCAATATCTAAATTTCCCTAAATACAGAGATAAAATTCTGGGCATAAGCTCTGTTTTACCAGGGCCAGGGAATCTAATCACCATTAAGTTGCACTTTCAGACAGTGAGACAAACTCATGAGTCACATGCTTAGAAGAGAATATTTTCCACCCCATATTCTGGGTCAGGAGACTCACCTCTGAGCCTCCCGATCATCCTTGGGGTTGTAATTGGACAGACAGTCCAAGATGAAGATCTGACCCCACTCAGTGCATTCATTCAGGGCTGTTAACAGCTTATTAATGTTCTGAGGGTTCAGGTCAAGCAGATTGCTATTTGGGTGAGACTCACTGATTTCTGACAAGGCTGCCACAGCATTAGCAACCACCTAGAAAAAAAGAAGACAGAGTGAGTACTGCGTCACTAAGGAGAGTGCAATTCATGCACTGTCTATCAAGCTCGCAGATCACTGTGTAGACCGTGACCCTTAACTTTCACTGAACATTCTACCAAAGTAGAAAGAAACAATAGGCAAATTACACCAAAGTCATGATAAATTGTGGCTATTATGTACAGTTTGCAGGAACAATGAGTACAACTATCACTTGAAAAAACTTCCTTACAGCCAGGCAATCTGGCATTAAAAAAATCTAAAGCCCAGCACAGGATACTCAAAGATTAATATTTTTAAGTGAATTCAAGACTGCTAATAAAAATTCTCTTTCATATGGTCAGAAAGATAACAATGCACATGTTGATAAAAACACACTGAAATTCATAGATAGGAAGTCTGCCCATTATCCACTGCCAGCCAGGTAACTGACAGGGTCCATTGATTAAATCCTTTTAAACTCCATTAACTTTTCACACCACCTCCTTTCTTGATCTTCAAGCCAAGAGGACCACATGCACCTTACTTTCCTCCTCTGTCTCAGTTCACCCCCAGACACCTATGCCCAAAGTCAAGCCCTTTGCTCTAAGGCCCAACTCAGATGCTGCTTCCTCCTCCATGACCCAGAACCCAAAGCTGGATTTTTCCCTCTTAAAATTCCTCCAGTACTTTGGGCCTTTCCTTTACACTTATTACAGCCTCTAATAAAAATAACTAGCATTTACATGGCACTTCAGAGGCTGGCAAATTGCTTTACATGTGCGATCTCATTTGATCCTCACAAAAACCCAGAGAACTAGGAGTTGCTAGTATCTCCATTTTACAGATGAGGAAACTGAAGCAAACAGAGATTAAGTGGCTTGCCCAGGGTTACAGAGCCAGGAAGTACACGAGGCAGAATTTGAACTCAGGTTTTCCCAAATCCAGTGCCAGTGCTCTACATCCATTGTGCCACCAAGCTGCCTTTTTAGGAGTTATTGATACATCTTTTTCCCTCCATTATAGTTAAGCTCCATGAACACAGAGATAATCTATCTCATTGCCTCTTCAGTGCCTTGCAACTCTTAAATTCTTAGAATATACTACTTTAAATTTCCTCATGTATATTAAACAGATTCTCAATTCAATTCTTTGCTAAAATTACTAACCAGTAGGCTTTGATAGATTAACCTAAGTAACGGAAAAAAAATACAAAATGTTTGGGTTATAAGCATTAATAATAATACTAACTAGCAATCTGTAGAACACCTAAGCTGCAGAATTTATACAGACATGTCATTTTAATGTCTTTTTCCACTTATGGCATTTCAGATGTTATACACAGTCTATCTAGGCCAATAGCATTACTAGAGACAGAACAATAATCCCATAAATAGAACACTGTGATTGCCATCTGGAGATCTGAAAAGACGGCAAACTGAAAATGTCAGCAACATTTAGTAAAAGATGAGATCTGAACAAAACAGAGAAGGCCTTTAGCCCTCTGTCAGATGGCAGCATTTGGGGCTGAGGCTCCGCTTATCACAGGATGTTTTCTCCCTGCGGGCACAATGCCTCCACTGGAAGGCTCCAGACCTTTGTGGTCAAGAGCAGGCGAAATCTATCAGAAGGACAGCACAAACTGCGGAGCAGGGAAAAGTCTTCAAGACCATTCCATGAGCAGACCTCCCTCCTCTGCCCATTGTGATTTACCAGCAAGAGAAATTCTTCCACTTCCCACAGAAGGAAAAGTCAGCCACTGGAGGACTCATACCCTGTAGTGGCTCATCACTGACTCAGTCACCACTAAAATACAAAACAATGGCAAAACTACTGATGGAGGTATCATAAAACCTACAACAATGTATATAAATAGGGTCTTTACCATTTCTATCAGACCAAACCTCTTTTATGTCCAAAGCACCTAGGAACACACTCTGGTATTAGGAGGCAAAAGACATAGTAGGCCTGGGAAATCCAAGAGGGCAGTGGGAAGGGCAGCAAAGTATAGGATACTAAACAGGCTGAACAATTAAATTTCTCTATTAACAAAAGCTAATTGGAAATAAACCAAGTGTAGAATACATTTAATGAAGCATATGTTCAGCTGTTCAAAAGGCAGTTTTTCCTTATTATCCTATTAAAACAAGGCAGAAAGAGGAGCAAATGTATCTAATTTAAAAGGCAAAGATAGAACACAGAGATTCCTGACTCCAAAGCTGCCCGATTCTAGAAGTGACTAAAAGATGCTGCTAAACATGACCCTCCAAACTCTCCAAAGCTAACACCATCCTACTTGCTTTTATCTCTAGCTACACCCCTCCCAGCCAAATCCCAGTATTTTCAACCTTGCTGATTCCTACATAAAAAACACAGCACAGAATACAGCAGAAATCTCAAACACTCTGCTCCTGAGTATGGGCCTGAACCAGACTAAAATGTCATTGGGACAAAATAAATAACAATACAACGTGACACAGATCAGGTTATACAGTCCTCAGGGGTCCTTATGTCCAGTTTGGGGCCTCCTTCGGAGTTGAGTCTCACATCTGGTACAGATGACACTGGCCTTGGAGTCAAAATCCTGCCTCTGATGCTTCACTAACTATGTGACCCTGGATAAATCACTCAAACTCTCAGTGCCTCAGTTTCCTCATCTATAAAATGAGAGGCTGGACTTGACTCTTCCAACTCTAAATCTACAAGGAAATCCTTTTTCAATCATCTCAACACACCTACCAATATACCAGCATAAAGGAACAACCCCGCTCCCCCTCACTTCCAGCGCCCACATCGCAAAGATTGTGCCATTCTGGCTGTCTGCTTTCTGTCATGGTGTCTGTATGATCTATCCAGGTGACACTACCACCAACGGAACAACACCGCCTTACTCATAGCTTGCCTCCAACCCAGTCAGGCCAGGCCCAACCATAAGAAAATCTATATTAAGGGGGGGGGGGGGGGGGGGAGAGGGAGTGTCATTACAAAAGGTACCTCTGCTTTATAAAATGATTTATTCCAGGGTTCACTTAAATAGTGAATTTCCCCAATGCATTTAAATTATTTAATTTACCAAAATTTTGCAGTCCAACTCTCTTCAGGAACTTATCTGGTGTGTTCGTCTTTCATTGCCGAAGAAGAAATCATCAGAGAAATGATGACATGACTTGCACTTGACTTTGTTTTGAGTGAGGGAGGGCTGTGCAGGTCACCAGCCTCACTTCTCCTCCAGAGCCATCTGAATTCAGTGACCAGATATTCATCAGGATGACAGGAGATGACCCAGAATGAGGTAATTGAGGTTAAGTGACTTGTCCAAGGTCATACAGCTAGTGAGTGTCAAGTGTCAAAGTGAGATTTGAACTCAGGTCCTCCTGACTCCTGCACTGGTGCTCTATCCACTGCACCACCTAGCTGCCCCAGGAACTTATCTATCATATAAAGGGAGGTGCATTTGTCCATTCTGTCTCTCCATTATCCTAAGTACCATAAAGGCTGTGATCTATTCTAATCATTAATATTCATCACTAGCACAGGGGTATATTTAATCAACTGTGGGCTGATAGATTCTTTTTCTGCCTCAGTTAACAGAATATTTCTCATTCAATTTCCTAAAGATTCTTAAAAAGTGTATCTCTTACAGGGAAGGGAGAAAAATTCAGACAGGAATCATGCCTTGGCTGACTGTGCTATGCATAACAAAGTATCGCTACAAGCACAAAGGTGAACTCATATTTCTTTTGGTTAATCTGCCTTCAGCGTTTTTACAAAAATGCTAATTGCTGTAAACTTCATTTATACAAATAGGAAAAGGACACCAGAGCATGAGGGAAGGGTTAAGAGGCTCCAATTCAGTTTAAATGGGAAAAGCTATGGCCAAAGAACCTCTGATATTATTTCCTAGCAAAGGTGACTTGGAGATTTAGATGAAAAGAATGCACTCTGCTCCTGCACATCCTTTTTCAGAAATAATCCTATTATGGCAGCAGATAAAGAACAGGACTCGTTCTTCAGCCACAACATCTGATTGATAAGCCACCCTCCATATGTAGGAAGCCTGAAGATGCAGAGACCTGACCTTCATTTTTCTTTCATGCTGAACCAGGAGGCAGGTGAGTCAGAAAGAAAAGAAACCTTGTGATCCAACAGGGCAGTGGGAAAAAGGTTGGACATGCTTTCTTAAATTCAGATGTAATTAACTTCCAGGCTTGCATTCAGATTCCCTCATTGATGGGCCATAATGACAACTTCTCACTCTCAGTCCAATGACTTCCTATTTACCATTAACCATTTCTAGCAATTACCTTTGGGGTAATTGCTATCACCTTTTGTGCAGAAGTGCATTCACTCAAGTTACTCCGTTTCAAATATTCATTAACATTCACAGACATGACTATTTACTTTCTGGATGCAATCCATCATCATTTCAACACAGATATACAGTAAACAATGCCTGCAATAATAATTTCTTCATTCGCCTAATTAATAATTTCATACTTTAAACAATGAAAGAACAGACAAGGGGAAATTCCATTTTGGATCTGATCATGTAAAAAAGGAAAATCTGGTTCCTAGGGAAGGAATCCAATGTTACCATTCCTAGAATTTTTGACAGAAAAAAAGGTAGGCATAAATTAACACATACTCCAAAACCGAGTTTAGTTGATTTGAAAGATTACAGAGAAAGGTTAAGTAGGAAGTCATGGTCTAAAATTCTGTATGGAAGTCAGCTCAGGAATGCTGGGAAACTTAGAACTGAAATTCTTAAGACACAAAAAAGAAATTCAAAGAGGAAGGAAAATGGAGAGAATTGTCTAAAGGGACCAAAGTATACAAGGGACTCTTCACCAACATAAAAGGCCTCCGGAGATAAAAAACAAGGAAAGGTAACAGATTAATACAAAAGGACGGCATAGTCCCAAATTAGCATCAGGTATGCTAAAACTTAGAATATACATAAACTGATAAAGGGAAACAATCCTACCAAAAGCAAAGACAACAAAAGATGGAAATAGTCAACACTGGAGGGGTTATGGAAAGACAAGCATACTAAAGGATTGTTGCTGGAGCTGCGAATCAGTACAACCACTCAGGAAAGCAATTTGGAATTATGCCAACTAAAAGATAAAAATGTGCCTGGGCATAAACCCCATGGCAGCCACTGATAAAAACAATATTGACTGCAGCACTTTTTATGGTAAAAACAAAATAGACAATCCAGCGGGGAGTGGCTACACAAATTATGGTAAACAAATGTTGCTGTGTCATAAGAATACAATCTTGGAGAGCTGGAGAAACATAGTATATTGTACTAGGCAGGCAACAGTACTTCAGTACTCCAGCCTTGTGAGACCACATCAGAAGTGGAAGCAACTAGGCTGTCCCATATACAGAGCACAGAGCTTTGAATCTGGAAGACCCAAGTCCAAATTTTGCCACAAACATTTATTAGCTATGTGACCGTGAACAAATTACTTAATTTTTCTCAGCCTCAGTTTCCTCATCTGTTAAAAAAGGGGAGGAATGGGGGAAAATATTACCTATAACAGCAGATTATTACTACTAAAAGGACATTATTGTTCTTCATATAAAATGGAGAATTCGGAGAAACTTGGTGACACTTGTATGAAGCAGCAAAGGATATACACAATGACAATAATGTAAATGGGGAGGAGGTGAAGCAGAAGGCAGATAAATGTAGCTGAACTGCAAAGAACAATCCTGGCTCTAGAAAACAGAAGATGAAACATTCATCATGCTGGCAGGAATGGGGGTGGGCTTATAGGCACAGAATGCTGCATTTGCTGCCAGATCTAAGTTGGTTGGATAACTTTTGCTCATGGTATTTCTGACTATAAGAGAAGTTTGATGGAGTTTGGGGAAGATATTTAGAAATTACTTTTCGAAAAGATGGGGCAACCAGGTGGCTCAGTGAAGAGAGTGCCAAGCCTGGAGTCAGGAAGACCTGAGTTTAAATGTTGCCTTCATAGGTACATGGAAAATTCTCTTAAGCTCTCACTGCTCCAGGCATTTCTTTCAGAGTGTGCCTTTGAGAGGAGCTGCTGTTCTAGATTGGTGATGGGAGTCTCCATACTAGGAATTACCCATAGCAATGCAGTGATAGGTCTGGACTGAAAAAACTGTATTCAAGGTCCTTTGCCTTGTTTGAATTCCATTGTAGTTGTCATAATCATTTCCCCAGAAATAACAGTTTTCACAGGATGCTAAGCATCTTATAGCATATCACTATTCACAATCATATTATGATTTTCCTTCTGGCTCTTGTTTTTCTAGGGTTTCCCCAATTCCATTAATCCTGACTCCTAAGCCAGGCCTCTACCCACTCTGCTTTATACTTACATTGCTTTGCATACAGCAGGGACTCAACTCAATAAATATGAGGTGAATTGAACTGAATCTTACCCTCTCTCCGTCCACAAAAAGAAAAAAAAAATATATGTGGGCTAACCTAGCCAATTACCTTGTAACTATAAATTGGTTCTTTATTATAGTTTTATGTTCCTCTGAAGATAATGGACTATAATTCTAACCTATCAGTAAAGAAAATTCCCCTCATTTCTAGAATATATAGAGAACTGATCCAAATGTATAATCATACCAGTCATTCCCCAATTGATAAATGGTCAAAGGATATGAACAGGCAATTTTCAGAGGAAGAGGTTAAGGCTATCTATAATCATATGAAAAAATGCTCTAAATCACTATTGGTTAGAGAGATGCAAATCAAAACAACTCTGAGGTACCACATCACACCTATAAGATTGGCAAACATGACAGAACAAGAAAATGATAAATGCTGGAGAGGATGTGGGAAAGTTGGAACACTAATTCATTGTTGGTGGAGCTGCGAGCGCATCCAACCATTCTGGAGAGCAATTTGGAACTATGCCCAAAGGGCTACAAAAATGTGCATACCCTTTGACCCAGCAATATCGCTACTAGGACTATATCCCCAAGAGATCATAAAAATGGGAAAGGGTCCCACATGTACAAAAATATTTATAGCAGCACTCTATGTAGTTGCCAAAAACTGGAAGTCAAGGGGATGTCCATCAATTGGGGAATGGCTGAATAAATTATGGTATATGAATGTAATGGAGTACTATTGTGCCATAAGAAATGATGAACAAGAAGACTTCAGAGAGGCCTGGAAGGACTTATATGACCTGATGCTGAGTGAAAGGAGCAGAACCAGGAGAACTTTATGCACAGCAACAACCACAGTGTGTGAGAGTTTTTTCTGGTAGACTTAGATTTTTGTAATAACACAAGAACTTCTTACCAAAAAAAAAAAAAAATCCCAATGGAGGATCTCAAGGCAAAATGCCTGCCACACTCAGAGAGAGAAATATGGAAGTCACTCACATATTGTAGCAGATCATGTTTGTGTATGTGTATGTGTTTGTGTATCATGTTCTGATTTGTTATACGATTTCTTTCATTTATCTTAGTCTGACTACATAGCATGACTATAGTGAAAATATACTCAAAAGGAAAGTATATGTAGAATCTATACAGAATTGTATGTAGTCGTGGGGAGGGAGGGGGGGAGTGGGGGGTAGGTGGGGGGGATAAAATCACAATTGTATGGCAGTGATTGTTAAACATTACAAAATAAAAAAAAAAAAGAAAAGAAAATTCCTATCTGAAAAGGGATGGGATCCAATTTCCTTAAAGGTCTCTATTCTAGGACAAGTTTACAGGGCATTAAAAGAACAGACTCTTCTCGGTTTCTATGGTGGGGAACACTAACCATAGCAGGCCAAATTTAACACGCCCGGCTTCCTCCAATACCTCACTCCTATGGCCTGCCTGAACTGAGGAAACACTGTAGGGCACAGCTCTGCCACAGGAAATGACCTCCCTGCACAGCCAGGCCCCCAACCCTCTGGCCTCGAGGGACCCCAGGATTGTGCACAAGGCCCCTAAGTCATCTTGTCAGACCAACATTTCTGCTAAATCCGATGGGACGGTCTCCACTATGGCTGCTCTGCCTTCTCCACTGCCCCTCTGCCCAGCTGAAGAAGCCTGCGTGGAACAGGAGAGCTCAGGGGCTTGAGCTCTACAGACCTACCACAGGATCCCACCTTGCACACCAGCCAGCTGGGGGTCCAAAAGCTTCTCAGCCTTGGCTTTGTCATCTATAAAACACCAACCTTTGTAACAGGGTAGTGGATGTTTAAAAATAAATTTGAGGCAATATTAAAACAAGATGTCCAGACTTGGACGCAGACTACTGACAACTCCTGCCAGGGTGACTTGAGGACCTCATGTCTCTGACTCTCCCTTAAGGGATGCTGATCTCTGCTGAGATGCTGCCCCCGTGTGGGCCCTGAGCACCCGCGACAGTGCAGAAGAAAGGTTCTCAGGCCCTCTGAGCCAGCACCCACCAGCTGAAGCCTCATTTACCCCACCCCAAGAAGGAATCAGAAGCTCCAAGGAAGCTTGTTTTCCAAAAAACTAAAGCCAAAGCTGAACGAAAGACTGACAGAAATTTACAATTTTTGAGGGAGATTACCTAAAAGTACAATGTTTCCTGTGCCTTCTTAAACCAAAAATTCTATAGCTAACAATTTTTTTGGTAATGACTTAGAATTATCAGCAGAACTCCAATTACTGTGCTGTGATATTCTGAAGGGCTGTTTGCCACCAAAACCAGGTTTTCAGGCTTGCTTGTTACAGAGTTTTGATTTTTTCAGCTCCTCTCCAGCACATGATCAGCCTTTTCTCCTGACTTATCAGTATGCCTGACTCAAATGTCTTAGAACCAAGAGCTGTTACCCAAATGACAAATAATCAAAGGATAGGAACAGACAGTTCTCAAATGAAGAAATCCACATTATCAACAAACAAGAAAAAAAGATCCATTTATTAATAATTGGGAAAACGTGAATTAAAGAAACCTTGAGGTTATTTCTACCTCATATTCTGAGACTAATGAAGATGACAAATACTGGAAGAGGCTGTGGGGAAATAGGCACACTAATGCCTGGTGGTAGAGCTGAAAACTTACCTGGCTGCTCTAAGAAGCAATCTGAACGATGCCCAAAGTCACAAAACTGTGCAAAACCATGAAGTCAGCGACACCACTACTAAACCTAGAGCACTAGAAATCAAAGAAACAGAAAAACCACCTAGATGTACAAACACAGAAGCTTTTCTGTTACTATAAAAACTAAGGAGGTAGCCTCCCAGGGAACAGTTAAACCAGATGTGGTTGATGTATAGAATGGAATACGATTGTACAATTAACCAAATGGATAGTTCAAAACAACCTGTCAAGTTCTGTATGACTGACACAGAATGAAGTGAGAAGAATCAAGAGCACAATTTACACAACAATAGCATCACCAAGAAAAATACCTTTGACAGACTCGAGAACTCTGAGTACTACAACGATCAACCCCAATTTCAGAGGACCCATTATGTACTCTTCCTCTTGGTAAGGGGTCATGAATTCAAGATGCAGAACGAGATATTAATTTTTGGACACAGCCAATGTAAAAATACGTTTTTCTTAGCTATCTATACTCGTTACAAAGTCTTTTTCTTTTTCTCCCCATTTTTTTTCCAATGGGGAGGTGAGAGGGAAGAGCCAAGAGAGAAAAGGTGAAGAGCTGGAGTAACAAAAAAAAAAAAAAAAGAGGGCCACTGAGGCATCTTTTTTAAAACACTAAGAGAACAGAAGGAAAGTCATAAAGAATCACAGATAAGCAAGATTCTGAAAGCTACAGGTTGAATATATTCCATAACTTAAAAAGAAAAGCAAGCTATACATAACGGAGACCTGAAGTTTCACAGATGATCCTTTTTCTGGAAATACATTTTATTTGTTGTTCGGTAAATTCAGAATAATTTGTAAAGACCTTTTTGTAAAAGCCAAAAACATTTTACTTTAAAGTCTTTCCAGATTCCTCACAACCAGAAGAGTGGTTTCTTCCCTCCCATATCTCACAGCACTTAGTCTGTATCTCTCCTCAGAGTCTAAGTCCTATGCATGTTTGTAAGGTCTTAATCCCCATACTACTTCACAGGGTTCTAGCGTTCTTATCTTTAGAACTCATCCATTCAGGTTCTGTCCCTCAGGGCCTAACATACCCATAACAAATGTTTTTTCTAACTCATTTTATGGTCCTTGGTGATGCAAAGAACAGCTGAGACTGCCACATCAGAGAGCAACAGCTAACAGTGAGGAGCTACATCAGCCTCCATGAAAGAGACAGCAAGATGCCTCAAAGCACACCCTCTAATACTGCACAGGAAAGATCTCAAGTCTTTTTTTAACCATTTGATTTCCACAAGGGACTCCAGCTGGAAAAAAAGGGCTAGTCATTAAGTATCCCCAGTGAGGGTGTGTACTGTACCTCTTCCTAAATAGAGCAGAGACCACCTTCCTCTAATGTTCCTACAAAACCACCCCTTACACAGTGTCGTCAGGGTCCCTTTGGACCCCGAAGAAGCAACTAAATCCTCTGCCCTGCCTCGAACTTTGGTTCTTTTAAAAGCTTTCTGAATAAGACAAAAAATAGGAAGCATTTATTTCAGTCCAAGGCAGAGTCAAAAGATAATATTATGCAAATTTTCATAACATTAATATTCTAATTATATATAATTCCTTGCACATGATTAGCAACCATTTCCCCGCCCCCTCCTCCAACCACCCCTACTCCCAGCATACATGGAAATCAGGGCAATTCAAACTGATCTTGGCCTCTCACATTTGGAACAGTATTCAAAGCTCTTTTTAATTTTATTGGTTACTCCCCAGATTAATCTTGTGCTATGAATCTGTTCTAAAGATAAGAAAGCAAGAGAAACCAAGGTGGTTTGAACAAGGTCAAACAGCAAATCAGCAAAAGAGCTAGAATTAGAACAAAGCTTCTGACTTTTTTTATCAGCTATTAATTCTACTGAACCTCTGCCATCAACTTCCAGGGCATCATTATTCAGAACCCACCCAGGAACCCATTTATGGAGGCAGCCTGAAGAGAGTCTGAAATGTCCACATGACATCAAACACAACCAGAAATATCCTGTACATTTGGCTTCTCTTCCTTGGGGCTAAAATTACAAAGTTTTAGAAAACAAACACAAACTGCCCACAGTTCACTTACATTTTAACAGAATATTTGACAACGTAGTATCTAAAGCTATTTTTGTGGAAAAGATAGACATTTGAGCTAATGACAGAACAAGAGAATGAATTCAGAACTATTTTAGGGGCTGGACCAAAATCCATCCACAAGCATTTACTAAAAGCCTGTTATGTGCCTAGCATTGTGCTAAACAACTCAGATAGAAAGCAAAAAGTAAATAGTCCATGCCTCAAAGAAGCTGACATTCTCATGAGGCAGCAGTGTGTATGTGAACAAAGTGTGTATATGATGTGTCTATGTATGTGTGTGTCTACACCCACCCACAGACACATACATTTATGTTGTATATATGTTTATAGATATATATGGGGAGACACACACACAATTTTTTTTGGATTATATGGACAATCCTTTTTCCATTCTACTATGTAAAAGGAAATGTCTGTTTTATTTGGCATTTGGTAAATTGAGAATATATATATGTGTGTGTGTACATATATAGTCAATATGTACACACAGGAAAATCCATATGTACATATATACAATACATACATAAATACATATATTGAAAAAACACATATACCAAGAAGATATGTGGTAACTACAGAAGGAAAGGCCCTGCCTAGCAGGTGAAAGGGACCAGGAAGAATCACAAGCAACAGCCCTTGCACTTTCAGATGAAGAAAACCTGAGATTGTTTGGGGGGAGAGAGAGTAATCAAAGCATGGAACAGAGAGTCTCAATGTCAACTTGGCAAGATGGCTCCAGTGGCCCCAGTCCCCAGGCTCTGTGCTTCACCCAGGGCTAGTTAACATTTTTATCATGACTTGAACAAAGGCTCAAAAGTGAATACTGGCCCCTAGGTGGGACAGTTAATAGTGTATGAAAGAGACAAATCCAAAAATCTTAACTGGTGGAGCAACGGGATGATCTAATGAGAGAAAGTTAAGAGATAACTGTAGTCTTACTTATACTTCAGTTCACTAACTCAGCTTCCCTTAGGACCAGGTAGAGTAGGGGTGGCTGGGCAGCAGCTTGTCTGAACACAATGCAGAAATTTCAGCTCAGCACTGCTAAATCACAGCCCAAAAAGTTCCCTTAAACTTCAGTTTCAGCACAGCTGGCATGACGTGGGGAAGTCTGACCTTCAATTGGGCAGAATATGGAGGACTGGGCTCAATTCTGGCCCCACATTAAGGAATCACTGGGATAAGCTAGAGAGCATTCAGAGGCAGGTAACGAGGGTGGTGAAATGCCTCATGTTTAAGTCATGTGAGGAGAGAAAAAGAAGATGCTTAGGCTGAAAACAAGACTAGTCAGGGGGACGAGAAGTGAAGGAGACATGATTGCTGTCCTCTAGTATGGGAGGATCCATGTAGTGGGGGAGAGGTTTAGACTTGCTGTACTTGGATCCAGGGGCAGAATCTAGAGCAGTGGATAGAATCATTAAAAGCCCATTTAGGCTTGAAGTTAGAAGACCTCCCTAACAATAAGAACTGTCCAAAAGCACAAGAGGTTGATGCCTGAGAAGCAAGGGGTTGAACGTATGAAACAGATTCTGTTTCAGGTCTGGGTTGAACTCAATGGCCATCGAGGTCCCTTCCAACACTAAAATTCTATCACCCTGTGGACTTGAGCTGTTGTTGTTATCTGTTCTTAGTTCTGGAAGAGAGCCATGACATCAGGGAGGTGATGCCATGGCATGCTAGTGAATTTGATTTAAGTGAGGCAGGGCTGTGCAAAGTCACCAGTCTCACTTTCTTCTTCAGAGCCATATGGGTCCAGGGGCCAGATACAGATCAGGACAACTGGACATGGCCCTGGATGCCAAAGAGTACAATAGTCACAGTTCCCAATACTTAAGTGAATCATATAAAAATATTCTCATCACGGTTGCTAAAGCTCTGACTAGTTAAGAAAAAAATCCACAAACATCTATACAATGACTACTATGTGTAAGACTCTGGAGATACACATTTGAAAATGCTGGCCTACTAATATACTAATCTACTAGTAAATGGTCACTGAAAATGAAAGTTCACAGCTGTCCTGTTGGGTTACACCTTTGATAGACAAGCTCCCTAGGGAAGCAGAGAATATGACCAAAAAAAGCCAACAGAAGACCAGCCATGTGGAGGTTCCGGCTCTCTCTCATGGCCTTACCTGTTTGCTCTCCATTAGAATTCTCACAAGAACTACTTTCCAAATGTGCTTCTGTTCCCCTGACTTATAAGCTAGAAAAAAGGATCCCTGTTCTCAGAGTGCTATAAGATAAAAAAGGGAAATACCAGCTGCAGACAGTGGTTAGTTTTCCAGTGATTAGCTTATGGCACACAGCCAATGAGCGAATGTTATCAGCGAACTACAGGCAACACACAAGTGACCCTGGGTCAGACAGTCTGGTTCTGAATATACTGCTCCAGAGAAAGCTATCTCTGATTTCCAGACTCGATTTGGCACTATGGTACCTCCTAGCCCCTGAATGGCCTCCATTATCCACTTTTCATCCAAGGGGTTCAAGTAGGCCAACACCAAAACATCTGTCTGGCTCAAGATGTAGGTGAGGGGCTGAATCAAAGATGGTTCTCTATACACTGAAAACTATGCAGAGACAGGACATAATGTTCTGTCAGGAATTCCGAAATCTCTGGACTGTCTACAAAGAAGCCTGGGGTTGTAACTCAAGACAAATAAAATGATCTTTATCCCAAAACTCTAAACTGGAAAATCTGCAATGGTCAGTTGGGGGACAGGGAAGAAAGAGGTAGCTCTCTGAGGGTCCAGGAGGAGGAGGATACACTGAGGCTGGAGGAAGGATCATGGCAGGATACATGATGACAAGTCAGGCCGTAACAGCTCAGGGTATGTACTTTCAAGTCATCTAGCCCAGTCTGTGATAGCTAGAATTGTTAGATGCCTTATTCATGACTGGAACCTCATTTTGATCAGTTCTCTGAATATTCTTTTCTTTAAAATTATTTATTTACTTTTAATTTTCAACACTCATTTCCATAAGATTTTGAGTTTTAAATTTTCTCCCCCTCCTTCTCTTTGCCCCTCCCCAAGACAGCATGTAATCTGATATAGACTCTACTTATACATTCATATTAAACATTTTCACATTAGTCATGATGTAAAGAAGAATTAGAACTAATGGGAGGAACCACAAAAAAACAAAAGGAGAGCAAATAGTATGCTTCCATCTGCATTCAGATTCCAAAGTTCGTTTTTTGGATGTAGATAACACACTGTGAGTCTTTTGGAGCTGTCTTGAACCCTTGCACTGTGAGAAGAACTAAGTCTATCAAAGTCAGTTATCGTACACTGTGGCTGTTATTGTATATGATGTTCTCCTGACCCTGCTCTTTTCACTCAGCATCAGTTCCTATAAATCTTTCCAGGCTTTTCTGAAGTCTGCCTGTTCATCATTTCTTATAGCACAATAGTATCTGAATACTATTTTGCCCAGGAAATAAATGCCCTAGTAAAAGCATATATTGTAAAAAAAAATATATCTCTGGCCTTTTAGGTCTGAGATGCCTAAGGCTCCTATTCAGTGGGCTGCCCTGCTCTACACAGCCAGTACCTAGGTACAAACAGCTCAGTGGCCCAGTGGATAGAGGGCTGGGCCTTAAGTCAGGAAGACCTGAGTTCAAATCCAGCCTCAGAGACTTACTAGCTGTGTGATCCTGAGCAAGTTACTGAATCTTGAGGATAACAGCACCTACCTCCTGGGGTTGTTTTGAGGCTCAGATGAGATGTCTGTAAAACCCTAAGCTCAGTGCCTAGACACACGGGTGGGGAATCTGTGGCCTTGGGGTTCAGGGCCATATGTGGCCTTCTAGGTCTTTGGAGGTGGCCTTTTGACTAAGTCCAAGTTTTACCGAACAAATCTTTTATGAAGGGGATTTGTTATGGATTCGGTAAAAGGGCTGCACTTGAGGACCTAGAGGAACAACAAATAGTGCCTTCTCCTCCCCCTCCCCCATAGGGTAAGTTAGGCACCTAATAAAGGCTGGTTTCCTTCCTGCCTGGTAGCCCCACCTAAGCCCTTTTCCATAATCTTCCACTGCTGAAAATTTCCATGCTGGTACCAATCTGAAGTCAATTGTGTCCTGATCCAGTCCTCATCCCAAATCCCTGGCAGTTCCCTGCCTGATATCAGGAACAGAAAATCAATCAGACATGCTCCAGTTAGACTCTGCCCCCACGCTCTACAAAACTGGACTTCACCACTTCCATTGCTGATCTGATACATGGGCTTCCCTGGCATGTGAGGGAGTAGAGTGCTGACAGCTGTCTCTGTTCTGAAAGTGTATCAGGAGCCATCCGTGCTGCCCCAGTTTGGGTTCTTAGCCCCAATCCACACGCTACTCCAAAAGAGATGAGACCCTAAAGGTCTCCAACATTTCTCACCAACTACTGCATTCACCAAGTGCAAGGCTCTGATTCTCCATAGGACCTGAACTGAAGGTCCCTGCTTCCTCCTATCAGGGACTAAGGACAACTGTGCCTGAAGGCCAGTGACCATCTGTATCCTCACCTTGTTGCCACTGTCTCATACTCAGTGCTCTCAGTTCCAAGAATAGAAGCGGGGAGGTACCCCAATATGGTGGCAGTGGGCAACTCTGGGGGGCTCAGGGCCACTATCAGAGTTGGGCAGAATACTAAGACTTAGTTGGTTCAGTGTATGAAGCCAAAAGTAACTTTTTCTATATAGAGTATAATAAAAAGAAAACACCAGACCAAGGGCAAACAAGCTGAGGGTCAGCTGAGACTTCAAAGGAGGTAAACTGGGGAAACTGAGGCTCAAGCTGAAACAAACTCATCTCTCATTCACTGAGAGGGAAGAGTTGAAGCTAATCTTACCAAAGCAGGAAGAGAAGAAAGGAAGAGAAAGGCTCCAGAAAACTTTGGGAGAGTATGCCACAACCAGAAAGACCAATTTTACTATGTGGTTGGTAGACTCTCTTAAGTCACTCTACACCAAATGTGGTTTGAAAAACAGCAACATTTTCTGAAAAAGAGTCTGGATTCCCATGCTGACTACTTTGAAGGACAACATTCATTTGGATCCAAACATTGAAGCATTTTTTGCTTAAAAAGAAAAATTAAAATCAATCACTTTGTAGAGCTTACTAAATCCTAAGAGATATTTTCAAAAAGCTTGTAAAAGGGGAAAGAGTGTCCTAACAATGGTTTTTCTCTGCCATTACAAAAGCAAAATATGGTACCTATAATTGATACAGAAAGACCTAGAATTATGGCTCTAATTCAGTTTAATGCCTTTGAGTCTCGCCTTTTCACATTTGTCAAGCAACAACATGACAGGGAATAAACATGTGAAAAATTCCATACAAATAAAAGTTGGTCTATGCATTTCAAAGGCAAGTAAACACTTTGTCCTTGTTGATGAGGTGCAGCTCCATTAAACAGAATAAAGTGACTGAAAAGTGTTCTAAAATGAGTAGGTTTGCTTTCTCCAAGAAAAAAGGTAGCTAAATTTAAAAAAAAAAAAAGGGAAAGCAGCCTGAAAGGCATCATATCGCAGGATAAGGCTCTCCAAAGGCAATAAGGAGACTGGAGGGCATCCCCAAGTCTCCTTAAAGAAACCCAGGAAAATGAAGCCCCACTGAATTACATGAACCTGACTCCAGCAGAACACCCAACTCTAGGCCCCCAAAATCACTAAACTCAACAAGTTCTCTGATCCAGCCAATAATAATAGCAAGCACTTACAGAGCAATTTAAGGTTTACAAAGCATCCACAAGGTAGGTGCTATTATTATCATCCCCATTTTACAGATGAGGGAATTGAGCCTGAGAGAGGTAGCTCAAGATATAAAGTATTCCAGGAAGGATTTTAATTCAAATATCCCTGACTCTTAAGACCAGCACTCTAAACCCCGAATCACTGTGACTATCCCTAAGAGGCAATCAGGGAGACTAACATGCGCAGAAAAAGAGAAGGACTCAAGCTTAGCTCTGCTCATTTGCCTCTTCCCACTCAGTTTTTCATGAGTGACTTCCTCACCAGAGCCTCTAGGAAGCTGCCTTATTTTGTGTCCAGGGGAGTCCTTTCATGAACCAGTCCAAGTCTACACTCTCATTCTTGCTCCAGTCCTGAGGTCCCTTGATCTAGCACAGTTCATGCCTTTCTAAGCCTCAACCCTGAATTACTCTCACCATCTTGCAGCTGGAATGTGGCATTTTCATTGCTTTTGCTGTTCCTACTGATTAACTTTCTTGTTGTGCAGTTCGATCTCACTGTGCACGCCCTCTATTCATGTATGGTTGCTGAGTTGTATTATTAGTCATATCTGACTCTTCATGACCCCTTTTGGGGTTTTCTTGGCAGAGATTACAGAGTGGTTTGCCATTTCCTTCTCCAATTCATTTGACAGATGAGGAAACTGAGGCAAACAGGATTAAGTGACTTGCCCAGGGTCACACAACTAGTAAAAATATCTGACAATGAATACGAATTCAGGCCTTCCTGACTCCTAGACTGATGCTCTATCCACTGTGTCAAACTAGCTTCCCCTTCTAATTGACTTAATTGTTTATTTGTTAAATGGGAAAGTCATCAATGAGTGCTCAGAAACTAGAGCAGTGAGTGGGTAGAGTGTATTCTTCCTAACATGGTTACCCCTACAATACTAAAAAAGTTATGGTCATGACCACCTCCTCTGGGAGTCCCCCAATCTACTGGGATGCAAGTGCAGGGTGGAGTATACAAGGCAAACTACAGAAGAGAGAAGAATTGGAGAGGATACCACACACACTTGCTGTATGAATGATTCAGAGAAACTTTGGAAAGTATCCGAGAACTTGAAGCAGGGTAAAATAAAAGAACCAGTAAAACATTTTATATGTTGATAATAATAATGTAGGAAAACAACTATGAAAGACATCAAAACTCAGATCCATGCCAGTCCTATGAAGCATGCCTCCTGCCCTTCAACAAAGAGATGATGAACTAGTGGGGAATGATCAGGGGTGTGCTATTAAGTGTAACAACTGGCTCTCCCAAAACGCACATGTTTTTAAGTTTAACCTACATTATTAACATTTACCTCATCACCTCATCACTGTGTTCATAAGTCTACTCTAGACAACAGCAAAACAATAAATCAAGCCCTGATTTCCAGTGTTTGCCAATTTCTGAAATATAATGCTCACACTAAAAATTTAACAATAAGCTCTCATGAAACACCCCTGTGCATGACACATCTTTTTAGACAACATCAATGTATTTATTTCACTCGACTATATCCGTTGCAAGTAAGGACTTCTAACTTGGGAAGTGTGGTAGCTAGAAGAGAAGGGATGACTTAACAAGCAGTGATAGAGAAAAATTTTTAAATCAACAAAAAAAGCAAGTGAAATATACAAAAAAGTTTAGAAGAAGACACAAATCAGGCAATTTTGTTAATATCTTGTTAATTTGCACTTTAAAAAAACAAATTACATACAGCATAGAGTTTCACATACAATTCTCTTTTGTCCACTGTATATTGGAATGTTTGTGCCGAGTGATGAATTAAATTAAGTTTATAGTAAAAAATAAAAATTGTTTAAATGATAAAATAATAAAGAGTAGACATGGTAAATAGGCCAGAGAATTTTGTACAGTAAACTGAGCCTGTCATATGAAATATAATTTTGCAGTATCTACAATTTGGAATAATACATGAATATGAAACATTATACACTACAGAAAACGCTCACAGTTGCAAAATGAACACCATGGAGATAATTCCTACTTATGTACCAAAACTTTTTGTTGAAAATGAAGAGACAAAGGATCTATTAAGAACTCAATAAGGTCCTCTTAATTAAAATCAGCATCAAGCTAAAATAGAGAATCCAATGACTTCAAGGCAAAGATGAGATTAGACAAGAGGAAGGTAAAAAAATACATCAGAAAATATGGGATCAGGAAAAAGGAATAAGAGAGGCCAAAGCCATATACCCAGAAGCTTCATATCTTTAAATCATGAACTTCTTAAAGAAAAGACTAGATAGATGTTAGACATGAAGAGAACCAAATACCATTAAAAATTTTTATTTTACTTTGACAAACAGACATAGGAGGTATCTCTGAATCTATTATCTGTGTATATTCAGATTATCAATTGGTCAGAGCAAAGATAAGAATTACTAAGAAGATAAAAGAATGGTAAAATAATGAGAAAATATATGGCACACAGTTCAAATAACTCAATTTCAAACCATTCTGGGAAGTCACAATATCCCTAAGCCTAAGTTTCTTCAACTATTCAATAAAGGGGTTGACCAAGATGATCTCTGAGGTCCAATCCAACTCTAGATAAGCTATCTTGTTTAAATAGGTAAGTCCTAAGAGAAGGCAATGAACAGAAGAAATGACAATGACACAAACACAATAATATACAAAAATTTAGTCACTGTAAATCAAGTATCATTAACAAGGAGATGAAAAATGTCTAAAAGTCTCTTAGGTAACAAATACTTTTTTCAATTGCCAAGTGGAAAGAGTTGGTGGCCAAAGAAGATACAAACCCATTTGTAAAATCCTAAGAAGGATGAGGGATGATTGTGATCAATACCACCTAATAGAGGAAAAAAGCAGTGGAAAATAAAACCATCTTAGAGAAAATCTGCCAAGAGATTTAACTAAGCAATCATCCAAGCACATTTAAGGGCTAAAAATAAAAGGAAGACAACAAAAAGAAAACTAAAAAATCTGCAAAGCCTTTTAAACAAATTATTTTCATCATACAGGATAAGAGGCCCACTACACTTAGACTCTACTACTATGATGTGTTTATACAGAAAGCTAAATGGGACTGAACGGAATAAAATCAGGAAAAGCAGCTGAGTTGGGGTGTGTGTGTGCACGCGCGCGTATGTGTCTATGTGTCTGTCTGTCTGTCTCAAAGTCATACTGAAGGCAAAATAACTTTGAGAGCATTAAGGGATTGCTTTACAGTGTATCAAAAAGAGGGAAAGATATTAAAGATGTGGAAAGAAATCTTGTGCCTTATTACTATACGCTTCCTACCTGTTCAAAATCTTTAAGAGACTCATCCATACATGGGGCAGCTAGGTGATGTAGTGAATAGAGAGCTGGGCCTGGAGTCAGGACAACTCCTCTTCGTGAGTTCAATTCCAGCCTCGGACTCTTACTAGTTCTATGACCCTGGGCAAGTCATTTAACCCTGTTTGCCTCAGTTCCTCATTTGTAAAATAAGGTGGAGAGGGAAACATCAAACCACTCTAATATCTTTGCCAAAAAACCTCCAAATACGGTCACAAAGAATTGGATGCAACTGAAAAAAAATGACTCAACAACTACACAATGCATGCATAATGAGTACCAGTTGTCAATATGCAGGCTTTGCAAGTGATTCTACAGGAGACTCCACCCTTTATCATCTCATGAATGACTAAAAGATGTAGAGTAAATCCCATCATGTTTACTGTTTGTTGATTATGAAAAGGCATTTGATTTGGCCAAACAAAATCATAACTTAGGGCTTTACTTTAAGGATGTCCTGAATAACATCAAAATCATTAAAGATTCCTTGAAAGATAAAGCCACAGGGAAAAATCCCTACTCAATGACCCTCTGATTATAAACATCATGTGAAGCATAAAGCAAAGATACGTTAAAGTAAAGATACGTTAAAGTAAAGATACGTTCACTATTGGGATGGAGGAAATCCAGCTCAGCATCCAAGTTGAAAAGGAATTCCCTTTACCACATGAATGCTAAAGGCCTCCACAAGCTCTGGTGTGCAAACACTGTTCTGGGTGCATCAGGTCCTGGAAGATTAAACCCTCCTGAAAGAAATCTGTAATGGGGGTGGGGGGGCCCCCAAGATGGCAGAGTAGAAAAATGCATATACTCTAGTGTTTCCCCCACAGCCCACAAAATACCTGTAAAAAATGACTCTCAACGAATTCTATTCAAAGAGGTTTCCTGGCAAGGGTTACCTGGGGGACTGACAGGAAAGGTCTATCTCACGGGAAGCTGAGCAGAGCAGAGCCCAGCCCTGGCAGCACAGCACTAGGAGGAACAGGACCTGAACAGACTTCTGGGGCAGAATTCCCAGCAGGGAGGGTCCCAGATCCCTCAACCCATAAGCAATAAAGAAAGCTCCAAAGTTCAGTGTGGGAGAGCTTTCCCAGTTGGGCAAGAGGGGAACAGGGTTCCCACAGCACTGGCCTCAGGCAGCAGCAGGAGGCTGGCAGCTATGGTGGCTGAGGAAGCAGCCTGGGTCTATTGTCCAGGCAGCTCAGCTTAAAGCCTCTGGCAGAACTGAGCAGCTGATCTGAACCTCAGCCCTCAGTGGCAGCTCCACCCCCACCCAAAGCCCTGGGGAGTGAGCAGCTGATTTGAATCTCAGCCTTGTACTGGGGAGAGGGGAAGCACTAGGACCCTCCTCTTGACAAAGGATTCAGAAGTCAAGTAACTGGTTGGGAAAATGCCCAAAAAAAGGGAAAAATAATAAGACCATAGAAGGTTACTTTCTTGGTGAACAGGTGTCTCCTTCGATCCTTTTGGATGAAGAAGAAGGTATACTGTCAGAGGAAGTCAAAGCCTCTACCTCCAGTACCCCTAAAATGAATATTAAATGGGCCCAGGTCATAGAAGAGCTTGAAAAGCGTGTCAGCAGCCTGCTAAAGGAGAACCCAAAAAATGCTGAGGAAAATAACACCTTTAAAAAGAGGGCTAACTCAATTAGAAAAAGAGGTCCAAAAAGCCAATGAGGAGAAGGCTTTAGGAAGCAGAATTAGCCAAATGGAAAAGGAGGTTCAAAAGCTCACTGAACAAAATAGTTCTTTAAAAAAGAAAATTGAGTTCAGGGAAGCTAATGACTATGAGATAAACCAAGCAGTTACAAAACAAAACCAAGAGTTTGAAAAAAATAGAAGATAATGTGAAACATCTCATAGCAAAAACAACTGACCTGAAAAATAGATCCAGGAGAGACAATTTAAAAATTATGGGACTACCTGAAAGCCATGATCAAAAAAAGAGCCTAGAAATTACCTTCCATGAAATTATCGAGGAAAACTGCCCTGAGATTCTAGAACCAGAGGGCAAAATAAACATTGAAAGTATCCACCAATCACCTCCTGAAAGAGATCTGAAAAGAGAAACTCCTAGGAATATTGTGGCCAAATTTCAGAGTTCCCACCTCAAGGAGAAAATACTGCAAGCAGCTAGAAAGATACAATTCGAGTATCGTGGAAATGCAATCAGGATAACACAGGATCTGGCAGCTTCTACATTAAGGGATCAAAGGGCTTGGAATAGGATATTCCAGAAGTCAAAGGAACTAGGATTAAAATCAAGAATCATCTACCCAGCAAAACTGAGTATAATACTTCAAGGGAATAAATGGTCATTCAATGATATAGAGGACTTTCAAGCATTCATGATGAAAAGACCAGAACTGAAAGGAATATATGACTTTCAAACACAAGAACCAAGAGAAAGCATGAAAAGGTAAACAGGAAAGAGCAATCATAAAAGATTTTCTAAAGCTGAACTGTTTACATTACTACATGGAAAGACAGTATCTGTAACTCTTGAGACTTTTGTCAGTATTTGGGTAGGTGGAGGGATTATACATACACACATACATATATAGATGGAGAGTACAAGTTGAGCTGAATAAGAAGAGATAATATCCATAAAAAAATAATAATAAAATAAAAATTAAGAGGTGAGGGAGGAAAACACTGGGAAGAGAAAGGGAGAAATGGAATGGGGCAGGCCATAACTCATAAAAGAGACAAGAAAAATCCTGTTCAATAGAGGAGAAAAGGGAGAAGATGAGAGGGGAAACATGAAGCTTAATATCTTCACATATGGCTTAAGGAGGGAATTAAATTCACTAAATTTGGTATGAAAATCTATCGTACACTACAGGAACATAGGGGAGGAGGGGACAAGTGGGGTGAAGGAGATGACAGAAGGGAGGGCAAATGGGAGAAGGGAGTTAACTAGAAGTAATCACTGTTGGGAAGGGACAAGATCAAATGAGAGAGTAAAAAAAGGGGAGGGACAGGGTAGGATAGAGGGCAATATAGTTAGTATTATACAACATGATTCTTATGGAAGTCTTTTGCAAAACAACACATATATAGCCTGTACTGAATCACTTGCCTTCTCAGTGGGGATGGGGAGGGAGGGAGGGAGAGAAGTTGGAATTCAAAGTATTAAAAACGAATGTTGAGAATTATTATTGCATATAACAGGGAAAAAAGGAACACAGGTAATGGGGTATAGAAATTTATCTTGCCCCACAAGAGAAAAGATGGGAATAAGGGAAGGGTGAGGTGTGATAGGAGGGTACACTGAGGGAAGGGATGATCAGAATGCAAGGTATTATGGGGAGGGGAGAGAGAAGAGATGGGGAGAAAAACTGGAACTCAAAATTTTGTGGAAATGAATGTTGAAATCTAAAAATAAATGAAAGACAAAAAAGAAAGGAAAAAAAGAAAGAAATCTGTAACCAATGAAAAGACTGACTTTCCACACTGGAAAGGCCAAATAGATGAAGAATGTCTGTTGCCCAGATCATAACATAGGCTGCTAGATGGGTAACCTATAGAACTGGTCCATCAATATGCATATCTGGGACCAAGAGTACAAGTGAACAAGAAATTGGGACCAGAACTAAGCTAAAAAAGAAACGTGAGCCAGACTGTATTAAGAAAATTGCAAAGCTTCTCTAAAGATGCCAAGCTTCTCCTGGAAACAAAGGCCCATCTTTTTGATATTAGTCCTCTATTGGTTTTGTTTATGGCTCTGAGAAAGGAGATATAATAATCTCCAAAGAATGGAAATTAATTTCACATAGAGGACAATAGAGAAGTGCATGGAGGGAATAATGATTCAACTAAAACATTTAACCAAAAAGGAACTTCAAAGAACAGTAGTAAAATATGTCTCTAGGGGAAATGTAGTAGGGAAAATGGGCTGGTCACATGGCAAGGGTGAGGGATAACAGGTAAACTGTCCAAGTGCTCCTCTGGCATCTTCAGGGTACAGGATTTCAGCCTACATGTATATGCCAAATTATGGAAGCACATAAACTGGAGTAGCACATAATGGGAAGAGACGGACGGATAGTGATCTGTATCCACACCAATGGCAACAGAGATCAGAGTAAACTTTGCAAAGTTTGACATCATGGAGATAAACGGGTAATAGTTGATTCAATTTATCTGTCACCAATTCTATTAAACAAAATTCATGATCACAGATTTCAGTTTTTCTAGGGAAATTAAATTTGACTTTCCATCACTGTTGCATTACAGCACATTCTAAGAACATAACTCTCGAAATTTATCCTTTTCTTGGAAACCGATAAAAGTTAAAGGAAAAATATCAGTTCAAAATAAAGTAGGATCATAGGTCTGAGAAAAGGCTATTAGATTTATAAATCAAGAGATCATTGGTAACTTTGGAGGTAGCAGTTTCTGAGGAAGGATAAGATTGGAAGCCAGGCTGCAAAGAAGAGTGAGGAGATTAAGTGGAGGCACTGAATGTAGATAACTTTTCAGGTAGTTTAACTAAGAAAGGAGAAGGAGAGACTGAGGACAATAGCTATATGACAATAAGTAGGGGAGATGGTAAAATCAAGTGTGAATTTTTTAAGAAAGAGGAAGGCTTAAGACAGGTTGTAGGTTGTAGGAAAGAAACCAGTTGTTGGGGAAATTGAAGACAGAAGAGAGAAGGAGGAGGATGATGGGGAAAGAAGGAGGGAATGTGGTCAAGGGTACATTTCTTCAGGGCCTTGTGTGAAGGAAGAGAGTGGGGAGTGCTGCTTTGAGTGAAAAAAGGGAGGATGCAGCAATTGGTCTCAATTTTTTCATAGGTACTCTGATCAATACAATGACTGAAGACAATTCCAAAAGACCCATGATGAAAAATGCTATCCACCTCAGGAGAGATCTGATGAACTGAGTGCAAATTGAAACAGACTTATTTCACTTTCTTTATGTTTTTTGCTTTTTGGGGGCAACATAGCTAATATGGAAATACATTTTGCATGACCTCACATGTATAACTGGTATCATGTTACTTGTCTTCTCAATGGGTGTAAGAGGAGAGAGAAAGAGAATATGGAACTCAAATTTTTTTCTCAAATTAATGTTAAAAATAAAGAAAAGAAAAAGAAAATACCTTAAGGGAGACAAAGAATTATCCTCTGTATTTCAAAAGATGGCTAGACCTTGGTAAATAAATCTGCCCATAGTCACTCAGGAAACCAGGACAGTCCCAGAAATGGAACTCAGTCCCATCTAAGTGCCCTCTACAATAGACTATGCTGCCTAAACTTCATTAAAGAATAAAGTTTTAACATCACAATTAAAATTGTACCTAAGTTCCACATGCCCGGGGGGGGGGGGGGGAAACACAGTTAAAGTAAAAGCTTTAATTCTATGTAATAACACAATAACCTGTTAAAAATCAGTTGAATTTTACATAAAAGACTGTTCCCTATACACTGGGGAAGTAGAAATCAATGAAGAATTTAAAGTACTCTATGATCTAATCTTAAAACTTAAAATCTAACAGCTCATCATAACCAAGACAATCTGAGAATTATATGAACCAAGTATGAAACCTAACATCAGATATTTCAATCATTTATTGAGAATTAAACAGATGGTATCTAGTTCAGGTCAAATTGTCTACGGAGCCCCTTTCCCTGATAGTCATTCTACAGGAGTGCTATGGATTCCAAAGTTCTCAGAAGAAAGAGTAGGGATTCACCATATCATTCATACAATTCAAATCTTAAACTGCTTTCAAAAAATTCAACACACAGATACTGAGAAAGGTTAACCCTTAAATGTTACTGTCATTTATTCCAAGTTACAAGGTAAGAATTCATCAAAAGTCTTATCCAAAGAAAGCAGTCATGTTCTTTCCATTCAAATCACCCAATCAAAATGACCTTCACAGTTCTTGGAATGGTCAATATGTATCTCTTGGAATTTTTTCCCTTTTCCTTACAGAGGCAAATGTGAGGGGATCCGCATCATAGCAATACGAATAAAACCTCAAAGAGTTAACTAAAATACCTCAGGAGGTCATATACTCTCACTGCTAAACACCCTTTTCATCTTAACCTCAGCAACTAAGAGGAAGCAAGCCCCAGAGGGCTCCTGGACAAATCTAAGGAAATAATGAGAAAATAAGGAGTGCCCTGATCCAATTATCTCCATCAGCTAAAACTTTATTAGTGTCATTTACTTGGGTAATTTTTGAAAGACCATTTGACAAATGGCTAAAGTGCAATCAGTTAAAGAGAATTATGAAAATGTTCACCTTCCTTCTGAGCAAATACAGAGGAAGGGGGCAGAAACAAAGGTCCACCCTAAGTCTATTGGCCATAAGTCTTATTTGTCTGCAAGGATGAATTCCACTCCCACCTCTCGACAGTAACCCAAGTATTCAGAGATCATATGTTTCAAAATTAGGTCTTGTATAACACTCTAAAGACAAGAGAACTGATTTCACTTAGGGCCACGTGAATACTACATAGCTTGAAAAGAAGCCTTTTTCAATGTTTTCTCTCTAATGGCAGGAACATATTACCATGGGATTTGAGTCTGCAATGAGATCCCGAAGAGAATCCAAGAAGCCTTGGTCCTCTACCATCTGGGCGTTGATGTCATGCAGCTTGGCCACACAGACTGCTGCTGTCTTTCGGACATAAGGATCTTCATCCTTCAGACATTTGCGAAGTGGCTCACACAGATACTCCGTGATCTTGTCCACCCGAATACACCCCATAGTCCTGACTGCCAGGGCACGGATTAATGGGTTAGGGTCTTCACAGTCCTGTAAGAAAAAGCTTAAGTGTACACACTGTGCCCATCACATAACGACAAGGGCTTCCACAAGCCACACAAGAAAACCATTCTCCCTAGTTTCAAGGCCCCTAATGGCAACTCCCTGAAGAGGGTGCACAAAGTGCTGCAGACAGCAGGTTCTCACTGCCTATTTAAGTGCTCAGGAGCTGGTTCTTTTGTTAATCATGTCCCAATGTGGCAGTAACAATGACTTAGAAATACTATCTTCCTCTTCTTTCTCACTCCCAAAAGAAGCTTCTTTATATATTACTAGTCTTTACACCTAACACCAACTGCTTCCACATGTACAGGCCCATGAGAAAGCAGGTGAAAAGAGGGGCAGAAGAAATTCTGCATCCTGAATTTCACCTCCCAGAAAAGGCCTAACAGAAAGTCTGTAGAATTATATCAATCCTTTGCAGGGAATCTATTACCTACTTTTCTAAAATGCAGTCTATACACAATTGCCTTATTCATTAGTTCCTGAGTTGCACTGATCATTCATCAGCCAAGCATGATGAAATGACTCAGCTGATATGCTCCTTCGTACCTGGCAAGAGGCAAATCTACTGGACTCACCTGGCAGGAGGCAGGCCTGTGGCTTGAGGTCCCCTGAAATCAGAGCTCCTAAGCAATGTCTACACTATTCTCCGAGCTATTCCTGGTACTACTCTGTGAGGTTTTGAATTTTGTATAATCCTTCAGAACACAGAGCACTTACGTGTCCTCAGTACAGACACCGACCAAACCAGAAGACACGTGGCAAGCAGACTGCTAGGAAAGCTACCTTCACAAAGCTGTTGACAGCCATGATGGCCATATCTGGCTGGCTCTTGGCGTAGTTCATCAGATACAGATAGACAAGCTTCTTTAGCTCCAGGTTATCCGTCTGCATACAATTCACCACATCTGGAAAGAGAGAGCTGGGGGCAGGGACAGGGAAAGAAGAGGGAAAAAGGAGTGGGACAGAGATTATATGAGAGATAGCAACATCTACACCTGTTCAATAAATCTTGAAATCATATATGCTATGCTACCCAAGGAAGCCTTCTGTGATAAGTTACAGATGTTAAGTGCCAATAATCTCTCACTGCAACTTTTGTCACTCTGTGGAGATAATTACATCCCAAATAAATATTTTGGTTTTGCCTTTGGGGAAAACAGTTTATCATATTTTGTGAATTTGCCCTGGAACTACGCAGGCATATTCATAGCAGCTGCTATGCGTATCACATTGGCGTTGCATCTATTTACAAAACCAAGATTTTAGCAGCATCAAATCAATCTAAAGACTATAGAACATGTTTAAAGTCTTGTATTGAAATGCCTGTGGAAAAATTCTAGACACTGACTCCCAATATGAGGAACTCCAAGACATCTAACAATATGCAAGTCACCAATCTCAAGGTATCATCCAAATCCTAATCATTTGTGAAAATCCAGTGCTACGTGCAGGTCAACTTGTCAGGGCTGCACAAAGGCTACCCGACAGGCATCAGGGTGAACCAAAAAAGCTGTGAGCCAGAAACAGGAGAAAAGACTATCAGTGTTACCCATGGGGGGAAAAGGAAACTTCTAATCATGGTAAATACGGGAACATGTCTTGCTAGATTATGGAGCAATGTCACAAGGGTCTCGTTTGGGGTTTTTTTTGTTGTTTTTTTTTTAATTTTCTTAATAGGGGAGGGAGAAAATAGAAGGAATAGATTCATTTTTAAATGGCTTGTTACTTGAAAAAAAATTATTTTTTTTTTTAAAAAACCACTACAGGAAAAAAGTAAAATGTCCTCAAGTGGAAGTTGAGTTTGAGTTGAAAAGGTAAGAGATTTTCTCCTTGGCATAAACAACCCAATAACCAGATCAGGGGTGGGGAACCTGCAGCTTCAAGGCCATATGTGCAGCTCTTTGACTGAATCCAAACTTCACAGAACAAATCTCCTTAATAAAAGGGCCTCGAGGACATAGGTTCCCCACCACTGAATTAGACAATCACCAACTGGCAGCTTAAAATTTGAATCTCCTAGTACACTAAAAAAAAATTGAACATAAAAAACCACTGAAGTCAAAGTTTTCTGTGCCTCATCCACATGTGCACTCCCAGATCCTGCAGGTCACAGAGGATCCAGATGGCCCTTCCTAAATGACTCCTACATTCCCCCACAAGTTTACCACAGAGGGTCCCCCCAAGCAGCTAGGATTCTTGCTCTAAATATCCTGACATCATGTAGATACCAAAGGAACACTAAGGACTATCAGTTATCCTGCCCTCTCCAGAACTGGCCAATCTTCTTTATCCACTCATGAAATTCCAATAATGTCCTCCACGTACATTCACCACAAAATTCTGATGCCCTGTTGAAAACCAAGAATTTCAATCCTTAGGCAGCTGTGGTATTCCAAAGAATACTGGTGTTTAAAAATTTGTTTTAAAATTTTGTCTGATAGAAGGCTGGGGTCATTGTCAGGACTAGTAATTTCCTGAAGCCAGTCTAGCTCACAGTCTTCCTCATATTCAATTCCGGGCCTAGTTCATTGTTCATTTACAATGTCTGTCCAAGACCTAAGAGTCCAAGGGACAACTCTACACACTGTGCATTCAACTGCTTATCAGCCTAGACAACAGACATTCTTTTATTTGACTCTTTCTGTGGGAACTGTTAGAACGAATTCTCCTCAGTGATGACAGATCTCATTCAGGACACTCTGCAGTGTTCTAGGCTTTGATACCAACAGTGCAATGCCTTTCACAAACAGGAATAACTCTACTATCTCACCAATCGGAAGGGATTTCCTCTTCCTGTTGGACACTGTCATGGACCTCCTCCATGACAGTGGCAAACACCTTTGGTAAGCCCAAGTCTCATTATTTTAGGCCTTTTTAAAAATTACTTATCAGGGGGTTGAACAATGTTATCTCTGTCATTACATGTTTTTGTTTTGTTTTGAGAGAAAGATGGGCCTAAGTGACTTGCCCAGGGTCATACAACTAGCAAGTGTCAAGTGTCTGAAGCCAGATTGGAATTCAGGTCCTCCTAATTCCAGGGCTGGTGTTCTATCCATTGCACCACCTAGCTGCCCCTGCCATTACATGATGCAAGGAATCTTCTATGATTCTAATATATACATAGTAGGAACCCTGTTGGAGGAAAGCCTTCGAAGGCTGTATTTTGTTCTACGAAATAAAACACTTTTTTATGATCAACCAAAAATAAGCTCAGTCACTCTCTTATTCTCTACATATTTCAGTCAAATGTGTGATCAAAAAGACAGTAACTGTTATGGAATATCCTTCATGAAGACATGTTATGGTCTCACACATCTGGTAAAGAAATTTCAAAGTCCAAAATAATTATGCTAAATCATGGAAACATTGTAATCTGTTCAAACTAGACAGATTTCTTAAAATAGGCTGGTTCTTTAATTCAGCATATGCATTCTGGGCTCCTAAACAATCAATAGTGTTGACTTGAACACAGAAGGAATCACAGGAGCTTCTGCCTCCCGAGGCAGTTTCAACATTGCATGGACACATCCTGCTCCCAGACTCACAAGGATGCTGGCTCCATAGCAGTGCAGTGCTAGCTAGATCAGTGTACAACACAATCAAACTCATCATCTTCTCCTAGGACATGATCTGAGTAGAAAATAGAGTAGAAATAACAAAGGAGTCAGTCCTGATGGAATTTAGGGAGGACTCTCTGCCTTACCAAAGGAGGTGAAATTAAAAGGGTAACAGGAAAAGTAAACAGGAGACAAGGAAGAAGGAGAGAGCCCCCACACATGACCCCTTACCTGACATCCTTCCCCACTGTCATGGCTGCAATCACTTTCTTGACAGCTTCTTTCCTTTTCTCCTTCTTTTCATTGTTGAGCTCTGCCTTCAGTTCAAAGATCTCTCCTACCAAACAGAGAGAGCGAGAGAGAGACAATGTGTTAAGAGAGAGTCCCAGAGCCAAGGAACCAAAACTTAGGCTGCACTTCACAAATAAACAAAACCAGGAAAGGTATCCAGAGGAGTCATGATATATATGACAGGCATATGGAAGGGTGGGTAATAAATCCCAAGTCCCAGAAACTCTACTGAGCCATGCATAAAGACCAAACCAGGAGTAACAAGAATCCACGTAGTGTATGGGTGAAGGTGACCTTGACTTGCAGAACCTCAGTACTCATTCAACTGACATCAAAGTACATGATACTTCATGAAACCTTAGTATTAATATGTTACAAGTTGCAGTGTCTCTAACAACAGAGCAAGGAAATTATATATTTATATATCAAACAGATGACTACACATACTTAAAATTATTTAGTTTCAATGTGTTTCAAAATTTTTTAAGATAAATAGCAAACCTCTTTAAGGAAGTAGCTTAGAAAGATTTGGAATTAACTAAACACAGGCAAACAAGTTTACTTTGCATTTCTTTTTCAAAAGTAAAATAAGTTTTGTCATTTTGAACTTGATAAATATGAATATTTACCGATATAAAGTAAAGAAAAAGAGGCAAAAAGTGAAATTGCCACTTTTATGTATAATTTTTTAAACATATAATAAATTCAACAATTACTTTCAGAGCTAATTATAAATTCAGTATGTTATCTTCAGAGCTATCCCGCTTCTTTATGTCTTCCTCTAAACTTCATTCTATTTTCTTCTGTACTTACAATGACCTTCTTTCTTTTCCTGCAGCATCACCAGCTATTGCCCCCATCAGTCCCTCAAATTCACTCCCTCAAAATTTAAAAAAAACCTCCATTATTATAAATAAGCATGTAAGCAAAAAAAAAAATCCATACATTGGCCACATGTGAAAATGTATGGTCCATTCTGTACCTCGAGTTCATCATCTATCTCTCTGTCAACATACAGGTACCATGCTTCATCTGGATATCCTCTGGGAATCATGGCTGATCACTGTAGTCTTTCAAAGTTATTTTCCTTTACAATGTTGTAATCATTGGATGAATTACTCAGATTATTCTGTTTACTACATTCTACATTGGTTCCTACAAATCTTGTCAAAATTCTTTCAATCCATCCTTTTCATCATTTCTTAGGTTGCAATACTATTTACATACCACTATTTGTTCCTCAACTGATAGACACTCTCTTAGTTTCCAGTTCTCTGATACAACAAAAGTGTTACTATAAGATCCCTTTTCTCTGCCTTTGATCTCTTTGGAGGATATATACTGCTCTAATTTGCTATGATGACCTTCTATATCTCAGTCTTTTCTCCATTTGGAGCTGAATATGGAATATGGTATGAGATGTCACTCTACATGTAATTTCTTCCAAATGGTTTTCCAGTTTTCCCAGCAGTTTTTTGGTAACATACTGAATATTTATCCAAATAGTTTGGGTCCTGGGTTTAAGAAAAACTATGTTTCAATTAGTTTAGGATGTCATGTTCCTAATTTGTTCCAACGATTAACTTTTCTTATTTTTTTAACCAGTGTCAACTAGCTTTGGTGACTGCTGTTAATATGTAGTATATGTGTGTGTATATATATATATATGTATATATGTATATACACACACACACACACACACACACACACACACACACATATACAGAGAGAGAGAGAGAGAGAGAGAGAGAGTGTGTGTGTGTGTGTGTGTGTGTGTGTGTGTGTGTGTGTGTGTGTTTAAGTTTAAGATCTGGTCCTTCAAGGCCATTTTTCTTCTTGTTATTTTAAATTATTTCCCTTTTGTTCCTCCAAATGAATTTTATTATTTTTTTCTAGCTCTAAAAAGAAATTCTTTGGTAGTCTGATTGATACGGCACTGAATAAGCAAATTAATTTAGACAGACCTATAATTTTCATGTTGATTCAGCCTAGCCACGAGCAATTAATATCTCTCCGATTATTTAGGTCTGGCTTTATTTTTGCAGAGCATTTTACAGTTATATTCACATAGGTCCTGTTTATCTCCAAGAAGGCAGACCTACTAACAATTTCCACTCTAACTTTCCTTCACCCCAGAAGAGAAGTGCCTTACAACAACAAAAAAAGTTTCAAAAAGAAGAGTAAAAAAATTCAGCAAAACCAATCGACGTACGGAATAAAGGAACAGAAGTATCTTCTGTCTCTTCTTTGAGAACAAGTTTGATCACCAAAATTTTGCAACTCTAAGTTCTGATTGGTTTGTTGTTGTTCATTCCAACCACATTATTATAATCATTGTCTATACTGTTTTCCTACGTCTGTTTACTTCACTTTGCAACAAGCTCTTCCATGCTTCTTTGTAGTCATTACGTTCATCATTTCTCACAACACGGTATCGACCATATTTTGTTTAGGCATTTCCAATCGCTAGGCATCTATTTTATTTCTAGTTATTTGTTACCACAAAAAAAAAAAAGCTATTAAAAAAATTTTAGTACTTATGAAGCCATCTTGTTAATAACTTTTTGTTGCCTTTTTTTTAAATGTTTTTTCCTGTTTTTTGAGGTTTATCCATTTTTTTCCTTTTTTTTTTTTTTTTGAGTTTTATCAAACATGTTTAGTAGTGGACTCTGGAGGCCAAAGGAGACATATACATATGCCATTTCATGTGCATAAATTCAATTTACTTTCCAAAACAGTTGTACTGGTGCAAAACTCCCCAACATGTATGCTGGTCTTTTCACAATTTCTACAAGATTAATAATAAAAGAATTAATAATTCTTTTATCTTCTTTGCTAAATTGCTGAGTATGAAACCTCATGCTTGTTTTGATGTGCCTTTCTGTTATCATTATCAATTTGGAGCACTCTTTCAAATGGTTAATTGTTTGTGATTCTTCTTTTGAAAATTATTTATTTATATCCTTTGACCACTCATCTGTTAGGGGATGGCTTTTAGTTTTAAATATTTCTCTTAGTAATTTAAATCTTAGATAAAAATCTCTTATCATAGATATTTTATAGGAAAAAATTTTCCCCAATCATTTCTCTTCTTATCCTAAATGCATTAATTTTGTGTAAATGTTTTCGAATTTCATTTAAACAAAATTATCCATTTTATGTCTTACAATTGCCTCTATCCTTTATTACAGTAAGACAGCAACCCTTTGTATACAGTTGTGAAGTTTATGATTTGCTTTTCTTTTAACTTTTTAATGGTATGATATTTAATATTCAGTTCACGTATCCATTTATTAAAGTGGAATTTTATTTTTAAGTTCCAAATTTTCCCTCCCCCACTCACTGAGAAGGCAAGAAATCATACATGTCCATTTTGAACTTAGTGGAATATGAGGCAAAATTCTGTGTAAGCTCAATTTCTGCCAATCTGCTTTCTAATTTTCCCATCATCAAATAAGTTTTTTCCATTTTTTTTAGATTTATCAAACATAGATCTATCGAATTCAATAGTTTCTGACTGTTCTTCAGCTAATATGTTCCACCGATCTATTTTTCTATTTTTTTTAACCAATATCAAATGATGTTGATGATTGCTCCTTTATAAAACAGTTTAAGGCATGGAAATACTATTCCATGTTCACTCCTAACTTTTTTCATAATTTACCTTGACATTCTGCTATTTCGTTCCTTCAGATAATTCTTCATCTATTTTCTAGCTCTATAAAGCAACCCCCTTTGGTAGTTTGAATAGTAAATCTGTAAATTAACTTTGGCAGTACTATTGTTTTTATTATACTGGCATGGCCCAGTTATGAACTCTGAACAGCATTCTAGTTATTTAAGATCTTTATTTCTTTAAGGAATGTTTTGAAGTTGAATCTATACAGGTCCCATGGGCTTTAGTAAATGGATTCCCAAATATTTTGTCATTACTTTGAATGGCATTTCTTTTTCTAATATTTCTTTGAATTATTATATAGAAATGCTGTTGTGTTTTATAGATTTATTTTGTAGTCTGCAAGGTCACTAAAGCTACTAGTCATCTCAATTAGTTTCTTTGCAGATTCCTTAAGATTTTCTAAGTAACCCACAGTGCCATCAGCAAATAGATAGTTTTGTCTCCTTTTTGCTTATCCTTTGCTTATCTCTAATGTCCTTCTCTTATTGCTGATTAGTAGCATTTCTAAAACTCTATCAAATAACAACAGGGAAAGGAAGTACCCTTGCTTTACTCTTAAGACTTACTGGGAAAGCTTCTATTGTTTCCCATTATATTTACATATAATATTTGCTTTTCATTTTAGATACTTTTGTCATACTAAAAGAAAAAGAACCCTCTATACCTACACTTTGTTATGTTTTCTGCCTAAATTAGTATTGTACTTTATCAAAGGCTTTTTCTACATTATTAATATGTGGCTTAATATGTTAATATTACCACATGACAATTATGTAGTTTGGAGCTTTTTGTTTTTAATATAATTAATCACAATCATTCTTTTCCTAATGTCAAATTACCCTTGCATCCTTGATATAAATTGTTTATAAGTGCATTCCAATACTATTCAGTGGGATAACAACTAGGAAAAGGGGAATACCAGCACATTACAATTTTCATAGGATAATGCACCTCTAGTAGGGTCTGTGCCACTGATACCCACTTAAACATAGAAGGTAAGACATTCCAAATGAAACATTACTTTTTTTGGTCAACAAAACAAAACAGCATAGCCAAAACAGTCGGCTGAATTGGATTCCCTCAAAATTCAAAGCTGCCAAAATCTGCTCTTTTCCCATCATTTATTTCCTGAGAGCCCCAAATAAGCAAACAGCAGGATTCCAGAAACACTGCATCATGAGCAGCAGGGGCAGCAAAATCCAAAAAGGATGTAGCAGAAGATACTTAAACTGTCTAAAATAGAATTTGAGAGAAGGGTAACTCAAATTTTGTGTTCTTTCCTTTATTTTAAAATTTTTCAACTTAACGTTTATGATAGCATTGGCTCTAATAAAGGCCTAACTGCTAGGCTGATGTTATAAATGCCTGAATAAGGGAAAGTAACAGAGCCCCTTGAACAATGGGCACTGGATATTAAGTTCCTCCTAACAGCCCTCTAATTATATCACTATGAGACAGAACAGAAGACAGTTCAGTCATGAAAACATGTAAAATACTATGGAAAGGAAGGGAGAAACAGGCTGATCCTTAGAATTTAAGAGAATAGATCACATTAAGAAAATCAAAAAAAGCTAGAGGAGTAGAAGACAGACACGACATTCGTGGAGGAAGCCAAGTTATGAGGGTCCCTGGGGGCAATCAGACACAAGGAATCCAAAACAAGGATGGAATAGAAAGAGACCGTAAGAAATCAACTAGGGAAAGACTTCTACTGTCCTCCTTTCCACTCTCTGCCACTAAAACAAACAAAAATACTCCTAAATGAGTGGACACTCAATCAGAAAAGCCTGATTATGGGAAATAAAGGAAGCCAAGGTATGGGACAAAGCAATATAAAAAAGAAGTGATTCAGTACATGCTCTCTCTAATGGAAAGATGATTAAGATTAATCTGAATTTCTGCATAAGGAAATATAGTTAGAGATCAAGCATTCACTTTAAAACATTAAAAAGCCAAAAGATTGTTTTCTAGCATTTCAACAAAAAAGGTAAAAGGGAGACAACTAAGGTGCCTAGTATGCAGCAACATGAAAGGTTTAACCTCAAACAAGAAAGTTAAAAATTCTTTCAAAACTTAAAAACTACTTCATGATAGGACAGAATCTTAAAATAATGGTGGAACCATGACAACAGCACTAAACTCTAGCTGGGTCTTCTAAGCATGTCCAGAAGTCTTTGGGCTCTACTGGTTACCTCCAAGATAGAAAGGAGTACTATTCAGGATAATTTCCCATGTCTATCATAAGAGAAATTTATTCACAAAGTGCAGGTAAAGGTCTGAAAACATAGCACTGAAGAAGCAGGATCAACCCAGTTTTATTCATGTTGTGGATCCCTACTGATATCATAGGACCATAGATTTAGTGCTGGAAGGGGTCAGAGAGATCATGTAGTTCAACTCTTCTACTGTATAGGCAAAGAAAAAATGGAGGTTAAATGACTCGCCCAAAAGCACAAAGGAACTGGTAGAGCCAGGAGTCCAAACAAGGCCCTCTCCCTCCAAATGCAGTGTTTTTCCCCAATGCACCAAGATTCCTATCTTGGGAAGTTAATCTTAGGCAGTAAAACCAGTGACTAAAAAGGATAAGCTGCCTACCCCAAGTGAGCTCAGACAAGGGAAGCTAGGCACAGATCTCTGAGGGGGTGGTTCAAAGTTGTATTTTTAGAAGAGTAAGTGAATGCAGATTTTTGAAAGAGAGCTCTCAGCCAATGCTCCTAGTCCTACACTCGGATGGAAAAATCTGTATCACAGCTCATGGTGGTATCACTGGCCCTGGCCAGAATGGGGCACCTGACTTAACTCTCAGTGCCAGACCTGAGAACTAGAGTCTATTCAGCCAGGATGTCTTTGAGAACAAAGAATCTCTGATTGGAAAGGAACCTCACAGGCCACCTCTCATCCAACCAGAACCTAAAATGGTTAGGCAGTTCACTCTTTTTTGTTTCTTGTTGTTGTTATTCCAAAGTAAGCATCACTCTGATATGTAATCTAATCATTTCTTCAGCTTTTGTAGCCAAAAGCATGGAAGATTTTCCCTTCTTCCTCCCAAATCAAGAGGAGACAAAGACGCTTGGGCATGGCTTTAAACAGAATTCTTTTTTTTTTTTTTTACCATCCTGAAACACTGGGATTACCTTCCACAGGCTTACTGGCACATTCAAACACCAAGACATTTCTCTAAAACAGTCCTATAACCAGTGATATCATCTTATTCACTGGTGGGTCTGAGTCAAGACCTTGGTTGAAGGTAATGATACTTTTATCATTTCCTTAAGAATCTCACACATTTACCTGGCCTTACCTTTTTTATTGGTCGTAAAATACTTGGAGTCAGTCATTTTTCCAGCTCCTTAAGGTATACCTGCAATGAGGAAAGATTCTTTTAGTCAACATAAAGCAGCTCCTGCCAGATCACTCAGCATTACAAGTGGAGACAAAATTACTGATGTTCCAAAGCCAAAGACAGTGGAAGATAAGGTATTGAGCTTGCCTTAACTCTGTGATATCATCCAAGAATGCTTCAAAAGCTAAAACTAGATCTGTTGGAAAAAAAATGGGAAATTTATTTGGAAAAACTCTCTCTTCCTATTATTTTCTTTATAGGAAAATCTGTTTTCTCTCTATGCTTTTGGAGCAATCAATCAACAAGCATTCATGCAGCACGTGGCTGTAGAAATCTAATTCCCTACTTGCAAGGGGCTTACACTCCAGCGGGAGAAGCAAAAAGAACATGGAAGTTTAAGCAAAACAAAGAGAAAAAATACAAAGAGGTTAAACAGAAATTAGTTGGGAAGGAAGACAGATCAGGAAATGATTCACAGAGGAAGTGGTGTGTGGGGTAAGCCTTGAAGGGAAAGAGGGTTTCCATGAAATGCAAGTGAGGAGGGAGCTCATTCCAGTTACAAGGGATGACTAGTATAAGGGGATGGAAAGGAGAGGTGAGTGTTGTTTCTAAGAAGCAAAGAAGAAGCTAGTTTGGCAAGAATGTAGAGTACCGAAGGAGTAGTATACAAGAGGGCAGGAAAGCTAGGTTGGGGCCATGCCCTTAAAGGTCTTTAAAAACTAAGCAGAGGAGTTTACATTTTATCCAGCAGTAAAATAAAAATGCTTTCAAACCTTCAAGTTACCTCTTACTGTGACAGTTTCCTGGGCAATAGTGTGCCCCAGAGGCCTACCAAGTAAGGAAACAATGTGGTCAGATCTGTGCTTAAGGAAAGTCATTTTGGCAGCATTATGGAAGGATGAAGTGGAGTGGGGCAAGAGGCCAAGGAAAGCACCAGGGAGCAAAATCTAGACAAGAGGCAAAGAGAGCTTGAACCAAGTTGGTGGCTTTGGGAGATGGGAAAATGGGTTGGATACAAGAAATGGTGTAGAGGTATAAACCACATCATTTGGCAACTGACTGTGAGGTGAGGGAGAGTGAGGAGAAAAGAATAATGCTGATGTTATGGAAAGATGGTGCCTTCAACTGAAAGAGGAGGGAGTGTGGCAGGAAAACATGAGTTACTTTTGTATGGGTTGAGTTTGAGATGTCTCCAGGACATGGGGTGATTAAACCTTGATCTATTAATCTGGGATGGGAGCTGATAAAATCACCAAAAGAGAGAATGTAGACAAAGGAGAAGAGGGCCCAAGACAGAGTCTTGGGGAACAACCACAATTAGGTAGAGTGGTCAGGATAATGAAACAACAAAAGAAAAAAAAGGAATAGATAAATTGGAAGGAAAACGAGGAGAGCACAAAGAAAATATCAAGGAGAAAGGTGCTCGACAGTGTCAAAATCTAGATATTAAAAAAAAGTAGAAAATCCAGACATTAGAAAAAAGACATTGAAAAAAGATCAAGACTGAAAAAGAGTCAGTGGATTTGGAAATTAAGATGCTTGTCATTTTAGAGACAGCAATTTCAGTCAAGTGATGAGGTCAGAAGTCAGACTGCAAAGGAATGAGGGAATCAGAAGAACTGGAGGCAATGAGTATAGGCAGATTTTTTTCTAGGACTTTAGCTAAGAAAGAGATAACTTGAAGGGACGGTAGAATCTAGTAAGGGCTTTGTTTTTGTTTTTTTTTAAGGATGGGGGAAACTTGGGCATTTCTGAAGGGAGAAGGGAAGGACCCAGGAGATTTACACAGGGAGTGCTTAGGGAACATGCCTAAAAGCCAAAGCCCAGCCCAGGGTCAGGATTCTTCACAGTGCCTCACAAACTCAGGTCATAGGCCAGGGGTGAGGAATCTGAGACCTCAAGGCCACATGTGGTCTTCTAGGTCCGTGGGTGAGGTCTTCTGACTGAGTCCAAGTTTTACGGAACAAATCTTTTTATTAAAGATATTTGTTCCATGAAGTCTGGATTCAGTCCAAGAGCCACGCTTAAGCATCTAAAGAGCCACATTTGGCCTTGAAGCCACAGGTTCCTCACCCCAGTCCTAGGCTGAGTTGGGACTTCAGGCTGGCTGCTGATTCTCCCCCAAATCTGGCCACCACCCTTTCAGGGTCCCTCTGTGTTAATGTTGAAACTTCAATGGCTCTAAGAGAAAGAAGCAGGATCCTTTCCAATGGATAAGAGTCAATGTGAATGAATAAAACATTTATTAAATACTTATTAAGCAAGAATAGAAATAGAAATAACACGATAGTTCTGCTCTCTAGAGATGTTCACTTTCTAATTAAGGGAGACATCACAAATAGGTTTCAGGCACACAGCTGTAGTTAAAGCCTGGTGGTGTTCCCCCTCAGGAAGACACAACCATGGGGAAGCAGAGATCCCAGTGGGAGCTAGAGCACTCAATAATATAAGAGACTGCTCCAAATCACTACTATGAGGCATGTAGTCAAAATAACTGAGACCACCCATATTAGCAAATTTGCAACAATGACAAGACTGGAATGATGGACATTGTTAGTGGGGCTGTGAATTGGTCCAACCATTCTGGAAAGCAATTTGGACTGATGTTTAAAAAAAATCTAAAATGTCCACACTCTTGGAGCATGAGATGTCACTGCTAGGCATATACCCCAAGGAAGTTAAAGACAGACATAAAGGTCCTACATACCCCAAAATAGTAAGAGCCATTCTTTTTTGTGGTAAAAAATAATGGGGTACAAAGTAGATGCCCATAATTTGAGAAATAGTTAAACAAACTGCAGTATGCGAATAAAGGAATAAGAAAGGATGAAGGACTTAGAGCATCATGGGAAGATTTGTATGAACCAACGCTAGTGAAATCAGCAAAACTAGGAAAATAAATACACAGAAAAACAGGGGTGGTTTAGATAGAACTGTCCTCAACTACAAGTCTTGAAGTATGATACATACTGCAAATGTGATCCCAGGTAAGTCATTTGACTTGAAACTTCTTAATAAAACCTTAATGTCTTAATATCCTAATACCATCTAAACAACAATTACTCAAGTTTTAGATAAGGGAAAAAGGAGATTCCCACGGGGAGGACACAGACCCCTCCATCCCCTCTTGGGCTACAGGTTCACTCAAAACAAAACCAATATACACAATAGCTACAATATAGCAAATGGAAAACTAACTTGACAGGTGCTTAATTAATAATAACCAAGTTTGAATGGCCCCAAAGAAGAGAAGACAAAATGCATCTCCTTCCCTTCTTTGCAAGGGTGACAGACTGTCAACACCATATACGGTAAAACTCAGTTGATGGGCTGTTAGTTTTGCTCAGTTGCTTTTTTCCTTTTTGTTTTTGTTAAAATGAATGATTCCTGGGGGAGGGATATGTATGGAAATTGAGATAAATGTAAACTCAAGATATCAGTAATGTTTTAGAGGGGGACGTGTCTTCCCTTAGTCTTTGTCTTCTGGGACCCTAGGTTGGGGGGGCAGTATTTGTGGCAATAACCCCTTGACACTCCTCTCAGGACCAGAGGCCCCAGGCCCACTGTACTTTCCCAAAACTATTCACAGATCCTGTTCCTGGGCCCTCTGCTTTGTCACTTAAGTATAAAAATCACTAATTATTTGTATATGAAGCCTACCATACACAAGTCATTATGTCTGTCTAGAAAACAAAACTCTTCGGGGGGGGGGGGGGAGGGGGCGGACATTGCTCAGGAAAACAAATAAATTCCATGACCACTGAATTCTATCCCAAGTTCCCCTTCTGCTCCACCTTCCCTGTTCCCGCATGGCATGAAGAGGTCACTAGTGGACTTCAGTAAAAGCTTCATTGTTCAGTATCACCCATCCATATTTTTCATAACCTAACAGCTGGACATATGACTTGGAATCTGGAAGATCTGAAGGTCTGATTCTGCCTCTGATATATACTAGCTGTGTAACCCTGGGCAAATCACTTGATTTGCAGCTGCTGCTGCTGAATTCTCGAAGGAGTGGTCTGAGAGAGTCTGAGAGGTCAAAATTATTTTCACAATAACTTGTCAGCTCATTTCAGTTATGTCTAACTCTATGATCTGGATTTTCTTGGCAAAGATATTGATTGGAGTGGTTTGCCATTTCCTTCTCCAGCTCATTTGACAGATAAGGAAACTGAGACAAATGGGGATAAGTGACTACCCAGGGTCACACAGCTAGGAAGTGTCTGAGGTCATATTTGAACTCAGGTCTTCCTGACTCTAGGCCCCGTGTTTTATAATACTAAGGGATTATTTGCTTATTAAAACACTTCTCTTTTTCCAACTTCTTATCTTTGGGAAGTCGGATTTTAACACATTAAGGCAGATTTAATGCAACAGACATGAGAATCCAGTATTAAGTCTGATATTAAAAAGATTTCCAAAAATATGTAAACCAATGACACTCCTCACTAATTTTTGTTTCAAAAAATATATTCTTCATTGAAATGTTAGCATGTAATAGATTATTACTGCTATTATTGCTATTTTAATAAATTAATATTTTTTAATTGTATTCATTTTAAATGTCTAATATGGTAAATATTAATAGATTATAATCTATATAAACAAAAGCTCTTTGGGGACCTTAATAATTTTTTAAGAATATAAAGAGGTCCTGAGACCAAAAAGTTCTAGAAAATGCTAGCTGACCAGTCAGAAATTCTACTGAGCCCTTCCTTTCACAAAAACCAGGACTTTTATCTTTGAAGGATTCATGCTTAAAGAAATTAGTCAGTTAGTCAAAATGTGAGGTCAAGGCACTCTAGCAATCTCTCATTCCAAGGATGAAGACTATTACGCATACTAGACTCTGCCTTGAATCAAACACTGAATGAAATTCATAAAGAGAAAATGGCACCTTATCGATATCAGTTAGCTCACAATGAATCATTGTATAACACAGCTAAAAATGAACTGTCCCTCTGCAAATCCCTCTTCTAACCTTTTCTAACCTCTGCCATTCTAATTAATAGCACAGTTATCAATACATGGGTTTTAGTCCCCACTAGACCAAATTCTTCTTCACAGCAAAGTGGGTCTCCCCACCCCTATCTTTGTATCCCTGATATCTTACATACAATAGGAACTTATATAGCCTTGGTGTCTTGAGCATACAAAGCTATCAACTGGGACTTCTATGTACAAAGTCAGCTACAAAGCAAACAAATCCAACAGCCTCAATGTAAGAAGCAATAAACCTGGATAAAAAAAAAATTTGATTTGGTTCATTCCTTATGGCTAAAACCATATGCATAGTTTTGCAAACTAGTTCCAAATAGTTTTTTAAAGCAATGGGAAAGGGCAAGGAAGGGGGAGGGGGAAGAACTATATTCCAGGGGTTCTTAACTTTTGTTATGTTATGGGTCCCTATGACACAAGTGTGAGAGGCCTACAGACCCTTTCACAGAATGTTTTTATATGCATAAATTATATATAAACAATCGAAGGAAAGTAAATATACCAAAACATAGTTGATGTATACACATGTATACACACATACACACATAAATACATACATCATACACACAATCAAGTTCCCAGCCTCCAGGCTAAGAACTCCTACTCTCATCCCATTTTATTCCCAGTAAAGTTAACTTCATTCACAGCCCTAAAGTCAGCTTTTCCTTAAATTCCACCTCACATGCATACAGCTTCACTGAGAATTAACCCAATTACTTTTCGGCCAAGGAGGAGACTGAATTGTGGTACTTCCAACAGCTCTCACCTAACCACCACACTTAGCCTTTGAAAGGGCTACAGGTTTTTTCCTAGCATTCTTTATCTCCTTAGCGAGATGCTTTCTATTATTACTTTGTAAGTGTGCCCAGAGGCTAAGCATAGAGGCATCCAAAGAAGATAATTAATAATTTACATTTTTCCTCATTAAGATCCCCAGTTCCCCAGTCATTCAGCCAGTCCTGAGCTAATTTCACTTTCTTTCCATCTTTTCAACAACCATAAAGATGATGATGCTTGACATTTGAAGGGTACTTCCCAAAAGGTTAAAAGTGTTTAATAAGGAATCTGGGAACTACAAGCAACCAGATGAACCCAATAAAATACATACATACATTCTCATTCTCCCCCTCTCCCTCCCCTTTTCCCTCTCTCCTCTCCCTGCCCCACCTCCCATGTAAACTCAAGGGATATGACTGAGCCCCAAAGTATCTGAAAACTAAAAAACCAGCTCCAATTTCCTCCCATCTAAAATGAATGAGCAGTACCTTGTATGCAGTAGACACTCAACGTTTGTAGAAGTGGAGGGAGTCTGACGCTCTTTAAGGCCTAAATCCCCCCATCTGAATGTTGCCTAATCTGAAGTCCAGTCTGCATTTTTCTGGGTTCAATTTAATTCAACAATTCCAGAAGAACCGAGTAAGTGCCTGCCCTTTAAGTCCCCAGCCCCACCCCCAGGGGATCTCAGTGGTCTCCTCTCCCAGGCCTTCCCAGAGCCGGCTGGAACCAAACCCCTGTCCGGGACCGCCCCCTCCCCCACCGGCTCCGGCCAAGCCCTGCCTCTCACCCCGAGGTTACGCGACCCTGGGCGTCGTTTACAAATAGCAATTATCCTCAGGGCCTCAGTTTCCCCATCTGTAAAATAAAGGGGAAACACCACCTAATTCACGGGGTCCTGGTGATGAAGGGGACAGAGACAAAGGGAGAGGCACCGAAAAGGGGAGAGGACAACGGGAGGGAGAGGAAAGGGGAGAAGGGGAGACCGGGAGGGAGAACAGAACGAGCCTGGAGGAGGAGAGGGAGCGGAGGGCGGATTTCAGCAGCGCTCCTCGCGGGGGCTTCAGCCGGGGCCGCCCGCACGCTGGGACCCCGCACGCGCCCCGCGCCCTCCCGCCGGCCATTCGTCGCCCCCTCCTCTTCCCAGGAGCTGCCCCGGCAGCCTGACAGGAACCGGGAGTCGGCCCGCACCGCCCGATCCCCAGCCCCCCCCACCCCCGCTGGGCTCACCTGGCCACGCCCCTAGGGCCCCCCCGCCTCCTCCTCCCCGGACCCCCGCGGCCACGGCCACGGCCACGCCCGGCCTCGACAGCCCCAGCTCCCTCGCCACTGGCCCCCGCACCCACAGACCGGGAGGCCTGAACTCACCAGCGGCGACGAGGAGGGATGAGGCGAGCAGAAGCGAGGAGGGACAAGGCGGCGGGCCGTGGGCGACGAGCGGGCAAAGGGCTCCTGCCCAGCACGAATCCTTTCGGGGCGGCCTCGGCCACTGCGCAAATTCCCCTTTGCCAGGGCTAAAGATGGCCGACGGGAAGCGCCCACGTCAAGGGCGCGTGCGTCGCGGCGCGCGGGGGTGGGGGTTGGCGAGGGCGGGGCTCCTAGCATCCCCTGGGGGGAGCCTCGAGCCCAGGATGGAACAACGGCGGCGCGTCTGGTCGTCATGGAGATAGCACTCCCCCCTACCCCCGCCCGCCCTCCCTGCTGCTGCCCGATTGGTGCTCTCCCCGGTGAGGGGCGGAGGTTCTACTTTAAGAGAGTCTGTGAACCAGCGTACGGTTTCTGAGCCCCTGCTGCGTGTCGGGAACCAGGCTAAGTGCTGGCGGGACAAAGCCAAGCAGAAACGGTCCTTTTCCAAAGATCGCTGCCTCGGGAGTTGTTTCTTTCAGGACAATGTCACTGATTAAACGCCTACTGTCTTCCAGCTCCCCGTGGGCCGGACACTGGGCTAAGCTTTCCAAGGCAGAGATTCTCCACCTGGGGTTCGAAGACTTTAAATATATGTGTGTATGTACGTATATTTATAACTTTTGGTATAATTGGTTTCCTTTGAATTCTATACATTGTCTGCATCTAAAAGCATTATTCTAAAGAGGCGTCTCTAAGCTTCCCCAGACTGCTATGACACAGAAAAGGTTAATAATCCTTCCGCTAAAGGGAACTCCCCAGAAAGCTTTGCTCTTCTGCCGAAAGTAAATGTATTAGTCCTTCTAGTGAGCCAAAGAACCCAGGAACTGGATTTTAATCCAGACCAAGCGATGACCATGGTTGACAACCTCACTTTTCCCAGGTCCATAAAAACCAGGACTATAAGGGGCTCTAGTTTCACCCCACAGTTTTACAGTTTGGGGTAACTGGGGCTCAGGGATGCTAAGGGACTTGCCCAAGATCATATGAGTAAAATTAACAAACGTTTATTTAGGGCTACAAAGTGTTGTTAATCGATGGACAACAATGCCCTGAACTAGCTTACTTTCTATGAGGGATAAAAAAATACAGTATAAAAACATGAAAAGACTAGACCAGATGACCCCTTGGGTTTCTTCCAATTCTACATGCTGCAAATCAATATTCAGTTCATAAACATCCCTGGTCCCAAATTGGAGTCTGGCATGCAAAGAAAATCATATGGTTTTAGATTTGGAGCTGGAAAGGAGCTATGAAGCCACCTTGTCCAACCTTCTTACTTAACAGATGGAAAAAGTGAGGCCTGGAGAACTTGAGACAGGGACTTTCCTAGGCTACAAAGACAGGGATTACTCCAGATTTGAATCTAGGTCCTTCAACTGCAGATGCAACACTCATTCCACCGTGCCACAGTGCTTCCATGTTGTAAACCCAAATCAAATTTACTTTGCAGACTCCTAAGTCCAGCACTCAGACATTCTAACGAATATAAGAATCTATCCCTAGGAAAGAGAAACTATCTTCCCCTCTTGATATTTATTAGATGGTTCTATGAATGGTTAATCAGTGACCAGCATAAAAATAACATTTATATGCCACTTTAAGGATTGAAAAGTTCATTAGTTGCAAGTATTATCCCTATTTCAGAAACGAGATTCAATAATTCAATAAACATTTCTTTAGCACTTCTGATCTGTAAGACAGTGTGAGCTCTGTCCCAATGACACAAAGACAAAAAAAAAATAGTTCCTGTTCTCATAGAGCTTCCTTCTACCAGGAGAGATGGCCCATGCATGCATGGTCATCCATCTAATAAATGAGAAAGCTCATAGGATTAAGAACTGGAAGGGTTTTAAGAATAATGTAATCCACCCCTCTCCTCATACAGTTGAAGAACCTGAGGCCCACAAAGGTAAAGTGACACCCAAGGTCACCCCCATAGCAAGTAAAGAACCTGAATGGATTTGAATCCAGCTCTCCAGCCTCCAAATTCATTGTTCTTTCCAGAAAAACTGTTGTGATAAATAAAATGGATATAAACATATAAATAAAGCTCTCATAAATGTTTATATTATAGATTATATAAATTTATGAATTATATATAAATTATAAGTATGTGCAGAGAGAATACCTTGCTGTTTACAAAATTAATTGGAGTTTTATCTCTACTTTGCTGATGGTGAAAGGTGAAATTACTTGTTCATTCTTACACAGAGAATGAGTATTGAGGTCAGACAAAACTAAAAATCTAGATCTTCTGACCACAAATTGAGAATTCTTTCGATTTTTTCAGGCTACTATACACTCCTTTATATTATTATTTATTTCACTTGTTAGGATGGTCTTCCTCACTTCATTCATCCGTTCATTCAACAACCATTTACAATGCATTTGACAAAGTAAGAAGCCAAGTGATAAATTAAGGCATGGGCCACCTTATGATTACTAGAAAGTATCTATTCAATAGCTGTTTGAGAGGGAATGACATTTCAGAGGATTACCCCTTTGAGGGCGAAGTCTGAAATGGAAAGATTAGACATAAGAGATGCTGAATCACCTCAAGGTCTAAGTATCACTTGACAGCACCAGTGTGCCATATATTCTGGAGGCCGCCTTGAGCTCCTTTGAAATAACGTGTGACGTTCGAGGAAAGTCTCTCGAGACCGTCAAGTGCGGTTAGTGCAACTCTGCCTTGGCAAAGAGGGGAAGCTAGATGACTTGAAATCAGCAAGATTCTGAGCTGGAGTCTTGCCTCAGACACTTAATAGCTGGGGGATGTTGGCCATGACATTTAACCTCTTTCCACCTGCTTCCCCATCTGTAAAATGGGGATAATAGCACCTACCTCCCAAAGTTGCTGTAAGGATAAAATGAGTTAACGTATGAAAAGTGCCTCCCAAGCCCTAAATATCATATAAACGGCTGATTTTATTATATCGACGAAATCACAAGGTCTGTCCAAGAAAACGAGATTCGGACGTGTGTTATAACACATGAAGGTACTTAATAAATATTATCTTGTGGCTTCCCACTGAAGAAGGCAGCTGGACGTGCAGTGGACGCAGCACTCCACCTGTCCTCTGGAAGGCGGGAGTTCAAATCCCCGGTCAGACACTTCCGGGCTTGCCAAGGCAAGCCACCGAACCCACCTATAGGAGGATAACAGCAGCCCCTAGCTCCCAGGGCCGTGGCGAGGATGCAGAGACATTTGCAATACGCTTTGCATCCCTTAAAGCACCACACAAAGGTGGCGGCTAGGATCTCAGGTTCACACAGCACCAGGAAGCAGGCTTTTTTCCCCCATTTTACGGAAGAGCGCGGCAGGCGGCTTAATCCCCGCCTCCGGTCTAGGCCGATCCCTCCCCTCCGCTTTCTCTGGGCAAAGAAGGTAAAGGTCCCAAGCAGAAGGCCCGGCCGAACCCACCCCCGTCTGCAGGCCTGGGAGCCGCCCCGAGGCAGCGGTGAACTAGAACGCGTGCCTTTAGGGCAGAGAAGGAGAGAGGGTGTGGCCCATTTAAAGGGCCAGCCGGCCGGAAGCGGAAGTGAAGCGAGGAGGAATAGAGTGGCGGCCTGCGGGATAGAGCGCCTCCTCCCCACCCCCATCCCCCCACCCCATCCCCGTCTCGCCGCCGGAACGTCTACTTCTGTGTACTGCTCCAGAGTTGGCCGGCCCCCAAGTGCGGCCCACAAGGCTCTGGACTCCAGGGCCCTCCTCCCTCTCAGCGCCGGGCTCCCTCATGGGGCCCGGATCCCAGCCCCTGGCCCGGCCGCGGCAGTCGCCTCGGCCTCCTCCCCGTGGCCCGGACATGGTGGCCGGGCTCCCGTCGCCCTCCAGCTGAGCAGCCCCCTCTGAGCCCCCCGCCAACCCCGCCCCTCCTCCCTGAGGCTCCGCACGGCCGGGCTCCCCGATGGCCCCCTCGGATTTCCTCCCTTTCTGACGTCGGGGGTCCGCCCGGGCCCGGCACCTAGAGGGCACGATGGCCGAGCACGGGGCTCACATCACAGCCACCCCGGGCGCGGATGACCGGCCCTCTATCTTCGAGGTGGTCGCGCAGGACAGTCTGATGGCCGCCGTGAGACCCGCTCTCCAGCACGTGGCCAAGGTAAAGGGGGAGGGGGCCGACTGACCCTAGCGGACCGGGGAGGGAGCCACGACCCCGGGACGCCCCAGCCCTAACCCGAGCGCCCAGATCGCCCAGGACTCCTGGCAGCGAGTCCCGGCGGCTGTGGACGGCACATAACGAACTTCATTTTCCTGTTTTGCCCTAGGTTCTTGCAGAATCCAACCCAGCGCATTATGGCTTCCTCTGGAGGTGGTTCGATGAGATCTTCACTTTTCTGGATCTTCTACTACAGCAGCACTACTTGTCTAAAGCCAGCGCCTCCTTCTCTGAAAACTTTTATGGCTTAAAGAGGATCGTGATGGGAGACCCTAGCGGGGTCCGGAGGTTGGCCAGTGCTGGCGTCCCCAAGAACCAGCTTTGGAAGTCTCTCTTATTCCTGGTCCTCCTTCCCTACTTGAAAGTGAAGCTGGAGAAGCTGGTCTCCAGCCTAAGAGAAGAGGATGAGTATTCCATCCACACCCCCTCGTCCTGTTGGAAGCGGTTTTACCGAGCTTTCTTGGCAGCTTATCCCTTTGTGACCATGGCCTGGGAAGGCTGGTTCCTCGTACAGCAGTTACGTTACATCCTGGGGAAGGCTCAGCATCATTCACCCTTGCTGAGCCTAGCTGGAGTTCGGCTAGGTAGACTCTCAGCAGAGGATATCCGAGCTTTGGAAAAGACACTAGCTGGAGCCAGTGGGATGCAACAGCCAGCCACTAGGTAAAACGCTGGAGGTAGAAAACCTCTATTTTTTTTTTTTAATTCATAAATACCATGCTAAAATCTGATCCTGATTTTACCACATTCAGGCAGTTTTACAGTCTGGCTCTGCGGTTGTGCTTCACACAACCTACTTCATCACTGAATCATCTAAAAATCCCTAGATTACTTGTAATTAAAGTGTAGTTAGCTTCCTGTGACTCCCAGTTAGAAAAAGGAAGGTATTTTTATTTAACGAGCTTTTATTAAAGAAGTGGCCCAGTGATTTCCTTAAAACTCCCTCTACTAATGTAAGACAGCACCTTCTCTACAATCCGTAGTCTTAGAGAGCAGTGTCAACTACCGAGAGGTCAACGGACTTGTCTGGGCACAGGGAGGGGTCTGAGGCAGGCCTGTGTCTTTTGTCCTGCTTCTGAGGCTGCCTCTCCAATGCACTTTCTAAAAGTTATGTGCTACGTGTTATCTCCTAAATATGGCAATCTGCTAGTGCTTGGAGAGATGCCAAAATTAAACCAAATTGGTTCCACTGCCCTAGGGGAGGGCATAACCTGTGTAGGTTGAGGGACTTGGTACAATAGCCCTTTATGTAGAAGTAAGAGGTCACCAAGGGCTGTTGACCTTAGTCCCAGCTCTTTTTCCACTGGGCTTTAAATCTTGCTTCTGCCACTTAGTACCCTGCTCTGCACATAAGGGCTCAACTCTGTAAAAAGAGGGGGTTGTGCAGCACTCTGGTCCCTCAGAGCTACAAGTCTATGCTCCCATTGGAAGGCTTCCAGAAAGAAGTGGCAGTGTTGGGTCTGAGACTTGAAGCTGGTAAGGTAGCATGTCAGAAGGGGTTCCAGAAAGAGGTGGTAAAGCACAGGCTATGGATCAGGACAAGGGGTCTTGTTGGGCTAGAAAGAAATCACGAAATGGTGTTAGACCAGACTCATGATAGCCATGAGGGCAGAGAATGCAGGTAAGGAACCTGCTGGAACAATGCAGGTCAACAAGCTTTTATTAATTTATTGCTATGTGTCAGACAGTGTGCTAAGTCCTGTGGATACAAAGAAAGGGGAGGAAAATAGTCCCTGCCCTCACAGTCTAATGAGGTCCCATGCCAACATGTATAAGACTGTGTAGGTATATATACAAGATACACACAAAGTTGATAGAAAGTGTTAGATCAGCACATTCTCTGAAAAGTTTCTGTCTCTTGGAGCACTGAGGTTATAAAGGTCACACAGCCTTCATCAGTGTTGTAAAATAAGGTTAAAAAAGTTGACCCTGGGTTTTAGAAGTCCTTGAATGCCAGGCTAAGGACTTTGGATATAACCAAGACTAAGGAGTTTGGAAAGCTGTGGGCAGTATAGAACCATTTGAGGTTTTGACATCAGGTTTCTTAACATCAAGTCTGTGGATAAAGAATATTCATCTATCAGCTGTGTACAAGCTGGGTTGGAAGAGGAAGAGACTGTAGACAGCAGCACTGCTAAAGAGGCTATTAAGACACTACCCCAGAGTCTGGATTTGAGAGTGGAAATAAACGAGAGTGCAGATAGTGGAAAAAAGGGGATAACTGAAGAAAAGAGGTGACAAGTATTGCAGAGGCAGAAGCGATAGAAACTGGCTTCTTTCTAACAGAGATGTGGTGATACTGGAAAACTTGGCCATGTAGTCCTGCACATGATTTTGATGAGCAGTGTTAAGAATGAATATTCTTAGAATTTGTAATATTTAGGACCTGTGACATAATGTCTGTTTTATGTTTTTCCCTAACAGTATTCGAGAGAAGGTGCAGTCAGCTGTCAAGAAAGCTGTGGGAGGCCTTGCTTTCTCCGTCTCCACAGGCCTTTCTGTAGGTGTTTTCTTCCTGCAATTCCTAGATTGGTGGTACTCATCAGAGAATCAAGAAACCATCAAATCCCTGACAGCCCTGCCCACCCCACCACCTCCTGTGCACCTGGACTACAACTCTGATTCCTCTCTATTGCCAAAACTGAAATCAGTGTGCCCCTTATGTCGCAAAACGCGGGTGAATGACACTGCACTCGCCACCTCTGGCTATGTGTTTTGTTACCGATGTGTGTATAACTACGTGAGGAGTCACCAAACGTGCCCCATCACAGGCTATGCCACAGAAGTCCAGCACCTGGTTAAACTGTACTCAGTGTACTCTCCTGAAAACTGAATGACCTTGCCAACTGTGCCCCCTGGTAAGACAGCTCTGCCTACCATCCATTCTGCCAGAGTGGTATTCAGTGTATGGTGTTGCTCAGTCAGAATCATTCGTTGTAGTTGCCCATCTCAGGACCATCTCAACCTTAAAGAGCCTAGCAAAACATTTTTTTGGATCAAATACATAGTCATTTGAACATAGCCTGTTACTATACCTTCTACCCCCCATTCAGAAACTAACAAAAACAGAGTCAAGTTGCTACATCAAGACAACCAAGAGTCATTAGTGGGGGAGGACAAAGTCTTGAGGATCACATGAAGATATGGAAAGCACTTTAATCAAGCTGCTATATGAGTGCTATATCACTATGTGGAGGGAGGAAGAGGGAGAGATACTCGCACCCAGTCTCCATCCAGACTACAATAGCCTGAGAAGGATCCAGGTGGGCATGTACATGCACTAGGCAGGCTCCTCTCAAGGACACATGTCTGCCAATAATGTTTAGGTGTTCAAGGAGGATTTTGTTTGCTTTGAATGGAAATAAAACTTTAGAGAAGGAGTCACTTTTTCTAACTGACAACCCTTCAGGACAGTACTTGTTAATGTCCCATCTACTTTGGATTGTGATTTGGAATGAATCCTTCATAAGAAGGTACATAATTTACCTTTCTTGGGAAACTGGATAAGGGCAAATAATGTACTGGGTTTATTTTCCATTCAGCGCAGTCTGAGAATTTTAATTGTGAAAGTCAAACTGACACACCACAAGGAGAAAATAGTTAGACCTTTTCTAATCCAACTCTCACAGAGTCACAGTGTTAGAGCTGGAAGGGACTTTGAAGGCTCTCTGGTCCAAGTCCTTTGCTTTATAGAGGGAGAATAGAGGCTTCTAAGTGAGGGATTTGCCCATGGTCACCCAGCCAGTTACTGAAAGAGCCAGGACTAGAATCCAGGCACCCTGACTTCCCACCCACTGCTCTTTTATCCACTGTGCCACAAATAACAGGAAGCAGAAAAACAGCTTTGTATAAGCCTTTTCTGCTAACTTCCAAAAGCGTTTGCTAAGGCAGTATGAACACATCTCAATACTACTAACAGCAATTTTTTTGATGCCCCCCTCTGTAATGTAGCTGAAAAATAAATTTTGGTTTTACACAACACAAAAATGAGCTGTTTTTCTTTGTTGTCATTATTTGGCTCCCAAAAGTAGCTATGTCTATGTTCTTAATAAAAAATAGAATTGATTTTTGCCTAGACCATCTTTAAAATTTTGAAGTACTTTCAATGAAAATGTTTATTTCAAGAAAATTCATCTGTTTTGTTTGTTGCCTGACTCATGCTGTAGAAAAATTGTCCATCTAGTTTAAACAAAAAGTCAAATAGCTCTGTCTCAATAGCATGAATCAGCTTGACAAAGATCAACCAGAAACAGGATAACTGAACTTTGGGAACAGTTTTGTTCTATTTTTAAAACTGTTCTGTGTTCTCTCTTCTTGTGCCTTTTATATGCCTCTATATGAATTATAGCCAAATGATCTTTTTGGAGAAATACTTTAGATCTAGAAATGACAAATGATTCATGTTTCATTCATGCCTGAGAAAATCAGGCTTTCTGCCATAAAAACAAGTATGGCGAGATATGCCAATGTAATTATTTTTAATTCTCCTGGAATCTTGAAGTAATCTGTCATATTCCAGATTCCATATTGAAATGTCCATAAATTGGATTTAAAACTGAAACATTTAGCTTAACTGTTCAATTATTACTGATTTTTTAAAATTTTAGCAAGAATCTTAGTTCATGTGGCTATAACAGCCTCAAGAGAATCACAGGCTTAAAAATTACCATGCTGAAAGGCTTCAGATATCACTTGGTCCAACACTTTCACTTTATAGATGAAAAAAAGTGTGAGAAAAGGAAGTAAGATGATTTGCTCAGCTAGTCAGTGACACTCAAGTCCTAGGATAATAGATCTTGGGTTAGAGGGCACCTTAGAGGTCAGATAGCCCAATCCTCTCATATTGCAGATAAGGGAACTGAGGCCTGGAGAAGGAAAAGTGATTTTTTTTAGGTCATACAGGGACAAAGGCAGTATTCAAACTTGTATCCCATGATTTTGTGTCTAACTCCTTCCACTGCACTATGTCCACTCCCTAGCTTCCTAAGTCAGTTCTTCTGATAATTCAGTTTAAAGCTCTGCACCGCCTGCCTCCCATATCATGATGTAATTAATCCCAGTCAATTATATTGCAAATACATATTCATATTTAATCTTATCCCAAGGTCTAAGGTAATCTAGGGGTATGTTGATATATTTCTTCATAAATAAAATTTCAACATACCTCTTAACCAACCAAGCTCCAAACCCCACTTTAATGATTAAATGTTACTTATTAAACTGGAGAAACTTCCATTTCCCAACAGTGGTTACTCATCTCTTCATTAAATCCCTTAATCTCCTAGGAAAAAATAACTATTAAAAGTACTAAATATACAATGTATTAATAATGAAATAAATAACAAAGCCAGGACAGAATCATTGACATCATTTTAGCTGTGAAAAGGTTCACAACCAGGGGTTTCTCAATGCAACTGCAGATAACCACTTCTGAAAACACAATCCTATACCACTTAGACTGTTCAGGATACAAAATAACACCACTTCAAGATTTTTCTTGATCCCTTTTTGCAAGATAAGGGTTACAGTAATTTTATTAGGAAAAAAGATCCCTCTCTATTTCTTCTGTCTTCTCTAGCTTCTCTCTGGTTACGGGAGAACAAGTGAATTCAGTCTCTCAAGCCATCACTCTCTTTTTTAAATTTAGGGTTAAGTGACTTGCATAGGGTTACTCAGCTAGTAAGTATCTTAGAGCTAGATCTGAATTTGGTTCCTGACTCCTGGACTGGTGCTCTATCCACTGTGCCACCTAGCCCTCAAGCCATTCACTCCCAACAGTTCTCTCCAAACTGACAATTAAAACTGCCACTTCCAAAACATTCCATTTGGTTCTTAAAACAGTATGGCCTCTGTTCCACAGCCTAGAGAATCAGATGTTACATTAGGATAAACTAGAAAGACTGAGGCAACTACTACCTGGAAGAATCTTAAGATAATTCCATAGTAGGTAGATTAAAGAAACTGGGGAAGAAAACACTTAGCAGGAAATGAGTGCTGCTTTCAAATATTGAAGTCGTTTTCAAATGGAAGAGGAGTAAGAATTATTCTGCTTAGGTGAAGAGGGAAGAACTAAAGGCCAATGAGTGAAAGCTGCAAGAGGCGAAGTTAGGTCTGATTTTCTTAAAAACTTTTTAGAAATTAAGAGCTATTATTTCCAGGAGCAGTGGGTTCTTCTCCCACCACAAAAGAATGTTCTTTTTATTACAAATTTAAACATCAACAACCAAGAACATTTCAATATGCAATGAACAGAAGGCTATCTATTACACTTTATGTACAAATTGAGTTTTTAACACTCTTTTCTTTCTCTTCCTTTTTCCTATCATTAACCACCAAGTCCCTGCCCCTACAAATGGAAGTGTTCCTTATAACATGTCTAGTCTAGCTGCTATGTAACTACATCTCATTCTGCAGTTCTCTTAAGATCCTCAGACTAGATTCCTGTCACCTTGCCTCCCATATCCAGTGGGTCTCCAAGTGCTGTCATTTGTCTTCCCATGATCTCTCTCATGCATCCCTCCTCTTCTGACACTGCCAAAAGCCTGGGAGCAGGTCAGCCTGCCTCAAATCTCTCTCTGCTGCAATCCATCTTCCACTCAGCTGTCAGTGATCTTCCTAAAGCACAGATCTGACCTGGTCCTCCCCCTATTAACATCCAGAGGCTTCCTATCGCCTCCAGGATCTGATATAAAATTCTTTTTGGCTTTTAAAGTCTTTTATAACCCAGTCCTTCCCTATCATCTCCAACTTTTAATCCCCTCCACACTCTGCAATCCAATGAACACTGGCTTCTCTGCTGTTCCTTGAACAAGACATTCTATTTCCCAACTCTAGACATTTTAAATGGCTTTCTCAACGTCAACCTTCCTCCCTCCCCATTTCTATCTTGTGGCTTCCTTCAAGTGTCAGTTAAAATCCCACCTTCCCTACTCCCTTTAATGCTGATGCCTTCTCTCTGACATTCACTCCAATTTGCCCTATCGATATCTTGTTTTCCCTGTCTATATAACTGGCTCCCTGTTGTCTCCCCCATTAGCTACTTCAGAGCAAAGACTGTCTTTTGCCTTTCTTTGTATCTCCAGCACTTGCACAGAGTAAACACTTAAGAACCGCTTGTTAATTGGCTGACAAAGAATGAACCCCTTGGGGGTGGGGGGATTACTGTAGAGGGGATTCTTGTTTTAGTACATGATAGAGTAGATGATTTCTGAGGGTGAATCTGCAGCATCCTCAAAGATGAAAGGTAACACCATCCAAATGAAGCTGACTTCAGCCCACAGAGGCTTTTGTTTCTACTCTTGTGACCACAGTGTAAAAGCATGCATGATCCAGAAGAGAAGGCAATGGAAGTATTTTCAGCACTGAACAGACCACCTTGTGGGTCGCAAACTATTAATACTTTTAATAAGGCAATTACACATACCACAACCACTCACTGCACAAGAAAGCCTTATTAACATACTAAAATTCCACTAAGGGTATTATGAAATCAGACGGTGTAGTGAGCGTTGTCTCCTATGAAGGCATTTATCAAAGTCAGATTTTTCACCTAAAAGGAAAAACAAATGAAAGCATTATCAGTAGCTAGTTAGTGTTTCTGATATCCAACAATTGCTTTTAGAAGCAATGCACAGAAAGTGCAAGGGCAAGCCGGGTTAGCTCAGAGAGAAGATTAAGTGATCATGCCCTGGTCAGAGCCATGGCAATACCAGGTCAGACTATACTTCACTCATCATTGCATTTCACACCCCTAAATTTAGTGGAGAAAAAGTGCATTATCAGAAAAACCAATTTTCAATACTCCATGGCAAACCAGAAAAATTTAGAACCTAACTTTAGCAACCAGACTCAACTACGGCTGATCTATAAATGTTTTATCTCACTCTGATGGGCAAAAATCCAAACTTGAAGAGCCTGGTCACTTAAGGTTACTGGTCCAGCCCCCACCCCTCAGAGTCTTGGTCAGGAGCCCTCTTCTCCAGGAAGTGCCACCAACTCTGTCCTGTGTCATCCCAGAGAATAATGCCTTAGTCCTCTATTTTGGGAGTGGAGGGGAGTGGTGGGTGGAGGGGGCTAGGCAATCAGTGTTAAGTGAATTACCCAGGGTCACATAGCTAATGTCAAATGTCTGAGATCACATCTGAACTCAGGTTCTCCTGGTTCCAAGGCTGGTGCTTTATCCACTGGGCCACCTAGCTGCCCCTAGTCCTCTATTAACACAGTGAAAACTGACAGGTATGGGCCAAGTAGATGGCATGCCCCTGGGAACCTACTCTCCCTCTGTGCCCCTCATCAGTTCCTCAGCCTGGTGCATAGTAAGGGCTTAATAAATTTTTTATTTATCTACCTACAGTCTGCCACACACTTATTCTTCCCAGCTTTTCTGAATTATCAGAGGAACAACAATGCCTCATGCTTCTGTCACACTCTGCTCCTCCATCTCCCATTTCCATGTATTTGTAGACTAGGTTAACACAACCTAGAAGGTGGGTTCTGGTAATCTGGTACTTCTTCATCCTCCAGCCAGCAAATTCCCATTACGCTCCCTGCTTTCTCAAACCTCATCCAACTCTACTTCTGTGGTGCCTTCTGAAACCCTAAGGTATCAATCATTTACAAATTCCCCATCCATCCTAGATATTTCTCATGCATTAAAAAAAAGACCTAATGGAAAACCTGGATCCTTCCATAAGGCAGTAATCATCTCTAGCCACCACTTTCAATACTGGACACTCCTTTTAATAATGCCCTAAGCACAGGTGGGAGCTGGAAGGAGGTCCTCACTACCACTCCCAGACCCTTCTCATTCATCAACCTTTCCTATCCTGAGGTTCATTCCAATCATCCATAACTGCAGGGGACAATTATTAAGTTCTGACTGTGCCATGCAAGGTGCTGGTGATACAAAGACAAGCAAAATCTGACAATTACTTTCTTGAGAAGTGAGTGAAAGAGTAACCTAGAGGGTGGCAAACACAGCCCACATAACCAACACAAATTGCCAGATTTTGTCCCTTTTACCTCCACAACATCTCAAAGCTGTTCCCTTCTCTCCACCCACACAACTTACATTCTGTTAGGACAACGTATATACACGTGCATGTATATAGGTGGGTATGAACATACAACATGGATATAAGGTGATGATGGAAGGGTGGTGGTGGTTGAGATGAATATTAGAGGAAATGGGATTCCAAGAGGTAGATATAGGGAGGAGAGGTGGCAGGAAAGCAAATTCCTGGCATGGGGGTGGAAATTAATGCAAAGGCAAGGAGATAGGAAATGGAGTGCCACATGTGAGGAACAATCAGGTCAGGAGCATGCTGGGATATGTTATGTAATAAGGCTAGAAAAATGGAGGCCAGGTCATAAAGGGAATTAAATGCCAAAAAAGGAGTCTGAATTTGCCTTTAGAAATGAATGGAATTCTACATTTCTCCAACTCTTTTTTTTAGATCTTTTCAATATTATATCCTTATCCCTATACACAGGACTTAAACTCCTCAGATCAAAATACCCTACATATATTTCTGTATCTATGAACTCATGAGCCTAGATCTGATCTAGAATCAAATACAAAATCTTACATAATCTGGCCTCTTTCCACCTCTCCCATATCCTTACATCTTACTGCCATCTACAAATTCTATGATCTAGTGACTCTGGCCTCCTTGACATTTTCAGCAGCTACATTTCTAATTGTCCCTTCTCTGGCTGACCCCATGCTTGGGTTGCTCTCCTCCTCATCTCCATTTTGCTGGCTTCTGTGGCTTCCCCTTCACGTCCCAGCTAAAATCTTTTCTTCTACATGAAGTACACATAAACCTTCATTCCTTCCCTCTGGGCCTGGCCCCAATTGATTCCACAATTATATCCCGTTTGTACATAGTTTTTGCATGTTGTCTCCCCTATTAGACTATGAGTTCCTCAAAGTCAAGAACTGTCTTTTGCCTTTCCTTGTAGCCCCAATGATTAATTAACTGGCATGCAATAGGCAATTAATAAATGTGCACTGAGTTGCAACTTCAAAAAAAAGGGAAGTGAATGGAAGCAATTGGAGGGGAAGGAGATGGTAAAGTCCAAGTTAGGGAAAAGAAACCCTTGGGCATCTACCTGGGAAGAGAATGGATTGGAAAGGGTTGGAAAGTTATGGCAATAGTCCAGATATGAGATGGTAAGACCTAAGAGACAGTGGGGGCTTGGGTGTGTGAAGATGTCTTCCACAACCCTGAATTCTAACATTTCCCTTCTCTGATCACACATAACTGATATTCCCAGAGCACAATACCTGGTACATAGCAGGTGCTTCATCAATGCTTGGTTCCTTCCTTTCTTCGCATTGCCCAAGGCTCTGCCTTCTCTGTTTTCTCTATACTCTCTCCTTCAATAAGACTTCCACTCCAATGGTTTAGACCATCAAGCCTAAACAGATGACTCCCAAATCTTCAGATCCAACCCTAACCCCTTTGCTGAATATCACCATCTCCACTTAGATGTTCCAAAAGCATCTCAAACTCAGTATGATCCAAATGAATGCATCTTCTCCCCTAAACCCACCCTTCGTCTAAACCTATTTCTGTCAAAGGTACTACCACCCTTCTACTCACTCAAACTCCCAACTGAAAGATCATCTATGACTTTCCCCCTCTCCCTCACCCCAAATATCCAATCAGTTTCCAAGTCCCTTCCATTTTACCTCCCAATATCAGCATCCATCCCCTTTTCTCCATGCCCTCATCAGCCCCGACCTGGACCACTGCAGATTTCCTATCTCCTCTCACTCACACCCTGACTTTTCCCTGTCTAAATTATGCCCCTAAAGCACAAGCCTCATTGAGTCACTCTTCAAAAATCTCAAGTGGCTCCTTCCCTCTGGCTTCCAGGCTAAAATAAACCCCCTACCCAGGTGTTTAAAGCCCTTTATTACATGACTCCAACTTCCCTTTCCTGACTTTTCATATTACTTGCTCTTTCTCTCCCATTCTTCTTTCTCCTACATTATTCCAATCAAACTGTTTCACAAACTAATTATTCTCTCTCCTGCCCTCCCTCATCACTTCAGCCTCTCAAGAGCCTTCTCTTCCTTCAGGGCTCAGTTGAGACTTCAGCAGACATGTTCAGTTCCCAATCAGCAGAATGCTTCTTGAATATCAGTTCCTGAATAACCAGCTGAGTAGCTTCTTGAGGGCAGGGACTCTGCTTTTATGTTCACAGTGCTATACAATCCTGCCCAGGACAAAGCCTGAACCTAATAAATGTTAAGTTGGCATAGGGAACTTAGTCATACCACTTAAAAATACTTTGCTTTCGAGATTTTCTGTTGGGTTTTTTGCAATAATAGGCTTCCTCTGGGCAGTTAAATTTGCAAAATTGTTCTTCAGACACCACTTGTCAGACAACTAGATGTTACATCAAACAAAATGTATTTGTAATGTGAAATCTCTCTCCATTAAAACAGTTTTATAGCTAATAAAACTTGACTATAAAATCACAGAGTTAGGCTGGCTTAAATTGATGATGCCTCAAGGTGTACAAAGCCTTTCCTCTCTACGGTGATCACACTTTATCCTCACAAAGCAATAGAGTAGTGTAGTGGATTAAAGCATTGGCCTTGGAACCCAGTAGACCTCAACGGAAGTCCTGCCTCAGACAATGGCTCCAACCCAGGCAAGTTACTCCACCTTTCTGAGCCTCACTTTCCTCCCCTATAAAATAAGGAGCCTCGACTCGATGACTTCTTACAGTCCCTTCCAGGTCCAAATCTATCGTCCTGGGAGGAAGATGCTATGATTATCCCAATTTTACAGATGAGTAAACTGAGGCTCAAAAAATGTTAAGTGACTTACCCAAGGTCCCAAATACATGTCAGAGACAGAATTCAATCCTGAGTCTTTCAGACTCCAAGTCCAATGCTCTATCCACTAAACAGCAGAGTCCCAGGATGGAAAAAAGAGCCACCATTAGAGTCAGCAAGAACTGGGTTCAAGTCCTGCCTTGGACTCATACTAGCTGATAAATCTCTCAGTGCCAAGTGCACAGATATGCCCTAGTGGAGAGTTTCCACACAGAATTTTCCTTAAACCAGTGAAACTGAAGGATGAGACCAGAATGAAAATGGTTTGGCAACTTCATAAAGGTAGTGAGAGATGGTAGAATCTGGACCCCAAGTCTATTCTTCCAGGGCTCCTCCTTGTCATTGCCCCTGCTTCCTTACAAATAAGATGTTTGCCTTCACATTGCATTTCCTCTGCTCAGCTCCTCCTGAAAATTATGAATGAGCAGCGGCCTGTTTCCTGGAAGGAGAACCCTGGATAATCCCAAAACAGGATCATCAGTCCCTGAAGGATCAAGTATTTCTTCAGCTTCATGACTGACAGGAGTCATCATTAATTCATATGGCTGGTCATATCTAGGAGAGGACTCTGTATCTCATACATCTCATACATGGCACAGCCAGAGTCTAAACAATCTTATCATCAGCTTAAAGTCACCACCTGCTTCCATTGGTCATCTGTAAACACCTACAGAAGCTGGCACCCTGGACCTTAGAACAAATGACTTCCTGCTTTCCAATTCCAGCTCCTTCAAGTGTCCTGTCTGATAACTAAAAAACTCCTTCTGTATATCAGCCGCGTATCTATACAGCTGTAAAAGACGACTAGATGTATGAGGGGAGGCTCAAATGTAGGAATGTGCTGTTTTGTTTATAAATATCACTGCCCTTACCCTTGGCCTCCCATATCTAGCCAACCCTAGCCAAGTGTCATCTCATTCAACCATCACTCCCAGAAAACTGGAACCTAGCCAGGTCTGGCATCTTCCCATGTAAGACAAGCTGCCAGTCTCACAGCACCAGGACAACCCCCAGACTCGGCACCCTCCCAGCCCAGTTAATCCACTCAATTTAGAGGCTCCCCTCCTCACCTCTCTCCACATTCCTTCTGGATCTCATCAGCTTCTGTGCATTAACTGCATTACTAAGCACTATTACTAAGCAGATGACTTTCCCAAATCTCTAGAGACCCAATCCGCATTTCTCTCCTTGGTCCTAATTCCATGTCTCCAATTGTCTGATGGACATCTTTATGAGGATATTCCATACACATCTCAAAATCAACACATCCACAACAAATTCATTACATTCCTCTCCTGAATTAGAGGTTCCTAAGCCTTTTATTCATGTCCTGGACCCCTGTGACAGTCTGGTAGAAGTCTATGGATCCCTTCTCAGAATCATGTTTATAAACGCATGAGATTAAATCAATGATCAAAAGAAAAACCAACTACACTGAAATACAGTGACCAAAATATTTTAAAAATAAATTCATCACGGAGGCCTCTACAAGCAACAGCTTTAGCAGTGACAGCTGTACATGACCCATGAACTTTCTAAAAGTTAATACCCACTGGACCAGAGTCATCTTACTAGAAATGTAAGTTGTATTTTTAAAAATAGCAAATATATAGAAACATGCACAAAATCCACCTCTCCTCCAGAAATCTCAGCAGTCATCCTTTACTTTTCTTCTCTCTCATTCTCATCTTCCATATCCACTAAATCGCTAAATCCTGCTGATTCCACTTCCTGGACACCTCTCACATCCATGGCTTTCTCTCTACTTGCCCCACAACCTTGTAGTCTAGGTTCTCATTACCTCTTGCCTGGACTGTGGCAAAAGGTCTTCTACCCTCTTTCTCTTCCACCTACAACCCATTTTCCTGAAACACAGCAAGGACCACCATGTCACTTTCTAACCAAAGAAGCTTCCATGACTCTCCATTTCCTTTTGGATAAAATAAAAGATCCTCTGTCTGGTAAGGAAAGCCTTTCACAATCTGGTTCCAGGCTCTCATTTCTGGATGATTACACAGAACTCCCCCTAAATGCCCTCTACATTCCAGTCAAAACTGTCCTATTTGCTGTTCTCAGTACACAGCACTCCATTTCCCATGTCCATTCCCTGAACTAGAAAAGCTTCCCCTCCTTTCCTCCTGGAAGCCTCAGATCCCTTGAAAACCCAGCTCATGTGCCAACTCCTTCAAGAGTTTCCTGATTCATTTGTCTCCCCTCATATCCCCAAATCAGTGTCTTTATTTTGTTTCTTAGGCTGTGACTCTGTTATATTACATGCTCTTTGAGGATGGGAGCTGTTTTTTCTATTTGTGTGCTCATTGCCTAGTAGGTGTTTAACGAACACTTTGTGACTGATTGAAATGTAGTCTCCTCCAGAAAGCCTTCCCTAAATAGCCCAGCAGAAGTGATTGCTGCTTCCTCAGATGTACCAATCACTTCATGCTTCTTAGGCCATCTCATTATATTGTTTCAATCAAACCACTATCACTAACTCGGAATTATCCTTACTGGGCAGTAACAGTCCAGAGAGCAAGAACCACGTCCTATTAATCTTTGTATTTCCCCGGGTATCTAGTACATAAGAGGTATAAGATATCTGATGAATGAATGAACTCAATTCAGTGAAACAATTAAGCTCTCACAATGAGTAAGATACCATCTCATACTAAGAAAAATATCAAAAAAGTCTTCCTTCAAGAACTTACACTTTGCTGGGAAAGAGACAAGAAAGTAATGAGGAGGAAGAAAACAGTAACTGGGATGGGGCACATCACAGAGGAGGTGGCAGGTGAATTGAGCCTTGAGTACAAGGATGCCAGAAGGGGAAGGAAGGAGCACATACCAGGATACCAGGAAAGGGGGACCTAGAGGAAAGATCACAGCCCAGTTTGGCTGGATCACAGAATGTAGGAAAGGAAGTAAACTAAGTAACTAAAATAAGCTAAGAGGAGAAAGATAAAGTGAAATCAGATTGCGGACTCTCAAGCGCCTCACTGATGAGCACTTATTTCATCCTAGAGACCACAGGGTTCCACCAAAGGGTTTCTGAGTAAAGGGGGGACATGGTCAGAGATAGATGGGAATGAATTAAAATAATAAATTAAATAAAATTAACATGATTTGACAGCTGATTAGAAATGTAGGAGCAGGGGAGAAAAGGGAATCAAGGATGAAAGAAGGAAGCAAGCCTTTGTTAAGGACCTATTAGTGCAAAGTGCCATCCTAAATGCTTTACAAACTATCCCGTATGAATCTCACAACAACCTTGGGAGGTAAGTACTATTATTATCCTCATTTCAGAGATGAGGAAACCAACCAAGGTTGAGTGACTTGCCCAGGGTCACACAGCTAGTAAGTGTCAGAGGCTGGATTTGAACTGAGGTTTTCCTGACTCCAGGCCCAACACTCTATATACTACAGAACCCTGCTAGCAGTCACTAAGATGACCATAAAGTTAACACCTATGGGTGACAGGGAGGAGAGAGGTAGATTTTGTCACTTGGGAGAGGTGGGTTTTGAAGGGAAGACAATTCAATAAATGTTAAGTGCATGCTATCAAGAAACCGAGCAGTATGCCTTCATTATTATCTCAGAGAAGAACAGGGATGAAGATACAAAAACTAAAGGGACTTGTGTTCTACCGCAGAATAAAATAGCCACTGGTTAAGTAAACAGTGGAGACAGCATTAGCAACTATGAGTAAGAAAGGTTTCTGGGAGAAGACAACGAGATGAAGAGAGAACATGTTCCAGAAATGGAAGCCTGGCTATGCCAAAGCACAGGGGTAGAAGTTGGAGCTGGAAGTACTGACCACATCCAGGAGGCTACACAAGCCCAGACAGAGATCAGACCTAATCAGATCTGGGAGTCATCTGCATAGGTGGTAACTGAATTCCTGGAAATGGGTCAAACAACCAAGAAAATATAGAGGGAGACAAGAGGGACATATAGCAGAATGTCAAATCAACAAGCTTGCATTAACCTCCCACTCTCTGGCAGGCATGTGCTAAGTAATGGGGATACAAAAGAAAGACAAACAGTCCCTATCTAATGGGGGAGACACAAGCCAACAACTATGTGCAGACAAGCCATGGGGAGGATAAATAGGAAAGAACCAACAAAGGAAAGGCACTGGCATAAGGGTAATCAGGGAAGGTTTCTTTAGCTGAGACCTGAAGGAAGTCAGAGGGGCAAGACAGGAGGAGGAAGAGCATTTCAGGGGTGGGAAACATCTAGTGAAAATGCCCAGAGCTGGGAGATGCAGAGTCCTGTGCAGAGAACAGCGAGGCAGCCAGTGTCACTGGATGGAAAAGGACAGTGGGGGAAGGGAGTGGTGTGTCCATGGTGGTGCCTGAGGGGTGGGTTATAAAGGGCTCTGAAAGCCAAAAAGAGGATTTTATACTTGATGGGGGAGATGACAGAGTTTACTGAATATGGGTGGTGATCTGGTCAGACCTGCACTTAAGGAAAATCATTTTGACAGCTGCGTGGGGAGACCTGAAGCAGGCAGAGGCACCAGGAAGCTATTCCAATAGCCCAGGCAGGAGGTGATGAAGGCCTGCTCTAGAGAGGTGACACTGTCATTAGAAAGGAGAAAGCATAAGAAAGATCTTATGAAGGTAAAAATGACAGGAGTTGGGAATGACTGGATATGGTGAGGGTGAGAGAGAGGGGGGTTGAGGATGACACACACCCCAGGTTGTGAGCCTGAGTGACTGGGAGGATGGTGAAACCCCTCCCTTGGGGGTAGGTAGGGGCTGTCTCACTTTGTAAAAGGGATCCTAAGATCACAGAATGCTGAGGCACCTCAGAGTAGTACAGACAGCCTCAGAACCAGGAAGGTTCAAATCCACTTTGATACACACCGGCTTCATCACCCTGGGTGAGTCACTTCACTCAAATTAGTGTCGTTAGGAGGCATGTAAGTCGGAGTAGCTCATCTCCACGGGTAGAGAAAATTCCTTACCCAAAGCTCTCTTACAAGTCAGAAAAAGATGATATAAAAAATCTCGCCCATGATGACAGCTTGCGTTTACACAGCACTGAAGGTTTACGACACGCTTTCTACATGCTGTATCATTTCATCCTCACCTCACCCTGGTGAACTGCGTGCCATTTTACAGGGGAGGAAACTGAGGCTGAGAGAAGTTAAATGACTCCTCCCGGGTCATTCTGCCGGTGAGTGTCCGAGGCAGGATGCAAACTCAGGTCTTCCGGACCCGACGTTCCCCAGTCTATCCACAGTGACAATTACGTGCCTATGGGTGGCTGAGGGCCTCCAGCCGTGAAGTTTCCCGCTCTGCCCACAGACCGGGGATCGGAAGAGGGGGAGGGCACTGGTTCTTCGGCCTCTGCGCGCCGCGGATCTTTACCCGAGTTTTTAAACGTAAGAGATAAAAGAGGGATTACAAAGAAAACGCCGCGCTCAGTAGGTCGCTTGTCCCCACCCCGATCACCGAGCTCAGAAATCCTCGTGCGCGGGCCGGCCGCCAGACGCGGAGCCAAGGTGCCCGGGTCGGAGAACTCGGGCGATCCTTGCCCTCAGGGTTCTCAAGGCTTGGGGGAGTACGGGGAGAAAGGGGGCCCCCACGAGCCCCGGAGCCCGGCCTGGAACCGCGGAGGCAGAAGCGCCGCGTGAGCAGCCTCTGAATCTGACCAAGCCTCTGCGGGCGGGCCCGCGACACCCGGCCACGTGAGCCCCGAGGAGGGGAGGGATGAAGAGGAGAAGGGATCCAGGCAGCGGAACCAGGCAGCGACGCCGCGCGCACTAGGGCGGCCCAACGCGCCGCAACTCACCCCCGGCTCCTCGCAGAACGCCCGGAGCTCCTCGCCACTGCGCAGACGCGGCCACCGGCGAGCCGTTTCCGGCGGGACAGCCAATCGGGACCTAGCAGACCTGTCACGTGAGGCGTCGGTCCCGCCTACCACGCTGGAGTTCCTCCACCCACTCTGCTGTCTTCAGTCTGCTTGGCTTGATCCCGCTTCCGTAGCCCATCCCCGAGCTTCTGGCTGGGGAGTCCGGCCCCCAAGGAGGCGGGGATGGAGGCGGGCCTAAAAGCCCCCCCCCCCGAGGTCTCCAGGCCACGCCCCCTGCACAATTTCATTTCATTTCATTTATTCATGGATTTGTTTTATTTATTATTTTATTTATATTCTAAATGTGACCAGGATCAACGACCATGGAGGCGGGATTTCAACAATCTGGCTGATTCTAGTCCTTTCCCTGCCAAGTCAAGTCAATGGGCATTGATTAAGCATCTACTGTGTGCCCCCAACTGCCCTAAGACAGCCCCAGCTCTCCAGGGAAACCGCGTGCAGACGACTGTGTTGGCAGCTAGTAGGTCCACTGGACCTGGAATCCCGAAGTCACTGTTTTCCAGTGGTGTCTGATTCTCTGGGACCCCCTGGGGCTTTCTTGGTAAAAATCCTGGAGGGGTTCGCCATCCCCTTCCCCAGATGAGGAACTGAGACAAACAAGGTTCAGTGACTTGGCCAGGGTCACACAGAGAGTGTCTGAGGTCACATCTGAACTCAGGTCTTCTTGACTTCAGGTCCTGCACTCTATCCAATTCTCCATCTCGATGAAGGTGGACCTGAGTTCAAATTTGACCGCAGATACTCGCTGTGTGACCCTGGACAAGTCACTTAACCCTGTTTGCTTCAGTTTCTTCAGCTGTAAAATAGGGCTAATACAAGTACCCACCTCACAGGATTGTTGTGAGGATCACATGAGATGTAAGAAATTCTTAGCATCGTGTCTGGGATGTAGTAGGTGCTTAATAAATACTCATTCTTTCACCTATGTACAAAAATATCTACAAGCCAAATTGGAGATAACAAACACGAGGCTCTGTCTTCTCTCTGAAATAAAGAAGATGGACAAGGTGGTCTTTAAAGACTTTCCCAGGTCTATAATGATGCTTTAGGATAATGGAAGTCTTTGGAGAGGTTGCCTTCAAAGCCCCCTTTCAGCCCCCTCCCCAAGAGCATCTATTTTCTGTAAGGATTACCACTTCTCTCTTCTACCCCCACCCTCACCCCTACCTCACCCTCACCCCCATCTCCACCCAGTAATCATGCTTCTTAGATGCCAAGATGTAGAAATAATTACAATAGCACCTCTTTATCAAGAATAGCTAGTTAATTATTAACTAACTTTTATTAGTTATCAGTTTTTTATTAGTTATTAATTAACTAATAGTAGTTATCAAATGGTCTGATGACTAGAGATGAATGGACAGTTTCCCTGGGAGCAGCCTGGTGGTGTCTATCTTTCTCCCCAAAGAAGAATGTTAAACCTAACCTAACTAAGAGCACCTCCTTCTCCAAGCATAACTGCTCAATTGCCCCAATTGCAAAACCTAATTGAGGCTCTGCAGCCATCTGACTTACACTTTGATTAGGGGATACAAGCAAAGACAAAAGACAATCCTGTTTTCAAGAAGCTTAGAGTCTAATTTGTTACTAGAAGTTAATATAACAGACAGAACTGAGGAAATGTGTTCAGGGACAAGAATTCCCTTACTACCTCTATCACTTCAAAAGTCTATTCCTGTAGCACAGAACTCCACTTTCTCTATACCCCACTTTGTTAAGACGAATTTTGCCCCCAGAGATTTATTAATCCATATTAACAATGTGGTGTAGAGGAAAGAGCACTAGATAGAAAGTTAAAGACCTGCACTCTATCCCTGTTTCTACCTTAGACTTTCATTTCACTTCTCTAGGGAGAATAAGCAAATGGACAAGGGCTGGTTGTCTGAATCTATAAATCTAAAGATTAACCCACTGAAGCTCAGATCCTAGAGAAAAAATTTCTCAGGATACAGTTGCCATTGTCTGAGAATAGGAAAGGGTATAGCATTCAGGTGGATTTCTGATTTTGAATAAAACAGTCACATAAACTGAAATTATAAATATAACCCTAACCTTCTATTTATTATAAAACAACTATATTTTCACTCTTTCGAAATCATTTCTTCCTATGTTAAAGCAGTAGACTAAACCAATGGGAAACAAAAGTCTGTCATTTCCATATCATTCAGAGAATCATTGTCAAATGATGAGTACTGAAAGCATTTCACGTAAAAGGCTTCAAAGAGTTGACTAGAGACATACACCAGTCTATGGAAAGTATCCCCTATACATACTTTTGCCGTTTTCTTCAGATATAGACTTGCCCAGTTTTGAAAAATGAACAAGGTAGTCTGAGTGCAAGGAAGATGCTACAAAAAGACTAAAATGAATCCAAAGCCAGGAATGGGGTGAGACCTAAGGCAAGAAGATATTGGTAATTGGACATTCAATTGTTTTGCTTTGGTGCTATGTGCCATCATATAATCCATCTTCTATGCCAACCTGGAAATTCCACCAAACATTTGTGAAATGTATAACAAAGCAAGTAGACCTGCTTGTATAGCAAAAAGTTTTTAGGAATACAATACTGAATTTTAAAAACTGAACTGAAACCTTGCAGAATACAAAGGAATGCAAGATGCATATAAATCTCTGCACATTAAATTTAAAAAGGTGGAAAGTATTTTTACATAGTCGGAGCTCTCAGTCCAACATAGGTAGTAAGTTTAGTCTAGGCTGCCCCATTGAAAACCCCGGTATTTTCTCATTTTTGCCTCATTCTGTCTTTGGCCTTACTAATCTTTTTCCCACATGGTTCTCTTGAGTCCTTATCAGCCTGCCTCAGCCTGTACATGTTATGAAGACTGGCAGACAAAACAGTGTCATCTTCTGCTTGTCTGGTGTCAGAGGATAGCAAGGTTATTTATGCCAGGTGACAGCTACCGAGACTCAGGCAAAGCCACGACATGAAACTTCCAAAAAGAAACAGCAGGTAACAATAATTTCCTCCTGTTTTGTGGTTTGTGTCTATAGCAGGAAAAGTTGCAAAGAGAAGAAAAAGTAAAAACTAGAATATGTGAGAAAGATATTTCCATGATCTGAGAATTTCATTCTGATTCCCTAGGTTAGGTGTTAACCTTAAATTTTACTATGTTACGGATGCCTTTTACAGATGGGTGAAACCTATGGACTCCTTGTCAGAATAATGCTAAGCTGAATAAAATAGAATGTATAAGATTATGAAAGAAATATGCCAGGTGTTTCAAAATTATCAAAGTTAAAGACTCTACTAAGATTTTGGGGTCCCCCATATTAGAATACAGATGTCAAAATATTAATTTTTTTTCAGAAATCTCAGGGTAAGAACTCTTTCCTTAGATTTAATTTTCATCGATTTCAGAGCTCTAAGGCTACATCTCTAGCTCATTCAAAATCAGAGTTGTAGAGTCTTTAGCAGAAACTTATGGACTTATATAAAATATCATGTTTGTATTATGATATTCACTTCGGCAAAATGCACTTAGCTTAGGTGACCTTTTTAATTTGTTGAAGTTCAAGTCGACTTATTCAAGTAAAGTAGAAAAGGGGTTAGAAAGGAATCTAGAGTCAGAGGAAGAGAAATACAATTTCTCTCTGCCCTTTTTTTCCTTCTCATAGACATTCAAATCATTCACGTGGCCCCTGTAGTAGAAGGAGGCCTAAGAAGGAAGAGGCTCTCTGTTCTTTCCAGAGTTTGATTTATATTTAAGGAAGGAAAATGGGTTCACTTTCTGGAAATATGTCTAGGAAACCTAAGTTAAATTTGCCACTTTTCATTGGACAGGTGATTAGGGAACAGGTCCTCACCTATAAAAGAGAGGAACTGGAGGGTTGCTTTTAACTAATCCCTATGGGGTAATCAGGAGGACCACCCGATCTGTTGGATCACAGCACTGGCCATACACTCTAGCCACTTTCTGTGGACCACTTGCTTCCTCTGGAACCTCAGTCAAGTACAAGGCCTAGTAAGTACCTAATTCTTATTATTCTTTCCCATACTAGATATTTCACTGCCTATCAAAGGGACAGGGATCCATGGTTCCATTCTTGTATGAGGAAATTTTCTTGTCCTTGATGAAAAGGAGAGAACTTAGTCAGTTTTCAAATGAGATAATTTCAAAGGAAATAATAAATAAATAATAAAGGAAAGCTTACAGAATTTGAGAATTATAGAATTCTCAAAAACTTCCATTTTTCCCTTATTTAAATGGTAAAACTCTAACCTATGATTCCCTCTAGTTCCTTGTGCCTTTCTCCCTTCATTTTTCTAAACAAGAGCATCTTCTAACTGATTCACTTGCTTTCTTCTTTGTTTTCAGCTTCTGTGTACTCTGATAACTTTCGGTTTATCTGCTAAGCTATCTGTCTCCTTAAATTGTTTTTTACTTTTTCCTGTGTCTGCTGTTGGCTTGTGCAGACATGATGCAGAGACAGCTGGGAATCTCAACAATATTATTGTGATGTTCACTCTGAAAAAGTAAAGGATATTGGCAAAGTCATTGGTGAATGTTGCTTTCTAGGCAGGTCTCATAAATGACTTACAGTGTTGGCATGGCATTAAAAATAATCTTTTGCCTTTACAGAAATTTTCTGGCATTTTGCTTGGCATCGTCACAACCTCTCTATCCTATTTGTCCAAACTGTTTTACAGGAGCCCGTTTCTGTGATATTAGGGAACAGGATAACTGCTAAGATGGAGAGACTCCAGGCTGACATGAAAACACATTATGCTGAGGTGGTTGTAGAAGTAGGAAGCATTACTTTTGGAGAGATGGCTAGGAAGAATATGACCGACAGTCATTTGAAAAGGACACAGAATTCTAAAATCATCCAAGCCATATGTGCACTGTTAAATTCAGGTGGGGGAATCATCAAAGCTGAGATTGATAACAGAAGCTACAATTACCGATGTGATGGATTTGGTCAAGATTTGGAAACATCCCTTCAGAAGCTTCTGCCTTTGGCTTCACAGGAGTTCCTTGACTACATGCAACAAGATCACATCTTTTTCATTTTTGTGAAACCTTGGATTGTGAAGAATGTTGGCCCCCAACTACGAATCTGTAGTTTATCCTCAAATGTATTCCAAAGAGATGTAACTTGCACTGTCAACCTGACTGCCAGTAGGGCATTAGAACTTCTGAAAGAGAAACAATCAAAAATCCAGAGAGGAAGGGGAAATCTTCCAGAGTGGCATCACAAAAAAGTTCTTGGGAGCAAAGTTCAAGAAGAGGAAGATATAAGGTTATTTGCCTCAGAATTTTTAAAAAAGGACCGGCTTTTGTACAAGAAGAAACTCAACTTTACTGAGTCAACTCATGTTGAATTGAAAAGGTTCACAACCAAGAAGATTGTACCTAGGATAAAAGAGATGCTACCCCGTTATGTTTCTGCATTTGCAAATACCAAAGGAGGATACTTAATTATTGGGGTGGATGATAAGACCAAGGAAATATTTGGATGCAAAAGAGACAAGGTAGACCCTGTTATACTAGAAAAGGAGATAGAATGCTGCATAAGAAAACTGCCCATCTTTCATTTTTGCTCTGTGAAGCCAAACATCAATTTTACAATCAAAATAATCGATGTGTATAATAATAATAGCCTATATGGTTATGTCTGTGTGGTCAAAGTAGAGCCCCTCTGCTGTGTTGTCTTTGCAGAAGCCCCAAGTTCCTGGATCTTGAGAGATAACTTTGTTGAAAGACTAAAAGTTGAGGAATGGGTGTCCAGGTTAATGGATATTCAACCAGGTAAAAAGCGGGGGGGGGGGGAGGAGGGGAAAAGAGAGATATCAAACAAGTCTTTGTCCAATCTTTACCAGAAGAAATCTACTTCTTAGTGTTCTACTATGGGCATTTGGGTCAGAGTTCTGTTTCTAGCTCCTTGTTTTTGACCCATAGGCCTACATTCAGAGTCTGGATCTTTCTGGACCAATAGAAGTATCTATTGCAATAATACTGGGAGAGCTGAGATGGGTTCTAGCATCTCCCTTTTCTTTTTATCTTTAGTGGTACCAGTCTAATACAGGGTCTCATTACTGGCCTGGGCTATTGAGGGGAAAGAGCATCACTTTGGAGCCAGAGGACCAGGATTCACATCCCAACTTTGCTACTTACTGCTTGTATGACCTAGGGCAAGTCACTCAACATCATTAGGCCTCAGTTTCCTCATCTATAAAATGAAGAGGTTGAATTAGATAGTCCCTGAAATTCTTTCCAACTCTAAAGCTTTGATCCTTTGATCTTTTGATTCTATGGCATAGCCTGCTAACAGAGTTCCCTGTCTCTAGCATCTCCATCTCTCTAGTCTATTTTTCATACTTCTTCAAGATTCATTTTTATTATGCACCCCTTCCTCTCCTCAAAACCCTTCTCTAACCTTCTTTTGCCTGTGGGAAAAAAGAGTGTCAACTCCTTCTCCAGATATTCTTCTTACCAGACCAACCTCAGCTCATTTGCTCACTCAGAGATACTGCACTTCACCCAAACTATCCCTTAGGCGTGTCCAGCTCTTTCCCAACCTTGCTCACATTGTTCTCAATCCCTGGAATGATTCTCCCCCATCTCCACTTTTTGAAATCCTCTTCATCCTCCAAGATCTAGCTTAGTCACCAGCTCATTCAGGAAGCCTTCCCTCTCCCCCCACCTCCAACTCAGCAGAACTTTGTATTTCTCAGTCATTATGATGCTTGTGATATTATATTACATCTCATATATGTGTCATATCTCCTCCCCTCCAGCTATACTGAAAGCTCTAAGAAGACTTAGGCACTGTCTTGTTTTTATCTCCCCCAGAGACTACCAAGGTCTCTGCTTGTAGAAGACATTAATCGAAGAGTTGTTTAGTGAATAAATAAATGGATGGATGGATGGATCTCATTAGCAATAAGTTTGGAGAAAGGTAGTATTTTTCTAAAAAATGCCTTCTTTACAAGTTGGTGTCACTTCTCTTCAGACAAATCTTTTATTAATATTCTTCCTCTCCCACAAAATATTTTGGGTAAATTCCATAAAATCAATTCTCATTGGCTTCTTCTAAGGATAAAAACATAATTAACCAAAAGAACATTTTAACGTTTATCTTTTGCATCCATGCTTTTTTAGGAAGGCTTTTGGTGTTCAAATGACTCGATTTTCTCATTCATGTGGGTATTTCCAAAAGTCGCCCCTCCCTTTTGCAGGTTGGTGCATGAAATTCCACAGTTATAAAACCAAACTAAGTCTTTTTCTCCCATTCAGTTCAGTTGCAAAAATACTGAGTGCCTACCCTTTATTTGGGCAGCTAGTGGATAGCACAGTGGATAGAGCACCAGGCCTGGAGTCAGGAAGACCTGGGTTCAAATATGACCTTAAACACTTACTAGCTGTATGACCCTGGGCAAGTCACCTAACTCTTTTTGTCTCAGTTTCCTCAGCTGTCAAATGAGCTGGAGAAGGAAATAACAAACCACTCCAGTATCTTTGCCAAGAAAACCCAAAAATGGGGTCATGGAGAGTCAGACAGGACTGAAAAGAAACAACTCTTTATTCCCTGTAAGTTCCCTTAAGTGCTATGGGGAATAAAAATGAATAAAAATAAAAATAAAAATAAAACTGAGTAAGCTTATAATCCCTGCTCTTAAGAGGTTGATACTGTTACAGAGGAAGGAGAGGAAGGGGATCCAAGAAACCAAAAAGGATCATCATACAAGAGACCTTAGAGACCAATTAGTTCAATTCCACTTTACACATGAGGAAACTGAGGCCCCAGGTCTGACACCAGGTCAGACAGGTGGTTGTTATTGTTCAGTTGTTTCAGTCATAACCAACACTTTGTGACTTCGTTTGGGTTTTCTTGGCAAAGGTATTGGAGTGGTTCACCATATCCTTCTCTAGCTCATTTGATGGATGAGGAAACTGAGGAAAACAAGGTTAAGTGACTTGTCCGGGGTCACACAGCTAGTAAGTATCTGAGGCAGGATTTGAACTCAGATCTTCCTGACCCCAGGCCTTTCTTTCCATTCACTTTGCCGCTGGCAAAGCTGAGATTTGAACCCTGGTCCTCTGACTTGCCCAAGGTTATACAGGGTTAGTGGCAGAAGTACTTAAGGTGCTGAGAGCCTTCTTCTGTATCTTCTTAAACATGGTTATAAGTAGATCCTCTGGATGCCCTTGTTTCATGCCCTGTTTTTACTATGATTTCCTTTTCTGATCACAGACATTTTCAGTGATTTTTAGGAGTAGGCACTTTAAGCCTACTTAAAGTAGTTTCTCATTGGAGCATTAATTCTGAAAATAAACTCTGGAAACAAGTTTACATCATGAGAGTAATTGTATAAGAGTTTTGTTTTCTAAAAGGAAAAAAAACATTGTTGAAGTCATTGTTGCATTCAGGTGCAAGTCTTCTTATTCTAGATATGTCCTGGGAATTTAAGGGCATGATTTCCACTCTGTTTTGAAGCTGCAACATCTAATTATTGTTTGTTAGATTTCAGGACATATAGTCCTCCTTTCTACCATCATCACCACCACCCCAGCACTATTAACTAAAATTTATTCCATTTGAGTTCAAATGAACTACACTTATTATTATTTAAAATTTTGCAAGACTTCTTGAAATAAAAATAGAAAAACCAAGAGGTGCTTGAAGTTATAACAAAACAGTGGTCCAGTTATAAATATGTATTCAGCAAATATTTGCTAAGCCCTTAATATCAGCAATATCCACAGTTAAAAAACTGGGTGGAGTGAGTCAAGGATATATCAACCATAAACTCTGCTAGGAGAAGTAGGAAAGATAAGACCTGTACAAGGAGAAATAGAATAAAAATTAAAATGTAATTACAGAAGGAAAAGGACAAAGTATTTTGAGATAATATTAGGGAAAGATATCAGTACAAGAAGAGTAGACAGCACTCATGTGGTATGCTTTCAGAGCTTGTCACAAATATACCCTACCTCTAAAAGATACCTCTTTCTTCTGCTTGTCGATACTATAAATTCCACAGCTGTAGAATTAAACTTTGGTCTAAATTTTTTCTCTGGTTTAGTTCCACTCAGTAAATAATGAGTACCTATTCTGCTGTTAAATAAAATGCTCTTAGGTTATATGAGAGATGCAAACTCAAGTAAGATTACAATTCCCTTCAGGAATTGATCATCTTAGAGGGATAAGACATCAATAAAATCATAACCTAAGGTAATATGTGATAAATATTACTAAGGAAGTTAGGGTAACATGCAAACATCCTGGGGAAGGGTTACTATATTAATCCTTACTAATCTTTTATAGTTTAGTGTGACTGATCTTAGAAAACTCAAGACCCAGAGCTGGAAAGGAACTCAAAGGCTGTCTGACCCAACCACACCTGAATAGGAATCTCTTCCACAGTAGCGTCAATAGGTGATCATCCTTGCAAGTACCAGTGGAGAACTCACAACCTCCCAGTGAATCCCATTCTACTCTTGGTCTGCACTAATTGTTGGCAAGTCTGTCCCGCCACAGATCCAAACTCTGCTTCCCTAAATCTATTGCTAGATCTGCCTTCTGAGACCAAGCAAAACAAAATAAGGCCCTCTTGGATGTGACAAGAGTCTAAGTGACTTGCCTAAAGCCCCTCGAGTAGAAGAGGCAGAGGCAGAATCTGAATTCAGCTCCCTTGACTCTACATCCAGTATTTTTTTTCCTCTGGGTCACACCTCTACAACCCTGTGACAGGTCCCAAATTTCTGGCAACTTTGGGGGAGGGCAAAAGAAGGGGAGGGCTGATAACATCAAGAGGAGCTCAGAATATAACAAGGGTAGGTTTTCCAAAGGTGAAAGTAAGAATAAAAAATGATTCAGTCCTGAAATAACTTTACATTGATTCATCAAGCTCATCCCAGTTTGGCTCAGAACAATGACCAGTCAGTGACTGATCCATTACGCAGATCAGCGTGTTCGGAACAAGCCCAGCTGCATAAGAGGACCTTGCAGCAAAGTTTGCTTTCAGGTATCCACTTTTGGTTTCATTTAGGGGGGGTGTCTGGTTTCTACCTTAGGATAAAGGGGAAGGAGCACATGACAGCTTGTTCTAACCTTTCCTCTTGGAGAAAAGTAAACACAAGATTTAACATTCACAGCTGCGATCAGGAGAACACCCCATGCAGCGGGACATGTGCCCTGAGTCCTTGCTGAGGGACACCCACCTCTAGCATCCACCTTTAGAGGTGACTGTCCACCTGAGTTAACAAGGTCCGAGTGCTTCTCTGCTCTGCACTGGATGAAAACCTGGATACGAGCAAATTGTCTCTGCAAGCATCCTGACCATGTGGTTTCAGGTTTTGCAGTCTCAAGGTTCTGCAAAATGATGAAGGCCATTCTTTAATGACTTTCTAACAGGGCAGCTTGCCCTGCCTCCCCCCTTTTTTTAAACTCAGGGGCTCATTCATACTGTATTGTTTAGTCACACAGCTGATGCAGACTTTTCCAGGCTTTTGAAAGGGATTCGTGGTTTCTTTTCTGAGAAGACTCATAACTTGGGCCTGCAGTTGCATTGTAGTGCAGGAAATCTAGGCTAAGCAGCATCACCTGGGAAGCAGGGAGGCTTGTTAGCAACTCTAGCAGCTCCTCACCCTTCAAATAGTTTTTCTGGTTAGTTCTGATCATTGGGCTCCAGAGACTCCCTCACTGATTTTTTTAACTCTATGCAGCCTCCTCTCATCCTCTGGGAGAGCCTGAGTAATCAGTTTTCCCATACTTTCAGAAATTTCTTTCTTACCAAGAATTTTAGAAGGGTCTCCATGTTCAGGATATTTACAGGAAATAGACCAAGTTTAGTCTGTCTTTTCATATCGCTGAACAAGCACTTCACTTTCCCTAAAACATAAACATAGGATATACATGGATTCTTATAGTGTAGCAAGAGTGCTTAACATTTTTGTATTTGGTCCGTGGACCCCACTGGCAATCTGGTGAAACCTACTGACTCCTCAGAAAAATATCTTTAAATTCATAAAATAAAATGCATAGGATTACAAAGGAAATCAGTTATGCTGAAATATAGCTATCAAAAATTGTGTTTAAGTTCACAAAGCAAGATGAAGAACCTCTGCTCTTACAGGATGTTCTAAATAATCTTATCTCTTGTCTAGAGGTACCAAGAGTCCTTTGTGGGACTCAAAGCAGAGATACCTTAGGAAGAAGCCAGGGAGAGCATATGCCTAGCTCCAAGGGGCCAACAAATCAGGGCTTTCCCAGATCATCCCTGCTGTACTTTAATAAGATATCAACCTGCTGATTGCCCTGATCTCTCTCATTTCAATAACTTCCAACATGATCTGTCCACACTGTATAGGATTGGAATTCCCTTATGGTGTTAACTCTGTTTTCTCATTTTGAAAGTTAATAAGAATTCCTCAGCCTCTTTTAGGACACCCCCCCTTACTCTGTGGAGTTGATTCATAGTTTCTCTGGGGCTCTTGGCCTTTTTACAATGCCAAAAATGTGGATTATTCTTCATAAGCCAGGTATACGTCTATACACATGATTCTATACCACACAGGTTTGGTATGAGAGATCAGCATTATTATATTTTGGAGAACTTCATGTCCAAGAACTATGTCATGAGCCATGTTTTCTTTATATGAACAAAATAATCCTGTAGTTTTATGGCTCAAAGGAATTCCATTTCAGTGATGTTGTAAAATGTAAATGAACGGTGTTTTGTATACATTCTGAAGGGAGAATAAGCAGAATTGCTATTAACCTAACAAATGCTTATTCTTCATGCTTCAATCTGTAAAGCATTGAGTTTAAAATATAGTGAATAACCTTATAACTTAAAAAATGGGAAAAAAGTTCAAATGCATGCTTTTTTTCTGGAGTACTGTAATGTTTTATAACCTATTTCAATTTTTTGAATTGACAGTCACCTCACAGGAGATAGGATTCAAGCCAGAATCCCTCTGCATGGAGCTGTTCTCTGAGCATGATGGACTAGAGGAGCTGATGAAGAAGAAGACTCATCACTTTCCTCAAGGGATCCTGATATTTTCAAGGAGCTGGGCTTTGGACATTGGCTTAAGGAAGGATGATGGAGTCCTGTGTGATGCTCTTCTTGTCGCAGTTAATAGTCCCCCCATACTTTATACCATAGTCAGGGGACCTGATAAGATGAATGGGCTTGAATATTCCAGACTTACTGCTCTCAGGTTAAAGCAGAAACTTGCCAATGTGGGACATCACACCGGAAAAGTGTGCATCATTCCCCAGCTGTTGCACCTGCCTGGCCCTCAGTGTGGGATCACCCAAGTACAGTACCCCCAATCCTATGTTCTTGCTACAAAATGTGAATTGGAAGACCTGTTGCAATCACTTGTAATAGTCTTGCTCTGCTTTCCCTCTCTTTTAAGTGACCAGCTTGGGTGCCAGTTTTTGAACCTGCTTGCAGCTGACCAATCTAAGCTGCTTTCACGAAGCCTTCAAGAAACCAGGGAGTTATTTATCCTTTGCTTGCCAGGAACCCGGAAAACTACTGTGGTCATCAAAATCCTGGAAGAGATTAGGAGAGTGTTTCACTGTGATGCAAAAGAAATTCTCTATCTTTGTGAAAATGACTCCCTAAGAGAATTTGTAAGGTAGGAGTTTTCTGGGTAATCTAAAGCTGTAACCAGTCAAATAAAATCAGATCAGAGTTCAGTCTTTCTTTGCAGTCAACCCTTACAATTGTTAACCAAATGCCCAGTAAATTCAGCGTTATTTTGTGTCTTGACAGAGCTTCTGGGTAATTTAAGAAGCCCAAACTAACATATTCTATTTCTATATAGTCAACTGCTAGAGATAGGTACATAGTTAAACAGCCTTCGGGTTCTTGTACTCTTCATTTTCATTAAAGTCAGCACATACAATTTGACTGTTTTCAAAAATGGCTAATTTGGATACTGATTTTTTTTTTGGAATTTTTAACCTTATTTGTGTCATGGACACTGTTGGGAATCTGGTGAAAGCAGAATCATGTTTATGTGTGGTATAAGGGATGTCATTCAACATTTGTATGATTGGAAAAGGAGGTCCACTCAATGTGGAGCAGGAGTGAGGGATAGTAGATCGATGGTTGGTCTGAGTGCCCTTTTTGTGGTAACCATGAAATATAGAAAGACATAAAGGAAAGACTACAGGACACTGGCTAGCTTCTCCATGAAGGATCTATGGGAAGACATAGAGAAGAATTGCAGAGTGTGAGTTTTGATCTATAGCAAAAGAGAAGAATGTCTCCATTGATAAGATTACGTCTCATAGAAGATTGAAATGCTAAATTACCTTCACTTCAACAAAAATTTAGTACCAATTATGAGTAAGACATAATGTTAGGTACTTGGGATATATTGAAAAAACAAAAAGGAAACAGTGAATATAGCTTGCCTTCAGGAAGTTCCCTCCAGCAGGAATAAGACAATCATGAAAATAAATTTGATACAAGTTGCAATGTGAGAAATTCCTTTGAGAAATCCAAATAGATTAGCATGAAAACATTTGAGGAAGGAGAAATCACTTATAAAACTGTTGAGATAAGGGAAGTCTTTGTGGAAGAGGTGGCATCTAAGCTAGGCTTGGAAGGCAGAGAATTTCAGCAGGCTGAGATATGGAGGTAGACTTCTAGGGATGGCATATCCAAGGAGATGGAGAGGGGAAATCTCAGGACGAGAGACAGGAAAGGCAAGTATTCAAGTCTTGCTAAAATATACAGTAAAAGGGGAGTTGTAGGTGATAAAACTAGAAAGTAAAATTGAAAAGAGTTTATAGAAAGAAAGTCTTGAATGCCTTTCCAATAATCTCATTATGGTCAATCCTCTGTGATACAGCTATGGAAAGTATGGATAAGAAGAACTACACAGAATGAGAGAGTATGGCTGAACTAGATGATGTACTGATGAAACGAATATCCAGTACCCAATGAGCGGACATTATATATCCATTGAGGCATTTTTAAAAAGCAATGGGAGCTGCCACAAGTTTTGCAGTGGTTTTTGATGTGCCTTTCAAAGACTGGCTTCACTTCACAAGTGAAGTGAAGAGTGAACTAGAGATGGACTAGACTAGAAGGAGGGAGAACATCTAGGTCTATCACTGTGGTACAAGTGAGAAATAAAGTGGATGCTGTAGGACTGAAAAAGAGGTGACATGTGAGAGATACTGCAGTGGTATAATCAATAGGATTTGTGAGCTAATCAGATTTGGGGGTTGAAGGATAGAGAAGGGTAAGAGATAATATATCTCAGTTTTAAGCCTAGGTGCCATTCACAGAAAGAGGGTAATTATGAGACTGATGAATTTTGATTAGGGAAGATGAGTAAATCAATTTCAGACGTCTTAAGTTTTGGATGATTGAAGGATATCTGGATAACCATGTCTGGCATGCAATTGAAAATACTATACTGTAAGGTAGTTCAGAAAAGCATTCAAAGATGGAGATCTAGACTGGAGAGTAACCTGCATGCACAGTTGATTATTGAAGTCATGGGAGTAGATAGGGTCATCAAAGGAGAGATTGTAAAGAGAGAGAAGAGGGCTGGGGACAGAACCTCTGGTCAGCACATAAAATACTTATGAGAAGTCAGAGTATGAGAAATGAAAAAGGTCACTGGATTGACAACTAGTAGGTTGTGGTTACCTCAAAGAGGGTTGTTTCAGTAACGTGGATATGAGCTAAGTGGCAAAGGATTGAGGACTGAAGATGGTAAGAAAGCAAAGTTTGTGAGTATAAAATATTCTTTCTAGAATTTTGGCAATGAAAGGGAGAAATAAGATATAGTCTGAATGGAGTATTGGAGAAAGAAATAGAATATAACTTAAAAGAATATCCCATTCAAAGGAAAACTTGTGTTTTGTCGTGTTTTAGAATAGGGGAAAACTGAGCATGTTTGTGGGCCAAGGAGAAAAGAACCAGAAGGGAGATTAAACATAAGACATGGTTGACAGAGCAAGGTTTTGAAGGTAATATAATGGTTCAAAAAAAAATACATTCATTTGGTTCATAATATAGCCCCTAAAAATGCTTTCTGGGTTTGATGTAGACCAGGATCCAGTAAATGAATGTAATTTACTTGTAGATTTTGGCTCATAGCTTAATTCAATTCAAGTTTTTGGTTAAACATCCAAAGAAGCCTTTCCTGATGCCCTTTCCCCTGAGATACCTCTAAGTTATCCTATAAATGCCTTGTTCCTGGGATCCAAGGGAGAGAAGACTTTAGGTACATGAGTCGAGAGATGTTACAAGTGTTACAAAGCATAATTGAAGTTCTACAGATATCCACACCACTGCTGATGTCCAAAGACTTGGCTATCCCCCATAATGCTACGGGTTACAATCTTAATGATTCCCTTATCAAAAGCTTTTTTATTTCCTCATCAAAAAGTTAACGGAGATTTTGTTTTTCTCTACTAAAATTTGCTGTATGACACATACTAGCTATGTGACCCTTTTTCCTCTACCTCTCTAAGACTTTTGTTGCTGATCTACTTTAGTAGAGGGAGTTTCCTTATTAAGGAATAATATATACTAATATAACATAGTAATAATATAATATAATAACATCAATAAAATCATAGCTCTGGAACCCTGAAAAATTGCTTTACAGGGAAGCTTGATTGGAGCACATCTCTTCTGCATGTAAAAATTTGTATATGTAAAAAGTTAACTGATGGCTATTCTCCATGCATAAAGAAGACAAGATGAGAAGAAATGGGTTACCATCTATCAATCAATACATATTTATTTATGTATCGTACTATGAGCCAGGCACAGTGTTAGGTGATAAAGATTCAAAGGTTAAAATAACTTTCTGACCTCAAAGAACTTATATTCTAATTGTAGCCTAGACTGAACAGATGCAAGAAGTTTGTCAATAGGTACTGTCCAAAGTAAAAATGAATTACCTTGGAAATAAAATTACCTTGCTTAGATTTTCAAATAACAAGTCAAGCTTACACATTTTATTTCTTAACCTTGAACTGACCAAGAGAAGAGGGCTTAATATTTTCCCACGTGGTCTATAGTGAAAAAGGAACTTTGGTTTAGTCCTTTAACCTAGTTCTTGAACCTTGTGTGAGCTATAATATGAAGTAACCCCCAAGTAGGAACTAAAGAACTGAACTTCTAGTTTTTGACTCAGACAAATAACTAACAAATAGTATTGGCTTTGTTCTTATGATTGAAACCATACTCTCTGTTTTACTTTCCTAGTCAGCAAAACACCTGCCAAGCTGAAACCCGGAGAACTTTCATGAGAAAAGAGGTCCCAAAGATTAAACACATAGTAATAGATGAAGCTCAGAATTTCTGCAGTGATGATGGAGATTGGTACACAAAAGCTAAGAATATCACCCATCCTAAAGATGAGGAGGCTGGAAGGAAGAACCCTCACCAAGGGATTCTGTGGCTCTTTATAGACTCTTTTCAAGTGAGTCATGTGGGAGTCAGTGGCCTTCCACTTCCATTGATGCAATATCCAAGAAAAAACCTCACTCGAGAGCTATATAATGCTCTAGAAATAGCAATGGTGATGAAACAAGAAATGAAGAACATCAAAGAAAACCCACCTGAACACATGCCTCCTGAGTCATTGGCATTATTTAGGGAAGATCTATATGAGGATGCTATCTACACTTACACTCTACCCGGAGTATGTGAAAAAGAAAGAGATCTGACGGAGGAGGAAATGGCAAATTATGTGGCAAGAAGATGTAAGAGTCTCTTCCAAAATGGCTATTCTCCTAAGGATATTGCTATTTTGTGCAGTAGGAGTCAGGACCGAGAACACTATGAGCTTATTCTTCAAACAATGTTGAAATCGATCAGGACCCGCAGAACAGGAGAAGTTGGATTGAGCAGGGCACCTGATGTTTTGGGTAGCTCTATCATTCTAGACAGTATTCAGCAGTTTTCAGGCCTGCAGAGAAATATTGTGTTCGGGCTCATTCCAGCCTGTTCTGCGCCTGAAATTCCTCAAAATCTCTTGCTCTGCTTTGCATCCAAAGCAGTTCAGCACCTATATCTGCTATATGAAAAGAGAGAGGGCCTATGAAAAAAATATTATAGATTATCCGGACAGCCAGTGTTTTTAGAATTTGGGATTTATTAAATCCTTTTGCTAAAGCAGATAGGAGATATTATGCTCCTTATTTTACAAATAAAGAAACTGAGGCAGAGGAAGATGAAGCAACTTATCAAAAGTCACATGGCAAATCCTTGATGGAGTTAGAAATTAAATTAGGTCTCTTGATTCTCATTTTCTTAATCTATTTATTAAATGATATTAATTTCATGGCATTTCACTCAGGATATTTCTGTAGCTTGATTTAGAAATTTAGGGATCATTCCTCAAATTCAATTGCTTCATTTCACATATGAAGGAAAAGACCCAGATAGCTGGAATGATTTGTCCTGGATCCCAGAGTTAGTTACTAATAGAGCTTCAATTAGGTTACATTAGAGAGCTGGCATCCAGAACAATAGAGGCACCTGAGTCAGACCACATCTGGAATATGGTATTTAAGTCATGATACTATGTTTTAGAATAGATATTAATAAACTGGAAAGAATTTAGAGGATTGCAACCAGAATGATGAAGAGCCTTAAGATAATATCATATCCTATGTGAAGTCTATCCTGAGGGCTCCTGTTTCTTGTCTCTGTCCTCCTTGCACCAAGTTCACTTTGTATACACTCTGATTACTTACCTTACGTGGTTCTTCCCAAATGGAATGTAAACTCTTTGAAAGCAGGGCCTATTTCCTTTTTGATTCTGCATCCCTGGCCCATGGCAGGAGCTTAATAAATGTTTCTTGAATAAATGAATGAATGAACATATAAGGATGAGTTGAAAGAACTGGGGGTGTTTAACCTGAAGAAGATAAAGCTTCAGAAGGTCATATGCTAGCTATGAGCCAGTGTCTGAAGGATCGTCATATGGAAGAGGATTTAGGTGTGTTTTCCTTGGGTGAGAGGGCAGAACGAGGAATAATTGGTGATGCTGCAGAGAAACAGTCTCACCTCAAGGTAGACTGGGCAGAGCTAGGGAGAAAGACTGGGGTTGGATCTATAAAACTGGGGGTCATCTGCATGGAGGTTATATTTAAACCCATGAGATCTAACAAGGTCTCCAAGAAAAGAAGTATAGAAGAAAATAGAATAAAGACCTAGAGAAAGCCTTGGAGGATTACTTTCCATGGGGGGTTGAATGTAAATCCTGCTCTAGCAAGGGAGGAAGATCAATCAGACGGGTTATCATGAAAACCCCGAGAGGAGAGACTCCAGTTAATAATACGAAATAGTGAAAGAGATACCCCCGAGGGACTTCAGGTGTGTCAGATCAGGATCCCCAGGGCTTGTGGTACAAGGAAAGACCTTTGGTGAGGGAGGCCACAAATGTACTTGGTAGGAAAGGATTTCTGGAGAGCTTTTCTTCCTTGGAGCTAAGGAGAGCTGTTCCCCCAAGAAAAAAAGCCTACAATCCAGTAGACTGTCATATTATTAGAAGGGCAAGGACTTTAGTTTTGTCTTTGAATCTCCAGCACCTAGTACAATGTCTGGCATATAGTAGGCGCTTAATGAATGCTTGTTGAATTGAATTGATTTAGAAAGTAAGTGACTGCCATCTGGTGGGACAGGAACAGAACTATTGTTCACAGAATAGAGAAGAATCTGTCGTAGAGAATAACAAATAACTGCCATCTGCTGGATGTGATGGAGAACTGCAGGGAGCATGGCTCCAGTAACACTGCACAGAAAAGGGACCCTGTGATGGGAAAACCAGTGGTGTGTGCAAGAAAGACTTTTAAGTTTAATTTGTATTGTTAACATTTTATCCATCACTCTCTTAGGTCTAAACAATAAAAAACACAATAAATCAAGCCCTGATTTGCAGCATTTGCCAATTTCTGAAGAGTAAATGCTTACATTGGAAATTTAACAGTTGGTTCTTCTAAGCCACTGGAGCTGGCTCTAGTGTACTCCTGGAGAGAAGTAACCAAAGCAGTTTATTGAGGCCAACGAAACAAAAGCAAAACTGTACAGAGAGAGGTTTTTGAAGAGGAACACCAATAAGCAGGAACAACCCCCAAGGATCCTCAACTAGAATCCTACAAGGTGCTCTACTATGAGGGACTAAAATCATACTTGCTCTGAATGGAGGATTGCATGTTGGTAGGCAAATTACTTATTGTATATTGTGATATGAATTCTGTTTCTCTGAACCTATAAACAAAACTGCTCATGCTTTGAGCCTTGTGAACATATATGCTTGTAAGAGGAACTGGTGACTATTTCCTGTGGAAAGGAGAAGAGGAGGCTTCTATATTATTTAATGGTGACAATGGACCAGAGAAGTGTTAAGTCTCACAAGGTGTACCTGGGCCCCTTTTCTCAGGAGCCACCTCAGCCTAATCTGAGTTTAACTCAGCTCTTACAAAGCAGCGAACCAATCAAGTTTTTGAGATGCAATGTGAGCTAGATTAGCCTGAGTCTCCGTTAGCACTGAGTTGAGTTCCCAAAGGTCACTTCCAAAAGTTGTTCCTTACTCTTTAAGGCATCAGTGTTGCATAGGCTGCAAACCTGGAACCATCTGGACTTTTCAAACACAAGACCATGGACCTCACTCCTTTCACCAGCTGCTGAGTTTTCACCAAATATAACTGAACCTGACAGGGCTTTCTGAATGCCTCTACTTCAAATCAAAGAGCTTTCTCTTCAGCACATGGTTAACTGACCCAGACCAGTCCCAGAATGTCTATGCATGCGCCACAGTCTAAATCTCCAGTTTTTCTCTACATATCCTAACAGTTCTCCCAGAAGCAGCTTCCTAGAATCCACTATGTGGAGAAACCATTTTAGTAAGCTGATGAGATCTGCAAATGTGTGAGACCTCCATTATACTATGATCCTGAGATCTATGACCCAAGGATATACAATGACCTTTACCATTCTATACTGCTTCCTTCGTTAACATATCTGGGAATTGAGACTCAGCAAAAGAATGCCCCTTAGAAAAATTAGAACTAAATAAGTAAGCAAAATGATAGCGAATGGAAGGATGTGAGATCTTTAACCACAATCATAGATGAATGGGATAGAAAAAAATAGTAAAGTCTTTGTATGAGGCATATAGGCAGAATAATATTGATAAGTGAAAATATTCAAGTATATTAAAGAACAAAAGAAAAAAACAGAAATTGTAAATGACTGCATACCTTATGCAGTTGTGATATTGTTGGGTTCTTTTTTTTTCAGCTGGTTAATTAAATCAACAAAAGATGGATACTTTAATATAACAAGGGAGTAACAAAGTCATCTCATATATCCAAACGAAGGTGCATGTTGTTGTAATTGCTTCCCTTATCGACATAGTTATAATCATGGTATTCCATTATGCTTTTTACATTTTATATCACGTCGAGTGAATTTTCTAGTTTTTCTTTAATTCATTAAAATGAATTGGTTAAGAGCTTACTATGTGCCAAAATCTGGAAATTCAAATGAAAAGCAAGGACAATCCTGTCTTCAAGAAAGTTACATTGTGGTGGAGGAGCTCACAAAGAAAGAGGAGTAGTTGTTGGGGACTCGCACTTTGGCCCAGAAAATTTCAGATGATGAGTAGGGCTATGGGAGAGTATGTTGAGAAACCCTATTCAGGAACACTAGCAGAGTTGATTAGATCATAATTCGTGATTCCAAAAACATGAAAGAGGAGGTGAAGGGGGAAAACAGACCAAAAGTTCTATGGCAAGGGTAGGAGGAGATGCCAGCTGGGAGACAATGAAGAAACAGTTCAGACTTTCCCTTGAAATAGTAGTCCCAGTCAGGCAAGCAAGCAGCAATCAAGACAGTGGAGCCTCAGGACTAAAGTTTCTCCAGAACCCATCTTTGTTTCTTATGTTGCAATTCTTCATATTGCAATTTTTTAAGGTGGGCCTGGGGTTGTTTTTTTTTAGTGTAATTTGAGTGCACCTATATAAACCATGCTTGTCCACTTCAGTTGTCTTAAATGCAGCTTGCAGGAAACATGAATTTCTGGAATCTGGCCTACCTCTAAAAGAACAGCCTGGGGTTGAGCTTGTACCACAGGTACATAGGCCCCAGGAATATTTTGAGGCTGGGTGTTCCTTTCCCTAATCTCCAGTAAAGGACTAGAATTATATCTATCTGTGCCCCCTTTCTCTACCCCAAACACTGCTTGTCTATGGATACAACTTTGAAGCAGGACAAAGGCTGTTTCCCTGGTGGCTAACCCATGGCTTAAAAGGGAAGGCTTGCCCCAAACTTATACCCATTAACTTGGACTCTTCCTATCACATGCTGGTTACACAAAGACCATTACAAAAGTATGAAGTAAACTCATATTTCCAAGCAAAGCAGCAAACAGAAATCGGAGAAAATCGAAAGATTAGAATCTACCAAGAAATATACAACCACATATATGAGTCAAGAGGCCCCAATATCAGTTAAAGAGAAGCTCCCCAAAGTTTCTTGGATGGCAGACTGGGATTCAGGAACAGGTTGCAGAGCTAACTTCCCCTACATGTTTATAGCTTCCAAAATCTTTTTCTCTCTTCTCCCTGGAGAAGGGGGTTGGGGCAGCAAGTAGATAAAGTCTTGTTACTGTAGGTCATAGTCCTTCATTCCAGTCCTTTGCTGGAGACTGTGACCTTATGAGCTTCTAAAGATCGGAAGAATGAACTGCAAGAGGTCTAATACATGGAATCCATTCCAGATTTTATGGACAGCCAAGTGTGGTAAGGAGGGAAGGCCCTAGAGACCTGGCAGAGCAGTGGGGTAAAGGGCAGCCAAGAGGCTCAGATGACTCACCCCTTGCCCATGCCAAATTCCAACTTTGCTGGGCAAATGCTTTATAACAACTGCTTTAAAGTCCAGCCCATGCTCCCAGAGGTCACAAGGAGAATGGGGGCTCCCAGGGGATGGTTTTTTTGGGAGGGAGAATACTTTTTAACTTCTGTTCTTGCTTTATATTTTCAACAAATATACTTTTTTTAAAAGTTATGTTTATTGGTCAAATATGTCATTGATCCTTTTTGAGAACAAAGTATAAACAATAACAGCAACCGGGGAACTAATCTTTGGAGGGTACCAATGACATAAAGGAGATACTAACTATAATTGGAAGAATACACCATAATGGAAATTCTAGCCCAAGACAGGGGAGAACCCACTACCCCTCAGAAATACCTTCAAAAACCTGAGGGAAAATAGAAGTAGTCTTGCCTTTAGGGGCCTCACCCCTAGGCTAAGGTCATAGACTTGGTGACTTCTACTAAGTTTTGTCCCATATCTTCCCTCTTAGTTTTCTCTGAATTTGTTGCTTTGAGGTTGCATATCTCCACAGCGGAACTAGGATCCCTAGTGCTCCACTTCTGCCCCCACCTCAGATCCTAAAAATAATCCTGTTTTTGCTGTAGTCTAACGGGTCCTCATCAGTAGCTGAGTAGGGAGGTTGGGGTGGGGGAAGATGGGAGGAACTAAAAGTTACTCAAAGTATAAACATACATGAGTCAAATATGGTATGGAAAAGTGATTTTATTATCACTGAGAAAGGAAATTCTTTAAAGAAGAAGAATTACAGGATGATTGTAATCAATTGAGAAGATAATAGGCATCTTGGTATAGGTGCAACAGGACTGCTCATGGCAATTTTCCATCTCAGTTCCAGTGAGGACAGCTCTATCAATGCCAACCTGGCTCCTGGTTCCAGTGATTCTTCTGTCTTCAGGAGACTTTGCCCCTCTCACCTAATTCTCCTCTGCCATTATTTTTGCAACCACTAATTCCAATAGCCAATATCCTACTGTTCAGATAGCCTGATATGGGGGGAAGATGCCAGCTTCCTTTTGAGTCATCACAATACCCATGTCAGAAGAAAGGAGACACACAGGAGGACGATCCATCCCCAAAACAGGACTGCTTAGAAGACCATGTGATTCTAGGGCAGGGCCTGGGTGGGGAGGAAGGGCATTCATCCCCCACTAACCCTACTGCGCTCAAAGAGCTTACTTGGAGGCAAACAGGAAAGAGAGGACTGATGAACAGAGTTTGGCCCTTTAGTATATCCATGGAATTCTGACTCAGTAGTTAATTAAAAGTCTCCTCATAACAGATTAGAAATAATCAGAGGATATTTGTATCTGCTGTGAAATAGAAGTGGAGGTAGACTCCCTTCATCATGTATCCCTAAGGCAGGTACCACAGTAGATTCTTCAAAATAAATATTTCTTATAGTAAAATAATTTTACATTTCATTCATATTTACACATGAATTTTCTCAGACATTCACCAACCAGTGGGCACCTACTTTTTTTCTCAATGTTTTGCTACTTCCAAAAAAAAGAAGTACTCCTGAAAATATTTTGTTATATATTTGTAAGGTGCCACTGCCAGTACCTATCATATGTGAACATTTCAGCTCTTCAAAGGGGTAGAAAAGATACATTAATGTATTGTAACGGTACTTCTTTATTAAAAGAACTTAACACTGCTTCAGTGGTCATAGAATAGTGGCTTCATCCAGCAGAGGAGATGAGAGGCTCAGAAAGGGATTGGGTGGCATGTGATATGGACTGTTTCCCAAAGGAGGCCACTGGCATTCTGGCCTGTAGTTCATCATCATCATTTGTCCCAAGCATTTCCCTACTCATGTAACTCCTCATGGACATCATGGGGTGCATTGGTAGAAGAATGTAACCCAGGGTTCTGAGTAGATTATTACATTTTGGTCATTCTTATTCTTGTCATATATTGAGTAAGTGATATGGTTATTATATAAAAGTCTTTTGCCTTCTAATTTAATAAATGTTTCATGTTTAAGAGTCAATGTCTCTTCAATAGCAACAAAAAACTGTTGGGAAAACTGGAAAGCAATCTGGCAGAAATTAGGTTTAGATCAACACCTTATATAGCAATAAAAGCACAAAATGTATACATGACTTAGAAGTAAGAGATACATGTATACATAAACAAATTATAGGAGCAAGGAAGATATTTCCTCTCATATTTTTTGACAAGGGAAGAGTTCATAATCAAAAAAAGAATAGAGAGGATCACATATTTTGATTACATAAAATTAAAAAGTTTTTGCTTAAACGAGATCAACATGGCTAAAATGAGAAAAGAAATTGGTAACTAAGCGGGAAAAAGAAACAACAAGTTTCTCTGATGAAAGTCTCATTTCTAAGACATATAAGTAATTGATTTAAATGTGTAAGAATAGGGGTAGAGCCAAGATGGCAGAGTAAAGGCAGAGACTCATTTGAATTCTCCCCAAGCCCCCCAAATACCTGTAAAAAATGAGGCTAAACAAATTCTAAAACAGCAGAACCCACAAAAGACAGAATAAAACAAATTTCTAGCCCAAGATAACCTGGAAGGTGGACAGGAAAGGTCTGTTGCACCAGGCTGAGAAAGGAGCACAGTCCAAGGCAGGCGGTACTAGCATAGACCTGGCACGAGCAAACCTGGAGCAGGCCTCAGGGGACTGAATCACTGGCAGTTGTGGCAGTTGTCAGATTTCTCAATCCACAAAGCCAATGACAACTTAGAAGGTCAGTAGGAAAGGTCTGTTGCACATAGATGAGAGGGGAGAGGAGACCAGCCCCACCCTCAGCACAGCCCTAGAGCAGTGGTAGCAATAGTGACAATGGCTGCTTCTAGAGCTTCCCACAGACAGTAAGAGGATTGAACAACTGATTGGAAGGATATTATAGAAGTCTCTTTGCTGGCACTGAGGCAGAACTCTGTTGCTTTGCCCATACTTGGATCTGTATTACATTCCTGGGGTGAGGAGGAATGCTGGCATAACAGAGCTTCCAGCAGCAGTGGAAAGGGAACCATCCTCACAGTTCCAGGGCAGAAAAGAGTGCTTGTGGTTACTCACAGACCAGAGCAGAGGTCAGGAGAGGAGTAAATACCTCTCCTTAGATCATACCACCTTGGAAGAACTGAAAATTTACAGGTCCCTAGAAGTATCAGCTGGACAAAACCCCTGAAGTTTGGGAGAGTACACCCTCCACACTGGAAGCAGAGCCCTACCTTAACAAAGAGATAAAAAGTCAAGTAATTGGCTGGGAAAATAAGGGAACAAAAGAAAAAAATTCAGACTCTAGAAACTTACTTTGGTGACAAGGAAGATCAAAACATACACTCAGAAGAAGACAACAATGTCAAAGCCCCTACATTCAAAGCCTCCAAGAAACATATGAACTGGTCTGAGTCCATGGAAGAGCTCAAAAAGGATTTTGAAAGTCAAGTAAGAAAGGTAGAGAAAAATTGGGAAGAGATATGAGGATGATGCAAGAAAATCATGAAAAAAGAGCCAATAGCTTGGTGAAAGAGACTCAAAAATATACTGAAGAAAATAACACCTTAAAAATAGACTAGACCAAATGGCAAAAGTGGTCCAAAAAACCAATGAGGAGAAGAATTACTTAAAAAATAGAATTGCTCAAATGGAAAAGGAGATCCAAAAGTTCACTGAAGAAAATAATTCCTTAAAAATTAGAATGGAGCAAATGGAAGCTAATGACTCTCTGAGAAGCCAAGAAATTATAAAACAAAACCAAAAGAATGAAAAAATAGAGGCTAATGTGAAATATCTCATTGGAAAAATAACTGACATAGAAAATAGATCCAGGATAGTTAATTAAAATGGATAAGAATAAAAACCATTCCCTGCTTAATATTGTTAAAGTATATTAATATGCAATTTTCAAAGGAAGAAAGCCAAGCTATCAACAGCCATGTGATAATTAAAATCACTAATAATTAAAGAAATCTAAATTTAACCAACTTTAAAGTTCTATCTCATACCCATGCCATTGGCAAAGATGATAAAAAAGGAAAAATGACAATTGTTGGAGAGACTGAAGGAGAACAACAACCACTGGTGTTTATGTACTGTGGTTGGAGCTATTGGTAAATTGGTAAAGCTTTTGGTAAAGCTATTCTGGAAAGCAATTTGGAACCATGACATCAAAGTCATACCCATATGCAAATATATACCCTTTGACCCAGTGATGCCACTACTAGATCTATACTAAAATATTAAAGAAAGAAGAATGTGTTTTTTAAATATAAACAGTTGTTCTTTTTGTAATGTCAAAAAATAGAAAGTAAGGGAGTGCCAATCAACTGGGAAATGACTAACCAAATGACAGTATATGAATAAAATGGAATACTATTGCACTATATGAAATGATGGAAGGGATGATTTCAGAGAAACCTGGGAAGACTTGTATGACTGGTGCAGAGGAAATGAGTAGAACCAGGAGAACATCTAAACAATAACAACGATGTAAAGACAAGAATCTTTCAAAAACTTAAGAACTCTAATCAGCGCAACAACCAATCATGATCACAGAGCACTGATGATGAAACTCATCACACATTTCCTAACAAAGAAGTGGTGACTGAAGATGCAATATGAGACATACATTTTTGGAATTTGCAAATGAAGGAATTTGTTTTTTGCAACTATACTTCTTTGTTGTAAGAGGTTAGTTTTGCCTTTTTGTTTTTGTTTTTTTGTGGTGGGGTGGGAGGGAAAGAGAATGAATGCTTATTAATTTTTTTAAAAATAAATTTGTTTGATTCAGAGGTTCTTCTGCTTATCATATATTCCCAAGGAAGACACTGAAAAAAAGGCTCTGTATTTGCCAAAATGTTTATAGTAGCATTTTTTTTGTGGTAGCAAATAACTGGCAACAAAGTAGATGTCCATAGATTGGGAAATAGCTAAACAAACTGTGGTATTGTACAGTTGTACAATGTAGAATGTAGTAGAATGTTACTGTGAGCTGATACACATGAAATAACAAATGTGATAATTAGAGAGAAGCATGGAAAGAATTTGATGCCAAGTGAAGTAAGCAGAACCACGGAAACATTATACACAACAACTACAATAATGAAAATACAAAGACCTACAAGAAAACCATTAAAAGTGAACATGGTGAAATCATGAGCAAGCTGACATGAGAAGACACCTCCCTGGAAGGGAGTAGATCTGTTCTGCCCTAATTATGCCAATTGTAGGGTCACATATTCTCCAAGAGAATAGCAAGAAACCAAAGAGGGGCCCATAACAGCTGGACTATTAAGAGGTTTTATTACCGTTAATTAGGTGAATTGGGGGAATTTACTCATAAGGGGCCAGATGATCCGGGCAGCAACGGACAAAGTAGCATCATGGATCCCTGCACCAACCCTAGGCCAACTCAGATATATAGGAACAGAACAAAAAAGATATGGTGCCAGGATGGCCTGGCATCATGTGCAAGTTTGCCCATGGAATAGTTGGAGCTTCTTTTGCTGTTTTCTTTTCTGAGGAGACTAGAGGTCACGTTTCCAGGCTTTGGCCACCACTGTACACTCCCCGAGAAGCCAAAGTTTGCAAGTGTATGGAGTATTGAAATGTAAACAATGTATACATTAGACTCTTTTGATGTGTTGATTTGTTTTTCTGAACTTATATTTCTTCTCTTTATATCTCTTTTCTTTTAAAAGAAATTCTTCACTGAAGCACGTTCCAGCCTCTTTGCTCTTCTGTCAACTGTTCTCTTGCAGAACCTCAACTATGCAGTTTCAGGAATTCAAGATGTTAGGATCTGAGTAAGAAACTATCAATTTATTCTACAAATAGAACTTAGATTTTCAGAGTATATTTGTTTTTGTTTTTTTCCCAAATCAAGTAATTTTGAATTCAGAACCATAGCTCCTGGAGAGCTCTAAGAGCCAATGACTACAACTATAGCTTGATTTTTTTTCATTTAGTCTAAGAAGAAGGCAAGAAGAAAAAACACAGCTATGGGATATGGTGGGATCACTCTTGGAAGCATTTCCAATGTCCAGTATAGTCCTTTAATTTATAAGCTTTCCCTCAGTGGTTCCCCTTCTTCTTGCAGATGGGGATCTTGTAATCATTAAAAATAAGGATAATCTGAATTTGATCTCTGATCTAAGCAAGGGTGGTGATTGGAACTAGCGAAAGACGATACAAGGAAAAAGCTGTAGTAGGGAGGATATGAATGACAGATTCCAGGGGCTGGCAGGGGGCAGGAGATACTGGGAGAAAGCAGCCAACAGGGATTATTTTCTCTTATTTCTGGACGGTGTTTTGCAGTTATATTTCTGTATGTCTCAGGTCTTGGTAGTTTAATACCCGATTAATTTTCTTTGTTGTAGCTATTTTGAATGGACTATCTCTTTCCATCATTTCTTATTAGTCTTTATTAATCCTGTATAAAAATGCTGATGATGTTTAAGGATCCCATTTGCATCTTGGCACTCTGTTGAGGACATTAGTTGGGCTTGATTCATTTTGTGTTTTTTTTCCCAAAAAATTATATCTTATTTTATTTTTCAATGAGTAAAAATCCACTTTCTCTCCCTAGCACAGAGTAGGCATAGGCATTTAGTAAATGTTTATTGAATAACTGCTCTTCCACCCCAGCTGAGAATTCTTACAAGAATTCTTCTTTATTTTCTTTCCTTTTCTTCTATTCAAGCTTGCTGTTTGTATGTTCCTGTTTATGATGGAATACTGGGGAGCTGAGCTCTGTTTGGATTTCTTGCTCAGCCACTCCACCTAATTCTGCCCTTTCCATATAGATATAGAGGTGTGTGAGTGCTCTTGATGCCAAACAGACCAGAAAACTGCATGATATGTCTGGACAGATTGCTACAGGATTAAGTCCAAACACGATGTTCCTTTCTAGCCCTGAAAAACGCCTAATGCTGTCAAGGACAACACAATTGCCTTCCTCATTGGGGTCAGAGCTGATTCTGAGCCCTCTGATTTTCTTAGTGGCTTGTTTTAATGGACTTTCATAATATTCTATGTCCTTGCGTCTGCTGACCAGAATAGCAATGTTTTTAGAAGAATAACCCACTCGGAACAGTTTTTTGCACTCTTCTGCCACACAGGTCACAATCTGGTACCTTGTCAAGTTCTCCCTAACAACACAGAAACCCTGAACCCCTGAAGACCAACAAGCTTTAGCCAACAACTCCAAAGATGTTGGGTGGATATCAAATGGAGGATTTGTTTTGAATTTTTCCATATTTTCTCTAATATATTTTGCTATAGGATCTGCATTGCGGACTACTCTGGTGAGTTGTTCTTGGGGGTACTGCTTAGAGAAATTGGGAAGACCGCTGCAATCTGTGTGACTGGTCTGATAATAATCCAAAAAGATCCAGAGTGTTCCTGGTGAAACTCCCTTTTTCTGAGTGATTGCCTTGGCCTTCTCATACCAGGGACCATCTTCCTGGCGGAAGTTCTGAGCTTCGTCAATGATAATGTGCTTAATTTCCTCAAATGAGTATGACTGAAAATATTTTCGTGTCACAGCTTGACAAATAGCTTTCTTTCTGTGGAAAATAAAAAGCAAGGGGATAGGGAGCAAAATCAGTTCTCACCCAGAAATTTTCTTCACCTTCTATCCTTTGCTTACTTTGTTCCACACACCTGGCATAAATTTCATGATGTCTACCTATTGAAATCCCTCCTTTAAGATACAATTCAGTTGGGGCAGCTAGGTGACTTACTGGATGGAGCATTGGCCTTGCGGTCAGGAGGACCTGAGTGCAAATCTGACATCAGAAACTTACTAGAAGGTCACTTAACCCCATTTGCTCAATCCCCTCCCACCAAAAAGATGCAATTCATTTGCCACCCCTTTTCTTCTATCCCATTCATAAGTGCTTCCTCTCCTCATCCTCCACACTCAAGCTTTGCCAACAATCCCTATATGCCTATGGAGCCACTGAGTCCCTGTGGCTAACTCTGTTCCAACAACTCTCCATCTGTGCCAATGGAGAAAGGTAACAGATGTGGGTGTCAAATGCACAGGTGGGTCCTCAACACTTTGAATTTCCTAATACTGTCAGATTGGATTAGTTTTAATTCACCTTCTTTCTCTTTCCTGTACTTCTCCATGAATTTCAACATATCCCAAAACAGACAACAGGAGGGATAAAGGAAGAGAAACAGAGAGCATGGGCAATTTAAAATTAGAGAATTGGGCTCTGAATTACCACAGTCACTGCCTGAGATAGATTAAAAAACAAACCATAGGACACTAGCTCAAGACAGAGGGTGGCTTACTTCATGAAATCCCTCAGGGGCTGATTTTCACAGATGTAGAGGATCTCTTCTTTCTCACAGCTGAACACATTCTTGATTTTCTCTATGATCTTCATGGCTATAACTGTCTTCCCTGTTCCAGGGAAGCCATGGACAAACAATCTTGGAGTGTTGTGAAGGTTCTTTGAAACCACATTATACTGTTCAATTGTGAGTAGGTTTAGAACCTCATAGCCAAGCCGGTCACTTAAAAAGGATCGGAAGCTGAGCAAGACTATCACCAGGGACTGCAGCAGCTTTGTCATTTCCTTGTCCGTCACTTGGTAAGATGAAGGGTAAAGAATAGTCTGGCATGAACTCCTGGGGATGTCTGTATCGTTTCTAGGGTTCAGGATCAAAACCTTAGGAATAATACACACTCTCCCAGTGTAACCACCGGTGTTCACCAACTTTTGCTTCAGTGTACGGGCAGTACGGATGGAATATTCCTCTCCATCAGCAGGAGGTGGCTCTCTGAGGACCGTATACAGAACTGGTAAGCTATTAGGGGCTATTAGAAGAGCATCACAAAGGACTTTCTGATTCTCCTGTAAACCAATATCGACTGCCCAACTTCTAGAAAATATCAATATTCCTTGGGAACACTCTTCTTCACGCATTTGTTTATTCATTAGCTCTTCCAGTCCTTCATATTCTGAGAACAACTCCTGGCAGAGGGAATCTGGATTGTAGTTTATCTCATCTGATGGTACTAGACATGGAAACAGTGAGAATAAGTTAAAAAGCCAGTCAAGCATTTTAAGACAAATATCGACATTGGAATCTTTCTCCAACATTTCTTCCTCAATGTGTCCAGTGTCATGAACTGTATGAGTAATTATCACCCTTCCTTCCCATTGCTCTTTAGCTAAGAATGTATCTAGACATCTGGAAGGGTCCACTGAGGCCATTTCATCCAATGCCCTCATTTAATAGATGAGGAAGTGAGTCCCATAGAGGTTGACCAATTTGCACAAGATGACCTAAGCAATAGGAAGAGCCAATATTTGAAGCTACAATTGCTAATACAGCACTCTTGTGACTGTACCACTGCACAATCTCTAGCAAATGGAGAATGAGGCAGGGAGAACGCTCAGTGACCCTCTACTACCTGGAGTTACACTTTGGGCCAATGGCTTAGGCTGCCATTTGAAATTATATCCGAGAAAAAGGTCAAAGTGTGTAACCTTCTTTAAAAGTAAAAATCTATAGGCTATACGGAGGTAGGACTGTGAGCCCTGGGACTGAAATCAGATGACTTAGGTTTGAGTCCTAGTTTGACCATGGGAAAACCATTTAGCCATTCTGGGTCTCAGCTTCTTCATCCATAAAATGGTGGTGTGATAGAAAGAAAAATAGAAGGAAAGAAGTATTTATTAAGTGTTCACTATGTGGCAGGCCACAAATAATATCTCATTTGGTCTTCCCAACCACTCTGGAAGGTAGGTGCTATTATTATCCCCATTTTATAGGATGAAGTAACTAAGGAAGACAGAGGTTAAATGGCTTGCCTAGGACCATACAATTTGGAATTATTTAAGGCCAGATTTTATCTCAGATCTTCCTGGCTCCAGATCTAGCCTTCTATCCACTGCACCACCTAGTTGCCCTTAGAGGCTTCTGTCTGCCTCAGTTTCTACATCTGTAAAATGGGGATAATATAACACCACTTATCTTACAAGGTGGTTGTAAGGATGAAATTATATTTGTAAAATGCTTTGCATACCTTAAAGCAATATATAAAGCCTAGTTATCATCATCATTATTGTTATCAGGAACAATAGTTTTTTAGCAGACATTTTTATGAAATCACATTCAAATAGAGGTTTAAAATATACTTTCAACATATCATGATTTCACAGGCATGAATATATTCTTTTCATGCAAACAGAATATAATTTTTTCATGCATTAGTAGATTCAACTTGTACTATTCAAAACAAATTTAGAATCTGATTGATAAATCTCTCCAAACTTAGCCAGGCTTATCAATATCTGGTAGGCCATGAGACCCATACCCAGAGCTTTCTGTTTGGGTTGGAACTACCAGAATGAGCACTGATTCATCCATTCTTTGCCAGCCCAGGATCACCTTCCTGCCAGGACTATCCATCAGAGCAACACATCTTATGAGCAGAAGGCAAAGGAGTTATAACGAATACCACTATTTTCACAGGAATGTTTTTTAAAACATCATAGAATTTAATAGGAATGTATCAACAAATAAGTTCTATTTAAATGCACCTTTTTAAGGAACACATTCAACAGGGAAATGCAGAATCCAGCCATATTCTTTTCTTCCCCACGTTATCTGTCATGGTTGGTAACATGATAACACTTGATAAAAATGCCAACTGAGACAGTGTCAAGGGTTCTGATAGATTGGTGAAATTTTTAGAACTTTGTTGGAGGAAGTTGGGGACACTCTGGATTCCAAGTCTATGAAAAAACAGCCTCAGGAAAGGCAATGACTATAACCCTTGAAAAAACTGTAGGAGACAGAATAATGGATTGGCAAGGACGACTGGCCTCCCTACTAGCACAAATGCTCATTAGTGTATTGTAGTGGCAACAGTAGAAAAGAATAATCTGCATATTGATGAATTAGGACATTATTTACACTTCTAGTGTGAACGCTATTCCTTTGCTTGCTTTGAGCAAAATGTCTGTCTAGGCCAGGAATTTTAACTCATTTTTGTATGTCCTGGACCTCTTTGGCAGGCTGGTGAAGTCTAAGGACCCTTTTAAAATGCCGCTAGGCAGGGAGGAGGAGCAGTGGATAGAATTCAGGGCCTAGAATCAGGAAGACCTGAGTTCAAATTTGATACTTACTAACTGTGTGACCCCAGCAAATCACTTAACCTCTTCTGCCTCAGTTCCCTTATATGTAAAATGGGGACAGTAGGGTTTTTATGAGGATCAAATGAGATAATAATTATGAAGCCTTTGGCACATAGTAAGTGATATAAGTGTTAGCTATTTACTATTATTATTAAATGCATAAAATGAAGCATATAGGATTACAAAAGAAACCAATTACATTATATTGAAATAAAGATGTAATCTTTTGCCATTCAAATTCATAAAACCCCTGAAAACTATCCACTGACCCCTTAGAGCTCTGTGGGTCCCAGAGTAAGAATCTCTGGTCTAGAAAAAAGAGTACCCACTAATAAACAAAAATATATGTGAATTCCCACAAATTAAGTTTGTAGCTTAAGTTGCAATTTAAAATCTCACAGTAGAGACTGGTCAGTAAGACTCTTATGGAATGAGAGCAACACTCAAGACAGCAAACTTCTTTTAAATAATGGTATCTCCTAAGAGCAGTGTCAAGAGCAGCCTGATTCATTCATTTGGTTTGCTATTTTGCCTTGTTTTGTGTGAGCAGCCATGCTTTATGTAGCTATCACATACATTACATGTGGTCTGAGTAAAAGGGCCCAATGTGTTCGTTTCAGGGCCATTTGTCTCCAAACGCACTGGACAATTTGATCTGCTCCAGAAGGAGAATTTGAGATCTTTAAGCTTGGGCCAGTTACCTGGGAACAAGCGTTTCTGAAGCTCCTCCTTATGTTCCAAGTCCTTCTTGCAATATACTGGTCTGCTGAGGGGAGGGCAATTGTCCAGGCTCAACTGAGAGTCAAAGTTTTTAGCTAGGAGTGAAAGATCTTAACAAAGACAAAACAAACAAACAACAAATAACTGTTAGCCTCCTCTTGTCCTCCCTCAATGAATAGCAGAATATCGCAGTCAGAAGCCACCTCAGACCTATCACATCTGGAACAAACATCTACCCCATAACACGCGGTCAATCAGCTTTTCCTGGAAGACTTCAAGTGGACAAGAATATACTGCTGGGACAACCCATTCAACTTCAGGATAGCTTCTGTTCTGATGTTTTTCCCTAGTTCAAGCAGAAATTGACTCTGTAGCTTCCACCCATCTATTGGGTTGCTGTACCCTTGAGCTGAGCAGAAGGAAGTCGACTCATCTGTTCCTATGGCTTCAATTATCTATCCTGATTCACAAATCTACTTATCCAGCCCTAACCTTTCTATCACTATCCAGTTTCACATCTCTAACTACTTATTGGGTATCTTGAACTGGATATCTTGAAGACATCTTAAACCCAACATGTCCAAAACTGAACTCATTTTCCCCCCAAACCATCTCTTCTTCCTAATTTCCCCATTTCTGTTGAGGGTGGGGCCATCACTAGTTGTCTTGACTTTTGTTTTGTCACTGGACTTTGATGACTCTGGAAGAGAGAGTGAGGCTGAGGAGGATGTGAAGCTCTGCCTCACTTACATCTATTCATGTGCAAGACAAGACATCACCTCCATGATGGCATTGGTCCTCTGAGTTTTTCTCAGACAATGTTGAGAGTACCATCATCCTCAACTCTTCACAACTCATGATCTCTTAATCTCTTATTCAGTCTGTTGCCAGAGCCTGTTGATTCAACCTTTGGAATATCTGTTACATGACACCTTCTCTCCTCTGACACTGCCCTGGTACAGACCCTCATCACGTCACATCTGGACTATTGCAGTAGACTTCTGGTGGATCTACCTGCCTCAAGTCCCTACCCACTCCATTCTATTCGTCACTCAGCTGCCAAAATTAACCTCCTAACATGCAGCTCTGACCATGTCACCCTCCCTGTCCCCTTATTCAGTAAACTCTAGTGACTCTTTATCATCTCCAGGATTAAATATAAAGTCTGTTTGATGTTCAAAGCCCTTCACAATCTGGCCACCTCTTATCTTTCCAGTCTTCTTACACCTTATACTCCACTGCATATTTTTAAATCCAGTGACACCAGCTTCCTAGCTGTTTCTTGAACAAGAAAATTCTTCTCTACTCTGCATGTTTTCATCAGCTGTCCCCTGTGCTTGTGTCTCTCTCCCTCCTCATCTTTACCTCTTACCTTCCTTCAAATCCCACCTAAAAACCTCCATTCTACAGTAAAAATGCCCTTTAATTCTAGTGTCTTTCTTCTACTGATAATTTCCACTTAATTCTTGTTATAAGATTAGGCCTGAAGGTCTTGAGACCACCATGACAGTTTCTCTTTAAAGAAGACTGTAAGCTTCTAGAACATATTCCAAAAAATACTGACCATACCATTTTTTGGAGGTCAGTACATATGTGTTCCCCAAATAATATTTTGTCTACCATCAGCTTGTTTTTCTCCCTGATGACAATGCCCTAAAATAAAATTATGCCCTGACCCCTGGGGAGACCATGCAAAATCATAGTAAAAGAGCTTTTCCCTCAGAAGGGCACTTTGGAGAACATCGACCCCTCCAGCAGAAGCCCTCCCTGATGTAGCACTCCCTTCCTGCTGAATGGACCCATTTCTCTGTGCTCCCCAACACAACACTCACTGCCCTTAGATGAATTATGCTCTATGTTAGCATGTATACCTGAGTTGTATAGGAGGTCCCATTTCCTCTCTCCCCTTCCCTCTCTTCCTCACTGTTTGCAATTAAACTTTGCATTGAATGGACTCCCATTGGTTTGCATGTATTTCTCAGCACCCAAACTCACTGAGGGGTTACTTCCCCAACATTTCTGGCCGGTTTATAAGCCTTTCCTTAGACATGAACTGGGTATTGGCACAAGGACTTACCCACTAGCGGTTGCTTCTATACTGGGGTAGGAGGGCATGGGAGTCTATAGGGGAACTCTACATCATCCTGAAAGGGACTCCCTTATGCTACAGGATGGTCTCCAAAACTCCTGTATATTCTGGGTTTGTCCATAACTGTTTGCAAGTTGTCTTCCCCATCAGACTACGAATTCCTTCAGAGCAGAAACTATCTTTTGCCTTTCTTTATTTCCTCAGAATTTAGCACAGTTCCTTGAATATGGTATGCATTTAATAAATGTTTTTTTGACTGACTGACTGACTGGCAGATTAAATGAAGGACATTGGCTTGATCCAATTAAGTCACTTAATCCCAATTGCCTCAATTAAAAAAAATCCAAATGTCAGAAACTGGGAAGCAGAGAGTGCCAGTGCTCTGATCACAGTCTTCTTGTTTACAATGACCCTGCTCTGAGTGTGAATTAAGACATCAAATCTGATTTCAGAAACCTGACTCCTCAGGGAGAATCTTAACTTCAGGAAAAATGTATAAGAAGAACCAGCAGCTGGATGGTTTTTATTTCCTTTGCAGACCAGCCAGAAACATTGTTTCCAAACAAATGAATCTATACTAGGCTGGTAGGTAGCACAATGAATAGAATTCAGGACTAGGAGGGAGGAAGACCTAAATTCAAGTTCTGTCTCTGATACTTACTAGCTCATGACCTTGGACAACTTGACTATTTAATATCTCTCAGACCTAGTTTTGTCATCTGTAAAATGGTGAAACCAGTAGCATCTTCTTCTAAGGGTGGTTATGAAGATCAAATGAGAAAACATATGGAAAGGGCAAACCTGAAAAAATGTTTTGTAATGGCCAGCTATTATTATTACCCACCTACTAACTGGATCAACCTCTATTTCTCTGCTTATTCTTCTCTCCTGTTACTCTGGCTGTGTTAAAAGACATTCTGCTAACAAAGAGCTGACTATAATTGGGCTCCTCTCATAGGACTTCTGGGTGTCTTAACTGAAAAGTGTAATTGTATCTGAATCATTTATATTTTGGTTCTAAAGCTTCAGTCTTTACCTTGAGATTTTTAAGCCCAGCCCATATCGATTATTTACTTGATAGAGGAAGCAATTTTGTTCTTTCAGTTTATAATACTTAAATTCATCACTAAATTTATTAAAATCCAAATGTCAGAGAGGTAGCTAGGTGGCAGAGTGGACAGAGAACTGGGTCTGGATAGAGAACTGAACCTGAGTTCAAATCTGACCTCAAACATTTACTAGCTGTATGATCCTGGGTAAGTCACTTAATCCCAATTGCCTCAATTTAAAAAAATCCAAATATCAGAAACCGGGAAGCAGAGAGTGCCAGTGCTCTGATCACAATCTTCTTGTTTACAATGACTCTGCTCTGAGTGTGAATTAAGACATCAAATCTGATTCAGAAACATGACTCCTCAGGGAGAATCTTAACTTCAGGAAAAATGTATAAGAAGAACCAGCAGTGCTCCTTCACCCAAGTTCAAGGTCGTTCTCAGTTCTAAAAGTATAGAGTACAAGCTGGAGCCCCTATACTGCAAGCCCTCAAGTTGGATATTTGTAAATGAGCTCTGAGGCAGCTGGGTGGCAGAGTGTCTACAGGGCAGATTTGGACTGAAAAAAAGACCAGAGTACAATTCCTGCCTCAGACATTTACTTAGCACTCAATTAACCATTCTCAGTCTCAGTTTCCTATAAGTTGGGGATAATAGTAGCATCAACCTCATAGGGTTATTGTAGGACTCAAATAAGGTGATATTTTTAAAGTGCTTTGTAAACCTTAAAGTGACATGTAAAGGTCAGTTATTATTAATTTTACTGTTACAGTTTACAATCCAAGTACAAAAGATTGAAAGAGACAGTGGAAGTAATCTGAAAAGATAGTAGATAGGAGAAAGGAATCCCCCTTTTTTTTCTTACCTCGATCAGCATCCAACATCATATCCATCCATTCCTCAAATGATAATCTGTTTATATGCCCATCCTTCACAATCCATGAAATGGGCCTTTCTGTGAACACCACACAACAAAATGGTTTCACTCTGACCACACAGACATAACCATAGAGCTCTCCCTTCTCATATACTTCCAGAAATTTGATCATATAGTTTATTGGATACCTATGGCGGCGGAAGTGGAATACAGGCAAGTTGTCTATCTTTTCTTTTATTACATTTTCCAACAAGGAAGGTTTCACATTTTCCTTCGAGCCTCCCACTACTTTCCTACTGCCATCTTCCACACCTATAAAGAGGTATCCTCCTGCTATGTTGGCAAATGCTGAAATGTACTTTGGTATTATGTCTTTTACATAGTCGACAACTTTTTTGCTTGAGAAGTTTTTAAACTCTACTGACATTGATTCAGAAAATGGAAGCACTTCCCCTCTCTCAAGGCGGTCTTTTTGGAATACTAGGGCGACAGGGTCCCCCTTCTCGATCTTAGGATTCACAGCCTTTAATACTTTTTTAGAGGGTGGACTTTCTTCACTGCTCACATCTCTCTCTCTTTTTTTATTTTTCAGGAAGTTAACAATTGCACGCGGGGTCATCTTCATAGTACTAGTGCCTCTCCTTTCCCACAGAAGCACACTTTGACTACAAACACGGGGTATGGTAGAGTTCTTCTCAGAGGAAACTCCATTGCTCCAAGATTTAACAAAAATGAAATAATATTTCCCTTGTGACAGTGTTGCAAAATAGGTGTGAAAATGGAAAGGATCAATAAAGTCCCTTAAGGAGTCTTCTAAATCCTGTCCCATCTCCATGTTCTCCCAAGCATCACCTCTGTTGGCCATTTCCATGCAGATCACTCCTCCTCCAGAGTTCAACAAAGAACATGCAGCCACGGCGATTTTCTCTCTTTCTTGCTTCCTCTGAGAGTCTGTCAATTGTTTCCTGTTTTTTTCACCAACGGTGATTTTTCCTACATTAATAACCAAGTCGGCATATGATGGTTCCACACGCAAATGATGATCCAATATATCCATGTTCTTTCTCTAGGGGAAACAATTAAATCTCGATTACCTGTTGAGTAGCAAGCATACAGATTACACAATGAATACAATGATTATCTGACCTAGTCTTTTTCCCTGAGGAGACAGGACACATGTTTGTTCTCTGCTGTTTCTTACCATGTAAGTGCCTTCTCCAAAGAGCCCTATTTTTTGCTTCCCTTCCTCTGATTCCCCCTTTCCAGACCAAAAATAGTTGGTCAATCAATAAGCATTTATTAAGCACTTACAATTAAGCACTGGGCTTAACAATGGAAATACAAAGAAAGACAAAAACAATGCCTGTACTCAGAGAGCTCACAGTCTGATAGGGAAGATTACATGCACACAACTATGTACAAAAGATGTATACAGGACAATTTGGAGAACATCTCAGAGTGAAGACACTAAGATTGAGGAGGACTGGGAAAGGCTTCTTTTTTAAATATAATATTTAATTTTCCCCCATTACATGTTAAAACAACTTTTTTAAACATTTACTTTTTTAAAAAGTTTTTAATTGCAAATTCTATCCCTCCCTCCCCCCATACCATAAGTAATTGATATAGATTATACATATTCAATCATGTAAAACATTTCCATTTTGGTCATTTTGTACAAGAAGAAAAAGGAAGAAAGAAAGGAAGGAAGAAGGAAAGAAAGAAACAAGCAAACAAAGAAAAAAAAAGAAACAAATAAAGAAAGAAAGAGAAAGAAAGAAAGTAAAAAATAGCATGCTTTAGTCTGTATTCAGACAATACCAGTTCTTTCTCAGGAAGTGGACAGCATGTTTCATCATGAGTCCTTTGGGATTGTCTTGGATAACTGCATTGCTGAGAATAATGAAGTCATTTACAATTTATAATCAAACAATACTATTGTTACTGTGTACAATGTTCTCCTGGCTCTGCTCATTTCACTTTGCATCAGTTCATGTAAGGTTTTCCAGGTTTTTTGGAAATCATCCTTCCTGTCATTTCTTATAGCACAATAATATTCCATCATGATCATACACCATAGTTTGTTTAGCTGTTCCTTAACTGGTGGGCATCCCCTCAGTTTCTAATTGTTATCCACCACAAAAAGAGCTTCTATAAATATTTTTGTACATGTAGGTCCTTTCCCCTCTTTTTTTATGTCTTTGGGGTATAGACCTAGCAGTGGTATTACTGGATCAAAATTACTGCACAGTTTTATAACTCTTTGGGCACAGTTCCAAATTGCTCTCCAGAATGGTTGGATCAGTTCATAATTCCACCAACAATGCATTAGTGTCCCAGTTTTCCCACATCCACTTCAGCATTTGTCATTTTCCTTTTCAGTCATGTTAGCCAGTCTGATAGGTGTGAAGTGGAACTTCAGAATTGTTTTATTGTACATTTCTATAATTGACAGTGATTTAGAGTATTTTTTCATATGACTGCAGATAGCTTTGATTTTTTGTCTGAAAATTGGAAAAAATATCCTTTGATCATTTATCAATTGGGGAATGACTTGTATTCTTATAAAATTTGACTCAGTTCTCTATATACTTGAGAAATGAGGTTTTTATCAGACATACTTGCTGCAAAAAATTTTTGAGAAAGACTTCTTGAAGAAGTGGGACTTTAGATGAGGTTTGAAGGAATCCAGAGAAACCAGGAGGAAGAGGTGAAGGGGGAAAGCATTGCAGGAATGGGGAACAGACAGTGAAAATACCTAGAGTTAGGAGATGGAGTATCTGGTTTGAGGAACAGGAGGGTCAGTGTAACTGGATTGTAGAGTTCATGGTGGGGAGTAAGATATAAGAAGACTGGAAAGGTAGGAGGGGGCTAGGTTGTGAAAGGCTTTAAACATCAAACTGAAGACTTTAGATTCGATCCTGGAGGTCATAAGGAGCCAAAGGAGTTTGTTGAAGGGAGGACTGAGTTAAGAATGATAACATGATCAGATATTCACTCTAGGCAGATCACTGACAGCTGAGTGGAGGATGGACTCGAGTAGAAAGAGACTTGATGTGGGGAGACCAATCAGCAGGCTATCGTCATAGTCTAGGCATGAGATGATGAAGGCTTGTACCAGGATGGCATCAAGGGAGAAAAGGAAGTAAAGAAGAGTGATGTTACCAAGATAAGACTGATAGGACTTGGGTGACCTGGAGTATAGTGAAGGGGAAAAGATTTTGGAGAAAAGATAAGAAATTCAATTTTGTACATGTTGAATTTAAAATGTCTACAGGACATCCAGTTGAAGATGTTTTAAAGGCAGTTAGGGATGCAAACTTGAAGGTCAACAGAGATGAGTAGATCTGAGAATCATCAGCATGGAGATGATAAATTGAATCCATAGGAGCTGATGAGATTATCAAATGAAAGAACATGGAGAGAGGAAGAGATCATAAAAAAGGGAAAAGGACCCACATATACAAAAATATTTATAGCAGCTCTTTGTGTGGAGGCAAAGAATTGGAAATTTTGGGAATGTCCATCAATTGGAGAATGGCTGAACAAGCTGTGGTACATGAATGTATTGGAATATTATTGTACTGTTAGAAATGATGAGCAGGCAGACTTCAGAAAAACCTGGAAAGACTTACATGAACTGATACTGAGTGAAGTGAACAGAACCAGGAGAATATCATACACAGTTACAGCAATATTGTATGATGATTGACTATGATAGACTTAGCTCTTCTCAGTAATACAATGATCCAAGACAATTTCAAAAGACTTGGGATAGAAAATGCTATCCACATCCAGAGAAAGAAGTATGGAGTCTGAATGCAGATTGAAACATACTATTTTCACTTTGTTTTTTCCTTCTCATGGTTTTTCCCTTTTGTTCTGAATCTTCCTTCATAACATGACGAATGTGGAAATATGTTTACCATGATTGTACATATATAACCTATATCAGATTGCTTGCTGTCTTGGAGAGGTGGGGGGGGCAGAGAAGAGGAGGGAAAAAAATTTGGAACTCAAAATCTTATAAAAATGAATTTGAAAACTATCTTTACATGTAATTGGAAAAAATAAAATAATATTAAGTCCAAAAACAAAAAGAAAGAAACAAGAAAGAGGGAGCAGAACAGTGTGCCCAAAACAGAGATCTGGGGCATACCATCAAAGATTTAGCAAAAGAGATTGAGAAGAATCAGTCAGAGAGGTAGGAAAAGATCTAAGAGAGAGTGGTGTCCCAACAATTTAGAGACAAGAGAGTGTGTGTGGAGGTGGGGGGGGGGGGGTGTGATTAACAGTATCAAAGGCTACAAAGAAGTGAAGGATGAAGATAGAAAACAAATGCCTTTAGATTTGACTAGATTACTAGTAAATTAAAAGAGAGAAATTTTGACTGAATTATGAGGTCCAAAGCCAAATTGTAGAGTTAAGAAGAAAGTGAAAAGAAAGGATGTAGAGGCAATAATTATAGAAGACCTTCTCAAGAGGTTTAGCCATAAAAGAGAGGAGAGATATGGGATGATAACTAATGATGACAGACAGATCCAGGATATGGAAGTCAAAGGCACATCTGTAGGCAGTAGGAAAGAAGTAAGTAGACAAAAAGAGATTGAAGATGAGTAAGACTGGGGATGACAGAAGGAATAATCTCCTGGAGAAGACAGGATGGAATAGGATCACCTGTACGTGGAAAGAGTTTTGCATTGGCAAGGAGAAAGCATATCTTTCCCTATGAACCAGGGGTGAAGCAAAAGATAGTTTTAGAAGTCATCTGGAGATATAAGATTAGGAGGAAGGGAGAAAAAGGAACACCCGAAGAATGTCCTCAGTGTTTTTTGGTGAAATATAAGACAAGGTTCTCAGTTGAGAGGATGGAAAAAGGAAGAGCCATGTGAGGTTTGAGGAGGGATGAAAAGGTTTGGAAGAGCCAGTATGGAGAGAGACTTGATAAGGAAGATATGGAAAGACTGCCAAGCAGCAGTGAGGACCCAAATGAGCTTATGTAATATAAATTTCTAGTGGATCCAGTCAACAAAGTTGTGTGATTTTTTTTCCCACTTCCATTCAGAAGTGGATAGTAGAAGTAATCCAAAAGCTGAAGCTTGGCAAGGCATAATCAGCGATATGAGGTGAGAGCAAAGAACTCAAGAGAAGAAGGTGGCATAGCATTGAACTGGTTCACCAAGGAGTGAAGATGGGAAAGCAAGGAGAGTGTAGCTAGTGCTAGGGCGATAGCCTGGGAAAGAATTGAGAGTCAGAGGACTGGAGGTCACTGAATGGATGAAGAGCAGGGTCTAGTGTTGCAAGGCTGAGGGAGAGGTGGAATGAACAAGAGAGTATGATCAGATAAGGGTGTGCCAGAGTTCATGAACATGCAAATAGTGCACTTGTGGGCAATGGAAAGATTATGAGTGAAATAATCTTTGTGTGTAACTGAGGTGGGGAAGAGGAGTTGTGAGGTATGATTCCTTAAGACCCCTCTATTCCAATCAGTACTACCCAGTTTGATATTTTACACAAATCATATAGGGATAACTAAATAAGATAAAATCTTATGGTAGGCCTTTATAAGAGGCCTCAGACTATTTTTGGTGAGTTTTAAAATTTATTTTAAAATACAAAATAAGAAAAAAACATTGCCATGGACATAGCAGAGCATAAGAGAGGATTCAGTATAAAACAATAAATTTCCTGTCTAATAAATATTACACGTTGTTTTCAAAACTACACAACTTTTCTTTGTGTAGAGGGCTAAGGGGAGTTCGAGTCCTGTGATCAAGGCCATAGCTGAGGAGAAGCCTGTTCCCGTGGGACTTGTGCTTACACTAACCCTGGCAAAAGCTCTCCATGACCCTGAAACCTGATGTTCCTGCAGATACTGATGTTCTTTGCAGAAAGTTGCTATTGGGCCTGGGAACTCAGGAACTAGCTTCAGGAGCAGGATAAGCTTTGTTACTTGCTTCAGGTACAAGGATGTGGGTAAGTCATGGGATGGTGAAGTAATGTCATGAGATGGTGAAGTAATGGGATGAGCTTAGCCTGAACATGACTGTGGTTATAGCCTTTAAATACCCTGACCCTCAGTTGAATAAAGGAATTGCTCTCTTGCTTTCCCTTCTGCCCCAAGTCTTTCTTCTCACGGCTCACCAAGACACTCGGCAGACTCTGGTTGCCCACAGCATCTTTGTCCCCTTGTTGGTTTTCTTTTCTTTTCTGCTACGTACTTTTTACTTTATTTTTCCCCCTCTGTTCCTCCCTCTCCAAAGAAGACTACAGTTAAGCCCCAATACACACAGACATACACACAGACACATATACACATACCACATATATACGCACATGTAAATAGATATCTATAAACATATACACATACATTCACACACATATATGTAAGACCATATTATGCTTACTTCCCCCTGTCATCTATTTCTGAAGGTCAATAGCATCTTCCTTTATAAGTCCAAGCCTTTCCATGTTTTTCTAAATCAACCAGTTCATCATTTCCTACACCACAGCAGTATTTCAACCCAATCATATTCTATCTGAGAGATTGTCAAAGTTTTTTCTCAGTTTTCAATGTCCCTTCGATTCTTAACTACATAGGTTTTATTTATACAAGAAAATTTTATTTTAATTTAAAATAATGAAATTTATCCATTTTATACTTCAATAATGCTCTCACCTAACAATATAGTTTAAGGTCTGATACTACTGAATCTGCAGCTTTTACATCTTTTTTCCCCCTGGTTTCTTCACAGTTCTTGACCTTTTGTTCTTCCAAATGAACATTATTATTTTTTCTAACTCAGTAAAATAATTTTTTAGTAATTTAATTGAGATAGCATTATATAAATAGATTAGTTAGGTAAGATTGTCATTTTCTAAAAATTTAGGCCTCAAACTTTAATAATATGTTCACTGCTTGTTTAACAGCTATGAGGCTCACTTGCATAACCACAAGAACGCTGGCAAAGATATCTCCACCCCGTTTTACTCAGAGTCTTTGTCTAAACCTAGCATAGGCAGGATGCTCGATTCTTTAGAAAGTTCCTCAAATTATTTTTGCACTTCCGGACCTCTCTCTTTTGTACAACTTAAGCAGGTGACCATCTTATGAGCAGCAGAGATGCTTGCTTTATGCTTTGCCCAACTCAAGAGTCCCCTGCTGATATACCATTTTTTGGCTGATACATAATTTTTGGCCCTCAAGAGAAAGGTCTCTCAACCAATGAAATGTCTATATCTGTATTTTATCAAGCCTCTGTTGCACATTTGGGTATCAACCCCTATAAAAACAAGGTCCTAGGGATCATGGGCATCAGATCATGAAGATCTGAGGTTCGCTTCACTAGAGGGGGCCATGGACCCTTGAATGAAGTGCCATTGGCTCAGAGCTCTGCCTCAGCTTCTTTTATTGTAGATTGGACAATTTTAAACTCCACGGAATAGATCATGTGAAATGAGTAAGCTAAGGTTAAGGTACTAGAGGGAGTATCAGTACGTATGCTGAAGTCCCCTAGTATGAGGGCAAAATTGGAGATGAGAGAAGCACTGTGAGCTGGTCATGGAATTCATTGAGAGTGTCTTGGAGGTCAGTAGACAATAGCCAGTGGATCGTGGTATAGATATGGACTGAGTGAACCTCCAAGGAAGAGAGAATAATGTGTGATGAAGATGGGGGACAATCTGGACGTGGCAATGAGGAGGAAGTACAATAAATCCTCTATCTCAGTCAGTGAGTTGAGGAGAACGAATGAAAACATAACCAAAGCTGGACACTGTGCCATCAGGAAGGAGTCAAGTATCAGTGAGAGTCTGAATGGAAAAGGAAAAGATTTAAGGTGAAAGTAAGTTTGTTACCTATGGATCAGGCAGTCCAGAGAGCACGGAGGAAGGGAAAGGTAGCTTAAGTGTTGGACATAGTGTCTCTGTGTGTATGTATGTGTGGGGGAGTGGGGAGAGAGTGGTTGAAGGGAAAGAGAATAAGGAATTAGAATGGAGAACAGGGTTTCAATGATGGCAGATGGGAATTCAAAATAACCGATGGAAGTGGAGTATGGGGAGTTTGTTCATCTTCGAGGAATGAATTAAGGTAGGTAAACAACATCCCTAGGGGTCTAGTATCAAATTAGAACTCTCTCAGGTTTCTTAGGGTGAAGAGACAAGTAGGGGGAACTGAAAGAATGTTACCTCCCTTTCCCTGCATTCAGGAAGCCAAACAGAAGACCTGGCTGGCATGATGGAATGAAATCTGAATCTCAAAAGTAGGAGACTGGAGCTCAGTAGAATGACAACTAGTAAATGACAATCACTAGTAAACAAAATTGAGAAAACAACTTCAGATTTCTGCTGTCAATCCAGAAACTGATTTAGAACCATTCTAGATAAGTAAGGTATGGTTTGCCATTACAGAAATTATGTTGTCTTTCCCCAAATAGTTATAATCATTTCCTTGTGCAATGATTGTATACCATACTTAGTTATAACTTCTCAATCTCAAATGAAGACTTCACGTTCTTTAGTTCACAGGGCAAATTGACAGTAGTCATCTGTCAACTCTGTCTAGCCCAGAGGTTCTTTACAATAGCTATTTTCTTATCTAATATTGTGGTCAACAGAATGATCATTTCTCCTTTTAGTTCTTTCAAATGTCTTGAGTAAGTTGCTTACATATAGCTTGTCAACCAGGTCTAGAAAATATAGTAAATTCATAATTTGTCCCAATCCTCATCAAATGGCCCCAAAAGATCATTTGAAATGCATAAGCCAACAGGCCAGAGATGAACAGCCCAAGTTCCAAGAACAGGAATTAAGCCAGTCTGCCTAGAATACAAGTTCCTAAAGAACAAGTCATGTGAATTTAACTTCAAAGTAGGCTGAAGTCACATTATTCTGGGATTCATACATTGAAGAGTTTGTGTTTTATCCCAGTGGCAACAGGGGTGTAACATGGTCAATATTGTTTTTTGGAAAGATCCTTTTGGAGAAATCATAAGGGACTTACTAAAGTTGAACTGTTTATATTCCTACATGGAAAGATAATATTTATAACTCTTGAGACTTTTCTCAGTACTAAGGTAGTTGGAGGGATTATATACATACAGACAGAGGGCACAGGGTGAGTTGGATAGGAAGGGATGATATCTAGAAAAATAAAATTAAGGGATGAGAGGAATATATTGGGAGAATGAGAGAAATAGAATGGGGAAAATTATCTCACATAAAAGAGGCAAGAAAAAGCTTTATCAATGGAGGGGAAGAGAGGGAAGGTGAGAGGGAAAAAGTGAACATTTGGCTTAAGAGGGAATAACATGCACATTCAATTTGCTATGAAAATCTATCTTATGCTACAGGAAAGTAGCGGAGAAGGGAATAAGTAGGTATGAGGGGATGATAGAAGAATGGAAGAGGGGGTAACTAGAAGTAAACACTTTTGAGGAGGGATAGGGTCACAAGGAAAAATTGAATAAATGGAGGCTAGGATAGGATGGAGGGAAATATAGTTAGTCTTTCACAACATGACTTTTATGGAAGTCTTCTGCATAACTAGACACGTATAACATATATAGAATTGCTTGCCTTCTCAGTGGGAATGGGTGGGGAGGGAGGGAGAGAAATTGGAACTCAAAGTTTTAAAAACGAATGTTAATTTTTACATGCAACCAGGAAATAAGATATACAGGTAATGGGGCATAGAAATCTATCTTGCCCTACAAGAAAATAAAGGAGATGGGGACAAGGGAAGAGGGGGGTGTGATAGAAGGGAGGGCAGATTAGGGGAAGGGGTAATCAGAATGCATCTTGTCTTGGGCTCGGAGAGGAGAGAGAGAGAGAGAAGAGAGGAGAACTCAAAATCTTGTGGAAATGAATGTTGAAAACTAAAAATAAATTAATTTAAAAATTAAAAAAAAAAGGAAAGATCCTTTTGGCATCTGTGTGGAGAATGAATTTGGGAGCAGACAGACTTGAAGCCAGGCGTTCAATTAGGAGGAGCCTGTTGCAATAGTTCAGCTGCCTGACTATCCCCTTATAAAGGCTGAAACAAATAATTGAGAAAGAGCTAATGTTGTCTGAATACAAACTGAAACATACTATTTTTCTTTCTTTGTCTCTTTCTTGTTCAAGTCTTCTTGAACAAAATGACTTACATGAAAATGTTTTTATATGATTGCACATTCTCTAGTTGGCTTCTTTCTTTAAGGAAACAAATAAAAACACAGAAAACAAAACCTTAATTACTGAATTTGAATCCTTCTCAAGGCACTCCTCATAAGTTTTTTGTTTTGTTTTGTTTTTTAGCCTGCTACATTTTTTGTTTTCACTAGATTAGTCATGCTTAAGCAATTTCCCTATTTTCACTTAGGCAATTTTCTAATTAAAAAAATAAAAAGATAATTAGTTTCTCCAAGTAGTTGCCCATTGCTTGGGATATGGCTAAAAAAATTTGTGTCATCTAGAAGTCTAGTTCTTATTCTGACAATTAACTGTGACCAATCCAAAGACTTCTGAGAGTGACATTGTTTTTTTCTTTCTATTGTAAAAGCTTCACTCTTTCTGAGAACAAGTAATCCATTCAGGCCCCTTTTGTTTCTGAGTATCTTCTATGTTTCTTTGTATTCATTGCATCAGTAGAACTAAACTGGCACAAAACAACGAAACGAAAACAACAAAAAATTCCCATCTCCAAAATCTCACCCACTCCACTCTACAGTTTCGTATTTTAGAGAGACAGTAATAAAAATCAACCCAAATCTGGGTTTTGTTTTGCTTTGCTTTATTTTAAGCAACTCTGAAGTCTCTGAGAAATACCAAATGTCTAAGCACTGCTAGCAATGCTAGTAACCAGAATGTCACACCAACTCAGTCTTTTCCCTAGCTATTTTTCTATATTTAATGTTACCTACCTTTAAACCTTGAAGGTGGGAGCCCACTGAGGTAAGATGTAAAAAAAGGCTATTCTCTGCATCCTTGCTACAATTTCACCTTGAGTTTGCCTTCCATCCCCAAAATAGCAACCTCTCTTCAAAATACTAGTCATTTGAATGCAAAAAAAAAGGTCAGATCATCGATGTAACTTTCCACAGAGATCAAAACAAATATAAAAGTTCCGTATGGGCAGGGACTGTTTTCATTTTTATCTTTGAATCTTCTGTACCTAGTACAGTGTCTAGTACATGGAAAATTACTAACAAATGATTGTTAAATTGAATTGAAATTGACATAGTTTAGAAATCTTTTTCAAAGGATTTGAATTATCCGTGATCATTGTGGATGCATGCCCTCCTCCCCTAAACTTCCCGTCTATTACAAACTTATTTCTAGGTTTGGACAAAGTGTTGTATACTTTCTTTTTTTTAAAGCACAAAACTCTTCCTTCCAGAAAGCAAGCCATGAAAGGGAAGTAAAAAAACAAGGGCTGCTGCAGGTGTGTTTAGTTGGGCTTCATTTTGTTTCTTAATAACAAAAGAAGATTGTTAAATTTATGTCAACATAATGCAGATGATGGGTGACTCCTTGAGTGATTTTGAACTGTTAAGTTACACCTTCCAGGTTTATAGTCCTAGCTTTGTCATTGACTGTTCATTCTTAGGCAAGTCATCTGATCTTCTCTGAGCCTCAGTTTTCTTTTGTGTAAAATAAGAAGGTTAAAGTAGATGATCTCACAGGTCTCTTCAGTTCTATCTGAAATAAATAAAAGTCTACAGTTTTATCTACCTGTAAATCTCAAATTTCAAAATATTAAAAATTAAATTTGTGAAATATTTTAGGTTGAAAATATATATAGGTTCTGTCATCAAAGTTTTGAAGATAATTGTATCTGAATAGTTGAGCTTCCAGTAATAGTTTTTAAAAATAACCTCGCATTTGTTGACCTGAAAACTTTGTTAAGAAAAGGCAACATGGCTAAATGCATACATTTTATGATTTAATTAATTAATCAATTCCCTATTAAAGAAAACAGTTACATAATGCATTATGGAGCCAGAAATGTTCTGGCTACCCAGTGCAGAAATCTTCTGGCCTGTATACATTTTGCCGTGAGAAAAGAACTCTCCTAGTTGAACAAATCATAAATTCAGTAAGACAGGACAATTAGCAAAGCAATATTGGTCAGGCCTTGGGATTCCAAGCTGGGTAAACATATGTCTCGGAAATCCCACCACTAATAAGTGGCAGGCTTCCTGACCTAAACAGATAACTGACATAGGAAAGGGTAAACAAAGTTCAATAGAAATTACGACCTAAGATGTCTGTGTTTTCTTTACCATTAACATGCCATAACATAGTGTAGGTCTACAAATATTAAGATATGGAAAACGTCCCATTATTCAAGATAGTGTCTTAGGTTAAAGGTCTCCTTAAGGAATGTAGAGTCAGCCTTGGCTGGCTTTTGCTGACATAGGAAGAGGCACTCTCTGAGTTTGCTTCAGAGAGAACAAAGAGATTATTCCAAAATTTTATATTAAACATTATCACATTTAAATCTTTTTAGTGGGGAAATTTCTCTGGCAAAGGCATACACTTAGCTGGGGAAAACCATCTGCTGAGTTAGGAACAATATTGGACAAGAGGCTCAGGTCCCAGGTATTGTCACTTACTGGTGATTTTGGTAAGTTACCCCACTTAGCCTGTTTCTTTGCCTGTAAAATGGGGATAATATCAACCTTGCCTTCCTCATGGTAAGGGGAGCCATTTTGGGGAGCCAAGAAGATGAAGTCATGTGAAAATGCCTTGACAATTGTAAAACTCAATATAAATGTAAGGAATTATTGTTTGTATATACATTTCTTTTCCTCTTTTTAGCAGGCTGTAAACATTCTATTCAGGTAGCTAGGTGGTCCAGTGGACAAAGCTCAGGTCTAGAGTCTGGAAGATACGAATTCAAATCCAGACACTTACTAGCTCTGTGACCCTCGTCAAGTCACTTAACCCTGTATGCCTCAGTTTCCTCATCTGTAAAATGGGCTGGACAAGGAAATGGCAAACCACTTCAATATCTTTGCCAAAAAAAAACCCAAATGGGGTCATGGAGAGTTCAACATGACCGAAACAACTGGGCAACCACAAACATTGTATTCAAAGCTCTGGTTAGTCTGTGATGCCCCATGGAATGTAGCTGCCCTGACCACTACCTAACACTCAGATAAAGTAAAATTTCCATCTTACCTACGAAGCAGCATTTTGGATTTGGCCAGTGTTTTTCTGCTAATGAAGCCTTGAACTTGTTTTATTACCAGGACTGAAATCTATCAGTTGGGATAAAGTTTAACTCAGATCTTAGACACTTACTAGCTCCATGACCCTGGGAAAGTTGTTTTACTTGACTCACTCTCCTCTTCTGTCAAATGAGGAGAATGATAACAGCTACCTCCCAGAGATGTTGTGAGAATCAACTGAGATAATATATGTAAAGTACATTGCAAACTTAAAAGAGCCATATAAATGTTAGCACCCACAGATACACTTTTAAAATTAATCAGCATTACTGACATTTTCTTTAACACTTTTTAAAAGTCTAGACAAACTGAAAAATAATAAATCAAATCCTGATGTGTAGGCTTTGCCTATTTCCAAAGTGAAAATCAGTGCTCAGACTGAAATTTAATTCTCTCCCTCTGTTAAGAGATGGCTGTAGAGTAAGACCCCTTTTCCAGAAGCAATGGCAATATTGAGTTGATTATGGTGGAAAGTAATAGTGGAGGGGAGGGGAGGGATTTGGACTTAATAGATCTGGATTCCACTGAATCTGTGAGCCCCATTAGCGAATCTCTCTTCTCTCTAGGAACCAGCTTCGTCTTCTGTAAAATAAGCAGGACAGATCCTCTTCCAGAAAACAAGACTTTCTTAACTTGGAGTCTGTAAACTTTTATTACAGATAAATAGATGGCTAGATAGATAGATACTATATTTATACACTATATAGAGATACTATTTATATAATAGTTACAATATTTCAACGTACTTTGTAAGTATCCTTTGTAATCCTATGTATTTTATCTTATGCATTTAAGAAGGTTATTCTGAAAAGGGGTCCACAGGTCTCCCCGGACTGCTGCCCAAGGGGTCTATGACCTCTATATGCTGCATTCAAAGACCTCTAAATCTCCTTCCCCCTCTAGTTCTCAGGGGAGCAGTCCTCAGATTAGTTTCTGAGGGTATTTGGTTAAAATGTACCTACCTAGGAGAATGTAGGAATGGTCTTCACCTTCCCGTGTTAGCCACCTCAGCCTCAGAGTAGAACCCACAATCTGTCCGTGGGAACAAAGGGCTCTTTTCCGTCTCAGCTGCGCGCCAAAATGGTCTGGATCACTGCCAAGTTCAGTGAGCATGCGCCTCTGCTGACAGGGAAACCAGTCCATAACATCAGACTGGGCTTCTTAAAGCAGACCTGAGCCTAGAGAGACCCTGATGGAGACTGGCTGAAATATGACGGATGAAAATGTTCTGAACATTAGAAAGGTGGGCTTTCCAGAGGAGCAGGGGCTATTCTAAGCCTCTACCATTATCTGGATCAAGATCATCCAACTTCTATCCAAATCCACTCTGATACAGAGATCATTAATTCCTCCCTTCCAGGGGATGCCTTTATAGAGTCCTCACTCCCATGTTCCTCTTCCAGAAAGAGGTAGCCGACTGTTGAATAATGCAAGGACAGCAAAAGAGAAACAGGCAAAAAGGTAATTGTTACGTCCACTCATTTTAGTCCTATCTGACTCTCTATGGCTCCATTTGGGGTTTTCTTAGCAAATATACTGGAGTGATTTGCCATTTCCATAGAGATTACAAAACTCTGGTGGGAGATCAGAATTCCCAAGATAGAAAATGAAAGATTTATGCTAACAGCTGGAAGATGAAGATGCCAGAAGAGTTAACTTGCTCAGTTTCTTACGTAATGATTGATTCTGGACACTGTCTCTCTCTAATACCTGAACCCTCGCCAAGAGCTGATAAATGACCCCAGAGGATTTTGAGAAAGAGGTAACCTGCTTCTTTCATTCACTTTCTAATGCTTTCTCTCTGAAATCCCTCCTGTTCATAAACCTTAAGGGAAATACTCTACAACTGGGGTCATTCTTGCCTTAGAACAGATTTAAAATCTCTTCTGGTTTGAGATGACAGAAAGAAGATAAATCTCCCATAATTCTGGGATTTGGATGAATTTACTATTTTTTTTATATTGTAGATGAAAGACCAAACTGAGAAGAAGTGAGGTTTTGGAAGAAAATGAAACTTAAGGAGAAACAAAACTAAGCATTTCTCTGACTTTTATTCATTCACTTTGCTTCGCCATAGAAAGTAAAAAGGTTAAGTAATGTGTTTTCTAGTGAGGCACAAGAAAGAGATCTATTCTAGGAAATTAATGAAATCTGTACTTAACTTGGCATAATCCCAGTAAAGAGGTATTCTAGGGTGCTGAGGAAGCTGTCCTAACCTCGGGTATTAAGATCATGAAAATAACTGACCCAAGTAGCCCAACTCAAGCACCAATATGCACACATATACATATATGTGCATGTACATATGTATCTATATATTAAACAAAAAATAGCCACCACCCTCACATCCACTTAGCTTAGAGGAATTGAGGAATATGTTTTGAAGATTTCAAAGATCTAGATAACTATTATTCCCTAAAAGGGGAATGGGGAGGTGGTAAGGTAATCTTGGGTCAAATAGTTTCTAAGACCAGGCATCAGATGGTAAATTAGCACAGGACTGATTGTCATGGAGAAGGGTGGAAGAGTAGAGGGGAGTCATTTCTAATTTTATATGCGTATGGGATATTCTCAACTCAAGTATTGGCGATTCAGGAATCTATTGATTTCTTTCAAGCAAATTTACTTTCCTAATTCTATTTGGATCAGACTGAGATTATAACAAGTTTTCATTCCCTAAGTACACAGACAATGGAGGAAGCAAGCAAAAGGGACAAAAGGAAGCCACCTGGGAATGAAAATATGTTCATGTGCGGAATTATGTTAGCTAAAGCCACAAAGGAGAAATATCTTTCTCCAAACTTCCTCTATTGACCTATGTCACTTATTCTAATTTTTTTTATTTGTGAGGGGAAAGGGGGAGAATTAGAATAAAGGATGTTGAATCATCTTTTCTGTCAGGACTTAATAACCTTCAGGACTCCAGACTTTCCAAAACTGAGGCACATTATTGTAGGGTATGTTACGGTCAGAATTCCTTTTACATATGTTGGACTAAATGACCCGTGAAGATCTAGAGTCAAGAACATCTTCCTGAGTTCAAATTTGGCCTCAGCCACTTACTAGCTATGTGACTTTGGGCAGGTCACTTAACCCTCTTTGCCTCAGTTTCCTCAATTGTCAAATGAGCCAGAGAAGGAAATGGCAAACCTCTCCAGTCAGTATCTCTGCCAAGAAAACCCCAATGAGAATCATGAAAAGTTGGATGACACTGAACAACAACTCTCAAAATCTGTGATCTAATAATATGACCTCTTAGTGCTATTATGTTGTTCTGCTTCGAGTTTTTTGCTTGTTTTGTTTTGTTTTGTTCAGCCTAATGACTTACTATGCACTGAAGCAGTGTCTTTCAGTATGGCGCAAGGAACTCTGGGTCTAGACACAGAGGGATCTGGATTCAAGTTCCAGCTTTGCCACTTAACTACCCCAAGTTACCCTGAGACTTCATTTCCTCATCTGTAAAATGGGCATGATTATAATTACACTAACCACTTGATTGAGTTTCAAGATCAAATGAGTTAAAGTGTGGTAAGTGCTTTATAACTAACTACTGATTAATAAGTGTGAGCTGCTCTCATGGTGGTTACCCTGGTTCAGAGAAGGGAATAGGTATATATTTAGAATGTAGTCAACTGAAATTTGGTGGGTTTTGTTTTCAGAGGTTTATACCATCTTTTTTTTTTCTCAGAGAAGTTTTGTAGTTATATTTTGTTTTTACATTAAGTCAGCTTTCAACTTTCATGTTAGTGAGAAGGAAATCCTAAGCTAGGTGTTAAATCATGTCTCATCCTATTGTGGGGGGGTAGGAGAACCAGGAGTCTACAAAGAGTCATTTGGCTCTGAGCTGAAGAATCTGAGAATCCTGACTGCCATTTACTCCTTAGGTGATCTTGGGCAGAACACTTAACCTCAATGGGCATCGGTTTCTTCAACTATAAATTGAAGTGGGTACCCTGGATGTCCTCTGTGGCCCTTTCCAGGTCTAGAGCTATGATCCTGTGGACTGTTATTTTTGTTGCTATTGAATGAGAGCCTAGGGCAAAACCAGTGAGCTGCTCTGGACAGAGCGCAGAAGAAGGACGAATTCCATTTAATCCAAAACCAAAGGCATTCATGTTTATTTAATCTAATTTGGAGCATTCTATGCCAGCTCCAACCTAATTTTTTGATCTCTGGAGCTGATGGAGAAGAGCCTACAACCTTTCTCCAATTATTCTTCTCTGCCCTCTTTAAGAAGGGAGATATCTTTCCATATATCCCTGGGACACAGTGGTAGGAGGTGGGGAAGTGGGGCGGTAGCACTGGGTCAGCCAGGGCTTCTTGGGGTACATGGTAAAAAGCTAGCAGGGCACATCTCAGAGCACAAAGATCAAAATACTCAGGATGCCACTTTCTCATTGGTCATCTCTAGGTGATGATAGGGGTGGGAATCCACTGTCCACTCCCAGCTGATACAAGGGCCCCTGATCCAGTCCCATGCCCAGGGCATAGGTCTCAGTGGCCTCCTCCTGGCCCCTGGTCTAAGAGAAGGGCTTAATGAAGCCATAGTCCATACACTTGATGAGGCAGTCCCTGGCAGCCTCCACCACCTGTTTCCTCTTCTCATCAGGCTCCTGCTTGCCCACGAAGGTCAGAATCTCCAGCAGCTCACTCTCTACCAGTTTTTTGGCCAGCTCCTGGTCAGCTGCCAGCAGGTTGTAGGCAATGACGATGCCCCGGTGCTGGACAGACAAGCGGTCATGAAGGCAGAGCCTCTGCAGAATCTCTAGCCACTGGGGCGTCTGGAAGGAGAGCATCCCACCCAGCAGTGGGGTTGGGGTAAGGTTAGAGGTCAGAGCAGGTAGAACTGCCCAGGTAAGGCACACTGTTTATTTACACTGGGAGAAATAAGGAGGCCTCACAGACCCCATCAAATATGAATAAATTCTAAGCTCTCGAAAAATGAGTTGTGACTATGACTACCAGCACCTGATGTGATCAATGCCCAATAAAGTTCATGAGTCAAATAAAAAAGTCATTCTGATGAACAGAGGTTGGGTCAGACTAACCCCAGTAACAGACCTCTCATGTTCTCCCCATTTCACAGATAGGGAAGCTGAGTCCCAGAGAGGTAAGGGCACTCATCAAAGCTCACACTGAGCCAGAAGGGCAGCAAAAGAATCTCCCCTCTGAGATTGTAGGCCATGTCCCTCTTTTCCCTACATGATCTCCTTACTTCTGTCAATCTATATACCCTTAGAGGTCTCAGCTCCAGTCACCTCCTAGTGTGTATATGAATATGTAGGGGTGCAGGTTGGGGGGGTGGGGAATGCAGGTTCCACCCTCCTAGGCATCTGCAGCAGCTACTACCTATGGTCTCTTCTCTTGTCACCTCCACTGGTGACTAATGATGACCAAATGGGACAACAACACAAATAGTAACCTTCTCTAGTCCCCAAGAGCTTCCCAAAAGTCAGGGCCAAGGCTGGGAAGAGAACCAGTGATCTGGATCCCTAGTCCAACCTTTTCTGTAGCAGCAGTATAATAAATAGAGAGTCCATGTAATACAGCAGGAATTGTGCTGGATTTGGAGTCATAAAACCTGGGTTCAAATTCTGCTCTATATGACCTTGGGCAAGTTCCTTAACCAATCTGGGACTCAGTTTCTTTATCTATAAAAATAAAAGACTAGGGCCAGGTCCTTTCCAGCTACAAATCTATGATTTTAGGAATCCAGTGGAGTTAAGAGGAGTCAGGGAGGAGCCTGCAGTCTGGTCATCCCCTTCCCACTTGCTGCCCATGGCAGGTCTTCTTACCACTTGGGTCATCTTGTGGCAGAGTCTCTTATGGGCAGCAGTCAGCATGGCCAAGGCTCCAGCTGCTGCATTCTGTACCTTCTCATCATCCTCCCCACACAGCAGCACCACCAGCTTCAGCCTGTCATTCCCATCAGCCAGGAACCGTTCCTGCACCTGTCAAAGGATGGGGGAGAGGGGCAGAAGTGAAGTGCCCACAGAGAACCATCTACTGGAATCATGGGACGGAATCATTTAGTGGCTAGTGATATGACTGTTGGACAACAGACCCCAAAGCAGTCCCCAGAGAGGTAAAGGTCCACATACTCCAAAACATTTATAGCCACTCTTGATTTCAATATATCCCTCCCATGTCCCTACCCAGTGATCCATCCCTTGTCGCAAAGAGTAAAAAAGAAAGGTAAAAATTAACCAACCCATCAACAGAGGCTGACAGCAGATGTAACCAATGTTCTTTATACATTCCTTACACAACATTCCCCAACCTCTGCAAAGAAGGGAAGGAGGCACAATTTCTCATCTCTTTGGGGAGGCCAAGCTTGGGCATCATCATTATCCAGCATCCAGTTTTGTTTTTAGATATTTCTATTTATACTGTTGCAGTCATTGTGTATAGTGTCAAGAAGACCCAAGTCCAAATCTAGGTTTAGATATTTACTAGCTCTCTACCTCTGAGCAAGTCACTTCAACCTCTAGTTGCATTGGTTTCCTCAACAGACTCTAAATCCAGTGCTCTTCCCTCTCTATGATACCTCTTCTAATGATCACATTTGATTGTAAATTTCTTGAGGGCAAAAAACTTACTAGTCGTGTTACCCTGAGCAAGTCACTTACCCCTCTGTTTGCTTCAGTTTCCTCATCTGTAAAAACAGGGATCATAATAGCACCTGCCTCCCAGGATCAAATGAGATAATTGTAAAGCTCTAAGCACAGTGCCCTACACGTAGTAAGTGCTAGAGAAATGGTAGCTCTTATCATTATTATTATCCTTATTATTTTGACTCCTTTTGTATCCCCAGCGCTTAGCATAGTGCCTGACACATAGTAGGTATTTAATAAATGTTTATTGATTGATAGATAGGTCCATCCAGCTTTAAATCTCTTATCCCAGTGTGTTATTTAATTCAGATTCTGATCCCTTGTTTCTTGAAAAAAAAATTTTTCATTGACATTGCCCCCAGCCAAAGTGATTACAAAGCCCTGGTACCTTAGGGGATGGCCATCATGAAGTCAGTCAGTCAATGGTCAGCAGTCAAAAAGCATTTACTAGTCAGTCAGTAAATATTTATTAAACACCTACTATGTGCTTAAGTACTGAGGATACAAAGGAAGACAAAAGACAATCCCTGCCCTTGAGGATTTCAGTCTAGTGAGGAGGACAACATATAAATAGCTATGTACAGACAAGCTACAGACCAGATAAATTGGAAATAATCTACAGAGGGAAGTCACTTACTATGGACCAGGTACCATGCTGAGTAGCTATCGTTAAAAAAGTCTGTAACCAACCTTTTCCAGCAATGAGCCTTTTTGAACTAAGCCAGGCTGACCCACATAATTCATCATCTCAAAGCCTTTCACCTGCCAACATTTTCTTTCTTCTGCCACAGCCTCCTAGAACCCCAGCTTAAGGCCTTTCATAAAGAATATATTTATTTTCATGGCTATCTATAGGCCATCATATGATTCTGTCCCAAGTCCCAAAAGTTTCTATGAACAAGGCTATGTCTTCCCTGATTTGACTAGGAATTCCCTGAAGGGGAGATGGTATTTCAACGGTATCTCCATATTCTTATCATCTGCCTTATCCTTTAAAATGTTGACCTCAGTCCCACCTCTGCACCCTGAGCCCCCATACCTCTTTGTGGACCACCATGTTGCACATACACTCAGTGGCTGCCTGCCGAAGCTGGTCATGGTTCTCAAACATGTAATTCTCAATGTCTGGCAGAGCCTTCTCCTTAATGATCTTCTGCCTAATTGATCAAGAGAGACACTTCTTAAGTCCATCCCCTCTCTCCCAGGAGGTCTCTACCTTAACTCCTCCCAGCCACCCAAAGAGTCTTCTGTACAAATCTTAGGAAAAGGAAATTCCCCAAACTCCTCTGGCATCCCAGGATCCACAGTCAGGATAATTTTTCTTAACTCTGAATTCTTCTGGCTGCTACAGTTTCTGTCCATTGCTTTCAAATCTATCCTCAGTGAGGGAGTGGTATCTTTAGTAGAGTCTGGGTGTGTGTGTTCATCCTTCATTGCCAAAGAAGACCGTGCCATCAGAGAAATGATGACATGACTTGCACTTGACTTTGTTTTGAGTGAGGGAGGGCTGTGCAGGTCACCAGCCTCACTTCTCCTCCAGAACCATCTGAATCCAGTGACCAGATATTCATCAGGATGATTGAAGATGAGCCGGGATGAGGCAATTGGGATTAAGTGACTTGCCCAAGGTCACACAGCTAGTGAGTGTCAAGTGTCTGAGGTGAAATTTGAACTCAGGTCCTCCTGACTCCTGCACTGGTACTCTATCCACTGTACCACCTAGCTGCCCAGAGTTTGGGTATAAGATTCAGAGCAATGGTTCCTGACCCAGAGGGGTTAAAAGGGTCTGACCCTTCCTGATTACAAACCTTGCTTCTCCTCCTCCTTTCTACTCTACTCACCGGAGTTTGTCACTCCTCCCTGACAGATTAGTCAGACCCAGGAGGGCTTCATAGTTCTGGAGTCCATCCCGTTGTGTGTCCAGGAGTCGTACTAAGGGACGAACTACTTCATACACCTGCAGGAGATGGAGAAAAGCAGAAGATGATGTAGACTCGCTATAAAAATTATGAAGAAGAGTTCATGGGGGGAAAGGGCCAGTTTACAGCAGTTAGTTTGTGATGTGGCAAACAAGTGGAAGGAAAAAAAGTAGCCAGATGGAAAATGGCCACAAATTATGGTATATGAGTGTAATGGAATGTTAGCAAATCCTAAGAAATTTCCAAAACGTGAGTGTAAAGTAAGGGAATGTACACACACACACACATACACACACACACACACACACACAGCTTCTAGCTCAGGTGACACATAGACTGTAGTAGTACATGATGAAGCTTTCATGTGTTTATGAGATGTAATATCCTGTGATCTCTTTATGAGATACAAACACCTCTCTGATTTAGTCAAGAACGAATATTTAAATTGGCTAAGCAAATGAGCCACTTCCCTAGAACTTTAAATAGCTAAACCCTAAAAGGATTTCAGCAGTTTGAGAGTAGGGAAGATTGACAGCTGGGTGCTGCCTGGGGAGGAAACCCCTACAGAGGGAGAAGGGGATTTCTTTCTCCTCTTATTACTTCCCCTCATCAGCCTTGAAGGGGAGCTACTGGCTCAGCAGAAAATATGCATCCATCAGGGAGCAGAGACATATACTCCAGATGGACATAATTACAAAGGGAGTCACTCAAAGGATGAATCAGTTTCAAGAAGAAAGACCCATTGAAAAGAAGAGTTGGAATGTGGAGACCAGACCCTGAGAACCCAGCTGAGCAATCTACCAAGGAAAGACACTGTGTCCCTTTGGAGCTGTGAGAGGACCCTACAAAGAGAGGGAGGACTTCCAACTCCTTCAGTGCTAAGAGTTGTGACTTGCCTGTGCTATGTGTGTATTCTACACCTGTGTCTCATTAGCATTATATTCCAAGTCTAAGTCCATTCTTTCTATGGATGCTGTGTCTTTTTGTGAGATAGTATGACCCAAATTTATAGGAGGAATGTTTTGTAATCCTTGCTATGCCATCTGAGTAAATGTCTTTGCTAAGAGTTCATTGTGTCTACTGACTGATTTTTAATGGGGAAAAATACTGGTGGGAGCCTGTGAGCTATAGTAATAGGATTTCTCTAGAATTTGAGGTACTAGTCATCTTCTGTAGTGAGATTGTAAGTTGAGGGAGTTGCCACAGGTAAAGAATTTGTAGAAACCTAAGAAGATGTATATGAACTAAGAAGACATATATAACAAAGTAAGCAAAACCAAGAGTATAATTTACACAATGACTAAATTAATGCAATGGAAAATGAAATTGAAAGAATTCAGATCAATGATGTGACAGGTTGTGACTTCAGAGGACTGACAGTGAAGCATGCTGCCTGTCTTTTGTCAGAAAGGTGGGGGACTACAGGTGCATAACAAGGCACCATGGCCAACATCTTCATTTGTTTTGCTTGACCTCTCTATTAGAGGGCATCCTCCTATTGGGTGCAGTATGAGTAACTGGGAAATGGCAGCAATGGGAAAAAATATTAAATTTTTTTCAAAAGAAGGAAGGAAGGAGCCTATTACATAAATAAGGAACTTTCATGAACCAACTTAGTTTTTTAAAATACATGTTCAAAATATTGCATTGTAAGACAGAGAGAAAATGGGGGCAGGGGGTGAGAAGGGAGACAGAGAGTCTGAGAGTTGAGAGTTAGTGGGAAAGAAGGAAAGAGAATTCCAGGATGAAAAGACTTCTGAGGTAGAATAGATTCCTCTGATTCCCTATCTTACCCCAACCCCTTCATAGATCATACCCACCCTTTCCCCAGGAAAAGCAATATCAGGGTTCGAGACAGCTGCAATCTTTGCCAAAGCATGGGCGGCCTTCACCTTGCCTACATCAGTGCCTTCGAGAGCCAGCGGTATCAGAGCCTAAGGGACAAAGTGAGAGTCAGAATTGTAGATATCCTCTTCCCCACTGAGGTGAAATGGAAAGAACATTGGATTTTGAATCTAGAAGACCTGGGTTCAAATCTTGACTTCACTACTTATCCCCATGTAACCTTAAACAAGTCAGTCACCCTTTCCAGTCCTCAGTGTCCCCATCTGTAAAATGAGAGGGTTGAACTTGATGGTCTCTGAGGTTCTTTCCAGTCCTATGTTCATGTCTTCTGTCTGTCTGTTTTCCAAAACTCAAGAAGATTCAGGCATCCCATGTATAACACTAGAATATACATGAAAAATAACTAATCCCAGTCTGGCTGACTTTAGGTATCCAAGCATACTTCCAAGGCCATCTTCCCTGATTTTATAATAATAGCTAACATTTATATGGTGCCTACTATGTACCAAGCACTTTATAATCATTATTTCATTTGATCCTCACAGCAACCCTGAGAGGTAGGTGCTTTCATTATCCCCATTTTGCAGATAAGGAAACTGAGGCAGGAACTAAACGATTTGCCCGAGGTCACACAGTTTGAACTCAGGTCTTCCTGACTCCAGGCTTAGTGCTTTAGTCACAGCACCACCTAAATACTCCTCGTGCTTAGTCATGGTAAATCTATAGATCAAGTTTATACTCCTAAAGTCTTAGATCTGTAATTTCATTGGTATTCAGAAATCCCAGTGGAGAAACACTTTCTACCAATACAGATCAGCACCTTAACTTACAGGCTTAAGATTTGCTTTGGGCCTGGAGAAGCTAAGTGACTTGGTCGAGGTCACACAACCAATGTGTTTCAGAGGTAGGAATTGAACCCAGGTCTTCTTGACTCTGAGAGCAACTCTTTGTCCATTGTACCACACTGCCTCTCTATGAGAGAAACAGATGATAATAACAACACATTCTATCTCACTTAAAAGTTTGAGAAGCATTTCCTTTGCAAAAACCCTGTGAGGGAGGTAGTGCAAGTACTATCCCCATTTTACAAATGGGGAAACTGAGGCTCAAAAAAATGAAACAACTCACCCGAGATTATAGTGCTAGCAAATGGTGGTTTCTCACTTATATGTATCACACTGTGCTTTCCATTAACCCAAAAAATAGGATATTTTGTGTTGCTGTTTCACTGTTCCCCTGTATTAGTGCAGATAATTGAAGAAGATGAAGATGGAGGTCCATCCTATGCATGTACACTGCACAGTAGGTGCTACTCAGGACATACCAAGTGACTATTCTACACACTCCCTATCAGAGCACCTGCTCAGTGCTCTCCCCCAGTTATAATCCCCACAAGTTCTCACCCCATCCCCCAACATTACCTTGCCACCACCTTGAGCCACAATGGTGCCGCGATCCCTTGCATTGTCACACAGCGCCAGGAATACCCTGTTAGGAATGGAGGTTAAAGGAGTGGTCCCTAAGCACTAATGTACCCCCTCACCCAGATTCCTCTTTAGTCCTTTGGGGCTTTAAGTTGAGAGAATCTGAATACTTGTATTCAAATATCAAAATTAAGATAAACCAAGGAAGGATAGTGAGGGACAACAGACAGTAGAACCAAAGAGAGGGTGGATCTAGTATTGATGCAACCAGACTCAGTCTCCAGAGAATTTAATACTGTATCACTAGTTTTGTTCCCTATTAGAAGATAAGCTCCTTGAAGGCAGGAACTGGGGGTTTTGGTTTTTGTTTTTTGTTTTTTTGCTTGTGTTTGTAACCCTAGCACTTAGCACAGTTCCATTGTTTTCATTGTTGTCTAGTTTAAAAGAGGGTGGCATATGGCTTGGAAGGAGGAGAGGGAAGAAAATAATTGCTCCCCCCACCCCTTTCCCTAATTCCTTCCTTTAAGAGAAGGGGTTAGAATCTATAGTGACCTCATTCCCCCATGGAGAGATTTCATCTTTCATCACCCTTATACTCTGAAATCCCTTAGCCTTTTTCCCCCTCCCCTCTCCCCAGTACCTGGCCAATAACTCTTTAGTCTGGTCGGTAAGGATGGCACTATCAGCTTTGACCATGCAAGCTAATGTGGAGATTACTCCAGCCTTCAGCAGCCGCTTGACCCTCATTTCCACAAAGTCCTTCTTGTCCTGGGAAGATGGAAGGTAGGAGAAGGTGCTTAGGAGATTCCTGGGTTCAAAAAACAGAGGATCCTGCCCCCAAGCTTCAAACCTCTTTCTTTCAGCCTTAGGAGTGTTGGAATGACCTTAGAAATGGACTGAATTTCCTCAGTAAAATGAGGGGAATAGTTTTGGTGATCTTTAAGGTCCTGTCCAGCTCTCGTGTCCTATTGTTCATCTGTGATTCAGACCCTTCCCATAGACCCCCTCAACGCTACCTCCTCTTCTCTCCCTTCCTCTGCCCCTAGTATAACTAGAAACCAGGCTCTGGGTCTTTCCTTAGGGGAGAGAAAACCCATTCATTTTAATTATCCATGCACCAAGACACAGATTCTCCAAAACACTGCCATCCTTCTTTATATTTGATTTGATCTTGGGATGCTTTGAAGCAGGTTTGCCTTCTTCATCTTCCTTCCAGTAGCTCAGGTGGAAAGGAGCTTGCATTTGCAGCTCATACCATGATTGTATTGTCCCAGAAAAGTCAACCCTACAGTTAAAAATCCCAGACCCAGAACAAATCCTATTAGCCCACATTTACATAGGGTTTCACAGTTTATAAGGAGCTTCCCTTTCCATATGGCATCCCTAAGAGGTAGGTAATACTTTCATATTTCAAATACCCCAAAGGGTCAATAATTGTTCCTTCCAACAATACAGATCACAACCCATCTGCTGGAGAGGCAAAGTGGTATGGCGGAAAAAGAGAGGGATTTGGGATATGAGTTCAAATCCTACCTCTGGTTGTAAGACCTAGAACAAGTCACTTAATCTCACTAAGCTTTGGTTTCCTCATTTGTAAAATGCAAAAGTTGAAGTGGATGAGAACCTGAAGCCCCTTCTGGCTCTAGATCTATGATTTGATGTCAATTTGACTTTCCTGGGTCTCAGTCTCCTCATCTATAAAATGAGAGGATTAGGCAAGACTGCTCCAGAAGTCTCTTCAGCTCTAAATCTATTTGCCATGAACCTCTTGGAGGGTCAATATCTTCATCTGAAAAATGGGGATAATGATAGGTATCAGGGTTACCAAGAGGAAACCAATTAAAGCACTGTGTGTGAAATATTATCACCCCCATTGTACAGAGAAGGAAACTGAGGCTCAGAGGGATACTAGTATGTGTCAGTTTATGCATCTGGTATGTGCCTGTTTCAGGTCCATGGTTCTGTTCCAAGATCCCCTGCTCACTATGATGGCCAAGATCCCCACACAAGGGAATAGCCAATTGAGGAATAATTGATCTCAAAACCATCTGACAAAACATGCACAGACCAATCACCCCCAGAGCAAAATGACAGAAGGCCTGGCAGGGGTATATGTGTCATTTATGAGGCATTCTTTCCTCCAGAAGCTACACAGGATCATAGATTTAGAGCTAGCAGGGACCTTAGAGGCAATCTCATTCTCATTTACTGATAAGGGACTTGCCCAGAATCTTACAGACTGTATGTACTAGGGGAGGGTCTTGAATCCAGATCTTTTCTGATTTGAAAGCAGGCTTGCCATTTAATACACCAGGCTGGCTCTCAAAAGGTATAAAAACCAAGATGATGAGAGGATGGTCTTGCCTGCCCCGAGTCCCCACCTTGGGATGCTCCTCAGGCACATGCTGCTTGGAGAACTTGGCCAGCTGCACCAGTTCAGGGATGACCTCCTTCACATCGTAACTGTTGGTGCAATTTACCAGGGTGGTAGCCACGGAGTACAGAATGGTCTTGTCACTGGTCTGGGGAGGAAATCAAGTAAGGTCAGAACTGGGACCAGTTAGTTGTAGGACCAACTTGAGAGCATGGTAAAACTCAGGATACTGCCCAAGACATGCTGTGGTTCAGTCTTGTCCAATTCTCTGTGACCCTATTTGGGGTTTTCTTGGCAAAGATACTGTAGCACTTTGCCATTTCCTTCTCCAGCTCATTCTACAGATGGGGAATTGAGGAAAACAGGATTAAGTAACTTGCCCAGGGTCACTTGAAAGTGTCTGAGGTAAAATTTGAACTCAAGTCTTCCTGACTTTAGGACTGGCATCTACTGTATCCCCTAGCTGTGGACATAGCTGATGTCTTTTAAAATATGGTTGAAGATGGGATGCTGAGTAATTATAACACTCATGGTATTATATAGTGGGGAACTCTGGGTGTGGAGCATTGCATAAATTGTCTTTTTATTTCCTTTTTCATATTCTTTGTTGGATGGGAAGGGAAGGAGGGTATACTTGATCATGAAAGAAAATAAAAATAAAATATTAATTTTGAAAAATTAGCATCATGGAAGTCTTAGGAACCCTACCCTTGAGAATATTTGTTCAAAGTTTCCAGTAGCTGGTACAATTGGGCTGGGGACTAGGGTTGAGAGTAGGGAAAAAGAACTAAATCCTGACCGAATCTAAATTAGTCCCCTCTCCGCCACATTCTCTCTCAATCTCCTTTGCTCACAGTCTTTCCCAATTCCCTTTGCCTCCTGCCTGTCTCCCTCCATCAAGTTTATAATAATAGTAGGTAACATTTGTATGTTGATTTAAGGTTTATATAGTACTTTTCATATACTACTTCATTTGATTCTCAAGATAATCTTATAAGGTGGAGGTCTTTATTATCCCCATTTCATAGATAAGAAGACTGAAGCAGACTTGCCCAGAGTCACTCAGAAAGTGTCTGAGGCAAGATTTGAACACAGGTCTTCAAGACTCCGAGTCAGGCACTCTGTCCCCTACATCAAACTTGATCTCTCATCAAGTTAAACTGTTTACTGCCCTCTCTCCTTATCCTTTTAGTGAGAGAGATAAGGAATTATGCTTGACCTAAGGTAGGCATGAGGGGGAGGATAGGTGAAGGAGGAAGGAGCTGGTATTTGATAGAGAAGAGAGGTTCGAAATGGTCCCTTTTAGACCAGTGAGTCACCTTCTCTGTTCCCCTGACACAACTGAATGCTCTCTTTGATACTTGAATATTATCTCCAGGTGGAACACTGACTGCTGTAGATTGAGGACCCCAGAGTCTTGGGCAACAATATTCTGGACTTTCCTGATCATTGTACATTATGTTACTTCTGCCTTCTCTTTAGTTTGATCCCACTCTCTTAATGAGAGCCAGGGCAGGGGCAAAGACTCTATCCATCTTACAGATGACATCCCTGAGGCTCAGAGATGGGAAATCACCCAGCCAAGACCACAAAGCAAGTCAGGAGCAGAGCTGGGATGAGAATCCCACTAGCTTAACTCACAAATCTGAGAAGCCCATTTTCTGGAGTTCCTTTGGTCCTAGAATTGGAGCAGGGAGGGATTGAATGGAACTCATGTCCTTGAGGTCAAGGGTCTGTGATGTCAGGGCCACACATGCCTTAGCTAGCTCGAACATGGCCTGTAAGGCAGGAATGTCCTGGACGAAGTCATCTTTCACATCTGCATCCAGAGTCAGATAGGCCAGGCCCTCCACAGCCCAGCGCCTGGTCCTTGCATCTATGTTTGCATTACACAGCCACCTGGGAACAGGAAGGGGGCAAGTTAGTCCAGGAGAAGGCCTAAGTGGGAACAGGTTGTAGGACCAAGGGGCAATCAGAAACATCCTGGAAAGGGTACAGGCTTCGATTCCAAGGACACAGATGAATATCCTTTCCAAGTTTCTGTTAAGTAAATTTCCTTTTTGTTAAATTTAAAACAAATTTAAAAAACACTCATTTTATCACACCTCTCCTCTGTTCAAAAAATCTACAGTGGCTCCCTATTGCTCACAGCATCAGGTCCATACAACTTTACCTTACTGAGCTCCTACCAAGAAGCAAAGGGAGAAGTAAGATCAACAGAGAAAAGCTCACCCCAAGAATGGACCCAGGACCCCCCAACAAACCCTCTTACTTCCGACACTGTTTGGCGAGCTTCTCTGTGGACCCTTCAGCAAACTGTCTGAGGCCATAGTCAGTGCCTCCCGCAGAGCCAAGTTTACAGAGACCCTAGAGGGAAGACGGGACAGCATGGAGGAGCTGGCCTTTGATGAAGCTCAATGGTTTTGGGTAGAGGAAGGATGGTTAATGATGATTGAATCACAGATTTAGAATGGAGAGAGAGCTTTCCTGGACATATCATTTAAGCTCTGTGTGCTTCAGTTTCCTCAACTATGAATGAGGTCCATAACAGCAACATACCCCCCCCAGGAGGTTGTGAAAATCAAAGGAGATAATATTTGTAAAGTTCTTACCATGTGCCTGACACATAAAAGGCACTTGATAAATGCTTGTTTTGATTCACCTCCAGGAGGGAGCCAAAGGAGAATGTGGGGTAGGGGGTGGAAGAGAAGCCTTTGTCTCACCACCAGAGTGCGGATCTTAATCTTCTCATTTTTGGTCGTCTTGTAGATGTCTTTGAGCAGGGTCACACCATTGGTAATGATGAAGGTTGCTCGGCTGAGCTTGGTGGATGCATGAATCAGGGCTTCCACTGCCACCAGCTGGTCCTGCTCCCGATCAGAACCACACAGGGCCACCATCATCTCCATCACTCCCTTCATTCCTAGTAACTGGTTCCCCAAGTCAAAGGGGCCCTGGAGGACCCCTGACACCGTCTGGATAGCATGTATATTCTTGTCCATGTTCTGGGGATCAAACTTGCCCCTTAAAAACAAAAAAGGGGGTTCTCAATTGAACTTCTCTGGGGACGCTTAGGGTAACATTCATTCTGAACCTGAGTGGCCATCAACCCTTCGTTCAGGGGCTCTTTCTTTTCAGAAAAATCTATCAACTTATGAATCCCTTCTCAGAATCAGATTTAAATGCATAAAATAAAATGCAGGGGATTACAGGGGTTTATAATGATATTGATGTACAGGGATCAAAATTTTTTTAAAAAATTCTCAGATTAAAAAACTTTGCCTTAGATCAACGCCCCAAACCAGAATAACCTGGGAACTTGGGTCAGATTGACACAGAAAGACATTCACCAGAATTTAGAGAGAGTGCTCAGCATAATGAAAGCACCAATGGAATGGGAGCCCAAAAGCCTGAGTTCTACTTCAAACCCTTTTCTCTGGGCCTCTGTTTCCTCTTCTGTAAAATGAGAGGGTTGAGCTAGTTGATTTCGGAGGTCTTATCCAGTTGTGACACCATGGGCTTCTTTGATCATATGACAATCCAAACACTTTTATGAACTTAATTCAGACTGTAGCAAGGACTTATGATGAAAAATATTATTTACTCCCCAAGAGAGAAATGATGAATTCTGAGTGCAGATGGAAACATTTTTTTCACTTTTAAAATTTTTCTAAGGTTTTTTTTCCAATATGGCTAATATGGAAATATGTATTGCATGACTCCACATGTATAATGGATACCACATTGCTTGCCTTCTCAATGAGTGGGGAAGGAGCTGGAAGGAGATAAAGAATTTGTAACTCAAAATTTTTAAAAAGAATGTAAAAAAAATAAACTTTTTTAACTGGCAAAAAATTAGTGGACAGGAATTGGTTGGAAATGACTAAACAAATTATGGTATGTAAATATGCTCAATCAATAAATATTTATTAATCACCTAAAAAGTGAATATAATGTAAAAAAGAGACTCATAAAAATACTTTAAAATATTCATTAAGGAGAGCAGTGTTAATAAAAATATTTTAAAATTTGCAGTCAATAAAAATAAGTGTAGTATTAATAAAATATTTAAACATTCATTCAAGAAAAGTGTAGTATTAATAAAAATATTTTAAAATGTTCATTGAATGAAAGGAGTGTAGTACTGATAAAAAGAATTTTTAATGTTCCTTCAATTTAAAAGAGCAGCATTAAATGTTCACTCAATAAAAAAGAATGTAGTATTAATGAAAATATTTTGAAATGTTTATTCAATTTAAAAAGTGTAGTATTAATAAAAATATTTCTAAATGTTCAATGAAAAGAATTTAGTATTAACAAAAATATTTTTAAATATTCATTCAATTAAAAAAGAGTATTAATAAAATATTTTAAAATGTTCATTCAATAAAGAGTATAATATTAATAAAAATATTTTTAAATGTCCAATGATGGAGAAAAGAGTGTAGTAAAGGAAGTCCAGGGTGATAAACCACATGATGATGCTAACAAAGCTCCAGTTTCCGTGACCAGCCTGGGTAATGAACAGGCAGCCTTGGTGCTGGAGAAGAGTAAAGAGCAATCCGCCTCCCTCTCTACTTTGTAGAGGTGACAAATTGGATAAGGAAGTGAGACCTAGCTAGGGAGAATGACCTGTCCAGGAAACACAGCTCTAGGGAATGGTGTGATCTCATGGGAACTGGCTGATGTCGGGGTGAGCTTTGCAGAAGTGGTTTTTTCTTCTCTCTCTTTTAATCTTTATTGCTGGAGAGAGAAGGGGAGATGGAGACGCTGAAAAATGAAGATGATTTTTTTTTTTTTTTGCAGAATGTTGCATTTATTGCTAGATTTTTTCAAAGTACTGATGTTTTGCTGACCTCCCCCCCCAAACACACATCCCACACCCCACTTCCTCTTCTTTTTCTCTTTTAAAAAATGTATCTAGGAGGAAGGAAAGAGAAGGATACAGGGGGAAATCTAAGGGATATAAAAACAAAAGCCATCAAGAGAAATTTACTTTAAAAAAAAATAAATGTAGCAGAAAAACAAAAAATGTGTTTTAAAAAAAAGTCCACCACTTAATAGCTGTGTATCTCTGAGCAAATCACATCACCTCAACCTCCTTAACCATAAAATGTCAATGTGACTCCAACCCCCTCCCTCTCCTCCCATTCTATTCCACTTCATTAGGGCCCTTTCCATCCAGCACCCTAGACTTGGATATTTCTCCACTAATGGCTGGAGTTCCTGTTGTTATCCCCAGGCATAGGCATTGCCACCCCAACCCACTCTTGGGAGAGCCAGCTCACGTGATGTACTCCTCACAGATCTTTCGAAAGTGGTCCCTCTCAGGATCACAGCGGAGATCATCATAGAGCTTATTGAGAAGGATGGAGGCTAGCATGCGGGTGTTGTCCGTCAGTGGCAGGCAGGTGGGCTGCTCTGGTACCTGCCCCACCACCTTCAGGATCTTTCTCAGTCCTGGGGGAGACAGCAATGAAATGAGGAAATGAGCTCCCCTAACCCTTCCTGGGGTCCCATACCCACGGAAGTCAGCCTCTCTCCTTCAAGGGCTCATCATTGAACATCTAAATCCCCGGAACATGTGCCTCCCACTTCCCCATCCCTTGTTGCAATGGATCAAAAGAATGTTCCTTCAATGTCATTTCCAGTCTATCCTTCATGATGCCTGGTACTTAGGAAGCACTTAACAGCTGCTCCTTGCTTGACTGACTAACCTGCTCAAGAGTCTCCAGTGGCTCCCTATTGCCTACTACATCAAATCCAGAGCCCTTTCTACCCTGCAGACCTCAAGCGATTGTCATCTGGGTTCCTCTGATGCCTCTGAAAGACCCCAGGGCCATTCCATTTGTTCTCCCATAGCTCTACCAGGCCATCCTGTATTGGAGTTCTCCTCCAGTGAGAATGTGAAGTCCTTGAAGGCTGAGGTCATCTTGCTTTTTTCTGTTTGTGTCCCTACCATTTAACACAGCTCTTGATACATAGTAAATACTTAAAAAAACTTTTTCATTTATTCATTCACAATTCATTTATATGTACATTCACTCATACATTCATTAGTTCATATGTTCATGCATTTATTCCTTCATACATTTATTTATATATTCACTAATTCAAATATTCAGTTGTAATTCATTCAATATGTATATTCATTCATTAATTCATATATTCACTCATGCATACATACATTCAATAATTCACATATAGTATTCACGCATTTATTTCTTCATACATATATTCACATATATATTTATTAATCCAGATGTTCATGGATATATTCATTCAAACATTTATTCACATATTCTTTTTCACAAATTCATGCATTTATTCATTCGTAATTCATGTACTATATTCATTCATTAATTCATATATTCATTCATACATATGTTCATTAATTCATATACAGTGTTCACTCATGCATTTGTTCTTACGTATATATTCACTAATCTATGTATTTGTGCACAAATTCATTCATATTTCTATTTACATGTTCATTTTTTCAATTGAAATTCATTCAATATGTGTATTCATTCATTAATTCATATATTCATTCATATATACATACATTCATTAATTCACTTAGAGTATTCACTCATATATTGGTTCATACATATATTCATACCGATCTTCATTTATTCACATATTCATTCATTCATTGGTAGAAGGAACAAATCCCTGAAGTATTAAAATAAGCTTGCACCCTTTACATATCACAAAAATCCACCTCTACAGTGATTAGTAGAGAGGAGTAGATAGAGTGGGCCCCCAAGTGAATGAATGACGACAGTGACTTATGACCAAACCCTGGAGTGCCTTCCACCACCACCACCTCCTAGGTCCAGGTACTCACCATTCTCTATCACATAAATGGACCGGGAATTGTCATGAATGGCCAGGTCCTTCCTCGGGATGTTTTTGTTGAGTAGATTCAGGGCCTGGTCCCTGCCCTGACCAGATACTTTCTTATTGACCAGCATGTCCAGCAGATAGTTAGTAATGAGCTTCAGGTCCTTCTTGGTGTCTAGGGAATGAGAGGAAGGCAGTGATGTGGCTGGGGCTGAGAGCCTCTGTTAACTGAGGGAGTCTTGAAGGGAGAGGAGTTGTGTCTCTCCAGGTAACTAGGAGGAACCATAGAGTGATGAGCCTGGGGTCAAAAGACCAGGGTTCAATTCCAGCCTCAGACACCTACTAGCTGTGGGACCTTAGGTAAGTCACTTAACCTCTGTTTGCCTCAGTTTCCTCATCCATCTTTAAAATAGGGATAATAATAGCACCTATCTCCCAGGGTTGTTATGAACCTCAAATGAGAGAATATTTGTAAGAAGTGCTATATAAAGGTTAGCTGTAGCTATATGTAATTATAGCTGTGTGAGCCTAGGCAAGTTATTAACCTCTAATTGACTCAGTTTCTTCATTTGTAAAGTGGAGATAATAACAGCACCTACATCTCAGATTGGTTATGAGGATAAAATATGGTGATATTGGTAAAGCCCTTTGCAAACCTGAAAGTGTTATATTAATGCTAGCTATTTTCATTATTGGCATTATTTTGGTTATATTAACCAGGCTCCCTCCAGTCCCTAAGCTTGATCAAAAGGCCTTTTCCTCCTTTCACCTTATTTGGCTTCAGTCCTGTGAAGGAATTGTTATACCCGTTCTGTAGTAATTGGGTTGCCTCAAAGAGGAGAATTAGAATTAGGTCAAAACCACAAGTATCCTATACAAATAGGAATTCCTAGATCTACAGCTGGAAGGAACGTCAAAAGCCATCCCCGGGGTTTTCATGGGTCTCAAAAGCCATCTTACCAAGAACCAGAGCCTCTTCCTTCCCACGATGCTCTCGCTTGTCCTCCCCAGACAGGGCATCTATGATAGTCTGAAGGAGGCTGCAGACCGCCCGGGAGATCTCTTCCTCCTCCACCGCCATCCAGCCACAGATTCGATCCATTTGAATTGTGTGCAAGATCGCCATTGCCTAGAAGCCCCTCAGGAGATACAGCCCCCAGGTTCCCCATCAGCTTGGCCCATTTCTTTGACTCAGACCCTCCCTATACCCTGAGGAAAAGGAAAGATGGAAGAGGAACCCACCCCTACTCTGTCTTGTGACACTTAGGTGATCCCCGTAGTATCCCCTTACCCTACCTGATCTTTCCTGCTGCTCTATATCCTGACATTGCTTTATATTTATTTTTTAATCTGCTCATATAAATAATAATGGCTAACACTTATAGCACTTCAAAGTTTATAAAACACTTTATGTTATCTTGTTTGATCCTCACAACAACCGTGGAGGTGGGTTTTATTTCACAGATGAGGAAACTGAGACTGAGGGAGGTGAAATGATTTACCCAGGGTCACTCAGCTAAGTATCTGAGGTAGGATTTGAACTCAGGTCTTGGATTTAAAAGTAGCCCTTGCGTCACTACACCACCTGGTTGCCCTCTCATAAAATGCAAGTTCCTTGAAAGTATGGACTGTTTCATTTTTGTTACTGTTTCCTTGCTGAATGATTGACTGACTTGTATAATTCATCACAACGCATGCCCTCTCCTTGTTGTCATTGTTCAGTCATGTCTGACTCTTTGGGACCCTGTTCACCATAGCACATCAATACCATTCATGAAGTTTTCTTGGCAAAGATATTGGAGTGGTTTACCATTTCCTTCTCCGGTAGATGAAAGCAGAAAGAGGTTAAGTGACTTGCCCAGGGTCACACAGCACACAACATTTGAACTGAAGTCTTCCTAACTTCTGGTCCCGTGTTCTATCCACTGAGCTACCTGGCTGCCTCTCCTAGCTAACCCAGTTTGGACGGGTTTTCTTTAGGGAAGAATTCACAGGTCAAGATCCCTATAGGGCCCCCACTCACCCTCCCCTGATGCCTATCACACATGCCAGACAGCGTCCGGATAGCAGCCAATGCCAGCTCTGGCTTCTTGGTGTCCAATAATTTCATGAGGAGGGCTACTCCATTGCTCTGGAAAATTTTCTCAGCTCCAGCATCTTCTCGGCCCAGGACGATGAGGTTATTGGCTGCCTTTAAGGGGAGTAGGAGAGATAAGAAGGGATGGTGGGTGTGGCCATGGCCATGGACCAAGTACAGTAGGAACTAATCCTGAAGAGGAGTGCTTTTAAAGTGTGTGGTGAGAAACCTAGCCTTCAGTAAGTCAACTGGAAGCATGTTTTATTAGAATTTGTTAACATTAATAATTTGTTGTCTTTCAGTCATTTCAGTTGTGTCCAACTCTTCATGACTCCATATTGGGATTTTCTTGGCAAAGATACTAGACTGGTTTGCCATTCCCTTCTTCAGCACTTTTGACAGATGAGGAAACAGAGGCAAACAGGGTGAAGTGACTTACTCAGAGTCACACAGCTAGTAAGAGTCTGAGATAGGATTTGAACTCAGGTCTTCCTAACTCCAGGCCTAGCACTATATCCACAGTGCCACCTAGCTGCTCCTATGTTCTGTTGTTGCTCGTGATAATCTCTCTGGTTATCTTACATAACTGATTTCATACGCTCTCTAGACCTCAGTTTCCTCCTTTGTAAAATGAGTAGGTTGGACTGGATGATTCCTAAGGTCACTTCCAGCTCTAGAACCTAAGAAACCACCTAGTCCCACCCATTCATTTTACAGACTAAGAAACTGAGGTCCACTAAACTAACACAAGCCACCCTATAAGGTCATACAGATCATGAATAGCAAAACCAAGATTTGAACCCAGGTTCTGACTCCAAATCTGGTATTTCTTGCACCATAACAGACTGGACTGGACTTGGGGAGGTGGGAAGAAAGCAGGAGAGATGGGATTCTACAGAATTTACACTTATACAATAATAATGTTTTAGACTAAGCACTTGATCTTCTCCAATGTCCTTTCATAGACATGATCTTATTTGGTCCTCCTGAATTTTTAAATTATAAATTTTATTTACATGCTTTATACATTAAATATTCATTCCCTACCAATCAAGCAATACAATCTTCAAAACTGTTTTAGGTTTGCAGGCAGAAGGCCTGGATTTGAATCCTCTCTCTGTCACGTGATCCCTGTGTAACACTGGGCAAATTACTTTCACCTCAGCCTCAGTTTCCTCATTTGTAAAATGAAGGGCTAGGCCAGATGGCCTCCCACTTCCAGATCTCTGCTCCCATAACCAACACTTCACTTGGAAGGTTTGCAAAACACTTCGTAGACAAGGTTCATTTGAGCCTCACAACAATTGCGGGAGATAGGTGCTTTTACTATTCCCGTTTCTCAGATGAAACAGCCCCAGAGAGGGTAAGTGATCACACTAATTCATGTTGGAGGCACCATCCAAACCCAAGTGTCTTCTGATTCCACACCACATAATTTTTCCTGTCTTAAAAAATGTGTTTTACCCTTCTCAAAAATTCCTCTTCTAACTCCCATGGCCCCCTGTGATGTCGGTAGGGCAGCCAGGTGCCACAATGGATAGAGTGCTGTGCCTGAAGTCAGAGAAACTCATCTTCCTTAGTTCAAATCTTGCTTCAGACACTTACTAGCTGTGTGACCCGGGGCAGGTCACTTAACCCTGTTTGCCTCAGCTTCCTCATCTGTCAAATGAGCTGAAGAAGGAAATGGCAAACAATTTCAGTATCTCTGCCAAGAAAACCCCAAATGGGATCACAAAGAGTCAACAAAAAGGGGAAGCAGGATTATGCCCGTTTGCCAAATAAAGTCTTTTGGGTTTAGGTCAGAAGAACAGTGCTCTCCAGACTGCACAATCTCTAATTGGATAGACATTGGAGAGAGGGCCCTCTGGCTAGGGTCAGGGTAGGGGACAGTGAGTAGGAAGAGAAGATGGGGAGCCATGAGAGGGAGGCTTACCTTCTCACGCTTCTCAGTGTCACTATTCTCATCCAATAAGATCTCAAACATCTTCTGTACCCTAGAATCTGTGGAAAACTGGACATGGAGCTGAGGAAGGAGAAAGGGAGGAGAGTGGAAGGGTTACAATGAGAAAGGAAAAATCTTCTCCTTCATATTAAGAGAATAAGGTCAGACACCCAGAGCTAGAAGGGACCCTAGAGGGCACCTATTCTCACCCCCCCCCTTTTATAAATGAGGACACTGAGTCCCAGAGAAGTTAACTGATTGACCTTGGTCACACAACCTCAGTGGCGGGATTAGAACCCAGTATCTCCAACTCTAGACCCTTTCTTTGCTGAGCTCAGACAACCCCCAGGGCTCCCAGTTCCTTTTTCAATTAAATTCAAACTTCAAACACAGATTCTAACAGCATCACTGCCCTGTCTCACCTCCTCCTCATCCTACCAGCAACTCAGTCAACCAGTAGCATTGGTTAAATGCTTACTATGTGCCAAAAGGGAGGCTAGGTGGCGTAGTGACTAGGGAGCTGGATCTGGAGTTGAGAAGGACCTGAATTCAAATCTAGCCTCAGACACTTACCGACTGTGTGAGCCTAAACAAGTCACTGACCTCTGTCTGCCTTAGTTTCCTCAAATGTAAAATAGGATGTGCTATTATATCTTCCTCCCAGGGTTGTTGCAAGGAGAAAATGAGATAATATTTGTAAAGCACCTTACCAATCTTCTGGAGACTTGTCTTCCACTCCCCCTCTCCCTTCCCCAAGCTGCCAATGCCTTCCCATTCAAATTACCTTCATCTACTCAATGTATATCTCATATATAACAAGTTATTTGCATGTTCTCCCCCATCAAAATACCAGCCCCTTGTGGGCAGAGATAGGTTCTTTTCTTTGTTTCTACAATACTTAAGCACAGTTCCTAGTATACAGTAATTATTTAATAACTGCTTATGGACTAGCTAATTTTCTTTGTATCCCTGGTGCCCATCATAGCACCTCGCGTATAGGACAGCAACTAGAGTTCTCATCTCATTGGCATAAGACACTCTTGAATGAAGAGATTCCTTCTACCAAGGTAGGGTGGCATCTTCTCTGTAATACATAGTCTTAATTATCTAGGATACTGACAGATTAAGTTCCTTCCCCAGACCAACACACTTAGTGTATATTAGGGGTAGGACTTGAAGCTGGGTCTTTCTAGCTTCTAGGAGGTCTCTATCCATTCCACACTACCTCCTGCCTGGCACATAGTAAGTTCTCAATAAATACTTGAATGCTGAATTAAATTGAACTTAACATTAGGACCACCATCTACCCCATCTGTTATCCATTCAATGTTCCTGAGATCAATCTCTTTTCAGGGACCTCTAAGCAGTGAAGGAATCTTTCTTTTCTATGCCTCCTAATCCTTTGGCAGAGAACCAAGTATCCTGAGGCCCAGGTCAGGGGTCTTTCCACAACACCATACTCAGGCAAGTCTAAGCAATATCCATGCTTGAAGACGACCCTGCTCTATAACACAGGACTGGTAATGCTATAGGACTTTGGATAATAAAGTACTTTCCTTACAATAGTTCACTGAGATAGAAAGGCAGAGATCTTTATATTCATCTTATAGAAGGGGAAATGAGATCAACACAGTAGGATGGCAGGGAAGGAGGGAGATATCTCACTTTCTCATGGATACTGGAATTGAGGCGCCTCAGAGTCTCCTGGAAGTTCTGGTTTTTGGGTTCAAGTGTAGCACAGCGTTGCACATCCTTGAAGGCCTGGTCCAGCTTACCCAGCTGCTCCAAAGCCTGGCATCTGCGGAACAGGGCCTTGATGTCTGAAGCATTAATGTCAATGGCTGGTAGGAGAGATAAATGGAAAATGACCTCAGGAGCAGACTCTCAATTTTCTACACCAGGCCCCACCTTCCTAACTCTAATAACGCTGATACTTATTTATCTCTTTGACTTTGGATTACCTGTGTCCACAGTCTACATCTGTTCATGCAGGCAACTGAGTCTCCTTTGTACATATGCGCCTGATTTCACAGAGCTCGGTATTGAAAATACGAGCTTACAAAACCGATACATCAAGGTGTAATTACCAACATTGCAAAAAGATTCAGGAGCTGACCACTGAATGATTATAATAACCAAGAAACTTGGCCCTGAAAAAGAATTGAGAAAATGTACCTCCCTCCTTTCTTTGCAGTGGCAAATGAGAGAAAAAAGCATTTACTAAGCACTTACTCTGTGCAAATTACCATGTTAAGCACTGGTAATATAAATGGAAAAGTAAGACAGACCTTACTCTTTAAAATCTCACATTCTAGTGGAGGAGACAACCCAGGGTGGGGGGCTATGGATGTGGAATATGGTACAGACTTTCAGACTTGGCTGATGTATTGGTTGCTTTTGCTGAACTGCTTCCAGCCGGGAAAGAGGGGGAGGAGAGATATATTCAGGATGAAGATAAAGTCAAACAAAAAACAATTTAAAAAACTTTTAAAAATATTCACAGAGCAAGGTTTCTTTAATAAAGAATTCCCAAGAAGTTCTTTTCCATGTAAGTTCTCAGGAGTATACATATAATACAAATTGAGATGTACACTCATGTCTTCCCTGTAACACCTAGTATATGCAATCAACAAAGCAACAAGAATTTATTAAACGCCTACTTTGTGCTAGGCACCGTGCTGGTGATGGGAATCCAAAGATCAAGGGGAGACAGTCTTTGCCCCAAAAAGTTTATATTCTATTAAAAGGATATAACATGTCTACAGAAAAATAAAAACCAAAGAGAAACAAAATAAATAAAAATTGAATGGCAGTGGGGTTAAACAGGGAAATCAGATAAAGTCTTTTGAAGAGATTAGCTCTTGAGTTAATAAGTGGAGACTATTCCAGGCATGGGCAAAGCCTTGGAAGTGGGAAATGGAACATCATATAAGGGGGACGGCCAGTAGGACAGTTTGGCTAAAACTGTATAGAGTGTGTGAAGCAGAGTAATGTATAATCAGCCTGAAGTGAGAGACCAAAGACAGATTTTTAAAGGTCTTTAAATGCCAAACAGAGGAAGAATTTGGAAGTATTACCAAAGCCATGTGGGGAATGCAGAGTGTGTCCTATCAGTAGTAGTGACTAGTTCCTATTAATCTAGGCTAAGAGGCACCTTGGGAAAAAGAATGAGGGCCCAGAGCTGGGTTCAAGGGGAGGAGGCCACTCACCTTTGGATGCGTCTGATGCTGCTTGAGCGTAACTCTCCTGGAAATCAGAAAGATGGGAAGGCTCATCAGTAAGAATGTGATAGAAAAACTAAGGGGTTGGATTTGATGGCCTCTCTGATCTTCCTGGTCTAAAATTCTAAATTCTAGCTACCTGAGAAGGGGAGAAGGAAGGCTACAAGTGAGAGGAGATGGGAAGGGATTAAACCCTTAGAAATCATTTCTGGAAAACTTTCTCACCATCCAGCTCAAGGAAAAGTTAGAATTAACCTGTGTGATTCCTCTTGGCCTCATTGGCAAAGGTTAAAGAGCACAGAACTCTGACCTTTGGTTTAAATACAGCCTTGTACCCCTTAATCAGGTCTTCTCCCTAAAAAATAAAATCCAACACTGCTCCCCTTGCAAAGTGGAAAATGACAGGTTCCTTCCTCTATCTAA